>NW_027192661.1:1200000-2400000 GCF_949987515.2 Delphinus delphis
ATCTTAAAACCTATGGATTGCTATGTCTCCGAAAGAGAATCAAGCATGTGTACAGGGGCATAAACGCAGCAGTGATAGGATTGGAGAGGTTCGGTGAGCATATGAAGACCCTTTGAAGTCATATTGCATGGTACCCATTACACGGGTCTCAACTCTCCAGGTTTAAGGTATTCTTCCTTCGCTAAAACATGCATGTGGAACCCAGAGTATGATCAACCATGTGAACGGGAGACGTGTTCAAATATGTCTCAGTTTTCCTCCCCTGGTACTCGGGTGCAACATTCCAGACGCTTTACTAACACTCTCCCGACTTGGAGAGTCAGTCCCTTTAACCTCCTGTTTGGCCCAGTTTGCAATTTCTGCGGAAGATGAACAGGAATAGCGAGAACCAATGAGAGGCTAGCTGGAGGTGTCTGGACGGGCAAATTTAACTCTCATTTCCCACCAGGAAGAGGAAATAACCAAAGGCTCAGCGTGCCGTACCGGAACCAGATTAGGGCCTGAAGCCATCCTGCGGTGTTGCGGCCAACTCAAAAGAAAGCGAGTTGAAGAAAGGAGCTCAGGGGCACTGTAATTCACAAACCTGCAGAGTTATAAATGACAGCTATCGTCCAAAAATAGACTGAAGTAAGGCTGCCAAGAGGACTTGAAAGCGGGGCAGAGTTGCAGGAAACCGATTTCAGGAGGTAGACTGGAATTGCATTGAAAGCATAGGAAAAGAGGCAGAACGTCCACAATGATGCACTTGGCCAAAAAGGGCGTATGCGTTTTTTCCTGAATATATTCAGGAAAAAACGCATACGCCCTTTTTGGCCAACCAAGCAAGCTTGCAAAGGAAATCTGCACTACAATGAAGTCTCACTTCCCCAAGGTCAAAAGGGCCATCTGAAAAAAGTGTAAAATCCAGAAAGGCAGGACAGGCCATGGAGAACTGGGAGCCTTGTTATGCTGATGGGCGGGATGGAAATTGCCAACAGACACTCGGGAGAAGTGTATGGTGTTTCCTGAAACATCTAAAAAACAAAGCAACAGAGCCTAGGGCACTGCCACTTATGGTCCTATAGCTTAGGGAATTTAAAATCAAAAAGACACAGCCACCCCAAAGTTTGGGACGCCTCTGTTTACAAGAACCTCGTTTACAGTACAAGTTCAACATCGCAGAAAGTGAAAAATGGATAAAGAAGTTGTGGTATTTACTTACAAAGCAATATCACTCAGCAATGAAATCTGTGTCATCAGGCCCTTAGCAGCACAATGAGTGGATTCAGGTATGATGATTCTAACTGAAATAAGTCACACAGAAAAAGAAACATCATAAGATATCAGTAATACACGGAATGTAAACTTGGCTACACAGGAACTGAATTACAGAACAGAACAGGGTCTCAAATTTAGAAAACCAACTTATGCTTGCTTAAGGGGAAAGGTGAGTTGGGGTGCTGCATAAAACCAGAGATTGAAATGAGCACAGATAAAGTTCCTTAAGCCAAATATGGAATAGACAAGAGCTACTCCTTGCTCAACGAAATGGACTCAACACCCCATATTAAACGCCTAAGAATGTACCTGACTAGTAAGTATCGTAAAACCTATGGATTGCTATGTCTCCGAAAGAGAATCAAGCATGTGTACAGGGGCATAAACGCAGCAGTGATAGGATTGGAGAGGTTCGGTGAGCAAATGAAGACCCTTTGAAGTCATATTGCATGGTACCCATTCCACGGGTTTCAACTACCCAGGTTTAAGGTATTCTTCCTTCAGCTAAAAGATGCATGTAGAACCCAAGTATGATCAACCATGTGAATGGGAGACGTGTTCAAATATGTCTCAGTTTTCCTCCCCTGGTACTCGAGTGCAACATTCCAGATGCTTTACTAACATTCTCCCCACTTGGAGAGTCAGCGCCTTTAACCTCCTGTTTGGCCCAGTTTGCAATTTCTTGGAAGATGAACAGGAATAGCGAGAACCAATGAGAGACTAGCTGGAGGTGTCTGGACGGGCAAATTTAACTCTCATTTCCCACCAGGAAGAGGAAATAACCAAAGGCTCAGTGTGCCGTGCCGGAACCAGATTAGGGCCTGAAGCCATCCTGCGGTGTTGCGGCCAGCTCAAAAGAAAGCGAGTTGAAGAAAGGAGCTCAGGGGCACTGTAATTCACAAACCTGCAGAGTTATAAATGACAGCTATCGTCCAAAAATAGACTGAAGTAAGGCTGCCAAGAAGACTTGAAAGCGGGGCAGAATTGCAGGAAACCGATTTCAGGAGGTAGACTGGAATTGCATTGAAAGCATAGGAAAAGAGGCAGAACGTCCACAATGATGCACTTGGCCAAAAAGGGCGTATGCGTTTTTTCCTGAATATATTCAGGAAAAAACGCATACGCCCTTTTTGGCCAACCAAGCAAGCTTGCAAAGGAAATCTGCACTACAATGAACTCTCACTTCCCCCCGGTCAAAAGGGCCATCTGAAAAAAGTGTAAAATCCAGAAAGGCAGGACAGGCCATGGAGAACTGGGAGCCTTGTTATGCTGATGGGCGGGATGTAAATTGCCAACAACCACTCGGGAGAAGTGTATGGTGTTTCCTGAAACATCTAAAAAACAAAGCAACAGAACCTAGGGCACTTCCACTTATGGTCCTATAGCTTAGGGAAATTAAAATCAAAAAGACACAGCCACCCCAAAGTTTGGAACGGCTCTGTTTACAAGAACCTCATTTACAGAACAAGTTCAACATCGCAGAAAGTGAAAAATGGATAAAGAAGTTGTGGTATTTACTTACAAAGCAATATCACTCAGCAATGAAATCTGTGTCATCAGGCCCTTAGCAGCACAATGAGTGGATTCAGGTATGATGATTCTAACTGAAATAAGTCACACAGAAAAAGAAACATCATAAGATATCAGTAATACACGGAATGTAAACTTGGCTACACAGGAACTGAATTACAGAACAGAACAGGGTCTCAAATTTAGAAAACCAACTTATGCTTGCTTAAGGGGAAAGGTGAGTTGGGGTGCTGCATAAAACCAGAGATTGAAATGAGCACAGATAAAGTTCCTTAAGCCAAATATGGAATAGACAAGAGCTACTCCTTGCTCAACGAAATGGACTCAACACCGCATATTAAACGCCTAAGAATGTACCTGACTAGTAAGTATCTTAAAACCTATGGATTGCTATGTCTCCGAAAGAGAATCAAGCATGTGTACAGGGGCATAAACGCAGCAGTGATAGGATTGGAGAGGTTCGGTGAGCAAATGAAGACCCTTTGAAGTCATATTGCATGGTACCCATTCCACGGGTTTCAACTACCCAGGTTTTAGGTATTCTTCCTTCAGCTAAAACATGCATGTGGAACCCAGAGTATGATCAACCATGTGATAGGGAGACGTGTTCAAATATGTCTCAGTTTTCCTCCCCTGGTACTCGGGTGCAACATTCCAGACGCTTTACTAACACTCTCCCCACTTGGAGAGTCAGCGCCTTTAACCTCCTGTTTGGCCCAGTTTGCAATTTCTGTGGAAGATGAACAGGAATAGCGAGAACCAATGAGAGGCTAGCTGGAGGTGTCTGGACGGGCAAATTTAACTCTCATTTCCCACCAGGAAGAGGAAATAACCAAAGGCTCAGCGTGCCGTGCCGGAACCAGATTAGGGCCTGAAGCCATCCTGCGGTGTTGCGGCCAGCTCACAAGAAAGCGAGTTGAAGAAAGAGCTCAGGGGCACTGTAATTCACAAACCTGCAGAGTTATAAATGACAGCTATCGTCCAAAAATAGACTGAAGTAAGGCTGCCAAGAGGACTTGAAAGCGGGGCAGAATTGCAGGAAACCGATTTCAGGAGGTAGACTGGAATTGCATTGAAAGCATAGGAAAAGAGGCAGAACGTCCACAATGATGCACTTGGCCAAAAAGGGCGTATGCGTTTTTTCCTGAATATATTCAGGAAAAAACGCATACGCCCTTTTTGGCCAACCAAGCAAGCTTGCAAAGGAAATCTGCACTACAATGAAGTCTCACTTCCCCCCGGTCAAAAGGGCCATCTGAAAAAAGTGTAAAATCCAGAAAGGCAGGACAGGCCATGGAGAACAGGGAGCCTTGTTATGCTGATGGGCGGGATGTAAATTGCCAACAAACACTCGGGAGAAGTGTATGGTGTTTCCTGAAACATCTAAAAAACAAAGCAACAGAGCCTAGGGCACTTCCACTTATGGTCCTATAGCTTAGGGAATTTAAAATCAAAAAGACACAGCCACCCCAAAGTTTCGAACGGCTTTGTTTACAAGAACCTCGTTTACAGTACAAGTTCAACATCGCAGAAAGTGAAAAATGGATAAAAAAGTTGTGGTATTTACTTACAAAGCAATATCACTCAGCAATGAAATCTGTGTCATCAGGCCCTTATAGCACAATGAGTGGATTCAGGTATGATGATTCTAACTGAAATAAGTCACACAGAAAAAGAAACATCATAAGATATCAGTAATACACGGAATGTAAACTTGGCTACACAGGAACTGAATTACAGAACAGAACAGGGTCTCAAATTTAGAAAACCAACTTATGCTTGCTTAAGGGTAAAGGTGAGTTGGGGTGCTGCATAAAACCAGAGATTGAAATGAGCACAGATAAAGTTCCTTAAGCCAAATATGGAATAGACAAGAGCTACTCCTTGCTCAACGAAATGGACTCAACACCGCATATTAAACGCCTAAGAATGTACCTGACTAGTAAGTATCTTAAAACCTATGGATTGCTATGTCTCCGAAAGAGAATCAAGCATGTGTACAGGGGCATAAACGCAGCAGTGATAGGATTGGAGAGGTTCTGTGAGCAAATGAAGACCCTTTGAAGTCATATTGCATGGTACCCATTCCACGGGTTTCAACTACCCAGGTTTTAGGTATTCTTCCTTCAGCTAAAACATGCATGTGGAACCCAGAGTATGATCAACCATGTGATCGGGAGACGTGTTCAAATATGTCTCAGTTTTCCTCCCCTGGTACTCGGGTGCAACATTCCAGACGCTTTACTAACACTCTCCCCACTTGGAGAGTCAGCGCCTTTAACCTCCTGTTTGGCACAGTTTGCAATTTCTGCGGAAGATGAACAGGAATAGCGAGAACCAATGAGAGGCTAGCTGGAGGTGTCTGGACGGGCAAATTTAACTCTCATTTCCCACCAGGAAGAGGAAATAACCAAAGGCTCAGTGTGCCGTACCGGAACCAGATTAGGGCCTGAAGTCATCCTGCGGTGTCGCGGCCAGCTCACAAGAAAGCGAGTTGAAGAAAGGAGCTCAGGGGCACTGTAATTCACAAACCTGCAGAGTTATAAATGACAGCTCTCGTCCAAAAATAGACTGAAGTAAGGCTGCCAAGAGGACTTGAAAGCGGGGCAGAATTGCAGGAAACTGATTTCAGGAGGTAGACTGGAATTGCATTGAAAGCATAGGAAAAGAGGCAGAACGTCCACAATGATGCACTTGGCCAAAAAGGGCGTATGCGTTTTTTCCTGAATATATTCAGGAAAAAACGCATACGCCCTTTTTGGCCAACCAAGCAAGCTTGCAAAGGAAATCTGCACTACAATGAAGTCTCACTTACCCTCGGTCAAAAGGGCCATCTGAAAAAAGTGTAAAATCCAGAAAGGCAGGACAGGCCATGGAGAACTGGGAGCCTTGTTATGCTGATGGGCGGGATGTAAATTGCCAACAGACACTCAGGAGAAGTGTATGGTGTTTCCTGAAATATCTAAAAAACAAAGCAACAGAACCTAGGGCACTTCCACTTATGGTCCTATAGCTTAGGGAAATTAAAATCAAAAAGACACAGCCACCCCAAAGTTTGGGACGCCTCTGTTTACAAGAACCTCGTTTACAGTACAAGTTCAACATCGCAGAAAGTGAAAAATGGATAAAGAAGTTGTGGTATTTACTTACAAAGCAATATCACTCAGCAATGAAATCTGTGTCATCAGGCCCTTAGCAGCACAATGAGTGGATTCAGGTATGATGATTCTAACTGAAATAAGTCACACAGAAAAAGAAACATCATAAGATATCAGTAATACACGGAATGTAAACTTGGCTACACAGGAACTGAATTACAGAACAGAACAGGTTCTCAAATTTAGAAAACCAACTTATGCTTGCTTAAGGGGAAAGGTGAGTTGGGGTGCTGCATAAAACCAGAGATTGAAATGAGCACAGATAAAGTTCCTTAAGCCAAATATGGAATAGACAAGAGCTACTCCTTGCTCAACGAAATGGACTCAACACCGCATATTAAACGCCTAAGAATGTACCTGACTAGTAAGTATCTTAAAACCTATGGATTGCTATGTCTCCGAAAGAGAATCAAGCATGTGTACAGGGGCATAAACGCAGCAGTGATAGGATTGGAGATGTTCGGTGAGCAAATGAAGACCCTTTGAAGTCATATTGCATTGTACCCATTCCATGGTTTTCAACTACCCAGGTTTTAGGTATTCTTCCTTCAGCTAAAACATGCATGTGGAACCCAGAGTATGATCAACCATGTGATCGGGAGATGTGTTCAAATATGTCTCAGTTTTCCTCCCCTGGTACTCGGGTGCAACATTCCAGATGCTTTACTAACACTCTCCCGACTTGGAGAGTCAGTCCCTTTAAACTCCTGTTTGGCCCAGTTTGCAATTTCTGTGGAAGATGAACAGGAATAGCGAGAACCAATGAGAGACTAGCTGGAGGTGTCTGGATGGGCAAATTTAACTCTCATTTCCCACCAGGAAGAGGAATTAACCAAAGGCTCAGCGTGCCGTGCCAGAACCAGATTAGGGCCTGAAGACATCCTGCGGTGTTGCGGCCACGTCACAAGAAAGCGAGTTGAAGAAAGGAGCTCAGGGGCACTGTAATTCACAAACCTGCAGAGTTATAAATGACAGCTATCGTCCAAAAATATACTGAAATAAGGCTGCCAAGAGGACATGAAAGCGGGGCAGAATTACAGGAAACCGATTTCAGGAGGTAGACTGGAATTGCATTGAAAGCATAGGAAAAGAGGCAGAACGTCCACAATGATGCACTTGGCCAAAAAGGGCGTATGCGTTTTTTCCTGAATATATTCAGGAAAAAACGCATACGCCCTTTTTGGCCAACCAAGCAAGCTTGCAAAGGAAATCTGCACTACAATGAAGTCTCACTTCCCCACGGTCAAAAGGGCCATCTGAAAAAAGTGTAAAATCCAGAAAGGCAGGACAGGCCATGGAGAACTGGGAGCCTTGTTATGCTGATGGGCGGGATGTAAATTGCCAACAGACACTCAGGAGAAGTGTATGGTGTTTCCTGAAACATCTAAAAAACAAAGCAACAGAGCCTAGGGCACTTCCACTTATGGTCCTACAGCTTAGGGAAATTAAAATCAAAAAGACACAGCAACCCCAAAGTTTGGGACGCCTCCATTTACAAGAACCTCGTTTACAGTAGAAGTTCAATATCACAGAAAGTGAAAAGTGGATAAAGAACTTGTGGTACTTACGTACAATGCAGTATCACTCAGCAATGAAATCTATGTCATCAGGCCCGTAGCAGCATAATGAGTGGATTCAGGTACGATGATTCTAACTGAAATAAGTCACACAGCAAAAGAAACATCATAAGATATCACTAATACACGGAATGTATACTTGGCTACACAGGAATTTCATTCCAAAACAGAACAGGGTCTCAAATTTAGAAAACCAACTTATGCTTGCTTAAGGGGAAAGGTGAGTTGGGGTGCTGCATAAAACCAGAGATTGAAATGAGCACAGATAAAGTTCCTTAAGCCAAATATGGAATAGACAAGAGCTACTCCTTGCTCAACGAAATGGACTCAAGACCCCATATTAAACGCCTAAGAATGTACCTGACTAGTAAGTATCTTAAAACCTATGGATTGCTATATCTCCAAAAGAGAATCAAGCGTGTGTACAGGGGCATAAACGCAGCAGTGATAGGATTGGAGAGGTTCGGTGAGCAAATGAAGACCCTTTGAAGTCATATTGCATGGTACCCATTCCACGGGTTTCACCTACCCAGGTTTAAGGTATTCTTCCTTCAGCTAAAACATGCATGTGGTACCTAGAGTATGATCAACCATGTGATCGGGAGACGTGTTCAAATATGTCTTAGTTTTCGTACCCTGGTACTCGGGTGCAACATTCCAGACGCTTTACTAACACTCTCCCCACTTGGAGAGTCAGTCCCTTTAACCTCCTGTTTGGCCCAGTTTGCAATTTCTGCGGAAGATGAACAGGAATAGCGAGAACCAATGAGAGACTAGCTGGAGGTGTCTGGACGGGCAAATTTAACTCTCATTTCCCACCAGGAAGAGGAAATAACCAAAGGCTCAGCATGCCGTACCGGAATCAGATTAGGGCCTGAAGCCATCCTGCGGTGTTGCGGCCAGGTCACAAGAAAGCGAGTTGAAGAAAGGAGCTCAGGGGCACTGTAATTCACAAACCTGCAGAGTTATAAATGACAGCTATCGTCCAAAAATAGACTGAAGTAAGGCTGCCAAGAGGACTTGAAAGCAGGACAGAATTGCAGGAAACTGATTTCAGGAGGTAGACTGGAATTGCATTGAAAGCATAGGAAAAGAGGCAGAACGTCCACAATGATGCACTTGGCCAAAAAGGGCGTATGCGTTTTTTCCTGAATATATTCAGGAAAAAACGCATATGCCCTTTTTGGCCAACCAAGCAAGCTTGCAAAGGAAATCTGCACCACAATGAAGTCTCATTTCCCCTGGTCAAAAGGGCCATCTGAAAAAAGTGTAAAATCCAGAAAGGCAGGACAGGCCATGGAGAACTGGGAGCCTTGTTATGCTGATGGGCGGGATGTAAATTGCCAACAACCACTCGGGAGAAGTGTATGGTGTTTCCTGAAACATCTAAAAAACAAAGCAACAGAACCTAGGGCACTTCTACTTATGGTCCTATAGCTTAGGGAAATTAAAATCAAAAAGACACAGCCACCCCAAAGTTTGGAATGGCTCTGTTTACAAGAACCTCGTTTACCGTACAAGTTCAACATCGCAGAAAGTGAAAAATGGGTAAAGAAGTTGTGGTATTCACTTACAAAGCAATATCACTCAGCAATGAAATCTATGTCATCAGGCCCGTAGCAGCATAATGAGTGGATTCAGGTACGATGATTCTAACTGAAATAAGTCACACAGAAAAAGAAACATCATAAGATATCACTAATACACGGAATGTAAACTTGGCTACACAGGAACTGCATTCCAAAACAGAACAGGGTCTCAAATTTAGAAAACCAACTTATGCTTGCTTAAGGGGAAAGGTGAGTTGGGGTGCTGCATAAAACCAGAGATTGAAATGAGCACAGATAAAGTTCCTTAAGCCAAATATGGAATAGACAAGAGCTACTCCTTGCTCAATGAAATGGACTCAACACCCCATATTAAACGCCTAAGAATGTACCTGACTAGTAAGTATCTTAAAACCTATGGATTGCTATGTCTCCAAAAGAGAATCAAGCGTGTGTACAGGGGCGTAAACGCAGCAGTGATAGGATTGGAGATGTTCGGTGAGCAAATGAAGACCCTTTGAAGTCATATTGCATGGTACCCATTACACGGGTCTCAACTCTCCAGGTTTAAGGTATTCTTCCTTCAGCTAAAACATGCATGTGGAACCCAAGTATGATCAACCATGTGAACGGGAGACGTGTTCAAATATGTCTCAGTTTTCCTCCCCTGGTACTCGGGTGCAACATTCCAGACGCTTTACTAACACTCTCCCCACCTGGAGAGTCAGCGCCTTTAACCTCCTGTTTGGCCCAGTTTGCAATTTCTGCGGAAGATGAACAGGAATAGCGAGAACCAATGAGAGGCTAGCTGGAGGTGTCTGGACGGGCAAATTTAACTCTCATTTCCCACCAGGAAGAGGAAATAACCAAAGGCTCAGTGTGCCGTGCCGGAATCAGATTAGGGCCTGAAGCCATCCTGCGGTGTTGCGGCCAGCTCACAAGAAAACGAGTTGAAGAAAGGAGCTCAGGGGCACTGTAATTCACAAACCTGCAGAGTTATAAATGACAGCTATCGTCCAAAAATAGACTGAAGTAAGGCTGCCAAGAGGACTTGAAAGTGGGGCAGAATTGCAGGAAACCGATTTCAGGAGGTAGACTGGAATTGCATTGAAAGCATAGGAAAAGAGGCCGAACGTCCACAATGATGCACTTGGCCAAAAAGGGCGTATGCGTTTTTTCCTGAATATATTCAGGAAAAAAGGCATACGCCCTTTTTGGCCAACCAAGCAAGCTTGCAAAGGAAATCTGCACTACAATGAAGTCTCACTTCCCCCCGGTCAAAAGGGCCATCTGAAAAAAGTGTAAAATCCAGAAAGGCAGGACAGGCCATGGAGAACTGGGAGCCTTGTTATGCTGATGGGCGGGATGTAAATTGCCAACAGACACTCAGGAGAAGTGTATGGTGTTTCCTGAAACATCTAAAAAACAAAGCAACAGAGCCTAGGGCACATCCACTTATGGTCCTATAGCTTAGGGAAATTAAAATGAAAAAGACACAGCCACCCCAAAGTTTGGAACGGCTCTGTTTACAAGAACCTCGTTTACAGTACAAGTTCAACATCACAGAAAGTGAAAAATGGATAAAGAAGTTGTGGTATTTACTTACAAAGCAATATCACTCAGCAATGAAATCTGTGTCATCAGGCCCTTAGCAGCACAATGAGTGGATTCAGGTATGATGATTGTAACTGAAATAAGTCACACAGAAAAAGAAACATCATAAGATATCAGTAATACACGGAATGTAAACTTGGCTACACAGGAACTGAATTACAGAACAGAACAGGGTCTCAAATTTCGAAAACCAACTTATGCTTGCTTAAGGGGAAAGGTGAGTTGGGGTGCTGCATAAAACCAGAGATTGAAATGAGCACAGATAAAGTTCCTTAAGCCAAATATGGAATAGACAAGAGCTACTCCTTGCTCAATGAAATGGACTCAACACCCCATATTAAACGCCTAAGAATGTACCTGACTAGTAAGTATCTTAAAACCTATGGATTGCTATGTCTCCAAAAGAGAATCAAGCGTGTGTACAGGGGCGTAAACGCAGTAGTGATAGGATTGGAGATGTTCAGTGAGCAAATGAAGACCCTTTGAAGTCATATTGCATGGTACCCATTACACGGGTCTCAACTCTCCAGGTTTAAGGTATTCTTCCTTCAGCTAAAACATGCATGTGGAACCCAGAGTATGATCAACCATGTGAACGGGAGACGTGTTCAAATATGTCTCAGTTTTCCTCCCCCGGTACTCGGGTGCAACATTCCAGACGCTTTACTAACACTCTCCCCACTTGGAGAGTCAGCGCCTTTAACCTCCTGTTTGGCCCAGTTTGCAATTTCTGCGGAAGATGAACAGGAATAGCGAGAACCAATAAGAGGCTAGCTGGAGGTGTCTGGACGGGCAAATTTAACTGTCATTTCCCACCAGGAAGAGGAAATAACCAAAGGCTCAGCGTGCCGTACCGGAATCAGATTAGGGCCTGAAGCCATCCTGCGGTGTTGCGGCCAGGTCACAAGAAAGCGAGTTGAAGAAAGGAGCTCAGGGGCACTGTAATTCACAAACCTGCAGAGTTATAAATGACAGCTATCGTCCAAAAATAGACTGAAGTAAGGCTACCAAGAGGACTTGAAAGCGGGGCAGAATTGCAGGAAACCGATTTCAGGAGGTAGACTGGAATTGCATTGAAAGCATAGGAAAAGAGGCAGAACGTCCACAATGATGCACTTGGCCAAAAAGGGCGTATGCGTTTTTTCCTGAATATATTCAGGAAAAAACGCATACGCCCTTTTTGGCCAACCAAGCAAGCTTGCAAAGGAAATCTGCACTACAATGAAGTCTCACTTTCCCCCTGTCAAAAGGGCCATCTGAAAAAAGTGTAAAATCCAGAAAGGCAGGACAGGCCATTGAGAACTGGGAGCCTTGTTATGCTGATGGGCGGGATGTAAATTGCCAACAGACACTTGGGAGAAGTGTATGGTGTTTCCTGAAACATCTAAGAAACAAAGCAACAGAGCCTAGGGCACTTCCACTTATGGTCCTATAGCTTAGGGAAATTAAAATCAAAAAGACACAGCCACCCCAAAGTTTGGAACGGCTCTGTTTACAAGAACCTCGTTTACAGTACAAGTTCAACATCACAGAAAGTGAAAAATGGATAAAGAAGTTGTGGTATTCACTTACAAAGCAATATCCCTCAGCAATGAAATCTATGTCATCAGGCCCTTAGCAGCACAATGAGTGGATTCAGGTATGATGATTGTAACTGAAATAAGTCACACAGAAAAAGAAACATCATAAGATATCAGTAATACACGGAATGTAAACTTGGCTACACAGGAACTGAATTACAGAACAGAACAGGGTCTCAAATTTCGAAAACCAACTTATGCTTGCTTAAGGGGAAAGGTGAGTTGGGGTGCTGCATAAAACCAGAGATTGAAATGAGCACAGATAAAGTTCCTTAAGCCAAATATGGAATAGACAAGAGCTACTCCTTGCTCAATGAAATGGACTCAACACCCCATATTAAACGCCTAAGAATGTACCTGACTAGTAAGTATCTTAAAACCTATGGATTGCTATGTCTCCAAAAGAGAATCAAGCGTGTGTACAGGGGCGTAAACGCAGTAGTGATAGGATTGGAGATGTTCAGTGAGCAAATGAAGACCCTTTGAAGTCATATTGCATGGTACCCATTACACGGGTCTCAACTCTCCAGGTTTAAGGTATTCTTCCTTCAGCTAAAACATGCATGTGGAACCCAGAGTATGATCAACCATGTGAACGGGAGACGTGTTCAAATATGTCTCAGTTTTCCTCCCCCGGTACTCGGGTGCAACATTCCAGACGCTTTACTAACACTCTCCCCACTTGGAGAGTCAGCGCCTTTAACCTCCTGTTTGGCCCAGTTTGCAATTTCTGCGGAAGATGAACAGGAATAGCGAGAACCAATAAGAGGCTAGCTGGAGGTGTCTGGACGGGCAAATTTAACTGTCATTTCCCACCAGGAAGAGGAAATAACCAAAGGCTCAGCGTGCCGTACCGGAATCAGATTAGGGCCTGAAGCCATCCTGCGGTGTTGCGGCCAGGTCACAAGAAAGCGAGTTGAAGAAAGGAGCTCAGGGGCACTGTAATTCACAAACCTGCAGAGTTATAAATGACAGCTATCGTCCAAAAATAGACTGAAGTAAGGCTACCAAGAGGACTTGAAAGCGGGGCAGAATTGCAGGAAACCGATTTCAGGAGGTAGACTGGAATTGCATTGAAAGCATAGGAAAAGAGGCAGAACGTCCACAATGATGCACTTGGCCAAAAAGGGCGTATGCGTTTTTTCCTGAATATATTCAGGAAAAAACGCATACGCCCTTTTTGGCCAACCAAGCAAGCTTGCAAAGGAAATCTGCACTACAATGAAGTCTCACTTCCCCCCGGTCAAAAGGGCCATCTGAAAAAAGTGTAAAATCCAGAAAGGCAGGACAGGCCATGGAGAACTGGGAGCCTTGTTATGCTGATGGGCGGGATGTAAATTGCCAACAACCACTCAGGAGAAGTGTATGGTGTTTCCTGAAACATCTAAAAAACAAAGCAACAGAGCCTAGGGCACTTCCACTTATGGTCCTATACCTTAGGGAATTTAAAATCAAAAAGACACAGCCACCCCAAAGTTTGGAATGGCTCTCTTTACAAGAACCTCGTTTACAGTACAAGTTCAACATCGCAGAAAGTGAAAAATGGATAAAGAAGTTGTGGTATTTACTTACAAAGCAATATCACTCAGCAATGAAATCTGTGTCATCAGGCCCTTAGCAGCACAATGAGTGGATTCAGGTATGATGATTCTAACTGAAATAAGTCACACAGAAAAAGAAACATCATAAGATATCAGTAATACACGGAATGGAAACTTGGCTACACAGGAACTGAATTACAGAACAGAACAGGGTCTCAAATTTAGAAAACCAACTTATGCTTGCTTAAGGGGAAAGGTGAGTTGGGGTGCTGCATAAAACCAGAGATTGAAATGAGCACAGATAAATTTCCTTAAGCCAAATATGGAATAGACAAGAGCTACTCCTTGCTCAACGAAATGGACTCAACACCGCATATTAAACGCCTAAGAATGTACCTGACTAGTAAGTATCTTAAAACCTATGGATTGCTATGTCTCCGAAAGAGAATCAAGCATGTGTACAGGGGCATAAACGCAGCAGTGATAGGATTGGAGAGGTTCGGTGAGCAAATGAAGACCCTTTGAAGTCATATTGCATGGTACCCATTCCACGGGTTTCAACTACCCAGGTTTTAGGTATTCTTCCTTCAGCTAAAACATGCATGTGGAACCCAAGTATGATCAACCATGTGAACAGGAGACGTGTTCAAATATGTCTCAGTTTTCGTACCCTGGTACTCGGGTGCAACATTCCAGACGCTTTACTAACACTCTCCCCACTTGGAAAGTCAGCGCCTTTAACCTCCTGTTTGGCCCAGTTTGCAATTTCTGCGGAAGATGAACAGGAATAGCGAGAACCAATGAGAGACTAGCTGGAGGTGTCTGGACGGGCAAATTTAACTCTCATTTCCCACCACGAAGAGGAAATAACCAAAGGCTCAGCGTGCCGTGCCGGAACCAGATTAGGGCCTGAAGCCATCCTGCGGTGTTGCGGCCAGCTCAAAAGAAAGCGAGTTGAAGAAAGGAGCTCAGGGGCACTGCAATTCACAAACCTGCAGAGTTATAAATGACAGCTATCGTCCAAAAATAGACTGAAGTAAGGCTGCCAAGAGGACTTGAAAGCGGGGCAGAATTGCAGGAAACCGATTTCAGGAGGTAGACTGGAATTGCATTGAAAGCATAGGAAAAGAGGCAGAACGTCCACAATGATGCACTTGGCCAATAAGGGCGTATGCGTTTTTTCCTGAATATATTCAGGAAAAAAGGCATACGCCCTTTTTGGCCAACCAAGCAAGCTTGCAAAGGAAATCTGCACTACAATGAAGTCTCACTTCCCCCCGGTCAAAAGGGCCATCTGAAAAAAGTGTAAAATCCAGAAAGGCAGGACAGGCCATGGAGAACTGGGAGCCTTGTTATGCTGATGGGCGGGATGTAAATTGCCAACAACCACTCCGGAGAAGTGTATGGTGTTTCCTGAAACATCTAAAAAACAAAGCAGCAGAGCCTAGGGCACTTCCACTTATGGTCCTATAGCTTAGGGAATTTAAAATCAAAAAGACACAGCCACCCCAAAGTTTGGAACGGCTCTGTTTACAAGAACCTCGTTTACAGTACAAGTTCAACATCGCAGAAAGTGAAAAATGGATAAAGAAGTTGTGGTATTTACTTACAAAGCAATATCACTCAGCAATGAAATCTGTGTCATCAGGCCCTTAGCAGCACAATGAGTGGATTCAGGTATGATGATTCTAACTGAAATAAGTCACACAGAAAAAGAAACATCATAAGATATCAGTAATACACGGAATGTAAACTTGGCTACACAGGAACTGAATTACAGAACAGAACAGGGTCTCAAATTTAGAAAACCAACTTGTGCTTGCTTAAGGGGAAAGGTGAGTTGGGGTGCTGCATAAAACCAGAGATTGAAATGAGCACAGATAAAGTTCCTTAAGCCAAATATGGAATAGACAAGAGCTACTCCTTGCTCAACGAAATGGACTCAAAACCCCATATTAAACGCCTAAGAATATACCTGACTAGTAAGTATCTTAAAACCTATGGATTGCTATGTCTCCAAAAGAGAATCAAGCGTGTGTACAGGGGCATAAACGCAGCAGTGATAGGATTGGAGAGGTTCGGTGAGCAAATGAAGACCCTTTGAAGTCATATTGCATGGTACCCATTACACGGGTCTCAACTCTCCAGGTTTAAGGTATTCTTCCTTCAGCTAAAACATGCATGTGGAACCCAGAGTATGATCAACCATGTGAACGGGAGACGTGTTCAAATATGTCTCAGTTTTCCTCCCCTGGTACTCGGGTGCAACATTCCAGACGTTTTACTAACACTCTCCCGACTTGGAGAGTCAGTCCCTTTAACCTCCTGTTTGGCCCAGTTTGCAATTTCTGCGGAAGATGAACAGGAATAGCGAGAACCAATGAGAGGCTAGCTGGAGGTGTCTGGACGGGCAAATTCAACTCTCATTTCCCACCAGGAAGAGGAATTAACCAAAGGCTCAGCATGCCGGGCCGGAACCAGATTAGGGCCTGAAGCCATCCTGCGGTGTTGCGGCCAGGTCACAAGAAAGCGAGTTGAAGAAAGGAGCTCAGGGGCACTGTAATTCACAAACCTGCAGAGTTATAAATGACAGCTATCGTCCAAAACTAGACTGAAGTAAGGCTGCCAAGAAGACTTGAAAGCGGGGCAGAATTGCAGGAAACCGATTTCAGGAGGTAGACTGGAATTGCATTGAAAGCATAGGAAAAGAGGCAGAACGTCCACAATGATGCACTTGGCCAAAAAGGGCGTATGCGTTTTTTCCTGAATATATTCAGGAAAAAACGCATACGCCCTTTTTGGCCAACCAAGCAAGCTTGCAAAGGAAATCTGCACTACAATGAAGTCTCACTTCCCCCCGGTCAAAAGGGCCATCTGAAAAAAGTGTAAAATCCAGAAAGGCAGGACAGGCCATGGAGAACTGGGAGCCTTGTTATGCTGATGGGCGGGATGTAAATTGCCAAGAACCACTTGGGAGAAGTGTATGGTGTTTCCTGAAACATCTAAAAAACAAAGCAACAGAACCTAGGGCACTTCCACTTATGGTCCTATAGCTTAGGGAAATTAAAATCAAAAAGACACAGTCACCCCAAAGTTTGGGACGCCTCCGTTTACAAGAACCTCGTTTACCGTACAAGTTCAATATCACAGAAAGTGAAAAATGGATAAAGAACTTGTGGTACTTACGTACAATGCAGTATCACTCAACAATGAAATCTATGTCATCAGGTCCGTAGCAGCATAATGAGTGCATTCAGGTATGATGATTCTAACTGAAATAAGTCACACAGAAAAAGAAACATCATAAGATATCACTAATACACGGAATGTAAACTTGGCTACACAGGAACTGCATTCCAAAACAGAACAGGGTCTCAAATTTAGAAAACCAACTTATGCTTGCTTAAGGGGAAAGGTGAGTTGGGGTGCTGCATAAAACCAGAGATTGAAATGAGCACAGATAAAGTTCCTTAAGCCAAATATGGAATAGACAAGAGCTACTCCTTGCTCAACGAAATGGACTCAAAACCCCATATTAAACGCCTAAGAATGCATCTGACTAGTAAGTATCTTAAAACCTATGGATTGCTATGTCTCCAAAAGAGAATCAAGCGTGTGTACAGGGGCATAAACGCAGCAGTGATAGGATTGGTGAGGTTCGGTGAGCAAATGAAGACCCTTTGAAGTCATATTGCATGGTACACATTACACGGGTCTCAACTCTCCAGGTTTAAGGTATTCTTCCTTCAGCTAAAACATGCATGTGGAACCCAGAGTATGATCAACTATGTGAACGGGAGATGTGTTCAAATATGTCTCAGTTTTCCTCCCCTGGTACTCGGGTGCAACATTCCAGATGCTTTACTAACACTCTCCCGACTTGGAGAGTCAGTCCCTTTAACCTCCTGTTTGGCCCAGTTTGCAATTTCTGCAGAAGATGAGCAGGAATAGCGAGAACCAATGAGAGGCTAGCTGGAGGTGTCTGGACGGGCAAATTTAACTCTCATTTCCCACCAGGAAGAGGAATTAACCAAAGGCTCAGCATGCAGGGCCGGAACCAGATTAGGGCCTGAAGCCATCCTGCGGTGTTGCGGCCAGGTCACAAGAAAGCGAGTTGAAGAAAGGAGCTCAGGGGCACTGTAATTCACAAACCTGCAGAGTTATAAATGACAGCTATCGTCCAAAAATAGACTGAAGTAAGGCTGCCAAGAGGACTTGAAAGCGGGGCAGAATTGCAGGAAACCGATTTCAGGAGGTAGACTGGAATTGCATTGAAAGCATAGGAAAAGAGGCAGAACGTCCACAATGATGCACTTGGCCAAAAAGGGCGTATGCGTTTTTTCCTGAATATATTCAGGAAGAAAAGCATACGCCCTTTTTGGCCAACCAAGCAAACTTGCAAAGGAAATCTGCACTACAATGAAGTCTCACTTCCCCCCGGTCAAAAGGGCAATCTGAAAAAAGTGTAAAATCCAGAAAGGCAGGACAGGCCATGGAGAACTGGGAGCCTTGTTATGCTGATGGGCGGGATGTAAATTGCCAACAGACACTCAGGAGAAGTGTATGGTGTTTCCTGAAACATCTAAAAAACAAAGCAACAGAGCCTAGGGCACTGCCACTTATGGTCCTATAGCTTAGGGAAATTAACATCAAAAAGACACAGCCACCCCAAAGTTTGGAACGGCTCTGTTTACAAGAACCTCGTTTACAGTACAAGTTCAACATCGCAGAAAGTGAAAAATGGATAAAGAAGTTGTGGTATTTACTTACAAAGCAATATCACTCAGCAATGAAATCTGTGTCATCAGGCCCTTAGCAGCACAATGAGTGGATTCAGGTATGATGATTCTAACTGAAATAAGTCACACAGAAAAAGAAACATCATAAGATATCAGTAATACACGGAATGTAAACTTGTCTACACAGGAACTGAATTACAGAACAGAAGAGGGTCTCAAATTTAGAAAACCAACTTATGCTTGCTTAAGGGGAAAGGTGAGTTGGGGTGCTGCATAAAACCAGAGATTGAAATGAGCACAGATAAAGTTCCTTAAGCCAAATATGGAATAGACAAGAGCTACTCCTTGCTCAACGAAATGGACTCAACACCGCATATTAAACGCCTAAGAATGTACCTGACTAGTAAGTATCTTAAAACCTATGGATTGCTATGTCTCCGAAAGAGAATCAAGCATGTGTACAGGGGCATAAACGCAGCAGTGATAGGATTGGAGAGGTTCGGTGAGCATATGAAGACCTTTTGAAGTCATATTGCATGGTACCCATTACACGGGTCTCAACTCTCCAGGTTTAAGGTATTCTTCCTTCAGCTAAAACATGCATGTGGAACCCAGAGTATGATCAACCATGTGAACGGGAGACGTATTCAAATATGTCTCAGTTTTCCTCCCCTGGTACTCGGGTGCAACATTCCAGACGCTTTACTAACACTCTCCCCACTTGGAGAGTCAGTCCCTTTAACCTCCTGTTTGGCCCAGTTTGCAATTTCTGCGGAAGATGAACAGGAATAGCGAGAACCAATGAGAGGCTAGCTGGAGGTGTCTGGACGGGCAAATTTAACTCTCATTTCCCACCAGGAAGAGGAATTAACCAAAGGCTCAGCATGCCGGGCCGGAACCAGATTAGGGCCTGAAGCCATCCTGCGGTGTTGCGGCCAGGTCACAAGAAAGCGAGTTGAAGAAAGGAGCTCAGGGGCACTGTAATTCACAAACCTGCAGAGTTATAAATGACAGCTACCGTCCAAAAATAGACTGAAGTAAGGCTGCCAAGAGGACTTGAAAGCGGGGCAGAATTGCAGGAAACCGATTTCAGGAGGTAGACTGGAATTGCATTGAAAGCATAGGAAAAGAGGCAGAACGTCCACAATGATGCACTTGGCCAAAAAGGGCGTATGCGTTTTTTCCTGAATATATTCAGGAAAAAACGCATACGCACTTTTTGGCCAACCAAGCAAGCTTGCAAAGGAAATCTGCACTACAATGAAGTCTCACTTCCCCCCGGTCAAAAGGGCCATCTGAAAAAAGTGTAAAATCCAGAAAGGCAGGACAGGCCATGGAGAACTGGGAGCCTTGTTATGCTGATGGGCGGGATGTAAATTGCCAACAGACACTCAGGAGAAGTGTATGGTGTTTCCTGAAACATCTAAAAAACAAAGCAACAGAACCTAGGGCACTTCCACTTATGGTCCTATAGCTTAGGGAAATTAAAATCAAAAAGACACAGCCACCCCAAAGTTTGGGACGCCTCCGTTTACAAGAACCTTGTTTACCGTACAAGTTCAATATCACAGAAAGTGAAAAATGGATAAAGAACTTGTGGTACTTATGTACAATGCAGTATCACTCAGCAATGAAATCTATGTCATCAGGCCTGTAGCAGCATAATGAGTGGATTCAGGTACGATGATTCTAACTGAAATAAGTCACACAGAAAAAGAAACATCATAAGATATCACTAATACACGGAATGTAAACTTGGCTACACAGGAACTGAATTACAGAACAGAACAGGGTCTCAAATTTAGAAAACCAACTTATGCTTGCTTAAGGGTAAAGGTGAGTTGGGGTGCTGCATAAAACCAGAGATTGAAATGAGCACAGATAAATTTCCTTAAGCCAAATATGGAATAGACAAGAGCTACTCCTTGCTCAACGAAACGGACTCAACACCGCATATTAAACGCCTAAGAATGTACCTGACTAGTAAGTATCTTACAACCTATGGATTGCTATGTCTCTGAAAGAGAATCAAGCATGTGTACAGGGACATAAACGCAGCAGTGATAGGATTGGAGAGGTTCGGTGAGCAAATGAAGACCCTTTGAAGTCATATTGCATGGTACCCATTACACGGGTCTTAACTCTCCAGGTTTAAGGTATTCTTCCTTCAGCTAAAACATGCATGTGGAACACAAGTATGATCAACCATGTGAACGGGAGGCGTGTTCAAATATGTCTCAGTTTTCGTACCCTGGTACTCGGGTGCAACATTCCAGACGCTTTACTAACACTCTCCCGACTTGGAGAGTCAGTCCCTTTAACCTCCTGTTTGGCCCAGTTTGCAATTTCTGCGGAAGATGAACAGGAATAGCGAGAACCAATGAGAGACTAGCTGGAGGTGTCTGGATGGGCAAATTTAACTCTCATTCCCCACCAGGAAGAGGAATTAACCAAAGGCTCAGCGTGCCGTGCCAGAACCAGATTAGGGCCTGAAGACATCCTGCGGTGTTGCGGCCAGGTCACAAGAAAGCGAGTTGAAGAAAGGAGCTCAGGGGCACTGTAATTCACAAACCTGCAGAGTTATAAATGACAGCTAACGTCCAAAGATATACTGAAGTAAGGCTGCCAAGAGGACTTGAAAGCGGGGCAGAATTGCAGGAAACCGATTTCAGGAGGTAGACTGGAATTGCATTGAAAGCATAGGAAAAGAGGCAGAACGTCCACAATGATGCACTTGGCCAAAAAGGGCGTATGCGTTTTTTCCTGAATATATTCAGGAAGAAAAGCATACGCCCTTTTTGGCCAACCAAGCAAACTTGCAAAGGAAATCTGCACTACAATGAAGTCTCACTTCCCCCCGGTCAAAAGGGCCATCTGAAAAAAGTGTAAAATCCAGAAAGGCAGGACAGGCCATGGAGAACTGGGAGCCTTGTTATGCTGATGGGCGGGATGTAAATTGCCAACAGACACTCAGGAGAAGTGTATGGTGTTTCCTGAAAAATCTAAAAAACAAAGCAACACAGCCAAGGACACTGCCACTTATGGTCCTATAGCTTAGGGAAATTAAAATCAAAAAGACACAGCCACCCCAAAGTTTGGGACACCTCCGTTTACAAGAACCTCGTTTACCGTACAAGTTCAATATCACAGAAAGTGAAAAATGGATAAAAAAGATGTGGTATTTACTTACAAAGCAATATCACTCAGCAATGAAATCTGTGTCATCAGGCCCTTAACAGCACAATGAGTGGATTCAGGTATGATGATTCTAACTGAAATAAGTCACACAGAAAAAGAAACATCATAAGATATCAGTAATACACGGAATGTAAACTTGGCTACACAGGAACTGAATTACAGAACAGAACAGGGTCTCAAATTTCGAAAACCAACTAATGCTTGCTTAAGGGGAAAGGTGAGTTGGGGTGCTGCATAAAACCAGAGATTGAAATGAGCACAGATAAAGTTCCTTAAGCCAAATATGGAATAGGCAAGAGCTACTCCTTGCTCAACGAAATGGACTCAACACCGCATATTAAACGCCTAAGAATGTACCTGACTAGTAAGTATCTTAAAACCTATGGATTGCTATGTCTCCGAAAGAGAATCAAGCATGTGTACAGGGTCATAAACGCAGCAGTGATAGGATTGGAGAGGTTCGGTGAGCAAATGAAGACCCTTTGAAGTCATATTGCATGGTACCCATTCCACGGGTTTCAACTACCCAGGTTTAAGGTATTCTTCCTTCAGCTAAAACATGCATGTGGAACCCAGAGTATGATCAACCATGTGAACGGGAGATGTGTTCAAATATGTCTCAGTTTTCCTCCCCTGGTACTCGGGTGCAACATTCCAGACGCTTTACTAACACTCTCCCGACTTGGAGAGTCAGTCCCTTTAACCTCCTGTTTGGCCCAGTTTGCAATTTCTGCGGAAGATGCACAGGAATAGCGAGAACCAATGAGAGGCTAGCTGGAGGTGTCTGGACGGGCAAATTTAACTCTCATTTCCCACCAGGAAGAGGAATTAACCAAAGGCTCAGCATGCCGGGCCGGAACCAGATTAGGGCCTGAAGCCATCCTGCGGTGTTGCGGCCAGGTCACAAGAAAGCGAGTTGAAGAAAGGAGCTCAGGGGCACTGTAATTCACAAACCTGCAGAGTTATAAATGACAGCTATCGTCCAAAAATAGACTGAAGTAAGGCTGCCAAGAGGACTTGAAAGCGGGGCAGAATTGCAGGAAACCGATTTCAGGAGGTAGACTGGAATTGCATTGAAAGCATAGGAAAAGAGGCAGAACGTCCACAATGATGCACTTGGCCAAAAAGGGCGTATGCGTTTTTTCCTGAATATATTCAGGAAAAAACGCATACGCCCTTTTTGGCCAACCAAGCAAGCTTGCAAAGGAAATCTGCACTACAATGAAGTCTCACTTCCCCCCGGTCAAAAGGGCCATCTGAAAAAAGTGTAAAATCCAGAAAGGCAGGACAGGCCATGGAGAACTGGGAGCCTTGTTATGCTGATGGGCGGGATGTAAATTGCCAACAGACACTCGGGAGAAGTGTATGGTGTTTCCTGAAACATCTAATAAACAAAGCAACAGAGCCTAGGGCACTGCCACTTATGGTCCTATAGCTTAGGGAAATTAAAATCAAAAAGACACAGCCACCCCAAAGTTTGGGACGCCTCTGTTTACAAGAACCTCGTTTACAGTACAAATTCAACATCGCAGAAAATGAAAAATGGATAAAGAAGCTGTGGTATTTACTTACAAAGCAATATCACTCAGCAATGAAATCTATGTCATCAGGCCCTTAGCAGCACAATGAGTGGATTCAGGTATGATGATTCTAACTGAAATAAGTCACACAGAAAAAGAAAAATCATAAGATATCACTAATACACGGAATGGAAACTTGGCTACACAGGAACTGAATTGCAGAACAGAACAGGGTCTCAAATTTAGAAAACCAACTTATGCTTGCTTAAGGGGAAAGGTGAGTTGGGGTGCTGCATAAAACCAGAGATTGAAATGAGCACAGATAAAGTTCCTTAAGCCAAATATGGAATAGACAAGAGCTACTCCTTGCTCAACGAAATGGACTCAAAACCCCATATTAAACGCCTAAGAATGCATCTGACTAGTAAGTATCTTAAAACCTATGGATTGCTATGTCTCCAAAAGAGAATCAAGCGTGTGTACAGGGGCATAAACGCAGCAGTGATAGGATTGGTGAGGTTCGGTGAGCAAATGAAGACCCTTTGAAGTCATATTGCATGGTACACATTACACGGGTCTCAACTCTCCAGGTTTAAGGTATTCTTCCTTCAGCTAAAACATGCATGTGGAACCCAGAGTATGATCAACTATGTGAACGGGAGATGTGTTCAAATATGTCTCAGTTTTCCTCCCCTGGTACTCGGGTGCAACATTCCAGATGCTTTACTAACACTCTCCCGACTTGGAGAGTCAGTCCCTTTAACCTCCTGTTTGGCCCAGTTTGCAATTTCTGCGGAAGATGCACAGGAATAGCGAGAACCAATGAGAGGCTAGCTGGAGGTGTCTGGACGGGCAAATTTAACTCTCATTTCCCACCAGGAAGAGGAATTAACCAAAGGCTCAGCATGCAGGGCCGGAACCAGATTAGGGCCTGAAGCCATCCTGCGGTGTTGCGGCCAGGTCACAAGAAAGCGAGTTGAAGAAAGGAGCTCAGGGGCACTGTAATTCACAAACCTGCAGAGTTATAAATGACAGCTATCGTCCAAAAATAGACTGAAGTAAGGCTGCCAAGAGGACTTGAAAGCGGGGCAGAATTGCAGGAAACCGATTTCAGGAGGTAGACTGGAATTGCATTGAAAGCATAGGAAAAGAGGCAGAACGTCCACAATGATGCACTTGGCCAAAAAGGGCGTATGCGTTTTTTCCTGAATATATTCAGGAAGAAAAGCATACGCCCTTTTTGGCCAACCAAGCAAACTTGCAAAGGAAATCTGCACTACAATGAAGTCTCACTTCCCCCCGGTCAAAAGGGCAATCTGAAAAAAGTGTAAAATCCAGAAAGGCAGGACAGGCCATGGAGAACTGGGAGCCTTGTTATGCTGATGGGCGGGATGTAAATTGCCAACAGACACTCAGGAGAAGTGTATGGTGTTTCCTGAAACATCTAAAAAACAAAGCAACAGAGCCTAGGGCACTGCCACTTATGGTCCTATAGCTTAGGGAAATTAACATCAAAAAGACACAGCCACCCCAAAGTTTGGAACGGCTCTGTTTACAAGAACCTCGTTTACAGTACAAGTTCAACATCGCAGAAAGTGAAAAATGGATAAAGAAGTTGTGGTATTTACTTACAAAGCAATATCACTCAGCAATGAAATCTGTGTCATCAGGCCCTTAGCAGCACAATGAGTGGATTCAGGTATGATGATTCTAACTGAAATAAGTCACACAGAAAAAGAAACATCATAAGATATCAGTAATACACGGAATGTAAACTTGTCTACACAGGAACTGAATTACAGAACAGAAGAGGGTCTCAAATTTAGAAAACCAACTTATGCTTGCTTAAGGGGAAAGGTGAGTTGGGGTGCTGCATAAAACCAGAGATTGAAATGAGCACAGATAAAGTTCCTTAAGCCAAATATGGAATAGACAAGAGCTACTCCTTGCTCAACGAAATGGACTCAATACCGCATATTAAACGCCTAAGAATGTACCTGACTAGTAAGTATCTTAAAACCTGTGGATTGCTATGTCTCCGAAAGAGAATCAAGCATGTGTACAGGGGCATAAACGCAGCAGTGATAGGATTGGAGAGGTTCGGTGAGCAAATGAAGACCCTTTGAAGTCATATTGAATGGTACACATTCCACGGGTTTCAAATACCCAGGTTTAAGGTATTCTTCCTTCAGCTAAAACATGCATGTGGAACCCAGAGTATGATCAACCATGTGAACGGGAGATGTGTTCAAATATGTCTCAGTTTTCCTCCCCTGGTACTCGGGTGCAACATTCCAGACGCTTTACTAACAATCTCCCGACTTGGAGAGTCAGTCCCTTTAACCTCCTGTTTGGCCCAGTTTGCAATTTCTGCGGAAGATGAACAGGAATAGCGAGAACCAATGAGAGACTAGCTGGAGGTGTCTGGACGGGCAAATTTAACTCTCATTTCCCACCAGGAAGAGGAATTAACCAAAGGCTCAGCATGCCGGGCCGGAACCAGATTAGGGCCTGAAGCCATCCTGCGGTGTTGCGGCCAGCTCAAAAGAAAGCGAGTTGAAGAAAGGAGCTCAGGGGCACTGTAATTCACAAACCTGCAGAGTTATAAATGACAGCTATCGTCCAAAAATAGACTGAAGTAAGGCTGCCAAGAGGACTTGAAAGCGGGGCAGAATTGCAGGAAACCGATTTCAGGAGGTAGACTGGAATTGCATTGAAAGCATAGGAAAAGAGGCAGAACGTCCACAATGATGCACTTGGCCAAAAAGGGCGTATGCGTTTTTTCCTGAATATATTCAGGAAGAAAAGCATACGCCCTTTTTGGCCAACCAAGCAAACTTGCAAAGGAAATCTGCACTACAATGAAGTCTCACTTCCCCCCGGTCAAAAGGGCCATCTGAAAAAAGTGTAAAATCCAGAAAGGCAGGACAGGCCATGGAGAACTGGGAGCCTTGTTATGCTGATGGGCGGGATGTAAATTGCCAACAGACACTCAGGAGAAGTGTATGGTGTTTCCTGAAAAATCTAAAAAACAAAGCAACAGACCCTAGGACACTGCCACTTATGGTCCTATAGCTTAGGGAAATTAACATCAAAAAGACACAGCCACCCCAAAGTTTGGGACACCTCCGTTTACAAGAACCTCGTTTACCGTACAAGTTCAATATCACAGAAAGTGAAAAATGGATAAAAAAGATGTGGTATTTACTTACAAAGCAATATCACTCAGCAATGAAATCTGTGTCATCAGGCCCTTAGCAGCACAATGAGTGGATTCAGGTATGATGATTCTAACTGAAATAAGTCACACAGAAAAAGAAACATCATAAGATATCAGTAATACACAGAATGTAAACTTGGCTACACAGGAACTGAATTACAGAACAGAACAGGGTCTCAAATTTAGAAAACCAACTTATGCTTGCTTAAGGGGAAAGGTGAGTTGGGGTGCTGCATAAAACCAGAGATTGAAATGAGCACAGATAAAGTTTCTTAAGCCAAATATGGAATAGACAAGAGCTACTCCTTGCTCAACGAAATGGACTCAACACCGCATATTAAACGCCTAAGAATGTACCTGACTAGTAAGTATCTTAAAACCTATAGATTGCTATGTCTCCGAAAGAGAATCAAGCATGTGTACAGGGGCATAAATGCAGCAGTGATAGGATTGGAGAGTTTCAGTGAGCAAATGAAGACCCTTTGAAGTCATATTGCATGGTACCCATTACATGGGTTTCAACTCTCCAGGTTTAAGGTATTCTTCCTTCAGCTAAAACATGCATGTGGAACCTAGAGTATGATCAACCATGTGATCGGGAGACGTGTTCAAATATGTCTCAGTTTTCCTCCCCTGGTACTCGGGTGCAACATTCCAGACGCTTTACTAACACTCTCCCCACTTGGAGAGTCAGCGCCTTTAACCTCCTGTTTGGCCCAGTTTGCAATTTCTGCGGAAGATGAACAGGAATAGTGAGAACCAATGAGAGGCTAGCTGGAGGTGTCTGGACGGGCAAATTTAACTCTCATTTCCCACCAGGAAGAGGAAATAACCAAAGGCTCAGCGTGCCGTACCAGAACCAGATTAGGGCCTGAAGCCATCCTGCGGTGTTGCGGCCAGCTCAAAAGAAAGCGAGTTGAAGAAAGGAGCTCAGGGGCACTGTAATTCACAAACCTGCAGAGTTATAAATGACAGCTATCGTCCAAAAATAGACTGAAGTAAGGCTGCCAAGAGGACTTGAAAGCGGGGCAGAATTGCAGGAAACCGATTTCAGGAGGTAGACTGGAATTGCATTGAAAGCATACGAAAAGAGGCAGAACGTCCACAATGATGCACTTGGCCAAAAAGGGCGTATGCGTTTTTTCCTGAATATATTCAGGAAAAAACGCATACGCCCTTTTTGGCCAACCAAGCAAGCTTGCAAAGGAAATCTGCACTACAATGAAGTCTCACTTCCCCCCGGTCAAAAGGGCCATCTGAAAAAAGTGTAAAATCCAGAAAGGCAACAGGCCATTGAGAACTGGGAGCCTTGTTATGCTGATGGGCGGGATGTAAATTGCCAACAGACACTCAGGAGAAGTGTATGGTGTTTCCTGAAACATCTAAAAAACAAAGCAACAGAGCCTAGGGCACTTCCATTTATGGTCCTGTAGCTTAGGGAAATTAAAATCAAAAAGACACAGCCACCCCAAAGTTTGGGACGCCTCTGTTTACAAGAACCTCGTTTACCGTACAAGTTCAATATCACAGAAAGTGATAAATGGATAAAGAACTTGTCGTACTTACGTACAATGCAGTATCACTCAACAATGAAATCTATGTCATCAGGCCCGTAGCAGCATAATGAGTGGATTCAGGTACGATGATTGTAACTGAAATAAGTCACACAGAAAAAGAAACATCATAAGATATCAGTAATACACGAAATGTAAACTTGGCTACACAGGAACTGCATTCCAAAACAGAACAGGGTCTCAAATTTAGAAAACCAACTTATGCTTGCTTAAGGGGAAAGGTGAGTTGGGGTGCTGCATAAAACCAGAGATTGAAATGAGCACAGATAAAGTTCCTTAAGCCAAATATGGAATAGACAAGAGCTACTCCTTGCTCAACGAAATGGACTCCACACCCCATATTAAACGCCTAAGAATATACCTGACTAGTAAGTATCTTAAAACCTATGGATTGCTATGTCTCCAAAAGAGAATCAAGCGTGTGTACAAGGGTCATAAACGCAGCAGTGATAGGATTGGAGAGATTCGGTGAGCAAATGAAGACCCTTTGAAGTCATATTGCATAGTACCCATTCCACGGGTCTCAACTCTCCAGGTTTAAGGTATTCTTTCTTCAGCTAAAACATGCATGTGGAACCCAGAGTATGATCAACCGTGTGATCGGGAGACGTGTTCAAATATGTCTCAGTTTTCGTCCCCTGGTACTTCGGTGGAACATTCCAGACTCTTTACTAACACTCTCCCGACTTGGAGAGTCAGTCCCTTTAACCTCCTGTTTGGCCCAGTTTGCAATTTCTGCGGAAGATGAACAGGAATAGCGAGAACCAATGAGAGGCTAGCTGGAGGTGTCTGGACGGGCAAATTTAACTCTCATTTCCCACCAGGAAGAGGAAATAACCAAAGGCTCAGCGTGCCGTACCAGAACCAGATTAGGGCCTGAAACCATCCTGCGGTGTTGCGGCCAGCTCAAAAGAAAGCGAGTTGAAGAAAGGAGCTCAGGGGCACTGTAATTCACAAACCTGCAGAGTTATAAATGACAGCTATCGTCCAAAAATAGACTGAAGTAAGGCTGCCAAGAGGACTTGAAAGCGGGGCAGAATTGCAGGAAACCAATTTCAGGAGGTAGACTGGAATTGCATTGAAAGCATAGGAAAAGAGGCAGAACGTCCACAATGATGCACTTGGCCAAAAAGGGCGTATGCGTTTTTTCCTGAATATATTCAGGAAAAAACGCATACGCCCTTTTTGGCCAACCAAGCAAGCTTGCAAAGGAAATCTGCACTACAATGAAGTCTCACTTCCCCCCGGTCAAAAGGGCCATCTGAAAAAAGTGTAAAATCCAGAAAGGCAGGACAGGCCATGGAGAACTGGGAGCCTTGTTATGCTGATGGGCGGGATGTAAATTGCCAACAACCACTCGGGAGAAGTGTATGGTGTTTCCTGAAACATCTAAAAAACAAAGCAACAGAACCTAGGGCACTTCCACTTATGGTCCTATAGCTTAGGGAAATTAAAATCAAAAAGACACAGCCACCCCAAAGTTTGGATCGGCTCTGTTTACAAGAACCTCGTTTACAGTACAAGTTCAACATCGCAGAAAGTGAAAAATGGATAAAGAAGTTGTGGTATTTACTTACAAAGCAATATCACTCAGCAATGAAATCTGTGTCATCAGGCCCTTAGCAGCACAATGAGTGGATTCAGGTATGATGATTCTAACTGAAATAAGTCACACAGAAAAAGAAACATCATAAGATATCAGTAATACACGGAATGTAAACTTGGCTACACAGGAACTGAATTACAGAACAGAACAGGGTCTCAAATTTAGAAAACCAACTTATGCTTGCTTAAGGGGAAAGGTGAGTTGGGGTGCTGCATAAAACCAGAGATTGAAATGAGCACAGATAAAGTTCCTTAAGCCAAATATGGAATAGACAAGAGCTACTCCTTGCTCAACGAAATGGACTCAACACCGCATATTAAACGCCTAAGAATGTACCTGACTAGTAAGTATCTTAAAACCTATGGATTGCTATGTCTCCGAAAGAGAATCAAGCATGTGTACAGGGGCATAAACGCAGCAGTGATAGGATTGGAGAGGTTCGGTGAGCATATGAAGACCTTTTGAAGTCATATTGCATGGTACCCATTACACGGGTCTCAACTCTCCAGGTTTAAGGTATTCTTCCTTCAGCTAAAACATGCATGTGGAACCCAGAGTATGATCAACCATGTGAACGGGAGACGTATTCAAATATGTCTCAGTTTTCCTCCCCTGGTACTCGGGTGCAACATTCCAGACGCTTTACTAACACTCTCCCCACTTGGAGAGTCAGCGCCTTTAACCTCCTGTTTGGCCCAGTTTGCAATTTCTGCGGAAGATGAACAGGAATAGTGAGAACCAATGAGAGGCTAGCTGGAGGTGTCTGGACGGGCAAATTTAACTCTCATTTCCCACCAGGAAGAGGAAATAACCAAAGGCTCAGCGTGCCGTACCAGAACCAGATTAGGGCCTGAAGCCATCCTGCGGTGTTGCGGCCAGCTCAAAAGAAAGCGAGTTGAAGAAAGGAGCTCAGGGGCACTGTAATTCACAAACCTGCAGAGTTATAAATGACAGCTATCGTCCAAAAATAGACTGAAGTAAGGCTGCCAAGAGGACTTGAAAGCGGGGCAGAATTGCAGGAAACCGATTTCAGGAGGTAGACTGGAATTGCATTGAAAGCATACGAAAAGAGGCAGAACGTCCACAATGATGCACTTGGCCAAAAAGGGCGTATGCGTTTTTTCCTGAATATATTCAGGAAAAAACGCATACGCCCTTTTTGGCCAACCAAGCAAGCTTGCAAAGGAAATCTGCACTACAATGAAGTCTCACTTCCCCCCGGTCAAAAGGGCCATCTGAAAAAAGTGTAAAATCCAGAAAGGCAACAGGCCATTGAGAACTGGGAGCCTTGTTATGCTGATGGGCGGGATGTAAATTGCCAACAGACACTCAGGAGAAGTGTATGGTGTTTCCTGAAACATCTAAAAAACAAAGCAACAGAGCCTAGGGCACTTCCATTTATGGTCCTGTAGCTTAGGGAAATTAAAATCAAAAAGACACAGCCACCCCAAAGTTTGGGACGCCTCTGTTTACAAGAACCTCGTTTACCGTACAAGTTCAATATCACAGAAAGTGATAAATGGATAAAGAACTTGTCGTACTTACGTACAATGCAGTATCACTCAACAATGAAATCTATGTCATCAGGCCCGTAGCAGCATAATGAGTGGATTCAGGTACGATGATTGTAACTGAAATAAGTCACACAGAAAAAGAAACATCATAAGATATCAGTAATACACGAAATGTAAACTTGGCTACACAGGAACTGCATTCCAAAACAGAACAGGGTCTCAAATTTAGAAAACCAACTTATGCTTGCTTAAGGGGAAAGGTGAGTTGGGGTGCTGCATAAAACCAGAGATTGAAATGAGCACAGATAAAGTTCCTTAAGCCAAATATGGAATAGACAAGAGCTACTCCTTGCTCAACGAAATGGACTCCACACCCCATATTAAACGCCTAAGAATATACCTGACTAGTAAGTATCTTAAAACCTATGGATTGCTATGTCTCCAAAAGAGAATCAAGCGTGTGTACAAGGGTCATAAACGCAGCAGTGATAGGATTGGAGAGATTCGGTGAGCAAATGAAGACCCTTTGAAGTCATATTGCATAGTACCCATTCCACGGGTCTCAACTCTCCAGGTTTAAGGTATTCTTTCTTCAGCTAAAACATGCATGTGGAACCCAGAGTATGATCAACCGTGTGATCGGGAGACGTGTTCAAATATGTCTCAGTTTTCGTCCCCTGGTACTTCGGTGGAACATTCCAGACTCTTTACTAACACTCTCCCGACTTGGAGAGTCAGTCCCTTTAACCTCCTGTTTGGCCCAGTTTGCAATTTCTGCGGAAGATGAACAGGAATAGCGAGAACCAATGAGAGGCTAGCTGGAGGTGTCTGGACGGGCAAATTTAACTCTCATTTCCCACCAGGAAGAGGAAATAACCAAAGGCTCAGCGTGCCGTACCAGAACCAGATTAGGGCCTGAAACCATCCTGCGGTGTTGCGGCCAGCTCAAAAGAAAGCGAGTTGAAGAAAGGAGCTCAGGGGCACTGTAATTCACAAACCTGCAGAGTTATAAATGACAGCTATCGTCCAAAAATAGACTGAAGTAAGGCTGCCAAGAGGACTTGAAAGCGGGGCAGAATTGCAGGAAACCAATTTCAGGAGGTAGACTGGAATTGCATTGAAAGCATAGGAAAAGAGGCAGAACGTCCACAATGATGCACTTGGCCAAAAAGGGCGTATGCGTTTTTTCCTGAATATATTCAGGAAAAAACGCATACGCCCTTTTTGGCCAACCAAGCAAGCTTGCAAAGGAAATCTGCACTACAATGAAGTCTCACTTCCCCCCGGTCAAAAGGGCCATCTGAAAAAAGTGTAAAATCCAGAAAGGCAGGACAGGCCATGGAGAACTGGGAGCCTTGTTATGCTGATGGGCGGGATGTAAATTGCCAACAACCACTCGGGAGAAGTGTATGGTGTTTCCTGAAACATCTAAAAAACAAAGCAACAGAACCTAGGGCACTTCCACTTATGGTCCTATAGCTTAGGGAAATTAAAATCAAAAAGACACAGCCACCCCAAAGTTTGGATCGGCTCTGTTTACAAGAACCTCGTTTACAGTACAAGTTCAACATCGCAGAAAGTGAAAAATGGATAAAGAAGTTGTGGTATTTACTTACAAAGCAATATCACTCAGCAATGAAATCTGTGTCATCAGGCCCTTAGCAGCACAATGAGTGGATTCAGGTATGATGATTCTAACTGAAATAAGTCACACAGAAAAAGAAACATCATAAGATATCAGTAATACACGGAATGTAAACTTGGCTACACAGGAACTGAATTACAGAACAGAACAGGGTCTCAAATTTAGAAAACCAACTTATGCTTGCTTAAGGGGAAAGGTGAGTTGGGGTGCTGCATAAAACCAGAGATTGAAATGAGCACAGATAAAGTTCCTTAAGCCAAATATGGAATAGACAAGAGCTACTCCTTGCTCAACGAAATGGACTCAACACCGCATATTAAACGCCTAAGAATGTACCTGACTAGTAAGTATCTTAAAACCTATGGATTGCTATGTCTCCGAAAGAGAATCAAGCATGTGTACAGGGGCATAAACGCAGCAGTGATAGGATTGGAGAGGTTCGGTGAGCATATGAAGACCTTTTGAAGTCATATTGCATGGTACCCATTACACGGGTCTCAACTCTCCAGGTTTAAGGTATTCTTCCTTCAGCTAAAACATGCATGTGGAACCCAGAGTATGATCAACCATGTGAACGGGAGACGTATTCAAATATGTCTCAGTTTTCCTCCCCTGGTACTCGGGTGCAACATTCCAGACGCTTTATTAACACTCTCCCCACTTGGAGAGTCAGTCCCTTTAACCTCCTGTTTGGCCCAGTTTGCAATTTCTGCGGAAGATGAACAGGAATAGCGAGAACCAATGAGAGGCTAGCTGGAGGTGTCTGGACGGGCAAATTTAACTCTCATTTCCCACCAGGAAGAGGAATTAACCAAAGGCTCAGCATGCCGGGCCGGAACCAGATTAGGGCCTGAAGCCATCCTGCGGTGTTGCGGCCAGGTCACAAGAAAGCGAGTTGAAGAAAGGAGCTCAGGGGCACTGTAATTCACAAACCTGCAGAGTTATAAATGACAGCTACCGTCCAAAAATATACTGAAGTAAGGCTGCCAAGAGGACTTGAAAGCGGGGCAGAATTGCAGGAAACCGATTTCAGGAGGTAGACTGGAATTGCATTGAAAGCATAGGAAAAGAGGCAGAACGTCCACAATGATGCACTTGGCCAAAAAGGGCGTATGCGTTTTTTCCTGAATATATTCAGGAAAAAACGCATACGCACTTTTTGGCCAACCAAGCAAGCTTGCAAAGGAAATCTGCACTACAATGAAGTCTCACTTCCCCCCGGTCAAAAGGGCCATCTGAAAAAAGTGTAAAATCCAGAAAGGCAGGACAGGCCATGGAGAACTGGGAGCCTTGTTATGCTGATGGGCGGGATGTAAATTGCCAACAGACACTCAGGAGAAGTGTATGGTGTTTCCTGAAACATCTAAAAAACAAAGCAACAGAACCTAGGGCACTTCCACTTATGGTCCTATAGCTTAGGGAAATTAAAATCAAAAAGACACAGCCACCCCAAAGTTTGGGACGCCTCCGTTTACAAGAACCTTGTTTACCGTACAAGTTCAATATCACAGAAAGTGAAAAATGGATAAAGAACTTGTGGTACTTATGTACAATGCAGTATCACTCAGCAATGAAATCTATGTCATCAGGCCTGTAGCAGCATAATGAGTGGATTCAGGTACGATGATTCTAACTGAAATAAGTCACACAGAAAAAGAAACATCATAAGATATCACTAATACACGGAATGTAAACTTGGCTACACAGGAACTGAATTACAGAACAGAACAGGGTCTCAAATTTAGAAAACCAACTTATGCTTGCTTAAGGGTAAAGGTGAGTTGGGGTGCTGCATAAAACCAGAGATTGAAATGAGCACAGATAAAGTTCCTTAAGTTAAATATGGAATAGACAAGAGCTACTCCTTGCTCAACGAAACGGACTCAACACCGCATATTAAACGCCTAAGAATGTACCTGACTAGTAAGTATCTTACAACCTATGGATTGCTATGTCTCTGAAAGAGAATCAAGCATGTGTACAGGGACATAAACGCAGCAGTGATAGGATTGGAGAGGTTCGGTGAGCAAATGAAGACCCTTTGAAGTCATATTGCATGGTACCCATTACACGGGTCTTAACTCTCCAGGTTTAAGGTATTCTTCCTTCAGCTAAAACATGCATGTGGAACACAAGTATGATCAACCATGTGAACGGGAGGCGTGTTCAAATATGTCTCAGTTTTCGTACCCTGGTACTCGGGTGCAACATTCCAGACGCTTTACTAACACTCTCCCGACTTGGAGAGTCAGTCCCTTTAACCTCCTGTTTGGCCCAGTTTGCAATTTCTGCGGAAGATGAACAGGAATAGCGAGAACCAATGAGAGACTAGCTGGAGGTGTCTGGATGGGCAAATTTAACTCTCATTTCCCACCAGGAAGAGGAATTAACCAAAGGCTCAGCGTGCCGTGCCAGAACCAGATTAGGGCCTGAAGACATCCTGCGGTGTTGCGGCCAGGTCACAAGAAAGCGAGTTTAAGAAAGGAGCTCAGGGGCACTGTAATTCACAAACCTGCAGAGTTATAAATGACAGCTAACGTCCAAAGATATACTGAAGTAAGGTTGCCAAGAGGACTTGAAAGCGGGGCAGAATTGCAGGAAACCGATTTCAGGAGGTAGACTGGAATTGCATTGAAAGCATACGAAAAGAGGCAGAACGTCCACAATGATGCACTTGGCCAAAAAGGGCGTATGCGTTTTTTCCTGAATATATTCAGGAAAAAACGCATACGCCCTTTTTGGCCAACCAAGCAAGCTTGCAAAGGAAATCTGCACTACAATGAAGTCTCACTTCCCCCCGGTCAAAAGGGCCATCTGAAAAAAGTGTAAAATCCAGAAAGGCAACAGGCCATTGAGAACTGGGAGCCTTGTTATGCTGATGGGCGGGATGTAAATTGCCAACAGACACTCAGGAGAAGTGTATGGTGTTTCCTGAAACATCTAAAAAACAAAGCAACAGAGCCTAGGGCACTTCCATTTATGGTCCTGTAGCTTAGGGAAATTAAAATCAAAAAGACACAGCCACCCCAAAGTTTGGGACGCCTCTGTTTACAAGAACCTCGTTTACCGTACAAGTTCAATATCACAGAAAGTGATAAATGGATAAAGAACTTGTCGTACTTACGTACAATGCAGTATCACTCAACAATGAAATCTATGTCATCAGGCCCGTAGCAGCATAATGAGTGGATTCAGGTACGATGATTGTAACTGAAATAAGTCACACAGAAAAAGAAACATCATAAGATATCAGTAATACACGAAATGTAAACTTGGCTACACAGGAACTGCATTCCAAAACAGAACAGGGTCTCAAATTTAGAAAACCAACTTATGCTTGCTTAAGGGGAAAGGTGAGTTGGGGTGCTGCATAAAACCAGAGATTGAAATGAGCACAGATAAAGTTCCTTAAGCCAAATATGGAATAGACAAGAGCTACTCCTTGCTCAACGAAATGGACTCCACACCCCATATTAAACGCCTAAGAATATACCTGACTAGTAAGTATCTTAAAACCTATGGATTGCTATGTCTCCAAAAGAGAATCAAGCGTGTGTACAAGGGTCATAAACGCAGCAGTGATAGGATTGGAGAGATTCGGTGAGCAAATGAAGACCCTTTGAAGTCATATTGCATAGTACCCATTCCACGGGTCTCAACTCTCCAGGTTTAAGGTATTCTTTCTTCAGCTAAAACATGCATGTGGAACCCAGAGTATGATCAACCGTGTGATCGGGAGACGTGTTCAAATATGTCTCAGTTTTCGTCCCCTGGTACTTCGGTGGAACATTCCAGACTCTTTACTAACACTCTCCCGACTTGGAGAGTCAGTCCCTTTAACCTCCTGTTTGGCCCAGTTTGCAATTTCTGCGGAAGATGAACAGGAATAGCGAGAACCAATGAGAGGCTAGCTGGAGGTGTCTGGACGGGCAAATTTAACTCTCATTTCCCACCAGGAAGAGGAAATAACCAAAGGCTCAGCGTGCCGTACCAGAACCAGATTAGGGCCTGAAACCATCCTGCGGTGTTGCGGCCAGCTCAAAAGAAAGCGAGTTGAAGAAAGGAGCTCAGGGGCACTGTAATTCACAAACCTGCAGAGTTATAAATGACAGCTATCGTCCAAAAATAGACTGAAGTAAGGCTGCCAAGAGGACTTGAAAGCGGGGCAGAATTGCAGGAAACCAATTTCAGGAGGTAGACTGGAATTGCATTGAAAGCATAGGAAAAGAGGCAGAACGTCCACAATGATGCACTTGGCCAAAAAGGGCGTATGCGTTTTTTCCTGAATATATTCAGGAAAAAACGCATACGCCCTTTTTGGCCAACCAAGCAAGCTTGCAAAGGAAATCTGCACTACAATGAAGTCTCACTTCCCCCCGGTCAAAAGGGCCATCTGAAAAAAGTGTAAAATCCAGAAAGGCAGGACAGGCCATGGAGAACTGGGAGCCTTGTTATGCTGATGGGCGGGATGTAAATTGCCAACAACCACTCGGGAGAAGTGTATGGTGTTTCCTGAAACATCTAAAAAACAAAGCAACAGAACCTAGGGCACTTCCACTTATGGTCCTATAGCTTAGGGAAATTAAAATCAAAAAGACACAGCCACCCCAAAGTTTGGATCGGCTCTGTTTACAAGAACCTCGTTTACAGTACAAGTTCAACATCGCAGAAAGTGAAAAATGGATAAAGAAGTTGTGGTATTTACTTACAAAGCAATATCACTCAGCAATGAAATCTGTGTCATCAGGCCCTTAGCAGCACAATGAGTGGATTCAGGTATGATGATTCTAACTGAAATAAGTCACACAGAAAAAGAAACATCATAAGATATCAGTAATACACGGAATGTAAACTTGGCTACACAGGAACTGAATTACAGAACAGAACAGGGTCTCAAATTTAGAAAACCAACTTATGCTTGCTTAAGGGGAAAGGTGAGTTGGGGTGCTGCATAAAACCAGAGATTGAAATGAGCACAGATAAAGTTCCTTAAGCCAAATATGGAATAGACAAGAGCTACTCCTTGCTCAACGAAATGGACTCAACACCGCATATTAAACGCCTAAGAATGTACCTGACTAGTAAGTATCTTAAAACCTATGGATTGCTATGTCTCCGAAAGAGAATCAAGCATGTGTACAGGGGCATAAACGCAGCAGTGATAGGATTGGAGAGGTTCGGTGAGCATATGAAGACCTTTTGAAGTCATATTGCATGGTACCCATTACACGGGTCTCAACTCTCCAGGTTTAAGGTATTCTTCCTTCAGCTAAAACATGCATGTGGAACCCAGAGTATGATCAACCATGTGAACGGGAGACGTATTCAAATATGTCTCAGTTTTCCTCCCCTGGTACTCGGGTGCAACATTCCAGACGCTTTACTAACACTCTCCCCACTTGGAGAGTCAGTCCCTTTAACCTCCTGTTTGGCCCAGTTTGCAATTTCTGCGGAAGATGAACAGGAATAGCGAGAACCAATGAGAGGCTAGCTGGAGGTGTCTGGACGGGCAAATTTAACTCTCATTTCCCACCAGGAAGAGGAATTAACCAAAGGCTCAGCATGCCGGGCCGGAACCAGATTAGGGCCTGAAGCCATCCTGCGGTGTTGCGGCCAGGTCACAAGAAAGCGAGTTGAAGAAAGGAGCTCAGGGGCACTGTAATTCACAAACCTGCAGAGTTATAAATGACAGCTACCGTCCAAAAATATACTGAAGTAAGGCTGCCAAGAGGACTTGAAAGCGGGGCAGAATTGCAGGAAACCGATTTCAGGAGGTAGACTGGAATTGCATTGAAAGCATAGGAAAAGAGGCAGAACGTCCACAATGATGCACTTGGCCAAAAAGGGCGTATGCGTTTTTTCCTGAATATATTCAGGAAAAAACGCATACGCACTTTTTGGCCAACCAAGCAAGCTTGCAAAGGAAATCTGCACTACAATGAAGTCTCACTTCCCCCCGGTCAAAAGGGCCATCTGAAAAAAGTGTAAAATCCAGAAAGGCAGGACAGGCCATGGAGAACTGGGAGCCTTGTTATGCTGATGGGCGGGATGTAAATTGCCAACAGACACTCAGGAGAAGTGTATGGTGTTTCCTGAAACATCTAAAAAACAAAGCAACAGAACCTAGGGCACTTCCACTTATGGTCCTATAGCTTAGGGAAATTAAAATCAAAAAGACACAGCCACCCCAAAGTTTGGGACGCCTCCGTTTACAAGAACCTTGTTTACCGTACAAGTTCAATATCACAGAAAGTGAAAAATGGATAAAGAACTTGTGGTACTTATGTACAATGCAGTATCACTCAGCAATGAAATCTATGTCATCAGGCCTGTAGCAGCATAATGAGTGGATTCAGGTACGATGATTCTAACTGAAATAAGTCACACAGAAAAAGAAACATCATAAGATATCACTAATACACGGAATGTAAACTTGGCTACACAGGAACTGAATTACAGAACAGAACAGGGTCTCAAATTTAGAAAACCAACTTATGCTTGCTTAAGGGTAAAGGTGAGTTGGGGTGCTGCATAAAACCAGAGATTGAAATGAGCACAGATAAAGTTCCTTAAGTTAAATATGGAATAGACAAGAGCTACTCCTTGCTCAACGAAACGGACTCAACACCGCATATTAAACGCCTAAGAATGTACCTGACTAGTAAGTATCTTACAACCTATGGATTGCTATGTCTCTGAAAGAGAATCAAGCATGTGTACAGGGACATAAACGCAGCAGTGATAGGATTGGAGAGGTTCGGTGAGCAAATGAAGACCCTTTGAAGTCATATTGCATGGTACCCATTACACGGGTCTTAACTCTCCAGGTTTAAGGTATTCTTCCTTCAGCTAAAACATGCATGTGGAACACAAGTATGATCAACCATGTGAACGGGAGGCGTGTTCAAATATGTCTCAGTTTTCGTACCCTGGTACTCGGGTGCAACATTCCAGACGCTTTACTAACACTCTCCCGACTTGGAGAGTCAGTCCCTTTAACCTCCTGTTTGGCCCAGTTTGCAATTTCTGCGGAAGATGAACAGGAATAGCGAGAACCAATGAGAGACTAGCTGGAGGTGTCTGGATGGGCAAATTTAACTCTCATTTCCCACCAGGAAGAGGAATTAACCAAAGGCTCAGCGTGCCGTGCCAGAACCAGATTAGGGCCTGAAGACATCCTGCGGTGTTGCGGCCAGGTCACAAGAAAGCGAGTTTAAGAAAGGAGCTCAGGGGCACTGTAATTCACAAACCTGCAGAGTTATAAATGACAGCTAACGTCCAAAGATATACTGAAGTAAGGTTGCCAAGAGGACTTGAAAGCGGGGCAGAATTGCAGGAAACCGATTTCAGGAGGTAGACTGGAATTGCATTGAAAGCATAGGAAAAGAGGCAGAACGTCCACAATGATGCACTTGGCCAAAAAGGGCGTATGCGTTTTTTCCTGAATATATTCAGGAAGAAAAGCATACGCCCTTTTTGGCCAACCAAGCAAACTTGCAAAGGAAATCTGCACTACAATGAAGTCTCACTTCCCCCCGGTCAAAAGGGCCATCTGAAAAAACTGTAAAATCCAGAAAGGCAGGACAGGCCATGGAGAACTGGGAGCCTTGTTATGCTGATGGGCGGGATGTAAATTGCCAACAGACACTCAGGAGAAGTGTATGGTGTTTCCTGAAAAATCTAAAAAACAAAGCAACAGAGCCAAGGACACTGCCACTTATGGTCCTATAGCTTAGGGAAATTAAAATCAAAAAGACACAGCCACCCCAAAGTTTGGGACACCTCCGTTTACAAGAACCTCGTTTACCGTACAAGTTCAATATCACAGAAAGTGAAAAATGGATAAAAAAGATGTGGTATTTACTTACAAAGCAATATCACTCAGCAATGAAATCTGTGTCATCAGGCCCTTAACAGCACAATGAGTGGATTCAGGTATGATGATTCTAACTGAAATAAGTCACACAGAAAAAGAAACATCATAAGATATCAGTAATACACGGAATGTAAACTTGGCTACACAGGAACTGAATTACAGAACAGAACAGGGTCTCAAATTTCGAAAACCAACTAATGCTTGCTTAAGGGGAAAGGTGAGTTGGGGTGCTGCATAAAACCAGAGATTGAAATGAGCACAGATAAAGTTCCTTAAGCCAAATATGGAATAGGCAAGAGCTACTCCTTGCTCAACGAAATGGACTCAACACCGCATATTAAACGCCTAAGAATGTACCTGACTAGTAAGTATCTTAAAACCTATGGATTGCTATGTCTCCGAAAGAGAATCAAGCATGTGTACAGGGTCATAAACGCAGCAGTGATAGGATTGGAGAGGTTCGGTGAGCAAATGAAGACCCTTTGAAGTCATATTGCATGGTACCCATTCCACGGGTTTCAAATACCCAGGTTTAAGGTATTCTTCCTTCAGCTAAAACATGCATGTGGAACCCAGAGTATGATCAACCATGTGAACGGGAGATGTGTTCAAATATGTCTCAGTTTTCCTCCCCTGGTACTCGGGTGCAACATTCCAGACGCTTTACTAACACTCTCCCGACTTGGAGAGTCAGTCCCTTTAACCTCCTGTTTGGCCCAGTTTGCAATTTCTGCGGAAGATGCACAGGAATAGCGAGAACCAATGAGAGGCTAGCTGGAGGTGTCTGGACGGGCAAATTTAACTCTCATTTCCCACCAGGAAGAGGAATTAACCAAAGGCTCAGCATGCCGGGCCGGAACCAGATTAGGGCCTGAAGCCATCCTGCGGTGTTGCGGCCAGGTCACAAGAAAGCGAGTTGAAGAAAGGAGCTCAGGGGCACTGTAATTCACAAACCTGCAGAGTTATAAATGACAGCTATCGTCCAAAAATAGACTGAAGTAAGGCTGCCAAGAGGACTTGAAAGCGGGGCAGAATTGCAGGAAACCGATTTCAGGAGGTAGACTGGAATTGCATTGAAAGCATAGGAAAAGAGGCAGAACGTCCACAATGATGCACTTGGCCAAAAAGGGCGTATGCGTTTTTTCCTGAATATATTCAGGAAAAAACGCATACGCCCTTTTTGGCCAACCAAGCAAGCTTGCAAAGGAAATCTGCACTACAATGAAGTCTCACTTCCCCCCGGTCAAAAGGGCCATCTGAAAAAAGTGTAAAATCCAGAAAGGCAGGACAGGCCATGGAGAACTGGGAGCCTTGTTATGCTGATGGGCGGGATGTAAATTGCCAACAGACACTCGGGAGAAGTGTATGGTGTTTCCTGAAACATCTAAAAAACAAAGCAACAGAGCCTAGGGCACTTCCACTTATGGTCCTATAGCTTAGGGAAATTAAAATCAAAAAGACACAGCCACCCCAAAGTTTGGGACGCCTCTGTTTACAAGAACCTCGTTTACAGTACAAATTCAACATCGCAGAAAATGAAAAATGGATAAAGAAGCTGTGGTATTTACTTACAAAGCAATATCACTCAGCAATGAAATCTATGTCATCAGGCCCTTAGCAGCACAATGAGTGGATTCAGGTATGATGATTCTAACTGAAATAAGTCACACAGAAAAAGAAAAATCATAAGATATCACTAATACACGGAATGGAAACTTGGCTACACAGGAACTGAATTACAGAACAGAACAGGGTCTCAAATTTAGAAAACCAACTTATGCTTGCTTAAGGGTAAAGGTGAGTTGGGGTGCTGCATAAAACCAGAGATTGAAATGAGCACAGATAAAGTTCCTTAAGCCAAATATGGAATAGACGAGCTACTCCTTGCTCAACGAAATGGACTCAACACCGCATATTAAACACCTAAGAATGTACCTGACTAGTAAGTATCTTAAAACCTATGGATTGCTATGTCTCCGAAAGAGAATCAAGCATGTGTACAGGGGCATAAACGCAGCAGTGATAGGATTGGAGAGGTTCGGTGAGCAAATGAAGACCCTTTGAAGTCATATTGCATGGTACCCATTCCACGGGTTTCAACTACCCAGGTTTAAGGTATTCTTCCTTCAGCTAAAACATGCATGTGGAACCCAAGTATGATCAACCATGTGAACGGGAGACGTGTTCAAATATGTCTCAGTTTTCCTCCCCTGGTACTCGAGTGCAACATTCCAGACGCTTTACTAACACTCTCCCCACTTGGAGAGTCAGCGCCTTTAACCTCCTGTTTGGCCCAGTTTGCAATTTCTGCGGAAGATGAACAGGAATAGCGAGAACCAATGAGAGACTAGCTGGAGGTGTCTGGATGGGCAAATTTAACTCTCATTTCCCACCAGGAAGAGGAAATAACCAAAGGCTCAGCGTGCCGTGCCAGAACCAGATTAGGGCCTGAAGCCATCCTGCGGTGTTGCGGCCAGGTCACAAGAAAGCGAGTTGAAGAAAGGAGCTCAGGGGCACTGTAATTCACAAACCTGCAGAGTTATAAATGACAGCTATCGTCCAAAAATAGACTGAAGTAAGGCTGCCAAGAGGACTTGAAAGCGGGGCAGAATTGCAGGAAACCGATTTCAGGAGGTAGACTGGAATTGCATTGAAAGCATAGGAAAAGAGGCAGAACGTCCACAATGATGCACTTGGCCAAAAAGGGCGTATGCGTTTTTTCCTGAATATATTCAGGAAAAAACGCATACGCCCTTTTTGGCCAACCAAGCATGCTTGCAAAGGAAATCTGCACTACAATGAAGTCTCACTTCCCCCCGGTCAAAAGGGCCATCTGAAAAAAGTGTAAAATCCAGAAAGGCAGGACAGGCCATGGAGAACTGGGAGCCTTGTTATGCTGATGGGCGGGATGGAAATTGCCAACAACCACTCGGGAGAAGTGTATGGTGTTTCCTGAAACATCTAAAAAACAAAGCAACAGAACCTAGGGCACTTCCACTTATGGTCCTATAGCTTAGGGAAATTAAAATCAAAAAGACACAGCCACCCCAAAGTTTGGAACGGCTCTGTTTACAAGAACCTCATTTACAGTACAAGTTCAACATCGCAGAAAGTGAAAAATGGATAAAGAAGTTGTGGTACTCATGTACAAAGCAATATCACTCAGCAATGAAATCTGTGTCATCAGGCCCTTAGCAGCACAATGAGTGGATTCAGGTATGATGATTCTAACTGAAATAAGTCACACAGAAAAAGAAACATCAAAAAATATCACTAATACATGGAATTTAAACTTGGCTACAGAGGAACTGAATTACAAAACAGAACAGGGTCTCAAATTTAGAAAACCAACTTATGCTTGCTTAAGTGGAAAGGTGAGTTGGGGTGCTGCATAAAACCAGAGACTGAAATGAGCACAGATAAAGTTCCTTAAGCCAAATATGGAATAGACAATAGCTATTCCTTGCTCAACGAAATGGACTCCACACCCCATATTAAACGCCTAAGAATATACCAGACTAGTAAGTATCTTAAAACCTATGGATTGCTATGTCTCCAAAAGAGAATCAAGCGTGTGTACAAGGGTCATTAACGCAGCAGTGATAGGATTGGAGAGATTCGGTGAGCAAATGAAGACCCTTTGAAGTCATATTGCATGGTACCCATTCCACGGGTCTTAACTCTCCAGGTTTAAGGTATTCTTCCTTCAGCTAAAACATGCATGTGGAACCCAAGTATGATCAACCATGTGAACGGGAGACGTGTTCAAATATGTCTCAGTTTTCCTCCCCTGGTACTCGCGTGCAACATTCCAGACTCTTTACTAACACTCTCCCCACTTGGAGAGTCAGCGCCTTTAACCTCCTGTTTGGCCCAGTTTGCAATTTCTGCGGAAGATGAACAGGAATAGCGAGAACCAATGAGAGGCTAGCTGGAGGTGTCTGGACGGGCAAATTTAACTCTCATTTCCCACCAGGAAGAGGAAATAACCAAAGGCTCAGTGTGCCGTTCCGGAACCAGATTAGGGCCTGAAGCCATCCTGCGGTGTTGCGGCCAGCTCAAAAGAAAGCGAGTTGAAGAAAGGAGCTCAGGGGCACTGTAATTCACAAACCTGCAGAGTTATAAATGACAGCTATCGTCCAAAAATAGACTGAAGTAAGGCTGCCAAGAGGACTTGAAAGCGGGGCAGAATTGCAGGAAACCGATTTCAGGAGGTAGACTGGAATTGCATTGAAAGCATAGGAAAAGAGGCAGAACGTCCACAATGATGCACTTGGCCAAAAAGGGCGTATGCGTTTTTTCCTGAATATATTCAGGAAAAAACGCATACGCCCTTTTTGGCCAACCAAGCAAGCTTGCAAAGGAAATCTGCACTACAATGAAGTCTCACTTCCCCCCGGTCAAAAGGGCCATCTGAAAAAAGTGTAAAATCCAGAAAGGCAACAGGCCATTGAGAACTGGGAGCCTTGTTATGCTGATGGGCGGGAGGTAAATTGCCAACAGACACTCGGGTGAAGTGTATGGTGTTTCCTGAAACATCTAAAAAACAAAGCAACAGAGCCTAGGGCACTTCCACTTATGGTCCTATAGCTTAGGGAAATTAATATCAAAAAGACACAGCAACCCCAAAATTTGGGACGGCTCTTTTTACAGGAATCTCTTCTACGGCACAAGTTAAATATCCCAGAGAGCAAATAATGGATAAAGAAGTTGCGGTACTTCTGTACAACAGAATACCACTCAGCAATGTAATCTATGTCACCAGGCCCGTACCAGCATAATGAGTGGATTGAGGCACGATGATTCTAAGTGAAATAAGTCACACAGAAAAAGAAACATCATAAGGTATCACTAATACACGGAATGTGAACTTGGCTACACATGAACTGAATTACAAAACAGAACAGGGTCTCAAGTTTAGAAAACCAACTTATGCCTGCTTAAGGGGGAAGGTGAGTTGGGGTGCTGCATAAAAGCAGAGTTTGAAATTAGCACAGATACCGTTCCATAAGCCAAATATGTAATAGACAAGAGCTACCCCTTGCTCAACGAAATGGATTCAACAATGAGGTATCACCTCACACCTGGTAGAATAGGCATCATAGAAAATCTACAAACAGAAAATGCTGGAAAGGGTGTGGAGAAAAGGAACCCTCTTCCACTATTGTTGGGAATATAAATTGATACAGTCATTATGGAGAACAATATGGAATTTCTTAAGAAACTAACAATAGAATTACCATATGATACAGCAATCCCAGTACTGGACATATACCCAGACAAAACCATAAATCAAAATGAGTCATTCACCGCAATGTTCATTGCATCACTATTTACAATATCGAGGTAATGGAAGCAACCTAAATGCCCACAGACAGACGAATGCATAAAGCTGTGGTACATATATAAAATGGAATATTACTCAGCCATGAAAAGGAATGAAATTGGGTCATTTGTAGAGACGTCGATGGATCTAGAGACTGTCATACAGAGTGAAGTAAGTCAGAAAGAGAAAAACAAATCTTGTATATTCATGCATATATGTGGAACCTAGAAAAACTGTACAGATTAACCATTTTGCAAGGCATAAATAGAGCAACAGATGTAGACAACAAACGTATGGACAACAAGGGGGGAAAGCTGTTGGGGGGGTGGTGGTGGGAGGAGTTGAGAGACTGGGATTGGCATGTATACATTTATATGTATAAAATAGATAACCAATAAGAACCTGCTGTATAAAAATATAAAATAAAATTCAAAATTAAAAAGAAATAAAATTTAAAAAATAAAACAGAAAAAACAATTATTCCCTGCACATACATGTATTTATATGAATAAATTATTTCCATGCTTATATCTGTAAATACAAAAAAGAGGAATAAAATCTACCTTGAACCAAAAACGAAAAAGAGAAAAAAAAATACAGAACCCACCAGTTACACAGAGGAAAACCGTATCAGGGCACTTGCTCCAGTTGTAAACAATTCTGAAGTTGGTCAGTGGTGGGGAATCGTCTCCCATTCAGCCAGCAGCCCCCACGCAACAAGCGTCCTCATTGCAAAGCTGGGGCACCGTGCCGAGGCATCTGTGAGTAAACGTGAGCTGAGCCCCAGGCCAGTTGCTGCTGAACTATTCCCACCCGTCCCAGGTAAAACACCTGAATATATACAAGGACTTGAAAGCCTAGAGGAAGGGCCATAGAGCCACACGAGTGACAGCATGCCGGCTGACTTGGTGCCTGCAGGCCAGCCAGGATGGTCCTGGCCCTGGGTGCTCTTCTGGAAGATTTCCATTTCCCTGCCTGAGATACCCGTCCTGTCCCTGCCCCCACTGCTTTTTTCCTTCCTCACCTCTGCCCAGGGAGAAATTCCAGCAGCAGGTATGGGTGACACATCCTCTTCTTTAGCAGGTGGCAGCCTGGCAACTGCTGCAGAAAGTCCAGCAGAGCCCCACTCACACTGGGCCACCCACAAAGCCATGGCCTCTCACTCCCTCCCACCAGCCCAGCCCCGAGACTGCTGACAGGGCAGAGAAAATGGCGTCAGGCACGGCTGCAGGGGCTCTTGCTGCCTGGAGTGGTATTTATATTGATCTCAACCCAGGCACACCTGGGGAGGGCTGGCCGGCACGGTAAGGCTGCCCAGGTCAGCCAATCATCACCCCTCAGGGGCTCACAGTTGCAGAAAATGGAACTTGCTGAACCGGCCAGGTCCAAGGAACAGGTGTGGGCTCCTGAGAGTCAGGATAGACAAGGGGCTGCAGCTTTGGCTTGTTTTCTAATCATTTTATCTGGCCCATGAGTGGGAGACAACTTCAAGAAAACCCTCTCCTAACGAGAGGAACCCAGGAGTCAGGCAGAGGAGGGGTGGGTGGTGGTTGGAGACAGAGGCCTGGTGCCCCGGGTGCAGTGGAAGTCTCTGGAAGACCAGGTGGAGGGAGGCCTCACGGAGTGATGCCCAGGGTCACAGACCTGTCGCAGCTGCTGTTTGTTAGTTCAAGTCCTGCTCTGAGGTGCTCTGTGTCAGCTCTGAGCGACAGGTGAGCTGGGGGTGCTCTGCAATGAGGGCTATGTGCACGGTTCCTGTGTGCCCAGCCCTGCCACGGTACCTGCAAGGGTAGCTCTGTATCCTGGGAGGGGCCTGACCACGAGAGCCCCGTGGGCTGGGGTGGGGGTGGGGTACCTGCCCAGGTGAGCTCCATATTCTGGGATTGGTCTGACCACGAGAGCCCCATGGGCTGCTGGGGACCTGGTAAAGGATGTCAGGACAGTCAGTGAAGCCACTGAGGATATACCTCCAGTTGCTCCTAATTCCTACACCCTGCTGGTCATTCTACCAACCACCAGGACATGGTATTCTGTATTAGTCTTCAATGATGCCTTCTTTTGTATTCCATTAGTCCCAGAGTCACAAGAAATTTTGGCTTGTGAGTGGCAGGACTCAACATACAACTAAAACAATACTTCCGGGCCGTCTGGCCCCAAGGGTGCAAAAATTCCCACACCATCTTTGGGGAAAGCTTAGCTAAAGACCTAAAAGTTCTACCTCTGGAAAAGGAAACCCTCCTTCAATATGCAGACGACATTCTGATCACCAGCCCTACTAAGGAGGCCTCTGAACTACCAAGCCAATAAAGGATAGAAGTTGTCCAAGAAAAAGCTCAAATATCACAGACTGCGGTGACCTGCCTGGGCTTCATTCTCACAGAAGGTCAGAGAAGCCCATCCCAGGAAAGGGAAGAAACCATTTTCAGCCTTACCCCTTTCTAAAACTAGAAGACAGCTTAGGGGTTCCTGGGGAGGCCAGGGTTTGCTGCTTCTGGATCCCTAACTACAGTCTACTAGCTGGGCCTCTATATGAAACACTGAAAGGAAAAGATGATGATCCTTTTGAATAGAATCCAGAAGTGGCCTTTCAAGAATGGAAAGAGCAGTCAATTCAGACCCTTGCCCTGGAACTCCCTAATTTAGCTAAACCCTTTGACCTTTACATTCCCGGTGAAAGGTGAATCGCCATTGGAGAATTAGTGCAAAAACTGGGACCACTTGAAATGGAACAATGCAAGAATGCCATCCAGGTAGGATAAACTACGGTCACTAAGGGGCTTGGCCCACTGCCACATCTGGCCAAGATACTGGCGGTATCTAAAAACCTGGAAATCAGCAGCCCAAAAGGCCACCTCCCTCCTAAGGGAAAAGGACCCCACGTGGTGATCCTAACCACCAACCATGCCCTGAAGTTGCAGGGTTCGCTCCGTGGGCACACCGACCTCGAGTGAGGAAGCCCTCCAACTCCAACATCCAGAGAGATAACCGGGGGCAACAGGGCACCATGACGACTCGTGTGAACATCACTTGACCTGGAGTTTCTCTCATAAAACAACAAGAGTGTGTCCCAAAAGAGTAGACTACTGCTTGCAGGACTTACTGCACCCAGAGGGGAGCTAATAATCTTGGCGGGGGAACAGTATACCACACTGTCACCATAGAAAAGCCTACAGACACCGTGATGATGGTGGCCAATAAGACCGGCTGGACTCCTGTTTACTTCAAAAGGCTGTTGACTCAGTAGCCATCATGGTCCTTGATCACCACTGACCCTGGACTGTCTGGGAGTTGAGCGGGCAGGGCTCTGACACCTGGTGCTGTTTGTACGTTAATTCAGGGGCCTAACTGAAGAAAGCGCAGACTACTGGTCAGAGCATCTAGGCTGGCAGAGACGGTCAGCCTAAGGTGGCCGAACAAATGTGGGGCGGGGTGAAACCGGCCCCCACAGCGTCTCTGCACATCTCTTTCCTGGACCCTTAAAGGTCATTAGAATCTATAACACTTCCAATGCTGGTGCTCAGGTGGACGAGCAGGGAGGCAGGGGTCCTGGGGACAATCAACGTCACCGGGCGGCTGCTGGGGAGAAGCTCTGACCCTCGCCCCAGGGTATGAGGGCTCCCAACTCAGCACTCAGCAGTTACAGAAGAAGGGTCTGCACCCTCAGCACTCCAAGAATGAGGAACGGGACAAAAGGCAGAGGAGGGGTTTGTCCCCAGCAAAGCCCATTAAAAATCCCTGGGAGATAAAAATAGAATCTGGGCAATAAAGTCAAGTCTAACCTTTTTTATCCTTTGTGCTTTGTCTAATTTCACGTGCTCCTAGGGTCCCGCATGCAGAGGTTCCACACCCGGCACTTCAGACCAGATTTCCTAGTGCAGAATGGCTGGGTCGACACCTCAGCTCCTGGGGCCCAGTGCAGACTCCACGATATAGAGCCTGAGCTACAGCCAACCCGGCCCTCGAGAGCTCCGCCGCCTCCCTCCCTCCCACTGACTCTGACAGGATCTCTACACAGCAGCCCAGCCCACAGCCCACGGGGTAGTGCATGCTCTCACCTCTCCATTCTCTGATCAAAATATAAAGTTTCCTTTGCTTGTGAACAAAACTCAGTCTCGATCTGTTGGCCCCAATGACACTGGGCAGGGGGACACTTGTTGGGGTCCACTCTGGAGGATCAGTAACAGAAATTGAGACTATTGTAACCTCAATGAACAGATGTGTGAGCCAAACTGTACTTAACATAGAACAGTGTATAAGGCTCGGGTAAAATAAGATGTTTTTAACACTTCCATTTGATATTTCCATCACTTTTTATAAGCAAGTTCAGTGAAAAGGTTTGTCTTATTTGTCAGGTCAATATTAGAGAAACGAAGTGATTTCTTTCCAAGGATGTACAGCTAATAATCTTGGTTAAACCTTCAATCTTGTTTTAAATGCTTTTCCATTGAAAATGATACCTCTCTTTCAGCTCCCCCATTTCTGAGAAGTATAAAATCTTATAATTTATTATTACCAAAGGGGAAAGGTGGGAGGAGGGATAAATTAACAGTTTGGAATGAACACATACACACTGCTATGTATAAAATAGATCATCAACAAGGAACTACTGTATAGCACAGGGAACTACACTCAACATTTTGCAATAACCTATAAGGGGAAATAATCTGAAAAAGAATAGATATTTTTATTGACATCATCTATCAATGACAGTCAAAGTGTAGCCTAAGGGAAGCTGGTGGTGAGTGCTTCTGACCCTGAAGACTTCAATCATCTAAAGTTTGGACTCTGCCTACTTCCCAAGGCCCTTAATGAACATATGTGTAGCCGTAGCTTAAAAAATTCCCCAGTTTGGGTTTCGGGGAGACACTGATTTTGAAAAAGCCCTGGTGTTCTCCTTACATGAATGGGACTCTTCCTACTGCTAAAACATGTCTGTCACACCCAGAGGATGGTATACCGTCTGATCGGGAAGAGTTTGGAAAAGGCATCTCATCTCCTCATCTCCTGGTGCTCGGGTTCACCCCTCCAGCGTCTTTACTAACAGTCTCCCCACTTGGAGATGTCAGCACTGTCAACATCCTGTTGCGTACAGTTTGGAATTTGTCCAGAGGATGAAGCGGAAGGATGAGGAACAATGAGAGACAAGTCCTAGGTGTTCAGACAGGCACATGTCACTCTAATTTCCAATCAGGAAGACGAATTGACCAAAGGCTAGGGTTGCCCATGGAAACAGTATAGGGCTTGAGGAAATCCCGCTGCTTTGTGGCCAGTTCCCATAAACACAAGTTGAACAATGGAACTCAGGGGCAGTAAAATTCACAAAACTGCAGAGTTGAAAATATCCATCACTGAAAAATGTCTTGAGGAAAGTCAGAGAAAAGGACTTGTAAGCAAGGGAGAATGGCAGGAAAGGGATTTGAGGAGGTAGAAAGGACTCGCCATTAAGCACAAGAAAAGGAGCTGAACATTGCCAACATTGCCAACATTGCAGTTGGCCAAAAAGGGTGTATGCGTTCTTTTCTGTATATATTCAAGAAAAGGGCATACACTTTTTTAGCCAACCAAACAGGTGGGCACTGGAAGTCAATACTACAAAAGATATCACTTCGCATCAGTCAGAAGAGCCATCCTCATAAAGCGTAAACAACAGAAATGCAGGACAGGGCAACGAGAAGAGGGAGCCCTGTGAGACTTATAGTGGAAATGTATATTGCCAACGGCCATTCTGGAGAAGTGTATTGTGTTTACTAAAGCATCTAAAAAATGAGCTACAGAGCATAGGGCACTTGCACTCATGGGCGTATATCTTGGGAAAAACAAAAATCGAGAGGACACAGGCACCCCAATGTTTACCCCCTCTCTGTTTAAAAGATCCTCGACTAGGATATAACTTAAATGTCTCTGGAGGGAAAAAATGGATAGAGATGTGGTACTTAGGTAGAGTGGAATATTATTCAGCCTGGAAATCAATGAAATATGGCCAGTTGTAACAACTACAGAGGAGTTATGTATGATCATTCTAAGTGACAGAATTCAAAAAGAAAAAGACACATATCATAAGATATCACTTAAAGGTGGAATCCAAAATGGCTACACATGAAATAAATTACAAAACAAAAACATAGTCAAATATGTAGAAAACACGCATAAGGCTGCTAAACGGGAAAGGTGGGGAGGGGTGAGGCATCATCCAGGAGGTTGAAATTAGCAAAGATACCATTCCAAATACCAAACTGATAATCAACAAGGCCTACACGGTAGCTAAAAGAACTGCACTCAGCACACTCAAGTCACCGGAAAAGAATATATACGACTGGTAAGAATCTGAAAAAGAATTTATTGATGTCTCTCTGTACGCGAATCAAGTGGATGTACAGCAGCAAGAAACAGAGCTTTGAAAATCAGCTGTAACCAATATAGTAATAAATTGAAAAAAATAAACGACAGAGAGACAGAGAAAACCTCTTACAACTTTTCCTCAGGGACGGTGATGCAACATGGATTGAACACATCTAGACCCACAGCAGGATGAGACATAAGGCTGGAAACTGTTTGCGCTAAGAGAAATGTGAGGTTGGGTGAGGAAATGCACACCCTTTAAAGTAATACTACCTGGTACCCATTCAATGGGTCCCAAATCTGCAGGTTCAAGGGATCTTCCTACAGCTAAAACATGCATGGAAAACCCAGAGGACTGTACACCATGTGATCGGGAGATGTGTCTAAAATGCACCTCATTTATCCTCTCCTGGTGCTCCTGTTCACCATTCCAGCCACGCTACTTAGAATCTCCCCACTTGGAGAATCAGCACATTTAAACTTCTGTTTCACACATTTTGCAAATTGTGAGGAGGATGAACGGGAAGAGGGGGAACCAATGAGAGAAGAGTTGTAGGGGTTTGGACGGGCACATATCACTCTAATTTCCCATTAAGAATAAGAATTAAAGAAAGGCTCAGCCTGCCTCGCCGGAGCCAAAATAGGGCCTGAAGCAATCCTGTGGGTTTGAGGCCAGCTCACAAAAGAGCAACTTAAAAAATGGAGCTCAGGGTCACTGCAATTCACAAACCTGCAGAGTTATAAATGAAAACTAACGTCCAAAAATATGTTGAGGTAAGGCAAAGAAGAGGATCTGAATGCAAGACAGAATTGCAAGAAACAGATTTCAAGAGATAGATTGGACTCGTCTTTAACGCACATGAAAAGCGGCAGAATTTCGACAATGATGCAGTTGGCCCAAAAGGCGTATGCGTTTTTTCCTGATTATATCCAGGAAAAAACGCATACGCACTTTATGGGCAACGAAGCAAGCAAGCAATGCAAATGTGCACAACAAAGAAGTCTCACTTCCCACCGGTCAAAAGGGCCATCCTAAAAAATTGTAAACACCAGAAATGCAGGACAGGCCATGGAGAACAGGGAGCCTTTATACGCTGATGGGCAGTGTGTGAACTGCCGAGAGCCACTCTGGAGAAGTGTATGGTGGTTCCTAAATCATCTAAAAAACAGAGCTACAGAGCATAGGACACTTCCAATCATGGGAGTATATCTAGGGAAGTCTAAAAATCAACAAGACACAAGCACACCACAGTTTAGGGCTACTCTGTTTACAAGAACCTCAACTTCAGTACACCTTAAATATCCCAGGAAAGAGAACAATGGATAAAGAAGATGTGGTACTTATGTACAATGGAATATCTCTTCACCATGAAATCAATGTAATAAGGCTAGTAGAAGGATAAAGAGTGGATTTAGGTCCGATAATACTACTTGAAATAAGTCAAACAGAAAAAGAAACATATCATAAGATATCACTTATAGAGGGAGGGTAAATATGGCTGCACAAGAAATGAATTACAGAACAGAACAGTGTCTCACATTTAGAAAACACACTTATGTCAGCTTAAGGGGAAAGGAGAGGTGGGGTGATGCATAAAACCAGAGTTTGAAATTAGCACAGATACCGTTCAATAAACCAAATAGGTATTAGACAAGATCTACACCTTGCTCAATGAACAGGCCTCAACACACCCTATACACCGCAGAGAAATATATCTGAGTAATAAGAATCTTAAAACCCATGTATTGATATATCTCCATAAGGGAATCAAGTGTGTGCAGAGCGGCACAAACACAGCAGTGAAAAGGAGCTAAACCCCATTATAGAAATAAATTTTAAAAACAAAACGCTGAAACAATGAAAGAGAGAAAAATTCTTACAAAATTCGCTCAGGGGTTGTGATGCAACCTGGATTGACCACATATAAACCCACAGCTGGATAAGACATAAGGCTGGACACTTGGGGCTGACAGGATTGGTGAGCTTTGGTGAGCAACTGCCGAAAGTTTAATGCAATACTTCATGCTACTCATTCCAAGGGTCCCAACACTCCAGGTTGAAGGAAATCTTCCGACAGCTAAACCATGCTTGGGAAACCCAGCGACTGGTATACCATATGATCGGGAAAGGTTTCTAAAACGCACCTCATTTTTCCTCTCCTGGGGCTCCGGATCGACATTCCAGCCGCTTTACTAACAACATCCCCACATGGAGTCAATGCCTTTAAGTTCTGGTATCGCACAGTCTGAAGTTAGTGCAGAGGATGAATGGGAATAGGGGGAACCAGTGAGAAACTAGCTGTAGCGGTTTCAATGGGCACATGTCACTCTAATATCACATCAGTAAGAAGAATTAACCAAAGGCACAGCAAGGTGCCCCAGAAGAAAAATAGGGCTTCAAGGAATCCTGTGGTTACGGGGCAAGACCACAAAAATAAGAGCTAAAAAATGGAGCTAAGGGCCACTGCAATTCAAAAACCTGCAGAGTTATAAAGGCTAACTATTTTTAAAAAATATATTGAGGTAAGGCTATGAAGAGGCATTGAAAGCAAGGCAGAATTGCAGGAAACCGATTTCAGGAGATAGACTGGAATTGCATTGAAAGCATATGAAGAGAGTCAGAAACTCGACAATGATGCACTTGGCCAAAAAGGGCGTATGCGTTTTTTCCTGAATATATTCAGGAAAAAACGCATACGCCCTTTTTGGCCAACCAAGCAAGCTTGCAAAGGAAATCTGCACTACAATGAAGTCTCACTTCCCCCTGGTCAAAAGGGCCATCTGAAAAAAGTGTAAAATCCAGAAAGGCAGGACAGGCCATGGAGAACTGGGAGCCTTGTTATGCTGATGGGCGGGATGTAAATTGCCAACAGCCACTCTGGAGAAGTGTATGGTGTTTCCTGAAACATCTAAAAAACAAAGCAACAGAGCCTAGGGCACTTCCACTTATGGTCCTATAGCTTAGGGAAATTAAAATCAAAAAGACACAGCCACCCCAAAGTTTGGGACGGCTCTGTTTACAAGAACCTCGTTTACGGTACAAGTTCAATATCACAGAAAGTGAAAAATGGATAAAGAACTTGTGGTACTTACGTACAATGCAATATCACTCAGCAATGAAATCTATGTAATCAGGCCCGTAGCAGCATAATGAGTGCATTCAGGTATGATGATTCGAACTGAAATAAGTCACACAGAAAAGAAACATCATAAGGTATCATTAATACACAGAATGTCGACTTGGCTACACATGAACTGAATTACAAAACAGAACAGTGTCTCATGTTTAGAAAACCAACTTATGCTTGCTTAAGGGGGAAGGTGAGTTGGGGTGCTGCATAAAACCAGAGATTGAAATGAGCACAGATAAAGTTCCTTAAGCCAAATATGGAATAGACAAGAGCTACTCCTTGCTCAACGAAATGGACTCAACACCCCATATTAAACGCCTAAGAATATACCTGACTAGTAAGTATCTTAAAACCTATGGATTGCTATGTCTCCAAAAGAGAATCAAGCGTGTGTACAGGGGCATAAACGGAGCAGTGATAGGATTGGAGAGGTTCGGTGAGCAAATGAAGACCCTTTGAAGTCATATTGCATGGTACCCATTACACGGGTCTCAACTCTCCAGGTTTAAGGTATTCTTCCTTCAGCTAAAACATGCATGTGGAACCCAGAGTATGATCAACCGTGTGAACGGGAGACGTGTTCAAATATGTCTCAGTTTTCCTCCCCTGGTACTCGGGTGCAACATTCCAGACGCTTTACTAACACTCTCCCCACTTGGAGAGTCAGCACCTTTAACCTCCTGTTTGGCCCCGTTTGCAATTTCTGCGGAAGATGAACAGGAATAGGGAGAACCAATGAGAGACTAGCTGGAGGTGTCTGGACGGGCAAATTTAACTCTCATTTCCCACCAGGACGAGGAATTAACCAATGGCTCAGCGTGCCGTGCCAGAACCAGATTAGGGCCTGAAGCCATCCTGCGGTGTTGTGGCCAGGTCACAAGAAAGCGAGTTGAAGAAAGGGCTCAGGGGCACTGTAATTCACAAACCTGCAGAGTTATAAATGACAGCTCTCGTCCAAAAATAGACTGAAGTAAGGCTGCCAAGAGGACTTGAAAGCGGGGCAGAATTGCAGGAAACCGATTTCAGGAGGTAGACTGGAATTGCATTGAAAGCATAGGAAAAGAGGCAGAACGTCCACAATGATGCACTTGGCCAAAAAGGGCGTATGCGTTTTTTCCTGAATATATTCAGGAAAAAACGCATACGCCCTTTTTGGCCAACCAAGCAAGCTTGCAAAGGAAACCTGCACTACAATGAAGTCTCACTTCCCCCCGGTCAAAAGGGACATCTGAAAAAAGTGTAAAATCCAGAAAGGCAGGACAGGCCATGGAGAACTGGGAGCCTTGTTATGCTGATGGGCGGGATGTAAATTGCCAACAGACACTCGGGAGAAGTGTATGGTGTTTCCTGAAACATCTAAAAAACAAAGCAACAGAGCCTAGGGCACTTCCACTTATGGTTCTATAGCTTAGGGAAATTAAAATCAAAAAGACACAGCCACCCCAAAGTTTGGGACGCCTCTGTTTACAAGAACCTCGTTTACAGTACAAGTTCAACATCGCAGAAAGTGAAAAATGGATAAAGAAGTTGTGGTATTTACTTACAAAGCAATATCACTCAGCAATGAAATCTATGTCATCAGGCCTGTAGCAGCATAATGAGTGGATTCAGGTACAATGATTCTAACTGAAATAAGTCACACAGAAAAAGAAACATCATAAGATATCAGTAATACACGGAATGGAAACTTGGCTACACAGGAACTGAATTACAGAACAGAACAGGGTCTCAAATTTAGAAAACCAACTTATGCTTGCTTAAGGGGAAAGGTGAGTTGGGGTGCTGCATAAAACCAGAGATTGAAATGAGCACAGATAAAGTTCCTTAAGCCAAATATGGAATAGACAAGAGCTACTCCTTGCTCAACGAAATGGACTCAACACCACATATTAAACGCCTAAGAATGTACCTGACTAGTAAGTATCTTAAAACCTATGGATTGCTATGTCTCCGAAAGAGAATCAAGCGTGTGTACAGGGGCATAAACGCAGCAGTGATAGGATTGGAGAGGTACGGTGAGCAAATGAAGACCCTTTGAAGTCATATTGCATGGTACCCATTACACGGGTCTCAACTCTCCAGGTTTAAGGTATTCTTCCTTCAGCTAAAACATGCATGTGGAACCCAGAGTATGATCAACCATGTGATCGGGAGACGTGTTCAAATATGTCTCAGTTTTCGTACCCTGGTACTCGGGTGCAACATTCCATATGCTTTACTAACACTCTCCCGACTTGGAGAGTCAGTCCCTTTAACCTCCTGTTTGGCCCAGTTTGCAATTTCTGTGGAAGATGAACAGGAATAGCGAGAACCAATGAGACACTAGCTGGAGGTGTCTGGATGGGCAAATTTAACTCTCATTTCCCACCAGGAAGAGGAATTAACCAAAGGCTCAGCGTGCCATGCCAGAACCAGATTAGGGCCTGAAGCCATCCTGCGGTGTTGCGGCCAGCTCAAAAGAAAGTGAGTTGAAGAAAGGAGCTCAGGGGCACTGTAATTCACAAACCTGCAGAGTTATAAATGACAGCTATCGTCCAAAAATAGACTGAAGTAAGGCTGCCAAGAGGACTTGAAAGCGGGGCAGAATTACAGGAAACCGATTTCAGGAGGTAGACTGGAATTGCATTGAAAGCATAGGAAAAGAGGCAGAACGTCCACAATGATGCACTTGGCCAAAAAGGGCGTATGCGTTTTTTCCTGAATATATTCAGGAAAAAACGCATACGCCCTTTTTGGCCAACCAAGCAAGCTTGCAAAGGAAATCTGCACTACAATGAAGTCTCACTTCCCCCCGGTCAAAAGGGCCATCTGAAAAAAGTGTAAAATCCAGAAAGGCAGGACAGGCCATGGAGAACTGGGAGCCTTGTTATGCTGATGGGCGGGATGTAAATTTCCAACAGACACTCGGTAGAAGTGTATGGTGTTTCGTGAAACATCTAAAAAACAAAGCAACAGAGCCTAGGGCACTTCCACTTATGGTCCTATAGCTTAGGGAATTTAAAATCAAAAAGACACAGCCACCCCAAAGTTTGGAACGGCTCTGTTTACAAGAACCTCGTTTACAGTACAAGTTCAACATCGCAGAAAGTGAAAAATGGATAAAGAAGCTGTGGTATTTACTTACAAAGCAATATCACTCAGCAATGAAATCTATGTCATCAGGCCCTTAGCAGCACAACGAGTGGATTCAGGTATGATGATTCTAACTGAAATAAGTCACACAGAAAAAGAAACATCATAAGATATCAGTAATACACGGAATGGAAACTTGGCTACACAGGAACTGAATTACAGAACAGAACAGGGTCTCAAATTTAGAAAACCAACTTATGCTTGCTTAAGGGTAAAGGTGAGTTGGGGTGCTGCATAAAACCAGAGATTGAAATGAGCACAGATAAAGTTCCTTAAGCCAAATATGGAATAGACAAGAGCTACTCCTTGCTCAACGAAATGGACTCAACACCGCATATTAAACGCCTAAGAATGTACCTGACTAGTAAGTATCTTAAAACCTATGGATTGCTATGTCTCCGAAAGAGAATCAAGCATGTGTACAGGGGCATAAACGCAGCAGTGATAGGATTGGAGAGGTTCGGTGAGCAAATGAAGACCCTTTGAAGTCATATTGCATGGTACCCATTCCACGGGTTTCACCTACCCAGGTTTAAGGTATTCTTCCTTCAGCTAAAACATGCATGTGGAACCTAGAGTATGATCAACCATGTGATCGGGAGACGTGTTCAAATATTTCTCAGTTTTCGTACCCTGGTACTCCGGTGCAACATTCCAGACGCTTTACTAACACTCTCCCCACTTGGAGAGTCAGCGCCTTTAACCTCCTGTTTGGCCCAGTTTGCAATTTCTGCGGAAGATGAACAGGAATAGCGAGAACCAATGAGAGGCTAGCTGGAGGTGTCTGGACGGGCAAATTTAACTCTCATTTCCCACCAGGAAGAGGAAATAACCAAAGGCTCAGCGTGCCGTACCGGAACCAGATTAGGGCCTGAAGCCATCCTGCGGTGTTGCGGCCAACTCAAAAGAAAGCGAGTTGAAGAAAGGAGCTCAGGGGCACTGTAATTCACAAACCTGCAGAGTTATAAATGACAGCTATCGTCCAAAAATAGACTGAAGTAAGGCTGCCAAGAGGACTTGAAAGCGGGGCAGAGTTGCAGGAAACCGATTTCAGGAGGTAGACTGGAATTGCATTGAAAGCATAGGAAAAGAGGCAGAACGTCCACAATGATGCACTTGGCCAAAAAGGGCGTATGCGTTTTTTCCTGAATATATTCAGGAAAAAACGCATACGCCCTTTTTGGCCAACCAAGCAAGCTTGCAAAGGAAATCTGCACTACAATGAAGTCTCACTTCCCCCCGGTCAAAAGGGCCATCTGAAAAAAGGGTAAAATCCAGAAAGACAGGACAGGCCATGGAGAACTGGGAGCCTTGTTATGCTGATGGGCGGGATGTAAATTGCCAACACCCACTCAGGAGAAGTGTATGGTGTTTCCTGAAACATCTAAAAAACAAAGCAACAGAACCTAGGGCACTTCCACTTATGGTCCTATAGCTTAGGGAAATTAAAATCAAAAAGACACAGCCACCCCAAAGTTTGGGATGCCTCTGTTTACAAGAACCTCGTTTACAGTACAAGTTCAACATCGCAGAAAGTGAAAAATGGATAAAGAAGTTGTGGTATTTACTTACAAAGCAATATCACCAAGCAATGAAATCTGTGTCATCAGGCCCTTAGCAGCACAATGAGTGGATTCAGGTACGATGATTCTAACTGAAATAAGTCACACAGAAAAAGAAACATCATAAGATATCAGTAATACACGGAATGTAAACTTGGCTACACAGGAACTGAATTACAGAACAGAACAGGGTCTCAAATTTAGAAAACCAACTTATGCTTGCTTAAGGGGAAAGGTGAGTTGGGGTGCTGCATAAAACCAGAGATTGAAATGAGCACAGATAAAGTTCCTTAAGCCAAATATGGAATAGACAAGAGCTACTCCTTGCTCAAAGAAATAGACTCAACACCGCATATTAAACGCCTAAGAATGTACCTGACTAGTAAGTATCTTAAAACCTAGGGATTGCTATGTCTCCGAAAGAGAATCAAGCATGTGTACAGGGCATAAACACAGCAGTGATAGGATTGGAGAGGTTCGGTGAGCAAATGAAGACCCTTTGAAGTCATATTGCATGGTACCCATTCCACGGGTTTCAACTACCCAGGTTTTAGGTATTCTTCCTTCAGCTAAAACATGCATGTGGAACCCAGAGTATGATCAACCATGTGATCGGGAGACGTGTTCAAATATGTCTCAGTTTTCCTCCCCTGGTACTCGGGTGCAACATTCCAGACGCTTTACTAACACTCTCCCCACTTGGAGAGTCAGCGCCTTTAACATCCTGTTTGGCCCAGTTTGCAATTTCTGCGGAAGATGAACAGGAATAGCGAGAACCAATGAGAGACTAGCTAGAGGTGTCTGGACGGGCAAATTTAACTCTCATTTCCCACCAGGAAGAGGAATTAACCAAAGGCTCAGCATGCCGGGCCGGAACCAGATTAGGGCCTGAAGCCATCCTGCGGTGTTGCGGCCAGCTCACAAGAAAGCGAGTTGAAGAAAGGAGCTCAGGGGCACTGTAATTCACAAACCTGCAGAGTTATAAATGACAGCTATCGTCCAAAAATAGACTGAAGTAAGGCTGCCAAGAGGACTTGAAAGCGGGGCAGAATTGCAGGAAACCGATTTCAGGAGGTAGACTGGAATTGCATTGAAAGCATAGGAAAAGAGGCAGAACGTCCACAATGATGCACTTGGCCAAAAAGGGCGTATGCGTTTTTTCCTGAATATATTCAGGAAAAAACGCATACGCCCTTTTTGGCCAACCAAGCAAACTTGCAAAGGAAATCTGCACTACAATGAAGTCTCACTTCCCCCCGGTCAAAAGGGCCATCTGAAAAAAGTGTAAAATCCAGAAAGGCAGGACAGGCCATGGAGAACTGGGAGCCTTGTTATGCTGATGGGCGGGATGTAAATTGCCAACAGACACTCGGGAGAAGTGTATGGTGTTTCCTGAAACATCTAAAAAACAAAGCAACAGAGCCTAGGGCACTTCCACTTATGGTCCTATAGCTTAGGGAAATTAAAATCAAAAAGACACAGCCACCCCAAAGTTTGGGACGCCTCCGTTTACAAGAACCTCGTTTACCGTACAAGTGCAATATCACAGAAAGTGAAAAATGGATAAAGAACTTGTGGTACTTACGTACAATGCAGTATCACTCAGCAATGAAATCTATGTCATCAGGCCCGTAGCAGCATAATGAGTGGATTCAGGTACGATGATTCTAACTGAAATAAGTCACACAGAAAAAGAAACATCATAAGATATCACTAATACACGGAATGTAAACTTGGCTACACAGGAACTGCATTCCAAAACAGAACAGGGTCTCAAATTTAGAAAACCAACTTATGCTTGCTTAAGGGGAAAGGTGAGTTGGGGTGCTGCATAAAACCAGAGATTGAAATGAGCACAGATAAAGTTCCTTAAGCCAAATATGGAATAGACAAGAGCTACTCCTTGCTCAACGAAATGGACTCAAAACCCCATATTAAACGCCTAAGAATGTACCTGACTAGTAAGTATCTTAAAACCTATGGATTGCTATGTCTCCAAAAGAGAATCAAGCGTGTGTACAGGGGCATAAACGCAGCAGTGATAGGATTGGAGAGGTTCGGTGAGCAAATGAAGACCCTTTGAAGTCATATTGCACGGTACCCATTCCACGGGTCTCAACTCTCCAGGTTTAAGGTATTCTTCCTTCAGCTAAAACATGCATGTGGAACCCAGAGTATGATCAACCATGTGAACGGGAGACGTGTTCAAATATGTCTCAGTTTTCCTACCCTGGTACTCGGGTGCAACATTCCAGACGCTTTACTAACACTCTCCCGACTTGGAGAGTCAGTCCCTTTAACCTCCTGTTTGGCCCAGTTTGCAATTTCTGCGGAAGATGAACAGGAATAGCGAGAACCAATGAGAGGCTAGCTGGAGGTGTCTGGACGGGCAAATTTAACTCTCATTTCCCACCAGGAAGAGGAATTAACCAACGGCTCAGCGTGCCGTGCCAGAACCAGATTAGGGCCTGAAGCCATCCTGCGGTGTTGTGGCCAGGTCACAAGAAAGCGAGTTGAAGAAAGGAGCTCAGGGGCACTGTAATTCACAAACCTGCAGAGTTATAAATGACAGCTCTCGTCCAAAAATAGACTGAAGTAAGGCTGCCAAGAGGACTTGAAAGCGGGGCAGAATTGCAGGAAACCGATTTCAGGAGGTAGACTGGAATTGCATTGAAAGCATAGGAAAAGAGGCAGAACGTCCACAATGATGCACTTGGCCAAAAAGGGCGTATGCGTTTTTTCCTGAATATATTCAGGAAAAAACGCATACGCCCTTTTTGGCCAACCAAGCAAACTTGCAAAGGAAATCTGCACTACAATGAAGTCTCACTTCCCCCCGGTCAAAAGGGACATCTGAAAAAAGTGTAAAATCCAGAAAGGCAGGACAGGCCATGGAGAACTGGGAGCCTTGTTATGCTGATGGGCGGGATGTAAATTGCCAACAGACACTCGGGAGAAGTGTATGGTGTTTCCTGAAACATCTAAAAAACAAAGCAACAGAGCCTAGGGCACTTCCACTTATGGTCCTATAGCTTAGGGAAATTAAAATCAAAAAGACACAGCCACCCCAAAGTTTGGGACACCTCTGTTTACAAGAACATCATTTACAGTACAAGTTCAACATCGCAGAAAGTGAAAAATGGATAAAGAAGTTGTGGTATTTACTTACAAAGCAATATCACTCAGCAATGAAATCTATGTCATCAGGCCCTTAGCAGCACAATGAGTGGATTCAGGTATGATGATTCTAACTGAAATAAGTCACACAGAAAAAGAAACATCATAAGATATCAGTAATACACGGAATGTAAACTTGGCTACACAGGAACTGAATTACAGAACAGAACAGGGTCTCAAATTTAGAAAACCAACTTATTCTTGCTTAAGGGGAAAGGTGAGTTGGGGTGCTGCATAAAACCAGAGATTGAAATGAGCACAGATAAAGTTCCTTAAGCCAAATATGGAATAGAAAAGAGCTACTCCTTGCTCAACGAAATGGACTCAACACCGCATATTAAACGCCTAAGAATGTACCTGACTAGTAAGTATCTTAAAACCTAGGGATTGCTATGTCTCCGAAAGAGAATCAAGCATGTGTACAGGGACATAAACGTAGCAGTGATAGGATTGGAGAGGTTCGTGAGCAAATGAAGACCCTTTGAAGTCATATTGCATGGTACCCATTCCACGGGTTTCAACTACCCAGGTTTTAGGTATTCTTCCTTCAGCTAAAACATGCATGTGGAACCTAGAGTATGATCAACCATGTGATCGGGAGACGTGTTCAAATATGTCTCAGTTTTCGTACCCTGGTACTCGGGTGCAACATTCCAGACGCTTTACTAACACTCTCCCGACTTCGAGAGTCAGTCCCTTTAACCTCCTGTTTGGCCCAGTTTGCAATTTCTGCGGAAGATGAACAGGAATAGCGAGAACCAATGAGAGACTAGCTGGAGGTGTCTGGACGGGCAAATTTAACTCTCATTTCCCACCAGGAAGAGGAATTAACCAACGGCTCAGCATGCCGTGCCAGAACCAGATTAGGGCCTGAAGCCATCCTGCGGTGTTGTGGCCAGGTCACAAGAAAGCGAGTTGAAGAAAGGAGCTCAGGGGCACTGTAATTCACAAACCTGCAGAGTTATAAATGACAGCTCTCGTCCAAAAATAGACTGAAGTAAGGCTGCCAAGAGGACTTGAAAGCGGGGCAGAATTGCAGGAAACCGATTTCAGGAGGTAGACTGGAATTGCATTGAAAGCATAGGAAAAGAGGCAGAACGTCCACAATGATGCACTTGGCCAAAAAGGGCGTATGCGTTTTTTCCTGAATATATTCAGGAAAAAACGTATACGCCCTTTTTGGCCATCCAAGCAAGCTTGCAAAGGAAATCTGCACTACAATGAAGTCTCACTTCCCCCCGGTCAAAAGGGACATCTGAAAAAAGTGTAAAATCCAGAAAGGCAGGACAGGCCATGGAGAACTGGGAGCCTTGTTATGCTGATGGGCGGGATGTAAATTGCCAACAGACACTCGGGAGAAGTGTATGGTGTTTCCTGAAACATCTAAAAAACAAAGCAACAGAGCCTAGGGCACTTCCACTTATGGTCCTATAGCTTAGGGAAATTAAAATCAAAAAGACACAGCCACCCCAAAGTTTGGGACACCTCTGTTTACAAGAACATCATTTACAGTACAAGTTCAACATCGCAGAAAGTGAAAAATGGATAAAGAAGTTGTGGTATTTACTTACAAAGCAATATCACTCAGCAATGAAATCTATGTCATCAGGCCCTTAGCAGCACAATGAGTGGATTCAGGTATGATGATTCTAACTGAAATAAGTCACACAGAAAAAGAAACATCATAAGATATCAGTAATACACGGAATGTAAACTTGGCTACACAGGAACTGAATTACAGAACAGAACAGGGTCTCAAATTTAGAAAACCAACTTATGCTTGCTTAAGGGGAAAGGTGAGTTGGGGTGCTGCATAAAACCAGAGATTGAAATGAGCACAGATAAAGTTCCTTAAGCCAAATATGGAATAGACAAGAGCTACTCCTTGCTCAACGAAATGGACTCAACACCCCATATTAAACGCCTAAGAATGTACCTGACTAGTAAGTATCTTAAAACCTATGGATTGCTATGTCTCCGAAAGAGAATCAAGCATGTGTACAGGGGCATAAACGCAGCAGTGATAGGATTGGAGAGGTTCGGTGAGCAAATGAAGACCCTTTGAAGTCATATTGCATGGTACCCATTCCACGGGTTTCACCTACCCAGGTTTAAGGTATTCTTCCTTCAGCTAAAACATGCATGTGGAACCTAGAGTATGATCAACCATGTGATCGGGAGACGTGTTCAAATATTTCTCAGTTTTCGTACCCTGGTACTCGGGTGCAACATTCCAGACACTTTACTAACACTGTCCCCACTTGGAGAGTCAGCGCCTTTAACCTCCTGTTTGGCCCAGTTTGCAATTTCTGCGGAAGATGAACAGGAATAGCGAGAACCAATGAGAGGCTAGCTGGAGGTGTCTGGACGGGCAAATTTAACTCTCATTTCCCACCAGGAAGAGGAAATAACCAAAGGCTCAGCGTGCCGTACCGGAACCAGATTAGGGCCTGAAGCCATCCTGCGGTGTTGCGGCCAGCTCAAAAGAAAGCGAGTTGAAGAAAGGAGCTCAGGGGCACTGTAATTCACAAACCTGCAGAGTTATAAATGACAGCTATCGTCCAAAAATAGACTGAAGTAAGGCTGCCAAGAGGACTTGAAAGCGGGGCAGAATTGCAGGAAACCGATTTCAGGAGGTAGACTGGAATTGCATTGAAAGCATAGGAAAAGAGGCAGAACATCCACAATGATGCACTTGGCCAAAAAGGGCGTATGCGTTTTTTCCTGAATATATTCAGGAAAAAACGCATACGCCCTTTTTGGCCAACCAAGCAAGCTTGCAAAGGAAATCTGCACTACGATGAAGTCTCACTTACCCCCGGTCAAAAGGGCCATCTGAAAAAAGTGTAAAATCCAGAAAGGCAGGACAGGCCATGGAGAACTGGGAGCCTTGTTATGCAGATGGGCGGGATGTAAATTGCCAACAGACACTTGGGAGAAGTGTATGGTGTTTCCTGAAACATCTAAAAAACAAAGCAACAGAGCCTAGGGCACTTCCACTTATGGTCCTATAGCTTAGGGAAATTAAAATCAAAAAGACACAGCCACCCCAAAGTTTGGGACGCCTCTGTTTACAAGAACCTCGTTTACAGAACAAGTTCAACATCGCAGAAAGTGAAAAATGGATAAAGAAGTTGTGGTATTTACTTACAAAGCAATATCATCAAGCAATGAAATCTGTGTCATCAGGCCCTTAGCAGCACAATGAGTGGATTCAGGTATGATGATTCTAACTGAAATAAGTCACACAGAAAAAGAAACATCATAAGATATCACTAATACATGGAATGTAAACTTGGCTACACAGGAACTGCATTACAGAACAGAACAGGGTCTCAAATTTAGAAAACCAACTTATGCTTCCTTAAGGGGAAAGGTGAGTTGGGGTGCTGCATAAAACCAGAGATTGAAATGAGCACAGATAAAGTTCCTTAAGCCAAATATGGAATAGACAAGAGCTACTCCTTGCTCAACGAAATGGACACAAAACCCCATATTAAACGCCTAAGAATGCACCTGACTAGTACGTATCTCAAAACCTACGGTTTGCTATGTCTCCGAAACAGAATCAAGCATGTGTACAGGGGCATAAACGCAGCAGTGATAGGATTGGAGAGGTTCGTGAGCAAATGAAGACCCTTTGAAGTCATATTGCATGGTACCCATTCCACGGGTTTCAATTCTCCACGTTTAAGGTATTCTTCCTTCAGCTAAAACATGCATGTGGAACCCAGAGTATGATCATCCGTGTGAACGGGAGACGTGTTCAAATATGTCTCAGTTTTCCTCCCCTGGTACTCAGGTGCAACATTCCAGACGCTTTACTAACACTCTCCCGACTTGGAGAGTCAGTCCCTTTAACCTCCTGTTTGGCCCAGTTTGCAATTTCTGCGGAAGATGAACAGGAATAGCGAGAACCAATGAGAGGCTAGCTGGAGGTGTCTGGACGGGCAAATTTAACTCTCATTTCCCACCAGGAAGAGGAATTAACCAACGGCTCAGCGTGCCGTGCCAGAACCAGATTAGGGCCTGAAGCCATCCTGCGGTGTTGCGGCCAGCTCAAAAGAAAGCGAGTTGAAGAAAGGAGCTCAGGGGCACTGTAATTCACAAACCTGCAGAGTTATAAATGACAGCTCTCGTCCAAAAATAGACTGAAGTAAGGCTGCCAAGAGGACTTGAAAGCGGGGCAGAATTGCAGGAAACCGATTTCAGGAGGTAGACTGGAATTGCATTGAAAGCATAGGAAAAGAGGCAGAACGTCCACAATGATGCACTTGGCCAAAAAGGGTGTATGCGTTTTTTCCTGAATATATTCAGGAAAAAACGTATACGCCCTTTTTGGCCAACCAAGCAAGCTTGCAAAGGAAATCTGCACTACAATGAAGTCTCACTTCCCCCCGGTCAAAAGGGACATCTGAAAAAAGTGTAAAATCCAGAAAGGCAGGACAGGCCATGGAGAACTGGGAGCCTTGTTATGCTGATGGGCGGGATGGAAATTGCCAACAGACACTCGGGAGAAGTGTATGGTGTTTCCTGAAACATCTAAAAAACAAAGCAACAGAGCCTAGGGCACTTCCACTTATGGTCCTATAGCTTAGGGAAATTAAAATCAAAAAGACACAGCCACCCCAAAGTTTGGGACACCTCTGTTTACAAGAACATCATTTACAGTACAAGTTCAACATCGCAGAAAGTGAAAAATGGATAAAGAAGTTGTGGTATTTACTTACAAAGCAATATCACTCAGCAATGAAATCTATGTCATCAGGCCCTTAGCAGCACAATGAGTGGATTCAGGTATGATTATTCTAACTGAAATAAGTCACACAGAAAAAGAAACATCATAAGATATCAGTAATACACGGAATGTAAACTTGGCTACACAGGAACTGAATTACAGAACAGAACAGGGTCTCAAATTTAGAAAACCAACTTATTCTTGCTTAAGGGTAAAGGTGAGTTGGGGTGCTGCATAAAACCAGAGATTGAAATGAGCACAGATAAAGTTCCTTAAGCCAAATATGGAATAGACAAGAGCTACTCCTTGCTCAACGAAATGGACTCAACACCGCATATTAAACGCCTAAGAATGTACCTGACTAGTAAGTATCTTAAAACCTAGGGATTGCTATGTCTCCGAAAGAGAATCAAGCATGTGTACAGGGACATAAACGTAGCAGTGATAGGATTGGAGAGGTTCGTGAGCAAATGAAGACCCTTTGAAGTCATATTGCATGGTACCCATTCCACGGGTTTCAACTACCCAGGTTTTAGGTATTCTTCCTTCAGCTAAAACATGCATGTGGAACCTAGAGTATGATCAACCATGTGATCGGGAGACGTGTTCAAATATGTCTCAGTTTTCGTACCCTGGTACTCGGGTGCAACATTCCAGACGCTTTACTAACACTCTCCCGACTTGGAGAGTCAGTCCCTTTAACCTCCTGTTTGGCCCAGTTTGCAATTTCTGCGGAAGATGAACAGGAATAGCGAGAACCAATGAGAGACTAGCTGGAGGTGTCTGGACGGGCAAATTTAACTCTCATTTCCCACCAGGAAGAGGAATTAACCAACGGCTCAGCATGCCGTGCCAGAACCAGATTAGGGCCTGAAGCCATCCTGCGGTGTTGTGGCCAGGTCACAAGAAAGCGAGTTGAAGAAAGGAGCTCAGGGGCACTGTAATTCACAAACCTGCAGAGTTATAAATGACAGCTCTCGTCCAAAAATAGACTGAAGTAAGGCTGCCAAGAGGACTTGAAAGCGGGGCAGAATTGCAGGAAACCGATTTCAGGAGGTAGACTGGAATTGCATTGAAAGCATAGGAAAAGAGGCAGAACGTCCACAATGATGCACTTGGCCAAAAAGGGCGTATGCGTTTTTTCCTGAATATATTCAGGAAAAAACGTATACGCCCTTTTTGGCCAACCAAGCAAGCTTGCAAAGGAAATCTGCACTACAATGAAGTCTCACTTCCCCCCGGTCAAAAGGGACATCTGAAAAAAGTGTAAAATCCAGAAAGGCAGGACAGGCCATGGAGAACTGGGAGCCTTGTTATGCTGATGGGCGGGATGTAAATTGCCAACAGACACTCAGGAGAAGTGTATGGTGTTTCCTGAAACATCTAAAAAACAAAGCAACAGAGCCTAGGGCACTTCCACTTATGGTCCTATAGCTTAGGGAAATTAAAATCAAAAAGACACAGCCACCCCAAAGTTTGGGACACCTCTGTTTACAAGAACATCATTTACAGTACAAGTTCAACATCGCAGAAAGTGAAAAATGGATAAAGAAGTTGTGGTATTTACTTACAAAGCAATATCACTCAGCAATGAAATCTATGTCATCAGGCCCTTAGCAGCACAATGAGTGGATTCAGGTATGATGATTCTAACTGAAATAAGTCACACAGAAAAAGAAACATCATAAGATATCAGTAATACACGGAATGTAAACTTGGCTACACAGGAACTGAATTACAGAACAGAACAGGGTCTCAAATTTAGAAAACCAACTTATTCTTGCTTAAGGGTAAAGGTGAGTTGGGGTGCTGCATAAAACCAGAGATTGAAATGAGCACAGATAAAGTTCCTTAAGCCAAATATGGAATAGACAAGAGCTACTCCTTGCTCAACGAAATGGACTCAACACCGCATATTAAACGCCTAAGAATGTACCTGACTAGTAAGTATCTTAAAACCTAGGGATTGCTATGTCTCCGAAAGAGAATCAAGCATGTGTACAGGGACATAAACGCAGCAGTGATAGGATTGGAGAGGTTCGTGAGCAAATGAAGACCATTTGAAGTCATATTGCATGGTACCCATTCCACGGGTTTCAACTACCCAGGTTTTAGGTATTCTTCCTTCAGCTAAAACATGCATGTGGAACCTAGAGTATGATCAACCATGTGATCGGGAGACGTGTTCAAATATGTCTCAGTTTTCGTACCCTGGTACTCGGGTGCAACATTCCAGACACTTTACTAACACTCTCCCGACTTCGAGAGTCAGTCCCTTTAACCTCCTGTTTGGCCCAGTTTGCAATTTCTGCGGAAGATGAACAGGAATAGCGAGAACCAATGAGAGACTAGCTGGAGGTGTCTGGACGGGCAAATTTAACTCTCATTTCCCACCAGGAAGAGGAATTAACCAACGGCTCAGCGTGCCGTGCCAGAACCAGATTAGGGCCTGAAGCCATCCTGCAGTGTTGTGGCCAGTTCACAAGAAAGCAAGTTGAAGAAAGGAGCTCAGGGGCACTGTAATTCACAAACCTGCAGAGTTATAAATGACAGCTATCGTCCAAAAATAGACTGAAGTAAGGCTGCCAAGAGGACTTGAAAGCGGGGCAGAATTGCAGGAAACCGATTTCAGGAGGTAGACTGGAATTGCATTGAAAGCATAGGAAAAGAGGCAGAACGTCCACAATGATGCACTTGGCCAAAAAGGGCGTATGCGTTTTTTCCTGAATATATTCAGGAAAAAACGCATACGCCCTTTTTGGCCAACCAAGCAAGCTTGCAAAGGAAATCTGCACTACAATGAAGTCTCACTTCCCCCCGGTCAAAAGGGCCATCTGAAAAAAGTGTAAAATCCAGAAAGGCAGGACAGGCCATGGAGAACTGGGAGCCTTGTTATGCTGAAGGGCGGGATGTAAATTGCCAACCAACACTCGGGAGAAGTGTATGGTGTTTCCTGAAACATCTAAAAAACAAAGCAACAGAGCCTAGGGCACTTCCACTTATGGTCCTATAGCTTAGGGAAATTAAAATAAAAAAGACACAGCAACCCCAAAGTTTGGGACGCCTCTGTTTACAAGAACCTCGTTTACAGTACAAGTTCAACATCGCAGAAAGTGAAAAATGGATAAAGAAGTTGTGGTATTTACTTACAAAGCAATATCACTCAGCAATGAAATCTATGTCATCAGGCCTGTAGCAGCATAATGAGTGGATTCAGGTACGATGATTCTAACTGAAATAAGTCACACAGAAAAAGAAACATCATAAGATATCACTAATACACGGAATGTAAACTTGGCTACACAGGAACTGAATTACAGAACAGAACAGGTTCTCAAATTTAGAAAACCAACTTATGCTTGCTTAAGGGGAAAGGTGAGTTGGGGTGCTGCATAAAACCAGAGATTGAAATGAGCACAGATAAAGTTCCTTAAGCCAAATATGGAATAGACAAGAGCTACTCCTTGCTCAACGAAATGGACTCAACACCGCATATTAAACGCCTAAGAATGTACCTGACTAGTAAGTATCTTAAAACCTATGGATTGCTATGTCTCCGAAAGAGAATCAAGCATGTGTACAGGGGCATGAACGCAGCAGTGATAGGATTGGAGATGTTCGGTGAGCAAATGAAGACCCTTTAAAGTCATATTGCATGGTACCCATTCCACGGGTTTCAACTACCCAGGTTTTAGGTATTCTTCCTTCAGCTAAAACATGCATGTGGAACCCAGAGTATGATCAACCATGTGATCGGGAGACGTGTTCAAATATGTCTCAGTTTTCGTACCCTGGTACTCGGGTGCAACATTCCAGATGCTTTACTAACACTCTCCCGACTTGGAGAGTCAATCCCTTTAACCTCCTGTTTGGCCCAGTTTGCAATTTCTGCGGAAGATGAACAGGAATAGCGAGAACCAATGAGAGACTAGCTGGAGGTGTCTGGACGGGCAAATTTAACTCTCATTTCCCACCAGGAAGAGGAATTAACCAACGGCTCAGCATGCCGTGCCAGAACCAGATTAGGGCCTGAAGCCATCCTGCGGTGTTGCGGCCAGGTCACAAGAAAGCGAGTTGAAGAAAGGAACTCAGGGGCACTGTAATTCACAAACCTGCAGAGTTATAAATGACAGCTATCGTCCAAAAATAGACTGAAGTAAGGCTGCCAAGAGGACTTGAAAGCGGGGCAGAATTGCAGGAAACCGATTTCAGGAGGTAGACTGGAATTGCATTGAAAGCATAGGAAAAGAGGCAGAACGTCCACAATGATGCACTTGGCCAAAAAGGGCGTATGCGTTTTTTCCTGAATATATTCAGGAAAAAACACATACACACTTTTTGGCCAACCAAGCAAGCTTGCAAAGGAAATCTGCACTACAATGAAGTCTCACTTCCCCCCGGTCAAAGGGCCATCTGAAAAAAGTGTAAAATCCAGAAAGGCAGGACAGGCCATGGAGAACTGGGAGCCTTGTTATGCTGATGGGCGGGATGTAAATTGCCAACAGACACTTGGGAGAAGTGTATGGTGTTTCCTGAAACATCTAAAAAACAAAGCAACAGAACCTAGGGCACTTCCACTTATGGTCCTATAGCTTAGGGAAATTAAAATCAAAAAGACACAGCCACCCCAAAGTTTGGGACGCCTCTGTTTACAAGAACCTCGTTTACAGTACAAGTTCAACATCGCAGAAAGTGAAAAATGGATAAAGAAGTTGTGGTATTTACTTACAAAGCAATATCACTCAGCAATGAAATCTGTGTCATCAGGCCCTTAGCAGCACAATGAGTGGATTCAGGTATGATGATTCTAACTGAAATAAGTCACACAGAAAAAGAAACATCATAAGATATCAGTAATACACGGAATGTAAACTTGGCTACACAGGAACTGAATTACAGAACAGAACAGGGTCTCAAATTTAGAAAACCAACTTATGCTTGCTTAAGGGGAAAGGTGAGTTGGGGTGCTGCATAAAACCAGAGATTGAAATGAGCACAGATAAAGTTCCTTAAGCCAAATATGGAATAGACAAGAGCTACTCCTTGCTCAACGAAATGGACTCAACACCGCATATTAAACGCCTAAGAATGTACCTGACTAGTAAGTATCTTAAAACCTATGGATTGCTATGTCTCCGAAAGAGAATCAAGCATGTGTACAGGGGCATAAACGCAGCAGTGATAGGATTGGAGAGGTTCGGTGAGCAGATGAAGACCCTTTAAAGTCATATTGCATGGTACCCATTCCACGGGTTTCAACTACCCAGGTTTTAGGTATTCTTCCTTCAGCTAAAACATGCTTGTGGAACCCAGAGTATGATCAACCATGTGAACGGGAGACGTGTTCAAATATGTCTCAGTTTTCCTACCCTGGTACTCGGGTGCAACATTCCAGACGCTTTACTAACACTCTCCCGACTTGGAGAGTCAGTCCCTTTAACCTCCTGTTTGGCCCAGTTTGCAATTTCTGCGGAAGATGAACAGGAATAGCGAGAACCAATGAGAGGCTAGCTGGAGGTGTCTGGACGGGCAAATTTAACTCTCATTTCCCACCAGGAAGAGGAAATAACCAAAGGCTCAGCGTGCCGGGCCGGAACCAGATTAGGGCCTGAAGCCATCCTGCGGTGTTGCGGCCAGCTCAAAAGAAAGCGAGTTGAAGAAAGGAGCTCAGGGGCACTGTAATTCACAAACCTGCAGAGTTATAAATGACAGCTATCGTCCAAAAATAGACTGAAGTAAGGCTGCCAAGAGGACTTGAAAGCGGGGCAGAATTGCAGGAAACCGATTTCAGGAGGTAGACTGGAATTGCATTGAAAGCATAGGAAAAGAGGCAGAACGTCCACAATGATGCACTTGGCCAAAAAGGGCGTATGCGTTTTTTCCTGAATATATTCAGGAAAAAACGCATACGCCCTTTTTGGCCAACCAAGCAAGCTTGCAAAGGAAATCTGCACTACAATGAAGTCTCACTTCCCCCTGGTCAAAAGGGCCATCTGAAAAAAGTGTAAAATCCAGAAAGGCAGGACAGGCCATGGAGAACTGGGAGCCTTGTTATGCTGATGGGCGGGATGGAAATTGCCAACAGACACTTGGGAGAAGTGTATGGTGTTTCCTGAAACATCTAAAAAACAAAGCAACAGAGCCTAGGGCACTTCCACTTATGGTCCTATAGCTTAGGGAAATTAAAATCAAAAAGACACAGCCACCCCAAAGTTTGGGACACCTCTGTTTACAAGAACCTCGTTTACAGTACAAGTTCAACATCGCAGAAAGTGAAAAATGGATAAAGAAGTTGTGGTATTTACTTACAAAGCAATATCACTCAGCAATGAAATGTATGTCATCAGGCCCTTAGCAGCACAATGAGTGGATTCAGGTATGATGATTCTAACTGAAATAAGTCACACAGAAAAAGAAACATCATAAGATATCAGTAATACACGGAATGGAAACTTGGCTACACAGGAACTGAATTACAGAACAGAACAGGGTCTCAAATTTAGAAAACCAACTTATTCTTGCTTAAGGGTAAAGGTGAGTTGGGGTGCTGCATAAAACCAGAGATTGAAATGAGCACAGATAAAGTTCCTTAAGCCAAATATGGAATAGACAAGAGCTACTCCTTGCTCAACGAAATGGACTCACACCGCATATTAAACGCCTAAGAATGTACCTGACTAGTAAGTATCTTAAAACCTAGGGATTGCTATGTCTCCGAAAGAGAATCAAGCATGTGTACAGGGACATAAACGCAGCAGTGATAGGATTGGAGAGGTTCGTGAGCAAATGAAGACCCTTTGAAGTCATATTGCATGGTACCCATTCCACGGGTTTCAACTACCCAGGTTTTAGGTATTCTTCCTTCAGCTAAAACATGCATGTGGAACCTAGAGTATGATCAACCATGTGATCGGGAGACGTGTTCAAATATGTCTCAGTTTTCGTACCCTGGTACTCGGGTGCAACATTCCAGACGCTTTACTAACACTCTCCCGACTTCGAGAGTCAGTCCCTTTAACCTCCTGTTTGGCCCAGTTTGCAATTTCTGCGGAAGATGAACAGGAATAGCGAGAACCAATGAGAGACTAGCTGGAGGTGTCTGGACGGGCAAATTTAACTCTCATTTCCCACCAGGAAGAGGAATTAACCAACGGCTCAGCATGCCGTGCCAGAACCAGATTAGGGCCTGAAGCCATCCTGCGGTGTTGTGGCCAGGTCACAAGAAAGCGAGTTGAAGAAAGGAGCTCAGGGGCACTGTAATTCACAAACCTGCAGAGTTATAAATGACAGCTCTCGTCCAAAAATAGACTGAAGTAAGGCTGCCAAGAGGACTTGAAAGCGGGGCAGAATTGCAGGAAACCGATTTCAGGAGGTAGACTGGAATTGCATTGAAAGCATAGGAAAAGAGGCAGAACGTCCACAATGATGCACTTGGCCAAAAAGGGCGTATGCGTTTTTTCCTGAATATATTCAGGAAAAAACGTATACGCCCTTTTTGGCCAACCAAGCAAGCTTGCAAAGGAAATCTGCACTACAATGAAGTCTCACTTCCCCCCGGTCAAAAGGGACATCTGAAAAAAGTGTAAAATCCAGAAAGGCAGGACAGGCCATGGAGAACTGGGAGCCTTGTTATGCTGATGGGCGGGATGTAAATTGCCAACAGACACTCGGGAGAAGTGTATGGTGTTTCCTGAAACATCTAAAAAACAAAGCAACAGAGCCTAGGGCACTTCCACTTATGGTCCTATAGCTTAGGGAAATTAAAATCAAAAAGACACAGCCACCCCAAAGTTTGGGACGCCTCTGTTTACAAGAACCTCGTTTACAGTACAAGTTCAACATCGCAGAAAGTGAAAAATGGATAAAGAAGTTGTGGTATTTACTTACAAAGCAATATCACTCAGCAATGAAATCTATGTCATCAGGCCTGTAGCAGCATAATGAGTGGATTCAGGTACAATGATTCTAACTGAAATAAGTCACACAGAAAAAGAAACATCATAAGATATCAGTAATACACGGAATGTAAAGTTGGCTACACAGGAACTGAATTACAGAACAGAACAGGGTCTCAAATTTAGAAAACCAACTTATGCTTGCTTAAGGGGAAAGGTGAGTTGGGGTGCTGCATAAAACCAGAGATTGAAATGAGCACAGATAAAGTTCCTTAAGCCAAATATGGAATAGACAAGAGCTACTCCTTGCTCAACGAAATGGACTCAACACCGCATATTAAACGCCTAAGAATGTACCTGACTAGTAAGTATCTTAAAACCTATGGATTGCTATGTCTCCGAAAGAGAATCAAGCGTGTGTACAGGGGCATAAACGCAGCAGTGATAGGATTGGAGAGGTACGGTGAGCAAATGAAGACCCTTTGAAGTCATATTGCATGGTACCCATTACACGGGTCTCAACTCTCCAGGTTTAAGGTATTCTTCCTTCAGCTAAAACATGCATGTGGAACCCAGAGTATGATCAACCATGTGATCGGGAGACGTGTTCAAATATGTCTCAGTTTTCGTACCCTGGTACTCGGGTGCAACATTCCAGATGCTTTACTAACACTCTCCCGACTTGGAGAGTCAGTCCCTTTAACCTCCTGTTTGGCCCAGTTTGCAATTTCTGTGGAAGATGAACAGGAATAGCGAGAACCAATGAGACACTAGCTGTAGGTGTCTGGATGGGCAAATTTAACTCTCATTTCCCACCAGGAAGAGGAATTAACCAAAGGCTCAGCGTGCCATGCCAGAATCAGATTAGGGCCTGAAGACATCCTGCGGTGTTGCGGCCAGCTCAAAAGAAAGTGAGTTGAAGAAAGGAGCTCAGGGGCACTGTAATTCACAAACCTGCAGAGTTATAAATGACAGCTATCGTCCAAAAATAGACTGAAGTAAGGCTGCCAAGAGGACTTGAAAGCGGGGCAGAATTACAGGAAACCGATTTCAGGAGGTAGACTGGAATTGCATTGAAAGCATAGGAAAAGAGGCAGAACGTCCACAATGATGCACTTGGCCAAAAAGGGCGTATGCGTTTTTTCCTGAATATATTCAGGAAAAAACGCATACGCCCTTTTTGGCCAACCAAGCAAGCTTGCAAAGGAAATCTGCACTACAATGAAGTCTCACTTCCCCCCGGTCAAAAGGGCCATCTGAAAAAAGTGTAAAATCCAGAAAGGCAGGACAGGCCATGGAGAACTGGGAGCCTTGTTATGCTGATGGGCGGGATGGAAATTGCCAACAGACACTTGGGAGAAGTGTATGGTGTTTCCTGAAACATCTAAAAAACAAAGCAACAGAGCCTAGGGCACTTCCACTTATGGTCCTATAGCTTAGGGAAATTAAAATCAAAAAGACACAGCCACCCCAAAGTTTGGAACGGCTCTGTTTACAAGAACCTCGTTTACAGTACAAGTTCAACATCGCAAAAAGTGAAAAATGGATAAAGAAGTTGTGGTAATCACTTACAAAGCAATATCACTCAGCAATGAAATCTATGTCATCAGGCCCTTAGCAGCACAATGAGTGGATTCAGGTATGATGATTCTAACTGAAATAAGTCACACAGAAAAAGAAACATCATAAGATATCAGTAATACACGGAATGGAAACTTGGCTACACAGGAACTGAATTACAGAACAGAACAGGGTCTCAAATTTAGAAAACCAACTTATGCTTGCTTAAGGGTAAAGGTGAGTTGGGGTGCTGCATAAAACCAGAGATTGAAATGAGCACAGATAAAGTTCCTTAAGCCAAATATGGAATAGACAAGAGCTACTCCTTGCTCAACGAAATGGACTCAACACCGCATATTAAACGCCTAAGAATGTACCTGACTAGTAATTATCTTAAAACCTATGGATTGCTATGTCTCCGAAAGAGAATCAAGCATGTGTACAGGGGCATAAACGCAGCAGTGATAGGATTGGAGAGGTTCGGTGAGAAAATGAAGACCCTTTGAAGTCATATTGCATGGTACCCATTCCACGTGTTTCTCCTACCCAGGTTTAAGGTATTCTTCCTTCAGCTAAAACATGCATGTGGAACCTAGAGTATGATCAACCATGTGATCGGGAGACGTGTTCAAATATTTCTCAGTTTCCGTACCCTGGTACTCGGGTGCAACATTCCAGACGCTTTACTAACACTCTCCCCACTTGGAGAGTCAGCGCCTTTAACCTCCTGTTTGGCCCAGTTTGCAATTTCTGCGGAAGATGAACAGGAATAGCGAGAACCAATGAGAGGCTAGCTGGAGGTGTCTGGACGGGCAAATTTAACTCTCATTTCCCACCAGGAAGAGGAAATAACCAAAGGCTCAGCGTGACGTACCGGAACCAGATTAGGGCCTGAAGCCATCCTGCGGTGTTGCGGCCAGCTCAAAAGAAAGCGAGTTGAAGAAAGGAGCTCAGGGGCACTGTAATTCACAAACCTGCAGAGTTATAAATGACAGCTATCGTCCAAAAATAGACTGAAGTAAGGCTGCCAAGAGGACTTGAAAGCGGGGCAGAATTGCAGGAAACCGATTTCAGGAGGTAGACTGGAATTGCATTGAAAGCATAGGAAAAGAGGCAGAACGTCCACAATGATGCACTTGGCCAAAAAGGGCGTATGCGTTTTTTCCTGAATATATTCAGGAAAAAACGCATACGCCCTTTTTGGCCAACCAAGCAAGCTTGCAAAGGAAATCTGCACTACAATGAAGTCTCACTTCCCCCCGGTCAAAAGGGCCATCTGAAAAAAGGGTAAAATCCAGAAAGACAGGACAGGCCATGGAGAACTGGGAGCCTTGTTATGCTGATGGGCGGGATGTAAATTGCCAACACCCACTCAGGAGAAGTGTATGGTGTTTCCTGAAACATCTAAAAAACAAAGCAACAGAACCTAGGGCACTTCCACTTATGGTCCTATAGCTTAGGGAAATTAAAATCAAAAAGACACAGCCACCCCAAAGTTTGGGATGCCTCTGTTTACAAGAACCTCGTTTACAGTACAAGTTCAACATCGCAGAAAGTGAAAAATGGATAAAGAAGTTGTGGGATTTACTTACAAAGCAATATCACCAAGCAATGAAATCTGTGTCATCAGGCCCTTAGCAGCACAATGAGTGGATTCAGGTACGATGATTCTAACTGAAATAAGTCACACAGAAAAAGAAACATCATAAGATATCAGTAATACACGGAATGTAAACTTGGCTACACAGGAACTGAATTACAGAACAGAACAGGGTCTCAAATTTAGAAAACCAACTTATGCTTGCTTAAGGGGAAAGGTGAGTTGGGGTGCTGCATAAAACCAGAGATTGAAATGAGCACAGATAAAGTTCCTTAAGCCAAATATGGAATAGACAAGAGCTACTCCTTGCTCAAAGAAATAGACTCAACACCGCATATTAAACGCCTAAGAATGTACCTGACTAGTAAGTATCTTAAAACCTAGGGATTGCTATGTCTCCGAAAGAGAATCAAGCATGTGTACAGGGCATAAACACAGCAGTGATAGGATTGGAGAGGTTCGGTGAGCAAATGAAGACCCTTTGAAGTCATATTGCATGGTACCCATTCCACGGGTTTCAACTACCCAGGTTTTAGGTATTCTTCCTTCAGCTAAAACATGCATGTGGAACCCAGAGTATGATCAACCATGTGATCGGGAGACGTGTTCAAATATGTCTCAGTTTTCCTCCCCTGGTACTCGGGTGCAACATTCCAGACGCTTTACTAACACTCTCCCCACTTGGAGAGTCAGCGCCTTTAACATCCTGTTTGGCCCAGTTTGCAATTTCTGCGGAAGATGAACAGGAATAGCGAGAACCAATGAGAGACTAGCTGGAGGTGTCTGGACGGGCAAATTTAACTCTCATTTCCCACCAGGAAGAGGAATTAACCAAAGGCTCAGCATGCCGGGCCGGAACCAGATTAGGGCCTGAAGCCATCCTGCGGTGTTGCGGCCAGCTCACAAGAAAGCGAGTTGAAGAAAGGAGCTCAGGGGCACTGTAATTCACAAACCTGCAGAGTTATAAATGACAGCTATCGTCCAAAAATAGACTGAAGTAAGGCTGCCAAGAGGACTTGAAAGCGGGGCAGAATTGCAGGAAACCGATTTCAGGAGGTAGACTGGAATTGCATTGAAAGCATAGGAAAAGAGGCAGAACGTCCACAATGATGCACTTGGCCAAAAAGGGCGTATGCGTTTTTTCCTGAATATATTCAGGAAAAAACGCATACGCCCTTTTTGGCCAACCAAGCAAACTTGCAAAGGAAATCTGCACTACAATGAAGTCTCACTTCCCCCCGGTCAAAAGGGCCATCTGAAAAAAGTGTAAAATCCAGAAAGGCAGGACAGGCCATGGAGAACTGGGAGCCTTGTTATGCTGATGGGCGGGATGGAAATTGCCAACAGACACTCGGGAGAAGTGTATGGTGTTTCCTGAAACATCTAAAAAACAAAGCAACAGAGCCTAGGGCACTTCCACTTATGGTCCTATAGCTTAGGGAAATTAAAATCAAAAAGACACAGCCACCCCAAAGTTTGGGACGCCTCTGTTTACAAGAACCTCGTTTACCGTACAAGTTCAATATCACAGAAAGTGAAAAATGGATAAAGAACTTGTGGTACTTACGTACAATGCAGTATCACTCAGCAATGAAATCTATGTCATCAGGCCCGTAGCAGCATAATGAGTGGATTCAGGTACCATGATTCTAACTGAAATAAGTCACACAGAAAAAGAAACATCATAAGATATCAGTCATACACTGAATGTAAACTTGGCTACACAGGAACTGAATTCCAAAGCAGAACAGGGTCTCAAATTTAGAAAACCAACTTATGCTTGCTTAAGGGGAAAGGTGAGTTGGGGTGCTGCATAAAACCAGAGATTGAAATGAGCACAGATAAAATTCCTTAAGCCAAATATGGAATAGACAAAAGCTACTCCTTGCTCAACGAAATGGACTCAACACCGCATATTAAACGCCTAAGAATGTACCTGACTAGTAAGTATCTTAAAACCTATGGATTGCTATGTCTCCGAAAGAGAATCAAGCATGTGTACAGGGGCATAAACGCAGCAGTGATAGGATTGGAGAGGTTCGGTGAGCAAATGAAGACCCTTTGAAGTCATATTGCATGGTACCCATTCCACGGGTTTCAACTACCCAGGTTTAAGGTATTCTTCCTTCAGCTAAAACATGCATGTGGAACCCAGAGTATGATCAACCATGTGATCGGGAGACGTGTTCAAATATGTCTCACTTTTTGTACCCTGGTACTCGGGTGCAACATTCCAGACGCTTTACTAACACTCTCCCGACTTGGAGAGTCATTCCCTTTAACCTCCTGTTTGGCCCAGTTTGCAATTTCTGCGGAAGATGAACAGGAATAGCGAGAACCAATGAGAGACTAGCTGGAGGTGTCTGGACGGGCAAATTTAACTCTCATTTCCCACCAGGAAGAGGAATTAACCAAAGGCTCAGCGTGCCGTGCCGGAACCAGATTAGGGCCTGAAGCCATCCTGCGGTGTTGCGGCCAGGTCACAAGAAAGTGAGTTGAAGAAAGGAGCTCAGGGGCACTGTAATTCACAAACCTGCAGAGTTACAAATGACAGCTATCGTCCAAAAATATACTGAAGTAAGGCTGCCAAGAGGACTTGAAAGCGGGGCAGAATAGCAGGAAACCGATTTCAGGAGGTAGACTGGAATTGCATTGAAAGCATAGGAAAAGAGGCAGAACGTCCACAATGATGCACTTGGCCAAAAAGGGCGTATGCGTCTTTTCCTGAATATATTCAGGAAAAGACGCATACGCCCTTTTTGGGCAACCAAGCAAGCTTGCAAAGGAAATCTGCACTACAATGAAGTCTCACTTCCCCCCGGTCAAACGGGCCATCTGAATAAAGCGTAAAATCCAGAAAGGCAGGCCAGGCCATGGAGAACTGGGAGCCTTGTTATGCTGATGGGCGGGATGTAAATTGCCAACAGACACTTGGGAGAAGTGTATGGTGTTTCCTGAAACATCTAAAAAACAAAGCAACAGAGCCTAGGGCACTTCCACTTATGGTCCTATAGCTTAGGGAAATTAAAATCAAAAAGACACAGCCACCCCAAAGTTTGGGACGCCTCTGTTTACAAGAACCTCGTTTACTGTACAAGTTCAGTATCACAGAAAGTGAAAAATGGATAAAGAACATGTGGTACTTACGTACAATGCAGTATCACTCAACAATGAAATCTATGTCATCAGGCCCATAGCAGCATAATGAGTGGATTCAGGTACGATGATTCTAACTGAAATAAGTCACACAGAAAAAGAAACATCATAAGATATCACTAATACACGGAATGTAAACTTGGCTACACAGGAACTGAATTCCAAAACAGAACAGGGTCTCAAATTTAGAAAACCAACTTATGCTTGCTTAAGGGGAAAGGTGAGTTGGGGTGCTGCATAAAACCAGAGATTGAAATGAGCACAGATAAAGTTCCTTAAGCCAAATATGGAATAGACAAGAGCTACTCCTTGCTCAAGGAAATGGACTCAACACCGCATATTAAACGCCTAAGAATGTACCTGACGAGTAAGTATCTTAAAACCTATGGATTGCTATGTCTCCGAAAGAGAATCAAGCATGTGTACAGGGGCATAAACGCAGCAGTGATAGGATTGGAGAGGTTCGGTGAGCAAATGAAGACCCTTTGAAGTCATATTGCATGGTACCCATTCCACGGGTTTCAACTACCCAGGTTTAAGGTATTCTTCCTTCAGCTAAAACATGCATGTGGAACCCAGAGTATGATCAACCATGTGATCGGGAGACGTGTTCAAATATGTCTCACTTTTTGTACCCTGGTACTCGGGTGCAACATTCCAGACGCTTTACTAACACTCTCCCGACTTGGAGAGTCATTCCCTTTAACCTCCTGTTTGGCCCAGTTTGCAATTTCTGCGGAAGATGAACAGGAATAGCGAGAACCAATGAGAGACTAGCTGGAGGTGTCTGGACGGGCAAATTTAACTCTCATTTCCCACCAGGAAGAGGAATTAACCAAAGGATCAGCATGCCGTTCCGGAACCAGATTAGGGCCTGAAGCCATCCTGCTGTGTTGCGGCCAGGTCACAAGAAAGTGAGTTGAAGAAAGGAGCTCAGGGGCACTGTAATTCACAAACCTGCAGAGTTACAAATGACAGCTATTGTCCAAAAATATACTGAAGTAAGGCTGCCAAGAGGACTTGAAAGCGGGGCAGAATTGCAGGAAACCGATTTCAGGAGGTAGACTGGAATTGCATTGAAAGCATAGGAAAAGAGGCAGAACGTCCACAATGATGCACTTGGCCAAAAAGGGCGTATGCGTTTTTTCCTGAATATATTCAGGAAAAAACGCATACGCCCTTTTTGGCCAACCAAGCAAGCTTGCAAAGGAAATCTGCACTACAATGAAGTCTCACTTCCCCCCGGTCAAAAGGGCCATCTGAAAAAAGTGTAAAATCCAGAAAGGCAGGACAGGCCATGGAGAACTGGGAGCCTTGTTATGCTGATGGGCGGGATGGAAATTGCCAACAGACACTTGGGAGAAGTGTATGGTGTTTCCTGAAACATCTAAAAAACAAAGCAACAGAGCCTAGGGCACTTCCACTTATGGTCCTACAGCTTAGGGAAATTAAAATCAAAAAGACACAGCCACCCCAAAGTTTGGGACGCCTCTGTTTACAAGAACCTCGTTTACCGTACAAGTTCAATATCACAGAAAGTGAAAAATGGAAAAAGAAGTTGTGGTACTTACGTACAATGCAGTATCACTCAGCAATGAAATCTATGTCATCAGGCCCGTAGCAGCATAATGAGTGGATTCCGGTACGATGATTCTAACTGAAATAAGTCACACAGAAAAAGAAACATCATAAGATATCACTAATACACGGAATGTAAACTTGGCTACACAGAAAGTGAATTCCAAAACAGAACAGGGTCTCAAATTTAGAAAACCAACTTATGCTTGCTTAAGGGGAAAGGTGAGTTGGGGTGCTGCATAAAACCAGAGATTGAAATGAGCACAGATAAAGTTCCTTAAGCCAAATATGGAATAGACAAGAGCTACTCCTTGCTCAACGAAATGGACTCAACACCCCATATTAAACGCCTAAGAATGTACCTGACTAGTAAGTATCTTAAAACCTATGGATTGCTATGTCTCCGAAAGAGAATCAAGCATGTGTACAGGGGCATAAACGCAGCAGTGATAGGATTGGAGAGGTTCGGTGAGCAAATGAAGACCCTTTGAAGTCATATTGCATGGTACCCATTCCACGGGTCTCAACTCTCCAGGTTTAAGGTATTCTTCCTTCAGCTAAAACATGCATGTGGAACCCAGAGTATGATCAACCGTGTGAACGGGAGACGTGTTCAAATATGTCTCAGTTTTCCTCCCCTGGTACTCGGGTGCAACATTCCAGACGCTTTACTAACACTCTCCCCACTTGGAGAGTCAGCGCCTTTAACCTCCTGTTTGGCCCAGTTTGCAATTTCTGCGGAAGATGAACAGGAATAGCGAGAACCAATGAGAGACTAGCTGGAGGTGTCTGGACGGGCAAATTTAACTCTCATTTCCCACCAGGAAGAGGAAATAACCAAAGGCTCAGCATTCCGTGCCGGAACCAGATTAGGGCCTGAAGCCATCCTGCGGTGTTGCGGCCAGCTCAGAAGAAAGCGAGTTGAAGAAAGGAGCTCAGGGGCACTGTAATTCACAAACCTGCAGAGTTATAAATGACAGCTATCGTCCAAAAATATACTGAAGTAAGGCTGCCAAGAGGACTTGAAAGCGGGGCAGAATTGCAGGAAACCCATTTCACGAAGTAGACTGGAATTGCATTGAAAGCATAGGAAAAGAGGAAGAGCGTCCACAATGATGCACTTGGCCAAAAAGGGCGTATGCGTTTTTTCCTGAATATATTCAGGAAAAAACGCATACGCCCTTTTTGGCCAACCAAGCAAGCTTGCAAAGGAAATCTGCACTACAATGAAGTCTCACTTCCCCCCGGTCAAATGGGCCATCTGAAAAATGCGTAAAATCCAGAAAGGCAGGACAGGCCATGGAGAACTGGGAGCCTTGTTATGCTGATGGGCGGGATGGAAATTGCCAACAGACACTCGGGAGAAGTGTATGGTGTTTCCTGAAACATCTAAAAAACAAAGCAACAGAGCCTAGGGCACTTCCACTTATGGTCCTATAGCTTAGGGAAATTAAAATCAAAAAGACACAGCCACCCCAAAGTTTGGGACGCCTCTGTTTACAAGAACCTCGTTTACCGTACAAGTTCAGTATCACAGAAAGTGAAAAATGGATAAAGAACATGTGGTACTTACGTACAATGCAGTATCACTCAACAATGAAATCTATGTCATCAGGCCCATAGCAGCATAATGAGTGGATTCAGGTACGATGATTCTAACTGAAATAAGTCACACAGAAAAAGAAACATCATAAGATATCACTAATACACGGAATGTAAACTTGGCTACGCAGGAACTGAATTCCAAAACAGAACAGGGTCTCAAATTTAGAAAACCAACTTATGCTTGCTTAAGGGGAAAGGTGAGTTGGGGTGCTGCATAAAACCAGAGATTGAAATGAGCACAGATAAAGTTCCTTAAGCCAAATATGGAATAGACGAGAGCTAGTCCTTGCTCAACGAAATGGACTCAACACCGCATATTAAATGCCTAAGAATGTACCTGACTAGTAAGTATCTTAAAACCTATGGATTGCTATGTCTCCGTAAGAGAATCAAGCATGTGCACAGGGGCATAAACGCAGCAGTGATAGGATTGGAGAGGTTCGGTGAGCAAATGAAGACCCTTTGAAGTCATATTGCATGGTACCCATTCCACGGGTTTCAACTACCCAGGTTTAAGGTATTCTTCCTTCAGCTAAAACATGCATGTGGAACCCAGAGTATGATCAACCATGTGATCGGGAGACGTGTTCAAATATGTCTCAGTTTTCCTCCCCTGGTACTCGGGTGCAACATTCCAGACGCTTTACTAACACTCTCCCCACTTGGAGAGTCAGCGCCTTTAACCTCCTGTTTGGCCCAGTTTGCAATTTCTGCGGAAGATGAACAGGAATAGGTAGAACCAATGAGAGACTAGCTGGAGCTGTCTGGACGGGCAAATTTAACTCTCATTTCCCAGCAGGAAGAGGAATTAACCAAAGGCTCAGCGTGCCGTGCCGGAACCAGATTAGGGCCTGAAGCCATCCTGCGGTGTTGCGGCCAGCTCAAAAGAAAGCGAGTTGAAGAAAGGAGCTCAGGGGCACTGTAATGCACAAACCTGCAGAGTTATAAATGACAGCTATCGTCCAAAAATATATTGAAGTAAGGCTGCCAAGAGGACTTGAAAGCGGGGCAGAATTGCAGGAAACCGGTTTCAGGAGGTAGACTGGAATTGCATTGAAAGCATAGGAAAAGAGGCAGAACGTCCACAATGATGCACTTGGCCAAAAAGGGCGTATGCGTTTTTTCCTGAATATATTCAGGAAAAAACGCATACGCCCTTTTTGGCCAACCAAGCAAGCTTGCAAAGGAAATCTGCACTACAATGAAGTCTCACTTCCCCCCGGTCAAAAGGGCCATCTGAAAAAAGTGTAAAATCCAGAAAGGCAGGACAGGCCATGGAGAACTGCGAGCCTTGTTATGCTGATGGGCGGATTGTAAATTGCCAACAGACACTTGGGAGAAGTGTATGGTGTTTCCTGAAACATCTAAAAAACAAAGCAACAGAGCCTAGGGCACTTCCACTTATGGTACTATAGCTTAGGGAAATTAAAATCAAAAAGACACAGCCACCCCAAAGTTTGGGACACCTCTGTTTACAAGAGCCTCGTTTACAGTACAAGATCAACATGGCAGAAAGTGAAAAATGGATAAAGAAGTTGTGGTATTTACTTACAAAGCAATATCACTCAGCAATGAAATCTATGTCATCAGGCCCTTAGCAGCACAATGAGTGGATTCAGGTTCGATGATTCTAACTGAAATAAGTCACACAGAAAAAGAAACATCATAAGATATCACTAATACACGGAATGTAAACTTGGCTACACAGGAACTGAATTACAGAACAGAACAGGGTCTCAAATTTAGAAAACCAACTTATGCTTGCTTAAGGGGAAAGGTGAGTTGGGGTGCTGCATAAAACCAGAGATTGAAATGAGCACAGATAAAGTTCCTTAAGCCAAATATGGAATAGACAAGAGCTACTCCTTGCTCAACGAAATGGACTCAACACCACATATTAAACACCTAAGAATGTACCTGACTAGTAAGTATCTTAAAACCTATGGATTGCTATATCTCTGAAAGAGAATCAAGCATGTGTACAGGGGCATAAACGCAGCAGTGATAGGATTAGAGAGTTTCAGTGAGCAAATGAAGACCCCTTGAAGTCATATTGCATGGTAACCATTCCACGGGTTTCAACTACCCAGGTTTAAGGTATTCTTCCTTCAGCTAAAACATGCATGTGGAACCTAGAGTATGATCAACCATGTGATCAGGAGACCTGTTCAAATATGTCTCAGTTTTCCTCCCCTGGTACTCGGGTGCAACATTCCAGACGCTTTACTAACACTCTCCCGACTTGGAGAGTCAGTCCCTTTAACCTCCTGATTTGCCCAGTATGCGATTTCTGGGGAAGATGAACAGGAATAGCGAAAACCAATGAGAGACTAGCTGGAGGTGTCTGGACGGGCAAATTTTACTCTCATTTCCCAGCAGGAAGAGGAATTAACCAAAGGCTCAGCGTGCCGTGCCGGAACCAGATTAGGGCCTGAAGCCATCCTGCGGTGTTGCGGCCAGCTCACAAGAAAGCGAGTTGAAGAAAGGAGCTAAGGGGCACTGTAATTCACAAATCTGCAGAGTTATAAATGACAGCTATCGTCCAAAAATATACTGAAGTAAGGTTGCCAAGAGGACTTGAAAGCGGGGCAGAATTGCAGGAAACCGATTTCATGAGGTAGACTGGAATTGCATTGAAAGCATAGGAAAAGAGGCAGAACGTCCACAATGATGCACTTGGCCAAAAAGGGCGTTTGCGTTTTTCCCTGAATATATTCAGGAAAAAACGCATACGCCCTTTTTGGCCAACCAAGCAAACTTGCAAATGAAATCTGCACTACAATGAAGTCTCACTTCCCCCCGGTCAAAAGGGCCATCTGAAAAAAGTGTAAAATCCAGAAAGGCAGGACAGGCCATGGAGAACTGGGAGCCTTGTTATGCTGATGGGCGGGATGTAAATTGCCAACAGACACTCGGGAGAAGTGTATGGTGTTTCCTGAAACATCTAAAAAACAAAGCAACAGAGCCTAGGGCACTTCCACTTATGGTCCTATAGCTTAGGAATATTAAAATCAAAAAGACACAGCCACCCCAAAGTTTGGAACGGCTCTGTTTACAAGAACCTCGTTTACAGTACAAGTTCAACATCGCAGAAAGTGAAAAATGGATAAAGAATTTGTGGTATTTACTTACAAAGCAATATCACTCAGGAATGAAATCTATGTCATCAGGCCCTTAGCAGCACAATGAGTGGATTCAGGTATGATGATTCTAACTGAAATAAGTCACACAGAAAAAGAAACATCATAAGATATCAGTAATACACGGAATGTAAACTTGGCTACACAGGAACTGAATTACAGAACAGAACAGGGTCTCAAATTTAGAAAACCAACTTATGCTTGCTTAAGGGGAAAGGTGAGTTGGGGTGCTGCATAAAACCAGAGATTGAAATGAGCACAGATAAAGTTCCTTAAGCCAAATATGGAATAGACAAGAGCTACTCCTTGCTCAACGAAATGGACTCAACACCGCATATTAAACGCCTAAGAATGTACCTGACTAGTAAGTATCTTAAAACCTATGGATTGCTATGTCTCCGAAAGAGAATCAAGCATGTGTACAGGGGCATAAACGCAGCAGTGATAGGATTGGAGAGGTTCGGTGAGCAAATGAAGACCCTTTGAAGTCATATTGCATGGTACCCATTACATGGGTCTCAACTCTCCAGGTTTAAGGTATTCTTCCTTCAGCTAAAACATGCATGTGGAACCCAGAGTATGATCAACCATGTGAACGGGAGACGTGTTCAAATATGTCTCAGTTTTCGTACCCTGGTACTCGGGTGCAACATTCCAGACGCTTTACTAACACTCTCCCCACTTGGAGAGTCAGCGCCTTTAACCTCCTGTTTGGCCCAGTTTGCAATTTCTGCGGAAGATGAACAGGAATAGCGAGAACCAATGAGAGACTAGCTGGAGGTGTCTGGACGGGCAAATTTAACTCTCATTTCCCACCAGGAAGAGGAAATAATGAAAGGCTCAGCGTGCCGTGCCGGAACCAGATTAGGGCCTGAAGCCATCCTGCGGTGTTGCGGCCAGCTCACAAGAAAGCGAGTTGAAGAAAGGAGCTCAGGGGCACTGTAATTCACAAACCTGCAGAGTTATAAATGACAGCTATCGTCCAAAAATAGACTGAAGTAAGGCTGCCAAGAGGACTTGAAAGCGGGGCAGAATTGCAGGAAACCGATTTCAGGAGGTAGACTGGAATTTCATTGAAAGCATAGGAAAAGAGGCAGAACGTCCACAATGATGCACTTGGCCAAAAAGGGCGTATGCGTTTTTTCCTGAATATATTCAGGAAAAAACGCATACGCCCTTTTTGGCCAACCAAGCAAGCTTGCAAAGGAAATCTGCACTACAATGAAGTCTCAGTTCCCCCCGGTCAAAAGGGCCATCTGAATAAAGTGTAAAATCCAGAAAGGCAGGACAGGACATGGAGAACTGGGAGCCTTGTTATGCTGATGGGCGGGATGTAAATTGCCAACAGACACTCTGGAGAAGTGTATGGTGTTTCCTGAAACATCGAAAAAACAAAGCAACAGAGCCTAGGGCACTTCCACTTATGGTCCTATAGCTTAGGAAAATTAAAATCAAAAAGACACAGCCACCCCAAAGTTTGGAACAGCTCTGTTTACAAGAACCTCGTTTACAGTACAAGTTCAACATCGCAGAAAGTGAAAAATGGATAAAGAAGTTGTGGTATTTACTTACAAAGCAATATCACTCAGCAATGAACTCTATGTCATCCGGCCCTTAGCAGCACAATGAGTGGATTCAGGTATGATGATTGTAACTGAAATAAGTCACACAGAAAAAGAAACATCATAAGATATCAGTAATACACGGAATGTAAACTTGGCTACACAGGAATTGAATTCCAAAACAGAACAGGGTCTCAAATTTAGAAAACCAACTTATGCTTGCTTAAGGGTAAAGGTGAGTTGGGGTGCTGCATAAAACCAGAGATTGAAATGAGCACAGATAAAGTTCCTTAAGCCAAATATGGAATAGACAAGAGCTACTCCTTGCTAACGAAATGGACTCAACACCCCATATTAAACGCCTAAGAATGTACCTGACTAGTAAGTGTCTTAAAACCTATGGATTGCTATGTCTCCAAAAGAGAATCAAGCATGTGTACAGGGGCATAAACGCAGCAGTGATAGGATTGGAGAGGTTCGGTGAGCAAATGAAGACTCTGTGAAGTCATATTGCATGGTACCCATTCCACGGGTTTCAACTACCCAGGTTTAAGGTATTCTTCCTTTAGCTAAAACATGCATGTGGAACCTAGAGCATGATCAACCATGTGATCGGGAGACGTGTTCAAATATGTCTCACTTTTCGTACCTGGTACTCGGGTGCAACATTCCAGACGCTTTACTAACACTCTCTCGACTTGGAGAGTAAGCCCCTTTAACCTCCTGTTTGGCCCAGTTTGCAATTTCTGCGGAAGATGAACAGGAATAGCGAGAACCAATGAGAGACTAGCTGGAGGTGTCTGGACGGGCAAATTTAACTCTCATTTCCCACCAGGAAGAGCAATTAACCAAAGGCTCAGTGTGCCGTGCCGGAACCAGATTAGGGCCTGAAGCCATCCTGCGGTGTTGCGGCCAGCTCACAAGAAAGCGAGTTGAAGAAAGGAGCTCAGGGGCACTGTAATTCACAAACCTGCAGAGTTATAAATGACAGCTATCGTCCAAAAATATACTGAAGTAAGGTTGCCAAGAGGACTTGAAAGCGGGGCAGAATTGCAGGAAACCGATTTCATGAGGTAGACTGGAATTGCATTGAAAGCATAGGAAAAGAGGCAGAACGTCCACAATGATGCACTTGGCCAAAAAGGGCGTATGTGTTTTTTCCTGAATATATTCAGGAAAAAACGCATACGCACTTTTTGGCCAACCAAGCAAGCTTGCAAAGGAAATCTGCACTACAATGAAGTCTCACTTCCCCCCGGTCAAAAGGGCCATCTGAAAAAAGTGTAAAATCCAGAAAGGCAGGACAGGCCATGGAGAACTGGGAGCCTTGTTATGCTGATGGGCGGGATGTAAATTGCCAACAGACACTAGGGAGAAGTGTATGGTGTTTCCTGAAACATCTAAAAAACAAAGCAACAGAGCCTAGGGCACTTCCACTTATGGTCCTATAGCTTAGGAAAATTAAAATAAAAAAGACACAGCCACCCCAAAGTTTGGAACGGCTCTGTTTACAAGAACCTCGTTTACAGTACAAGTTCAACATCGCAGAAAGTGAAAAATGGATAAAGAAGTTGTGGTATTTACTTACAAAGCAATATCACTCAGCAATGAAATCTATGTCATCAGGCCCTTAGCAGCACAATGAGTGGATTCAGGTATGATGATTGTAACTGAAATAAGTCACACAGAAAAAGAAACATCATAAGATATCAGTAATACACGGAATGTAAACTTGGCTACACAGGAATTGAATTCCAAAACAGAACAGGGTCTCAAATTTAGAAAACCAACTTATGCTTGCTTAAGGGTAAAGGTGAGTTGGGGTGCTGCATAAAACCAGAGATTGAAATGAGCACAGATAAAGTTCCTTAAGCCAAATATGGAATAGACAAGAGCTACTCCTTGCTCAACGAAATGGACTCAACACCGCATATTAAACGCCTAAGAATGTACCTGACTAGTAAGTATCTTAAAACCTATGGATTGCTATGTCTCCGAAAGAGAATCAATCATGTGTACAGGGGCATAAACGCAGCAGTGATAGGATTGGAGAGGTTCGGTGAGCAAATGAAGACCCTTTGAAGTCATATTGCATGGTACCCATTCCATGGGTTTCAACTACCCAGGTTTAAGGTATTCTTCCTTTAGCTAAAACATGCATGTGGAACCTAGAGCATGATCAACCATGTGATCGGGAGACGTGTTCAAATATGTCTCAGTTTTCGTACCTGGTACTCGGGTGCAACATTCCAGACGCTTTACTAACACTCTCCCGACTTGGAGAGTCAGCCCCTTTAACCTCCTGTTTGGCCCAGTTTGCAATTTCTGCGGAAGATGAACAGGAATAGTGAGAACCAATGAGAGACTAGCTGGAGGTGTCTGGACGGGCAAATTTAACTCTCATTTCCCACCAGGAAGAGCAATTAACCAAAGGCTCAGCGTGCCGTGCCGGAACCAGATTAGAGCCTGAAGCCATCCTGCGGTGTTGCGGCCAGCTCACAAGAAAGCGAGTTGAAGAAAGGAGCTCAGGGGCACTGTAATTCACAAACCTGCAGAGTTATAAATGACAGCTATCGTCCAAAAATATACTGAAGTAAGGTTGCCAAGAGGACTTGAAAGCGGGGCAGAATTGCAGGAAACCGATTTCATGAGGTAGACTGGAATTGCATTGAAAGCATAGGAAAAGAGGCAGAACATCCACAATGATGCACTTGGCCAAAAAGGGCGTATGCGTTTTTTCCTGAATATATTCAGGAAAAAACGCATACGCCCTTTTTGGCCAACCAAGCAAACTTACAAAGGAAATCTGCACTACAATGAAGTCTCACTTCCCCCCGGTCAAAAGGGCCATCTGAAAAAAGTGTAAAATCCAGAAAGGCAGGACAGGCCATGGAGAACTGGGAGCCTTGTTATGCTGATGGGCGGGATGTAAATTGCCAACAGACACTAGGGAGAAGTGTATGGTGTTTCCTGAAACATCGAAAAAACAAAGCAACAGAGCCTAGGGCACTTCCACTTATGGTCCTATAGCTTAGGAATATTAAAATCAAAAAGACACAGCCACCCCAAAGTTTGGAACGGCTCTGTTTACAAGAACCTCGTTTACAGTACAAGTTCAACATCGCAGAAAGTGAAAAATGGATAAAGAATTTGTGGTATTTACTTACAAAGCAATATCACTCAGCAATGAAATCTATGTCATCAGGCCCTTAGCAGCACAATGAGTGGATTCAGGTATGATGATTGTAACTGAAATAAGTCACACAGAAAAAGAAACATCATAAGATATCAGTAATACACGGAATGTAAACTTGGCTACACAGGAACTGAATTACAGAACACAACAGGGTCTCAAATTTAGAAAACCAACTTATGCTTGCTTAAGGGGAAAGGTGAGTTGGGGTGCTGCATAAAACCAGAGATTGAAATGAGCACAGATAAAGTTCCTTAAGCCAAATATGGAATAGACAAGAGCTACTCCTTGCTAACGAAATGGACTCAACATCCCATATTAAACGCCTAAGAATGTACCTGACTAGTAAGTGTCTTAAAACCTATGGATTGCTATGTCTCCAAAAGAGAATCAAGCATGTGTACAGGGGCATAAACGCAGCAGTGATAGGATTGGAGAGGTTCGGTGAGCAAATGAAGACCCTTTGAAGTCATATTGCATGGTACCCATTACATGGGTCTCAACTCTCCAGGTTTAAGGTATTCTTCCTTCAGCTAAAACATGAATGTGGAACCCAGAGTATGATCAACCATGTGAACGGGAGACGTGTTCAAATATGTCTCAGTTTTCGTACCCTGGTACTCGGGTGCAACATTCCAGACGCTTTACTAACACTCTCCCCACTTGGAGAGTCAGCGCCTTTAACCTCCTGTTTGGCCCAGTTTGCAATTTCTGTGGAAGATGAACAGGAATAGGGAGAACCAATGAGAGACTAGCTGGAGGTGTCTGGATGGGCAAATTAAACTCTCATTTCCCACCAGGAAGAGCAAATAATGAAAGGCTCAGCGTGCCATGCCCAAACCATATTAGGGCCTGAAGCCATCCTGCCGTGTTGCGGCCAGCTCACAAGAAAGCGAGTTGAAGAAAGGAGCTCAGGGGCACTGTAATGCACAAACCTGCAGAGTTATAAATGACAGCTATCGTCCAAAAATATACTGAAGTAAGGCTGCCAAGAGGACTTGAAAGTGGGGCAGAATTGCAGGAAACCGATTTCAGGAGGTAGACTGGAATTGCATTGAAAGCATAGGAAAAGAGGCAGAACGTCCACCATGATGCACTTGGCCAAAAAGGGCGTATGCGTTTTTTCCTGAATATATTCAGGAAAAAACGCATACGCACTTTTTGGCCAACCAAGCAAGCTTGCAAAGGAAATGTGCACTACAATGAAGTCTCACTTCCCCCCGGTCAAAAGGGCCATCTGAAAAAAGTGTAAAATCCAGAAAGGCAGGACAGGCCATGGAGAACTGGGAGCCTTGTTATGCTGATGGGCGGGATGTAAATTGCCAACAGACACTCGGGAGAAGTGTATGGTGTTTCCTGAAACATCTAAAAAACAAAGCAACAGAGCCTAGGGCACTTCCACTTATGGTCCTATAGCTTAGGGAAATTAAAATCAAAAAGACACAGCCACCCCAAAGATTGGGACGCCTCTGTTTACAAGAACCTCGTTTACCGTACAAGTTCAATATCACAGAAATTGAAAAATGGATAAAGAACTTGTGGTACTTACGTACAATGCAGTATCACTCAGCAATGAATTCTATGTCATCAGGCCCGTAGCAGCATAATGAGTGGATTCAGGTACGATGATTCTAACTGAAATAAGTCACACAGAAAAAGAAACATCATAAGATATCACTAATACACGGAATGTAAACTTGGCTAAAAAGGAACTGAATTCCAAAACAGAACAGGGTCTCAAATTTAGAAAACCAACTTATGCTTGCTTAAGGGGAAAGGTGAGTTGGGGTGCTGCATAAAACCAGAGATCGAAAAGAGCACAGATAAATTTCCTTAAGCCAAATATGGAATACACAAGAGCTACTCCTTGCTCAACGAAATGGACTCAACACCCCATATTAAACGCCTAAGAATGTACCTGACTAGTAAGTACCTTAAAACGTATGGATTGCTATGTCTCCAAAAGAGAATCCAGCGTGCGTACAGGGGCATAAACGCAGCAGTGATAGGATTGGAGAGGTTCGGTGAGCAAATGAAGACCCTTTGAAGTCATATTGCTTGGTACCCATTACACGGGTCTCAAATCTCCAGGTTTAAGGTATTCTTCCTTCAGCTAAAACATGCATGTGGAACCCAGAGTATGATCAACCGTGTGAACGGGAGACGTGTTCAAATATGTCTCAGTTTTCCTCCTCTGGTATTCGGATGTAACATTCCAGACGCTTTACTAACACTCTCCCCACTTGGAGAGTCAGTCCCTTTAACCTCCTGATTTGCCCAGTATGCGATTTCTGGGGAAGATGAACAGGAATAGCGAAAACCAATGAGAGACTAGCTGGAGGTGTCTGGACGGGCAAATTTTACTCTCATTTCCCAGCAGGAAGAGGAATTAACCAAAGGCTCAGCGTGCCGTGCCGGAACCAGATTAGGGCCTGAAGCCATCCTGCGGTGTTGCGGCCAGCTCACAAGAAAGCGAGTTGAAGAAAGGAGCTAAGGGGCACTGTAATTCACAAATCTGCAGAGTTATAAATGACAGCTATCGTCCAAAAATATACTGAAGTAAGGTTGCCAAGAGGACTTGAAAGCGGGGCAGAATTGCAGGAAACCGATTTCATGAGGTAGACTGGAATTGCATTGAAAGCATAGGAAAAGAGGCAGAACGTCCACAATGATGCACTTGGCCAAAAAGGGCGTTTGCGTTTTTCCCTGAATATATTCAGGAAAAAACGCATACGCCCTTTTTGGCCAACCAAGCAAACTTGCAAATGAAATCTGCACTACAATGAAGTCTCACTTCCCCCCGGTCAAAAGGGCCATCTGAAAAAAGTGTAAAATCCAGAAAGGCAGGACAGGCCATGGAGAACTGGGAGCCTTGTTATGCTGATGGGCGGGATGTAAATTGCCAACAGACACTCGGGAGAAGTGTATGGTGTTTCCTGAAACATCTAAAAAACAAAGCAACAGAGCCTAGGGCACTTCCACTTATGGTCCTATAACTTAGGAATATTAAAATCAAAAAGACACAGCCACCCCAAAGTTTGGAACGGCTCTGTTTACAAGAACCTCGTTTACAGTACAAGTTCAACATCGCAGAAAGTGAAAAATGGATAAAGAATTTGTGGTATTTACTTACAAAGCAATATCACTCAGGAATGAAATCTATGTCATCAGGCCCTTAGCAGCACAATGAGTGGATTCAGGTATGATGATTCTAACTGAAATAAGTCACACAGAAAAAGAAACATCATAAGATATCAGTAATACACGGAATGTAAACTTGGCTACACAGGAACTGAATTACAGAACAGAACAGGGTCTCAAATTTAGAAAACCAACTTATGCTTGCTTAAGGGGAAAGGTGAGTTGGGGTGCTGCATAAAACCAGAGATTGAAATGAGCACAGATAAAGTTCCTTAAGCCAAATATGGAATAGACAAGAGCTACTCCTTGCTCAACGAAATGGACTCAACACCGCATATTAAACGCCTAAGAATGTACCTGACTAGTAAGTATCTTAAAACCTATGGATTGCTATGTCTCCGAAAGAGAATCAAGCATGTGTACAGGGGCATAAACGCAGCAGTGATAGGATTGGAGAGGTTCGGTGAGCAAATGAAGACCCTTTGAAGTCATATTGCATGGTACCCATTACATGGGTCTCAACTCTCCAGGTTTAAGGTATTCTTCCTTCAGCTAAAACATGCATGTGGAACCCAGAGTATGATCAACCATGTGAACGGGAGACATGTTCAAATATGTCTCAGTTTTCGTACCCTGGTACTCGGGTGCAACATTCCAGACGCTTTACTAACACTCTCCCCACTTGGAGAGTCAGCGCCTTTAACCTCCTGTTTGGCCCAGTTTGCAATTTCTGCGGAAGATGAACAGGAATAGCGAGAACCAATGAGAGACTAGCTGGAGGTGTCTGGACGGGCAAATTTAACTCTCATTTCCCACCAGGAAGAGGAAATAATGAAAGGCTCAGCGTGCCGTGCCGGAACCAGATTAGGGCCTGAAGCCATCCTGCGGTGTTGCGGCCAGCTCACAAGAAAGCGAGTTGAAGAAAGGAGCTCAGGGGCACTGTAATTCACAAACCTGCAGAGTTATAAATGACAGCTATCGTCCAAAAATATACTGAAGTAAGGTTGCCAAGAGGACTTGAAAGCGGGGCAGAATTGCAGGAAACCGATTTCATGAGGTAGACTGGAATTGCATTGAAAGCATAGGAAAAGAGGCAGAACGTCCACAATGATGCACTTGGCCAAAAAGGGCGTATGAGTTTTTTCCTGAATATATTCAGGAAAAAACGCATACGCACTTTTTGGCCAACCAAGCAAGCTTGCAAAGGAAATCTGCACTACAATGAAGTCTCACTTCCCCCCGGTCAAAAGGGCCATCTGAAAAAAGTGTAAAATCCAGAAAGGCAGGACAGGCCATGGAGAACTGGGAGCCTTGTTATGCTGATGGGCGGGATGTAAATTGCCAACAGACACTAGGGAGAAGTGTATGGTGTTTCCTGAAACATCTAAAAAACAAAGCAACAGAGCCTAGGGCACTTCCACTTATGGTCCTATAGCTTAGGAAAATTAAAATAAAAAAGACACAGCCACCCCAAAGTTTGGAACGGCTCTGTTTACAAGAACCTCGTTTACAGTACAAGTTCAACATCGCAGAAAGTGAAAAATGGATAAAGAAGTTGTGGTATTTACTTACAAAGCAATATCACTCAGCAATGAAATCTATGTCATCAGGCCCTTAGCAGCACAATGAGTGGATTCAGGTATGATGATTGTAACTGAAATAAGTCACACAGAAAAAGAAACATCATAAGATATCAGTAATACACGGAATGTAAACTTGGCTACACAGGAATTGAATTCCAAAACAGAACAGGGTCTCAAATTTAGAAAACCAACTTATGCTTGCTTAAGGGTAAAGGTGAGTTGGGGTGCTGCATAAAACCAGAGATTGAAATGAGCACAGATAAAGTTCCTTAAGCCAAATATGGAATAGACAAGAGCTACTCCTTGCTCAACGAAATGGACTCAACACCGCATATTAAACGCCTAAGAATGTACCTGACTAGTAAGTATCTTAAAACCTATGGATTGCTATGTCTCCGAAAGAGAATCAATCATGTGTACAGGGGCATAAACGCAGCAGTGATAGGATTGGAGAGGTTCGGTGAGCAAATGAAGACCCTTTGAAGTCATATTGCATGGTACCCATTCCATGGGTTTCAACTACCCAGGTTTAAGGTATTCTTCCTTTAGCTAAAACATGCATGTGGAACCTAGAGCATGATCAACCATGTGATCGGGAGACGTGTTCAAATATGTCTCAGTTTTCGTACCTGGTACTCGGGTGCAACATTCCAGACGCTTTACTAACACTCTCCCGACTTGGAGAGTCAGCCCCTTTAACCTCCTGTTTGGCCCAGTTTGCAATTTCTGCGGAAGATGAACAGGAATAGTGAGAACCAATGAGAGACTAGCTGGAGGTGTCTGGACGGGCAAATTTAACTCTCATTTCCCACCAGGAAGAGCAATTAACCAAAGGCTCAGCGTGCCGTGCCGGAACCAGATTAGAGCCTGAAGCCATCCTGCGGTGTTGCGGCCAGCTCACAAGAAAGCGAGTTGAAGAAAGGAGCTCAGGGGCACTGTAATTCACAAACCTGCAGAGTTATAAATGACAGCTATCGTCCAAAAATATACTGAAGTAAGGTTGCCAAGAGGACTTGAAAGCGGGGCAGAATTGCAGGAAACCGATTTCATGAGGTAGACTGGAATTGCATTGAAAGCATAGGAAAAGAGGCAGAACATCCACAATGATGCACTTGGCCAAAAAGGGCGTATGCGTTTTTTCCTGAATATATTCAGGAAAAAACGCATACGCCCTTTTTGGCCAACCAAGCAAACTTACAAAGGAAATCTGCACTACAATGAAGTCTCACTTCCCCCCGGTCAAAAGGGCCATCTGAAAAAAGTGTAAAATCCAGAAAGGCAGGACAGGCCATGGAGAACTGGGTGGGAGCCTTGTTATGCTGATGGGCGGGATGTAAATTGCCAACAGACACTAGGGAGAAGTGTATGGTGTTTCCTGAAACATCGAAAAAACAAAGCAACAGAGCCTAGGGCACTTCCACTTATGGTCCTATAGCTTAGGAATATTAAAATCAAAAAGACACAGCCACCCCAAAGTTTGGAACGGCTCTGTTTACAAGAACCTCGTTTACAGTACAAGTTCAACATCGCAGAAAGTGAAAAATGGATAAAGAATTTGTGGTATTTACTTACAAAGCAATATCACTCAGCAATGAAATCTATGTCATCAGGCCCTTAGCAGCACAATGAGTGGATTCAGGTATGATGATTGTAACTGAAATAAGTCACACAGAAAAAGAAACATCATAAGATATCAGTAATACACGGAATGTAAACTTGGCTACACAGGAACTGAATTACAGAACACAACAGGGTCTCAAATTTAGAAAACCAACTTATGCTTGCTTAAGGGGAAAGGTGAGTTGGGGTGCTGCATAAAACCAGAGATTGAAATGAGCACAGATAAAGTTCCTTAAGCCAAATATGGAATAGACAAGAGCTACTCCTTGCTAACGAAATGGACTCAACATCCCATATTAAACGCCTAAGAATGTACCTGACTAGTAAGTGTCTTAAAACCTATGGATTGCTATGTCTCCAAAAGAGAATCAAGCATGTGTACAGGGGCATAAACGCAGCAGTGATAGGATTGGAGAGGTTCGGTGAGCAAATGAAGACCCTTTGAAGTCATATTGCATGGTACCCATTACATGGGTCTCAACTCTCCAGGTTTAAGGTATTCTTCCTTCAGCTAAAACATGAATGTGGAACCCAGAGTATGATCAACCATGTGAACGGGAGACGTGTTCAAATATGTCTCAGTTTTCGTACCCTGGTACTCGGGTGCAACATTCCAGACGCTTTACTAACACTCTCCCCACTTGGAGAGTCAGCGCCTTTAACCTCCTGTTTGGCCCAGTTTGCAATTTCTGTGGAAGATGAACAGGAATAGGGAGAACCAATGAGAGACTAGCTGGAGGTGTCTGGATGGGCAAATTTAACTCTCATTTCCCACCAGGAAGAGGAAATAATGAAAGGCTCAGCGTGCCGTGCCCAAACCATATTAGGGCCTGAAGCCATCCTGCCGTGTTGCGGCCAGCTCACAAGAAAGCGAGTTGAAGAAAGGAGCTCAGGGGCACTGTAATGCACAAACCTGCAGAGTTATAAATGACAGCTATCGTCCAAAAATATACTGAAGTAAGGCTGCCAAGAGGACTTGAAAGTGGGGCAGAATTGCAGGAAACCGATTTCAGGAGGTAGACTGGAATTGCATTGAAAGCATAGGAAAAGAGGCAGAACGTCCACCATGATGCACTTGGCCAAAAAGGGCGTATGCGTTTTTTCCTGAATATATTCAGGAAAAAACGCATACGCCCTTTTTGGCCAACCAAGCAAGCTTGCAAAGGAAATGTGCACTACAATGAAGTCTCACTTCCCCCCGGTCAAAAGGGCCATCTGAAAAAAGTGTAAAATCCAGAAAGGCAGGACAGGCCATGGAGAACTGGGAGCCTTGTTATGCTGATGGGCGGGATGTAAATTGCCAACAGACACTCGGGAGAAGTGTATGGTGTTTCCTGAAACATCTAAAAAACAAAGCAACAGAGCCTAGGGCACTTCCACTTATGGTCCTATAGCTTAGGGAAATTAAAATCAAAAAGACACAGCCACCCCAAAGATTGGGACGCCTCTGTTTACAAGAACCTCGTTTACCGTACAAGTTCAATATCACAGAAATTGAAAAATGGATAAAGAACTTGTGGTACTTACGTACAATGCAGTATCACTCAGCAATGAATTCTATGTCATCAGGCCCGTAGCAGCATAATGAGTGGATTCAGGTACGATGATTCTAACTGAAATAAGTCACACAGAAAAAGAAACATCATAAGATATCACTAATACACGGAATGTAAACTTGGCTAAAAAGGAACTGAATTCCAAAACAGAACAGGGTCTCAAATTTAGAAAACCAACTTATGCTTGCTTAAGGGGAAAGGTGAGTTGGGGTGCTGCATAAAACCAGAGATCGAAAAGAGCACAGATAAATTTCCTTAAGCCAAATATGGAATACACAAGAGCTACTCCTTGCTCAACGAAATGGACTCAACACCCCATATTAAACGCCTAAGAATGTACCTGACTAGTAAGTACCTTAAAACGTATGGATTGCTATGTCTCCAAAAGAGAATCCAGCGTGTGTACAGGGGCATAAACGCAGCAGTGATAGGATTGGAGAGGTTCGGTGAGCAAATGAAGACCCTTTGAAGTCATATTGCTTGGTACCCATTACACGGGTCTCAAATCTCCAGGTTTAAGGTATTCTTCCTTCAGCTAAAACATGCATGTGGAACCCAGAGTATGATCAACCGTGTGAACGGGAGACGTGTTCAAATATGTCTCAGTTTTCCTCCTCTGGTATTCGGATGTAACATTCCAGACGCTTTACTAACACTCTCCCCACTTGGAGAGTCAGCGCCATTAACCTCCTGTTTGGCCCAGTTTGCAATTTCTGCGGAAGATGAACAGGAATAGGGAGAACCAATGAGAGACTAGCTGGAGGTGTCTGGACGGGCAAATTTAACTCTCATTTCCCACCAGGAAGAGGAAATAACCAAAGGCTCAGCGTGCTGTGCCGGAACCAGATTAGGGCCTGAAGCCATCCTGTGGTGTTGCGGCCAGCTCAAAAGAAAACGAGTTGAAGAAAGGAGCTCAGGGGCACTGTAATTCACAAACCTGCAGAGTTATAAATGACAGCTATCGTCCAAAAATATACTGAAGTAAGGCTGCCAAGAGGACTTGAAAGCGGGGCAGAATTGCAGGAAACCGATTTCAGGAGGTAGACTGGAATTGCACTGAAAGCATAGGAAAAGAGGCAGAACGTCCACAATGATGCACTTGGCCAAAAAGGGCGTATGCGTTTTTTCCTGAATATATTCAGGAAAAAACGCATACGCACTTTTTGGCCAACCAAGCAAACTTGCAAAAAATCTGCACTACAATGACGTCTCACTTCCCCCCGGTCAAAAGGGCCATCTGAAAAAAGTGTAATATCCAGAAAGGCAGGACAGGCCATGGAGAACTGGGAGCCTTGTTATGCTGATGGGCGGGATGTAAATTGCCAACAGACACTCGGGAGAAGTGTATGGTGTTTCCTGAAACATCTAAACAACAAAGCAACAGAGCCTAGGGCACTTCCACTTATGGTCCTATAGCTTCGGGAAATTAAAATCAAAAAGACACAGCCACCCCAATGTTTGGAACGCCTCTGTTTACAAGAACCTCGTTTACCGTACAAGTTCAATATCACAGAAAGTGAAAAATGGATAAAGAAGTTGTGGTACTTACGTACAATGCAGTATCACTCAGCAATGAAATCTATGTCATCAGGCCCGTAGCAGCATAATGAGTGGATTCAGGTACGATGATTCTAACTGAAATAAGTCACACAGAAAAAGAAACATCATAAGATATCACTAATACACGGAATGTAAACTTGGCTAAACAGGAACTGAATTCCAAAACAGAACAGGGTCTCAAATTTAGAAAACCAACTTATGCTTGCTTAAGGGGAAAGGTGAGTTGGGGTGCTGCATAAAACCAGAGATTGAAATGAGCACAGATAAAGTTCCTTAAGCCAAATATGGAATAGACAAGAGCTACTCCTCGCTCAACGAAATGGACTCAACACCCCATATTAAACGCCTAAGAATGTACCTGACTAGTAAGTATCTTAAACCTATGGATTGCTATGTCTCCAAAAGAGAATCAAGCGTGTGTACAGGGGCATAAACGCAGCAGTGATAGGATTGGAGAGGTTCGGTGAGCAAATGAAGACCCTTTGAAGTCATATTGCATGGTACCCATTCCACGGGTCTCAACTCTCCAGGTTTAAGGTATTCTTCCTTCAGCTAAAACATGCATGTGGAACCCAGAGTATGATCAACGGTGTGAACGGGAGACGTGTTCAAATATGTCTCAGTTTTCCTCCCCTGGTACTCGGGTGCAACATTCCAGACGCTTTACTAACACTCTCCCCACTTGGAGAGTCAGCACCTTTAACCTCCTGTTTGGCCCAGTTTGCAATTTCTGCGGAAGATGAACAGGAATAGGGAGAACCAATGAGAGACTAGCTGGAGGTGTATGGACGGGCAAATGTAACTCTCATTTCCCACCAGGAAGAGGAAATAACGAAAGGCTCAGCGTGCCGTGCCGGAACCAGATTAGGGCCTGAAGCCATCCTGCGGTGTTGTGGCCAGGTCACAAGAAAGCGAGTTGAAGAAAGGAGCTCAGGGACACAGTAATTCTCAAACCTGCAGAGTTATAAATGACAGCTATCGTCCAAAAATATACTGAAGTAAGGCTGCCAAGAGGACTTGAAAGTGGGACAGAATTGCAGGAAACCGATTTCAGGAGGTAGACTGGAATTGCATTGAAAGCATAGGAAAAGAGGCAGAACGTCCACAATGATGCACTTGGCCAAAAAGGGCGTATGCGTTTTTTCCTGAATATATTCAGGAAAAAACGCATACGCCCTTTTTGGCCAACCAAGCAAGCTTGCAAAGGAAATCTGCACTACAATGAAGTCTCCCTTCCCCCCGGTCAAAAGGGCCATCTGAAAAAAGTGTAAAATCCAGAAAGGCAGGACAGGCCATGGAGAACTGGGAGCCTTGTTATGCTGATGGGCGGGATGTAAATTGCCAACAGACACTCAGGAGAAGTGTATGATGTTTCCTGAAACATCTAAGAAACAAAGCAACAGAGCCTAGGGCACTGCCACTTATGGTCTTATAGCTTAGGGAAATTAAAATCAAAAAGACACAGCCACCCCAAAGTTTGGGACGCCTCTGTTTACAAGAACCTCGTTTACCATTCAAGTTCAATATCACAGAAAGTGAAAAATGGATAAAGAACTTGTGGAACTCACGTACAATGCAGAATCACTCAGCAATGAAATCTATGTCATCAGGCCTGTAGCAGTATAATGAGTGGATTCAGGTATGATGATTCTAACTGAAATAAGTCACACAGAAAAAGAAACATCATAAGATATCAGTAATACACGGAATGTAAACTTGGCTACACAGGAACTGTATTCCAAAACAGAACAGGGTCTCAAATTTAGAAAACCAACTTATGCTTGCTTAAGTGTAAAGGTGAGTTGGGTTGCTGCATAAAGCCAGAGATTGAAATGAGCACAGATAAAGTTCCTTAAGCCAAATATGGAATAGACAAGAGCTACTCCTCGCTCAACAAAATGGACTCAACACCGCATATTAAACGCCTAAGAATGTACCTGACTAGTAAGTATCTTAAAACCTATGGATTGCTATGTCTCCAAAAGAGAATCCAGCGTGTGTACAGGGGCATAAACGCAGCAGTGATAGGATTGGAGAGGTTTGGTGAGCAAATGAAAACCCTTTGAAGTCATACTGCATGGTACCCATTCCACGGGTCTCAACTCTCCAGGTTTAAGGTATTCTTCCTTCAGCTAAAACATGCATGTGGAACCCAGAGTATGATCAACCGTGTGAACGGGAGACGTGTTCAAATATGTCTCAGTTTTCGTACCCTGGTACTCGGGTGCAACATTCCAGACGCTTTACTAACACTCTCCCCACTTGGAGAGTCAGCGCCTTTAACCTCCTGTCTGGCCCAGTTTGCAATTTCTGCGGAAGATGAACAGGAATAGGGAGAACCAATGAGAGACTAGCTGGAGGTGTCTGGACGGGCAAATTTAACTCTCATTTCCCACCAGGAAGAGGAATTAACCAAAGGCTCAGCGTGCCGTGCCGGAACCAAATGAGGGACTGAAGCCATCCTGCGGTGTTGCGGACAGCTGAAAACAAAGCGAGTTGAAGAGAGGAGCTCAGGGGCACTATAATTCACAAACCTGCAGAGTTATAAATGACAGCTATCGTCCAAAAATATACTGAAGTAAGGCTGCCAAGAGGACTTGAATGCGGGGCAGAATTGCAGGAAACCGATTTCAGGAGGTAGACTGGAATTGCATTGAAAGCATAGGAAAAGAGGCAGAACGTCCACAATGATGCACTTGGCCAAAAAGGGCGTATGCGTTTTTTCCTGAATATATTCAGGAAAAAACGCATACGCCCTTTTTGGCCAACCAAGCAAGCTTGCAAAGTAAATCTGCACTACAATGAAGTCTCACATCCCCCCGGTCAAAAGGGCCATCTGAAAAAAGTGTAAAATCCAGAAAGGCAGGACAGGCCATGGAGAACTGGGAGCCTTGTTATGCTGATGGGCGGGATGTAAATTGCCAACAGACACTCAGGAGAAGTGTATGGTGTTTCCTGAAACATCTAAAAAACAAAGCAACAGAGCCTAGGGCACTTCCACTTATGGTCCTATAGCTTAGAGAAGTTAAAATCAAAAAGACACAGCCACCCCAAAGTTTGGGACACCTCTGTTTACAAGAACCTCGTTTACCGTACAAGTTCAATATCACAGAAAGTGAAAAATGGATAAAGAACTTGTGTTAATTACGTACAAAGCAGTATCACTCAGCAATGAAAACTATGTCATCAGGCCCTTAGCAGCACAATGTGCGGATTCAGGTACGATGATTCTAACTGAAATAAGTCACACAGAAAAAGAAACATCATAAGATATCAGTAATACACGGAATGTAAATTTGGCTACACAGGAACTGAATTACAGAACAGAACAGGGTCTCAAATTTAGAAAACCAACTTATGCTTGCTTAAGGGGAAAGGTGAGTTGGGGTGCTGCATAAAACCAGAGATTGAAATGAGCACAGATAAAGTTCCTTAAGCCAAATATGGAATAGACAAGAGCTACTCCTTGCTCAAAGAAATGGACTCAACACTGCATATTAAACGCCTAAGAATGTACCTGACTAGTAAGTATCTTAAAACCTATGGATTGCTATGTCTCCAAAAGAGAACCAAGCATGTGTACAGGGGCATAAACGCAGCAGTGATAGGATTGGAGAGGTTCGGTGAGCAAATGAAGACCCTTTGAAGTCATATTGCATGGTACCCATTCCACGGGTTTCAACTACCAAGGTTTAAGGTATTCTTCCTTCAGCTAAAACATGCATGTGGAACCTAGAGTATGATCAACCATGTGATCGGGAGACGTGTTCAAATATGTCTCAGTTTTCGTACCCTGGTACTCGGGTGCAACATTCCAGATGCTTTACTAACACTCTCCCCACTTGGAGAGTCAGTCCCTTTAACTTCCTGTTTGGCCCAGTTTGCAATTTCTGCGGAAGATGAACAGGAATAGCGAGAACCAATGAGAGACTAGCTGGAGGTGTGTGGACGGGCAAATTTAACTCTCATTTCCCACCAGGAAGAGGAAATAACCAAAGGCTCAGCGTGCCGTGCCGGAACCAGATTAGTGCCTGAAGCCATCCTGCGGTGTTGCGGCCAGGTCACAAGAAAGTGAGCTGAAGAAAGGAGCTCAGGGGCACTGTAATTCACAAACTTGCAGAGTTATAAATGACAGCTATCGTCCAAAAATATACTGAAGTAAGGCTGCCAAGAGGACTTGAAAGCGGGGCAGAATTGCAGGAAACCGATTTCAGGAGGTAGACTGGAATTGCATTGAAAGCATAGGAAAAGAGGCAGAACGTCCACAATGATGCACTTGGCCAAAAAGGGCGTATGCGTTTTTTCCTGAATATATTCAGGAAAAAACGCATACGCCCTTTTTGGCCAACCAAGCAAGCTTGCAAAGGAAATCTGCACTACAATGAAGTCTCACTTCTCCCCGGTCAAAAGGGCCATCTGAAAATAGTGTAAAATCCAGAAAGGCAGGACAGGCCATGGAGAACTGGGAGCCTTGTTATGCTGATGGGCGGGATGTAAATTGCCAACAGACACTTGGGAGAAGTGTATGGTGTTTCCTGAAACATCTAAAAAACAAAGCAACAGAGCCTAGGGCACTTCCACTTATGGTCCTATAGCTTAGGGAAATTAAAATAAAAAAGACACAGCCACCCCAAAGTTTGGGACGCCTCTGTTTACAAGAACCTCGTTTACAGTACAAGTTCAACATCGCAGAAAGTGAAAAATGGATAAAGAAGTTGTGGTATTTACTTACAAAGCAATATCACTCAGCAATGAAATCTATGTCATCAGGCCCTTAGCAGCACAATGAGTGGATTCAGGTATGATGATTCTAACTGAAATAAGTCACACAGAAAAAGAAACATCATAAGATATCAGTAATACACGGAATATAAACTTGGCTACACAGGAACTGAATTACAGAACAGAACAGGGTCTCAAATTTAGAAAACCAACTTATGCTTGCTTAAGGGTAAAGATGAGTTGGGGTGCTGCATAAAACAAGAGATTGAAATGAGCACAGATAAAGTTCCTTAAGCCAAATATGGAATAGACAAGAGCTACTCCTTGCTCAACGAAATGGACTCAACACCGCATATTAAACGCCTAAGAATGTACCTGACTAGTAAGTATCTTAAAACCTATGGATTGCTATGTCTCCGAAAGAGAACCAAGCATGTGTACAGGGGCATAAACGCAGCAGTGATAGGATTGGAGAGGTTCGGTGAGCAAATGAAGACCCTTTGAAGTCATATTGCATGGTACCCATTCCACGGGTTTCAACTACCCAGGCTTAAGGTATTCTTCCTTCAGCTAAAACATGCATGTGGAACGTAGAGTATGATCAACCATGTGATCGGGAGACGTGTTCAAATATGTCTCAGTTTTCGTACCCTGGTACTCGGGTGCAACATTCCAGACGCTTTACTAACACTCTCCCGACTTGGAGAGTCAGTCCCTTTAACCTCCTGTTTGGCCCAGTTTGCAATTTCTGCGGAAGATGAACAGGCATAGCGAGAACCAATGAGAGACTAGCGGGAGGTTTCTGGACGGGCAAATTTAACTCTCATTTCCCACCAGGAAGAGGAATTAACCAAAGGTTCAGCGTGCCGTACCGGAACAAGATTAGGGCCTGAAGCCATCCTGCGATGTTTCGGCCAGGTCACAAGAAAGCGAGTTGAAGAAAGGAGCTCAGGGGCACTGTAATTCACAAACCTGTAGAGTTATAAATGACAGCTATCGTCCAAAAATAGACTGAAGTAAGTCTGCCAAGAGGACTTGAAAGCAGGGCAGAATTGCAGGAAACCGATTTCAGGAGGTAGACTGGAATTGCATTGAAAGCATAGGAAAAGAGGCAGAACGTCCACAATGATGCACTTGGCCAAAAAGGGCGTATGCGTTTTTTCCTGAATATATTCAGGTAAAAACCCATACACACTTTTTGGCCAACCAAGCAAGCTTGCAAAGGAAATCTGCACTACAATGAAGTCTCACGTCCCCCCGGTCAAAAGGGCCATCTGAAAAAAGTGTAAAATCCAGAAAGGCAGGACAGGCCATAGAGAACTGGAAGCCTTGTTATGCTGATGGGCGGGATGGAAATTGCCAACAGACACTCGGGAGAAGTGTATGGTGTTTCCTGAAACATCTAAAAAACAAAGCAACAGAGCCTAGGGCACTTCCACTTATGGTCCTATAGCTTAGGGAAATTAAAATCAAAAAGACACAGCCACCCCAAAGTTTGGGACGCCTCTGTTTACAAGAAACTCGTTTACAGTACAAGTTCAACATCACAGAAAGTGAAAAATGGATAAAGAACTTGTGGTATTTACTTACAAAACAATATCACTCAGCAATGAAATCTATGTCATCAGGCCCTTAGCAGCACAATGAGTGGATTCAGGTATGATGATTCTAACTGAAATAAGTCACACAGAAAAAGAAACATCATAAGATATCAGTAATACACGGAATGTAAACTTGGCTACACAGGAACTGAATTACAGAACAGAACAGGGTCTCAAATTTAGAAAACCAACTTATGCTTGCTTAAGGGGAAAGGTGAGTTGGGGTGCTGCATAAAACCAGAGATTGAAATGAGCACAGATAAAGTTCCTTAAGCCAAAAATGGAATAGACAAGAGCTACTCCTTGCTCAACGAAATGGACTCAACACCCCATATTAAACCCCTAAGAATGTACCTGACTAGTAAGTATCTTAAAACCTATGGATTGCTATGTCTCCAAAAGAGAATCAAGCGTGTGTACAGGGACATAAACGCAGCAGTGATAGGATTGGAGAGGTTCGGTGAGCAAATGAAGACCCTTTGAAGTCATATTGCATGGTACCCATTCCATGGGTCTCAACTCTCCAGGTTTAAGGTATTCTTCCTTCAGCTAAAACATGCATGTGGAACCCAGAGTATGATCAACCGTGTGATCGGGAGACGTGTTCAAATATGTCTCAGTTTTGGTCCCCTGGTACTCGGGTGCAACATTCCAGATGCTTCACTAACACTCTCCCGACTTGGAGAGTCAGTGCCTTTAACCTCCTGTTTGGCCCAGTTTGCAATTTCTGCGCAAGATGAACAGGAATAGGGAGAACCAATGAGAGACTAGCTGGAGGTGTCTGGACGGGCAAATTTAACTCTCATTTCCCACCAGGAAGAGGAATTAACCAAAGGCTCAGCGTGCCGTGCCGGAACCAGATTAGGGCCTGAAGCAATCCTGCGGTGTTGCGGTCAGCTCACAAGAAAGCGAGTTGAAGAAAGGAGCTAAGGGGCACTGTAATTCACAAACCTGCACAGTTATAAATGACAGCTATCGTCCAAAAATATACTGAAGTAAGGCTGCCAAGAGGACATGAAAGCGGGGCAGAATTGCAGGAAACCGATTTCAGGAGGTAGACTGGAATTGCATTTAAAGCATAGGAAAAGAGGAAGAACGTCCACAATGATGCACTTGGCCAAAAAGGGCGTATGCGTTTTTTCCTGAATATATTCAGGAAAAAACGCATACGCCCTTTTTGGCCAACCAAGCAAGCTTGCAAAGGAAATCTGCACTACAATGAAGTCTCACTTCCCCCTGGTCAAAAGGGCCATGTGAAAAAGTGTAAAATCCAGAAAGGCAGAACAAGCCATGGAGAACTGGGAGCCTTGTTATGCTGATGGGCGGGATGTAAATTGCCAATAGCCACTCGGGAGAAGTGTATGGAGTTTCCTGAAACATCTATAAAACAAAGCAACAGAGCCTAGGGCACTTCCACTTATGGTCCTATACCTTAGGGAAATTAAAATCAAAAAGACACAGCCACCCCAAAATTTGGGATGGCTGTGTTTACAGGAACCTCTTCTGCAGCACAAGTTAAATATGCCAGAGAGCAAATAATGCATAAAGAAGTTGCGGTACTTACGTACAACAGAATACCTCTCAGCAATGAAAACTATGTCACCAGGCTGTAAAAGCATAATGACTGGATTGAGGCACGGTGATTCTAAGTGAAAAAAGTCACACAGAAAAAGAAACATCATAAGGTATCACTAATACATGGAATGAGAACTTGGCTACACATGAACTGAATTACAAAACAGAACAGGGTCTCATGTTTAGAAAACCAACTTATGCTTGCTTAAGGGGGAAGGTGAGTAGGGGTGCTGCATAAAACCAGAGTTTGAAATTAGCACAGATACCGTTCCATAAGCCACATATGTAATAGCCAAGACCTACCCCTTGCTCAACAAAATGGACTCAACAATGAGGTATCACCTCACATCTATTGAATGGGCATCATCAGAATATCTACAAAAAAAAATGCTGGAAAGGGTGTGGAGAAAAGGAACCCTCTTCCACTATTGTTGGGAATATAAATTGATACAGTCACTATGGAGAACAATATGGAGTTTCTTAAGAAACTAACAGTAGAATTACCATATGATACAGCAATCCCAGTTCTGGACATATACCCAGACAAAACCATAAATCAAAAAGAGACATTCACCGCAATGTTCTTTGCATCACTATTTACAATATCGAGGTAATGGAAGCAACCTAAATGCCCACAGACAGACGAATGCATAAAGCTGTGGTACATATATAAAATGGAATATTACTAAGCCATGAAAAGGAATGAAATTGGGTCATTTGTAGAGACGTCGATGGATCTAGAGACTGTCATACAGAGTGAAGTAAGTCAGAAAGAGAAAAACAAATCTTGTATATTCATGCATATATGTGGAACCTAGAAAAACTGTACAGGTTAACCATTTTGCAAGGCATAAATAGAGCAACAGATGTAGACAACAAACGTATGGACAACAAGGGGGGAAAGCTGTTGGGGGGGTGGTGGTGGGAGGAGTTGAGAGACTGGGATTGGCATGTATACATTTATATGTATAAAATAGATAACCAATAAGAACCTGCTGTATAAAAATATAAAATAAAATTCAAAATTAAAAAGAAATAAAATTTAAAAAATAAAACAGAAAAAACAATTATTCCCTTCACATACATGTATTTATATGAATAAATTATTTCCATGCTTATATCTGTAAATACAAAAAAGAGGAATAAAATCTACCTTGAACCAAAAACGAAAAAGAGAAAAAAAACACAGAACCCACCAGTTCCACAGAGGAAAACCGTATCAGGACACTTGCTCCAGTTGTAAACAATTCTGAAGTTGGTCAGTGGTGGGGAATCGTCTCCCATTCAGCCAGCAGCCCGCACGCAACAAGCGTTCTCATTGCAAAGCTGGGGCACCGTGCCGAGGCATCTGTGAGTAAACGTGAGCTGAGCCCCAGGCCAGTTGCTGCTGAACTATTCCCACCCATCCCAGGTAAAACACCTGAATATATACAAGGACTTGAAAGCCTAGAGGAAGGGCCATAGAGCCACACGAGTGACAGCATGCCGGCCGACTTGGTGCCTGCAGGCCAGCCAGGATGGTCCTGGCCCTGGGTGCTCTTCTGGAAGATTTCCATTTCCCTGCCTGAGATACCCGTCCTGTCCCTGCCCCCACTGCTTTTTTCCTTCCTCACCTCTGCCCAGGGAGAAATTCCAGCAGCAGGTATGGGTGACACATCCTCTTCTTTAGCAGGTGGCAGCCTGGCAACTGCTGCAGAAAGTCCAGCAGAGCCCCACTCACACTGGGCCACCCACAAAGCCATGGCCTCTCACTCCCTCCCACCAGCCCAGCCCCGAGACTGCTGACAGGGCAGAGAAAATGGCGTCAGGCACGGCTGCAGGGGCTCTTGCTGCCTGGAGTGGTATTTATATTGATCTCAACCCAGGCACACCTGGGGAGGGCTGGCCGGCACGGTAAGGCTGCCCAGGTCAGCCAATCATCACCCCTCAGGGGCTCACAGTTGCAGAAAATGGAACTTGCTGAACCGGCCAGGTCCAAGGAACAGGTGTGGGCTCCTGAGAGTCAGGATAGACAAGGGGCTGCAGCTTTGGCTTGTTTTCTAATCATTTTATCTGGCCCATGAGTGGGAGACAACTTCAAGAAAACCCTCTCCTAATGAGAGGAACCCAGGAGTCAGGGAGAGGAGGGGTGGGTGGTGGTTGGAGACAGAGGCCTGGTGCCCCGGGTGCAGTGGAAGTCTCTGGAAGACCAGGTGGAGGGAGGCCTCACGGAGTGATGCCCAGTGTCACAGACCTGTCGCAGCTGCTGTTTGTTAGTTCAAGTCCTGCTCTGAGGTGCTCTGTGTCAGCTCTGAGCGACAGGTGAGCTGGGGGTGCTCTGTAATGAGGGCTATGTGCACGGTTCCTGTGTGCCCAGCCCTGCCACGGTACCTGCAAGGGTAGCTCTGTATCCTGGGAGGGGCCTGACCACGAGAGCCCCATGGGCTGGGGTGGGGGTGGGGTACCTGCCCAGGTGAGCTCCATATTCTGGGATTGGTCTGACCACGAGAGCCCCATGGGCTGCTGGGGACCTGGTAAAGGATGTCAGGACAGTCAGTGAAGCCACCGAGGATATACCTCCAGCTGCTCCTAATTCCTACACCCTGCTGGTCATTCTACCAACCACCAGGACATGGTATTCTGTATTAGTCTTCAATGATGCCTTCTTTTGTATTCCATTAGTCCCAGAGTCACAAGAAATTTTGGCTTGTGAGTGGCAGGACTCAACATACAACTAAAACAATACTTCCGGGCCGTCTGGCCCCAAGGGTGCAAAAATTCCCACACCACCTTTGGGGAAAGCTTAGCTAAAGACCTAAAAGTTCTACCTCTGGAAAAGGAAACCCTCCTTCAGTACGCAGACGACATTCTGATCGCCAGCCCTACTAAGGAGGCCTCTGAACTACCAAGCCAATAAAGGATAGAAGTTGTCCAAGAAAAAGCTCAAATATCACAGACTGCGGTGATCTGCCTGGGCTTCATTCTCACAGAAGGTCGGAGAAGCCATCCCAGGAAAGGGAAGAAACCATTTTCAGCCTTACCCCTTTCTAAAACTAGAAGACAGCTTAGGGGTTCCTGGGGAGGCCAGGGTTTGCTGCTTCTGGATCCCTAACTACAGTCTACTAGCTGGGCCTCTATATGAAACACTGAAAGGAAAAGATGATGATCCTTTTGAATAGAATCCAGAAGTGGCCTTTCAAGAATGGAAAGAGCAGTCAATTCAGACCCTTGCCCTGGAACTCCCTAATTTAGCTAAACCCTTTGACCTTTACATTCCCGGTGAAAGGTGAATCGCCATTGGAGAATTAGTGCAAAAACTGGGACCACTTGATATGGAACAATGCAAGAATGCCATCCAGGTAGGATAAACTACGGTCACCAAGGGGCTTGGCCCACTGCCACATCTGGCCAAGATACTGGCGGTATCTAAAAACCTGGAAATCAGCAGCCCAAAAGGCCACCTCCCTCCTAAGGGAAAAGGACCCCACGTGGTGATCCTAACCACCAACCATGCCCTGAAGTTGCAGGGTTCGCTCCGTGGGCACACCGACCTCGAGTGAGGAGGCCCTCCAACTCCAACATCCAGAGAGATAACCGGGGGCAACAGGGCACCATGACGACTCGTGTGAACATCACTTGACCTGGAGTTTCTCTCATAAAACAACAAGAGTGTGTCCCAAAAGAGTAGACTACTGCTTGCAGGACTTACTGCACCCAGAGGGGAGCTAATAATCTTGGCGGGGGAACCATATACCACACTGTCACCATAGAAAAGCCTACAGACACCGTGATGATGCTGGCCAATAAGACCGGCTGGACTCCTGTTTACTTCAAAAGGCTGTTGACTCAGTAGCCGTCATGGTCCTTGATCACCACTGACCCTGGACTGTCTGGGAGTTGAGCGGGCAGGGCTCTGACACCTGGTGCTGTTTGTACGTTAATTCAGGGGCCTAATTGAAGAAAGCGCAGACTACTGGTCAGAGCATCTAGGCTGGCAGAAACGGTCAGCCTAAGGTGGCCGAACAAATGTGGGGCGGGGTGAAACCGGCCCCCAGAGCGTCTCTGCACATCTCTTTCCTGGACCCTTAAAGGTCATTAGAATCTATAACACTTCCAATGCTGGTGCTCAGGTGGACGAGCAGGGAGGCAGGGGTCCTGGGGACAATCAACGTCACCTGGAGGCTGATGGGGAGAAGCTCTGACCCTCGCCCCCGGGTATGAGGGCTCCCAACTCAGCACTCAGCAGTTACCGAAGAAGGGTCTGCACCCTCAGCACTCCAAGAATGAGGAACAGGACAAAAAGCAGAGGAGGGGTTTGTCCCCAGCAAAGCCCATTAAAAATCCCTGGGAGATAAAAATAGAATCTGGGCAATAAAGTCAAGTCTAACCTTTTTTATCCTTTGTGCTTTGTCTAATTTCATGTGCTCCTAGGGTCCCTCATGCAGAGGTTCCACACCCGGCACTTCAGACCAGATTTCCTAGTGCAGAATGGCTGGGATGACACCTCAGCTCCTGGGGCCCAGTGCAGACTCCGCGATATAGAGACTGAGCTGCAGCCAACCCGGCCCTCGAGAGCTCCGCCGCCTCCCTCCCACTGACTCTGACAGGATCTCTACACAGCAGCCCAGCCCACAGCCCACGGGGTAGTGCATGCTCTCACCTCTCCATTCTCTGATCAAAATATAAAGTTTCCTTTGCTTGTGAACCAAACTCAGTCTCGATCTGTTGGCCCCAATGACACTGGGCAGGGGGACACTTGTTGGGGTCCACTCTGGAGGATCAGTAACAGAAATTGAGACTATTGTAACCTCAATGAACAGATGTGTGAGCCAAACTGTAGTTAACATAGAACAGTGTATAAGGCTCGGGTAAAATAAGATGTTTCTAACACTTCCATTTGATATTTCCATCACTTTATTATAAGCAAGTTCAGTGAAAGGGTTTGTCTTATTTGTCAGGTCAATATTAGAGAAACGAAGTGATTTCTTTCCAAGGATGTACATCTAATAATCTTGGTTAAAGCTTCAATCTTGTTTTAAATGCTTTTCCATTGAAAATGATACCTCTCTTTCAGCTCCCCCATTTCTGAGAAGTATAAAATCTTATAATTTTTTATTACCAAAGGGGAAAGGTGGGAGGAGGGATAAATTAACAGTTTGGGATTAACACATACACACTGCTATGTATAAAATAGATCATCAACAAGGAACTACTGTATAGCACAGGGAACTACACTCAACATTTTGCAATAACCTATAAGGGGAAATAATCTGAAACAGAATAGATATTTTTATTGACATCATCTATCAATGACAGTAAAAGTGTAACCTAAGGGAAGCTGGTGGTGAGTGCTTCTGACCCTGAAGACTTCAATCATCTAAAGTTTGGACTCTGCCTACTTCCCAAGGCCCTTAATGAACATATGTGTAGCCGTAGCTTAAAAAATTCCCCAGTTTGGGTTTCGGGGAGACACTGATTTTGAAAAAGCCCTGGTGTTCTCCTTACATGAATGGGACTCTTCCTACTGCTAAAACATGTCTGTCACACCCAGAGGATGGTATACCGTCTGATCGGGAAGAGTTTGGAAAAGGCATCTCATCTCCTCATCTCCTGGTGCTCGGGTTCACCCCTCCAGCGTCTTTACTAACAGTCTCCCCACTTGGAGATGTCAACACTGTCAACATCCTGTTGCGTACAGTTTGGAATTTGTCCAGAGGATGAAGCGGAAGGATGAGGAACAATGAGAGACAAGTCCTAGGTGTTCAGACAGGCACATGTCACTCTAATTTCCAATCAGGAAGACGAATTGACCAAAGGCTAGGGTTGCCCATGGAAACAGTATAGGGCTTGAGGAAATCCTGCTGCTTTGTGACCAGTTCCCATAAACACAAGTTGAACAATGGAACTCAGGGGCAGTAAAATTCACGAAACTGCAGAGTTGAAAATATCCATCACTGAAAAATGTCTTGAGGAAAGTCAGAGAAAAGGACTTGTAAGCAAGGGAGAATGGCAGGAAAGGGATTTGAGGAGGTAGAAAGGACTCGCCATTAAGCACAAGAAAAGGAGCTGAACATTGCCAACATTGCAGTTGGCCAAAAAAGGTGTATGCGTTTTTTTCTGTATATATTCAAGAAAAGGGCATACACTTTTTTAGCCAACCAAACAGGTGGGCACTGGAAGTCAATACTACAAAAGATATCACTTCACATCAGTCAGAAGAGCCATCCTCATAAAGCGTAAACAACAGAAATGCAGGACAGGGCAACGAGAAGAGGGAGCCCTGTGAGACTTATAGTGGAAATGTATATTGCCAACGGCCATTCTGGAGAAGTGTATTGTGTTTACTAAAGCATCTAAAAAATGAGCTACAGAGCATAGGGCACTTGCACTCATGGGCGTATATCTTGGGAAAAACAAAAATCGAGAGGACACAGGCACCCCAATGTTTACCCCCTCTCTGTTTAAAAGATCCCTGACTAGGATATAACTTAAATGTCTCTGGAGGGAAAAAATGGATAGAGATGTGGTACTTAGGTAGAGTGAAATATTATTCAGCCTGGAAATCAATGAAATATGGCCAGTTGTAACAACTCTGGAGGAGTTACATATGATCTTTCTAAGTGACATAATTCAAAAAGAAAAAGACACATATCATAAGATATCACTTAAAGGTGGAATCCAAAATGGCTACACATGAAATAAATTACAAAACAAAAACATAGTCAAATATGTAGAAAACACGCATAAGGCTGCTAAACGGGAAAGGTGGGGAGGGGTGAGGCATCATCCAGGAGGTTGAAATTAGCAAAGATACCATTCCAAATACCAAACTGATAATCAACAAGGCCTACACGGTAGCTAAAAGAACTGCACTCAGCACACTCAAGTCACCGGAAAAGAATATATACGACTGGTAAGAATCTGAAAAAGAATTTACTGATGTCTCTCTGTACGTGAATCAAGTGGATGTACAGCAGCAAGAAACAGAGCTTTGAAAATCAGCTGTAACCAATATAGTAATAAATTGAAAAAAATAAACGACAGAGAGACAGAGAAAACCTCTTACAACTTTTCCTCAGGGACGGTGATGCAACATGGATTGAACACATCTAGACCCACAGCAGGATGAGACATAAGGCTGGAAACTGTTTGCACTAAGAGAAATGTGAGGTTGGGTGAGGAAATGCACACCCTTTAAAGTAATACTACCTGGTACCCATTCAATGGGTCCCAAATCTGCAGGTTCAAGGGATCTTCCTACAGCTAAAACATGCATGGAAAACCCAGAGGACTGTACACCATGTGATCGGGAGATGTGTCTAAAATGCACCTCATTTATCCTCTCCTGGTGCTCCTGTTCACCATTCCAGCCACGTTACTTAGAATCTCCCCACTTGGAGAATCAGCACATTTAAACTTCTGTTTCACACATTTTGCAAATTGTGAGGAGGATGAACGGGCAGAGGGGGAACCAATGAGAGAATAGTTATAGGGGTTTGGACGGGCACATATAACTCTAATTTCCCATTAAGAATAAGAATTGAAAAAAGGCTCAGCCCGTCTCGCCGGAGCCAAAATAGGGCCTGAAGCAATCCTGCGGGTTTGAGGCCAGCTCACAAAAGAGCAACTTAAAAAATGGAGCTCAGGGTCACTGCAATTCACAAACCTGCAGAGTTATAAATGAAAACTAACGTCCAAAAATATGTTGAGGTAAGGCAAAGAAGAGGATCTGAATGCAAGACAGAATTGCAAGAAACAGATTTCAAGAGATAGATTGGACTCGTCTTTAAAGCACATGAAAAGCGGCAGAATTTCGACAATGATGCAGTTGGCCCAAAAGGGCGTATGCGTTTTTTCCTGATTATATCCAGGAAAAAACGCATACGCACTTTATGGGCAACGAAGCAAGCAAGCAATGCAAATGTGCACAACAAAGAAGTCTCATTTCCCACCGGTCAAAAGGGCCATCCTAAAAAATTGTAAAAACCAGAAATGCAGGACAGGCCATGGAGAACAGGGAGCCTTTATACGCTGATGGGCAGTGTGTGAACTGCCGAGAGCCACTCTGGAGAAGTGTGTGGTGGTTCCTAAATCATCTAAAAAACAGAGCTACAGAGCATAGGACACTTCCAATCATGGGAGTATATCTAGGGAAGTCTAAAAATCAACAAGACACAAGCACACCACAGTTTAGGGCTACTCTGTTTACAAGAACCTCAACTTCAGTACACCTTAAATATCCCAGGAAAGAGAACGATGGATAAAGAAGATGTGGTACTTATGTACAATGGAATATCTCTTCACCATGAAATCAATGTAATAAGGCTAGTAGAAGGATAAAGAGTGGATTTAGGTCCGATAATATTACTTGAAATAAGTCAAACAGAAAAAGAAACATATCATAAGATATCACTTATAGAGGGAGGGTAAATATGGCTGCACAAGAAATGAATTACAGAACAGAACAGTGTCTCACATTTAGAAAACACACTTATGTCAGCTTAAGGGGAAAGGAGAGGTGGGGTGATGCATAAAACCAGAGTTTGAAATTAGCACAGATACCGTTCAATAAACCAAATAGGTATTAGACAAGATCTACACCTTGCTCAATGAACTGGCCTCAACACACCCTATACACCGCAGAGAAATATATCTGAGTAATAAGAATCTTAAAACCCATGTATTGATATATCTCCATAAGGGAATCAAGTGTGTGCAGAGCGGCACAAACACAGCAGTGAAAATGAGCTAAACCCCATTATAGAAATAAATTTTAAAAACAAAACGCAGAAACAATGAAAGAGAGAAAAATTCTTACAAAATTCGCTCAGGGGCTGTGATGCAACCTGGATTGACCACATATAAACCCACAGCTGGATAAGACATAAGGCTGGACACTTGGGGCTGAGAGGATTGGTGAGCTTTGGTGAGCAACTGCCAAAAGTTTAATGCAATACTTCATGCTACTCATTCCAAGGGTCCCAACAATCCAGGTTGAAGGGAATCTTCCTACAGCTAAACCATGCTTGGGAAACCCAGCGACTGGTATACCATATGATCGGGAAAGGTTTCTAAAACGCACCTCATTTTTCCTCTCCTGGGACTCCGGATCGACATTCCAGCCGCTTTACTAAAAACATCCCCTCATGGAGAGTCAATGCCTTTAAGTTCTGGTATCGCACAGTCTGCAGTTAGTGCGGAGGATGAATGGGAATAGGGGGAACCAGTGAGAAACTAGCTGTAGCGGTTTCAATGGGCACATGTCACTCTAATTTCACAGCAGTAAGAAGAATTAACCAAAGGCACAGCAAGGTGCCCCAGAAGAAGAATAGGGCCTGAAGGAATCCTGTGGTTATGAGGCAAGATCACAAAAATAAGAGCTGAAAAATGGAGCTAAGGGCCACTGCAAGTCAAAAACCTGCAGAGTTATAAAGGCCAACTATTTTCAAAAAATATATTGAGGTAAGGCTATGAAGCGGCAATGAAATCAAGGCAGAATTGCAGGAAACCAATTTCAGGAGGTAGACTGGAATTGCACTGAAAACATATGAAGAAAGTCAGAACCTCGACAATGATGCACTTGGCCAAAAAGGGCGTATGCGTTTTTTCCTGAATATATTCAGGAAAAAACGCATACGCCCTTTTTGGCCAACCAAGCAAGCTTGCAAAGGAAATCTGCACTACAATGAAGTCTCACTTCCCCCTGGTCAAAAGGGCCATCTGAAAAAGTGTAAAATCCAGAAAGGCAGAACAAGCCATGGAGAACTGGGAGCCTTGTTATGCTGATGGGCGGGATGTAAATTGCCAATAGCCACTCGGGAGAAGTGTATGGAGTTTCCTGAAACATCTAAAAAACAAAGCAACAGAGCCTAGGGCACTTCCACTTATGGTCCTATAGCTTAGGGAAATTAAAATCAAAAACACACAGCCACCCCAAAGTTTGGGACGGCTCTGTTTACAAGAACCTCGTTTACGGTACAACTTCAATATCGCAGTAAGAGAAAAATGGATAAAGAAGTTGTGGTACTTACGTACAATGCAATATCACTCAGCAATGAAATCTATGTCATCAGGCCCGGAGCAGCATAGTGAGTGGATTCAGGTATGATGATTCTAAATGAAATAAGTCACAGAGAAAAGGAAACATCATAAGATATCACTAATACACGGAATGTAAACTTGTCTACACAGGAACTGGATTACAAAACAGAAAAGGGTCTCACATTTAGAAAACCAACTTATGCTTGCTTAAGGGTAAAGGTGAGTTGGGGTGCTGCATAAGACCAGAGATTGAAATGAGCACAGATAAAGTTCCTTAAGCCAAATATGGAATAGACAAGAGCTACTCCTTGCTACACGAAATGGACTCAACACCCCATATTAAACGCCTAAGAATGTACCTGACTAGTAAGTATCTTAAAAACTATTGATTGCTATGTCTCTGAAAGAGAATCAAGCGTGTGTACAGGGGCATAAACGCAGCAGTGATAGGATTGGAGAGGTTTGGTGAGCAAATGAAGAACCTTTGAAGTCATATTGCATGGTACCCATTCCACGGGTCTCAACTCTCCAGGTTTAAGGTATTCTTCCTTCAGCTAAAACATGCATGTGGAACCCAGAGTATGATCCACCCTAACCCTTCCCCGAAGCCTTACCCTAACCCATTCCCTAGTCCTAACCCGTACGCTAACACTAACCCATGCCCTCACACGTCCGCTCACCCTAAACCGTTTTCGTACCCGCACCTGGACCCTAAAACGTACTCAAATCCTAACCCTAAACCTAGCCCGAACCCTAACTCTAACACTTCCCCGGAGCCTTCCCCTCACCCGTCACCTAATCCTAACGCGAACGCTAACACTAATCCGTGCCATCACACGTACGCTCCCCCTAAACCATTGTCATACGCTCATCTGGACCCTAAACCGTCCCCGTCACCTACCCCAACCCTAGACCGAACCCTAACCCTAACCCTTCCCCGAAGCCTTCCCCTCACACGTCCCCTAATCCTAACCCGTACGCTAACACTAACCTGTGCCCTCACATGCACGCTCCCCCTGAAACGTTGTCATACCCTCACCTGGACCCTAAACTGTCCCCGTTCCCTAACCCTAACCTTACCCCGAACCCTAACCCTAACCCTTCCCCGGAGCCTTCCCTTCACCCGTCCCCTAATCCTAACCCGTATGCAAACAGTAACCCGTGCTCTCACACTTACGCTCCACCTAAACCGTTGTCGTACCCTCACCTGGACCTTAAACCGTCCCCGTCCCCTAACAATAAGTCTAGCCCGAACCCTAACCCTAACTCTTTCCCGAAGCCTTCCCCTCACCCGTCCCCTAATCCTAAGCCGTACGCTAACATTTACCCATTCCCTCACACGTACGCTCCTCCTAAACCGTTGTCGTACCCTCACCTGGACCCTAAACCGTCCCCGTCCCCTAACGCTAACCCTAGCCCGAACACTAACCCTAACCCTTCCCCGAAGATTTCCCCTCTCACGTCCCCTAATCCTAACCCGTACGCTAACACTAACCCATGCCCTCACACGTACACTCTCCCTAAAGCATTGTCGTACCCTACCCTGGACCCTAAACCGTCCCCGTCCCCTAACCCTAACCCTAGCCCGAACCCTAACCCTAACCCTTCCCCGAAGCCTGACCCTCACCCGTCCCCTAATCCTAACCCGTACGCTAACACTAACCCGCGCCCTCACACGTACGCTCCCCCTAAAGCGTTGTCGTACCCTCCCCTGGACACTAAACCGTCCCCGTCCCCTAACCCTAACCCTAGTCGAAACCCTAACCCTAACCCTTCCCCGAAGCCTGACCCTCACCCGTCCCCTAATCCTAACCCGTACGCTAACACTAACCCGTGCCCTCACACATACATTCCCCCTAAAGCGTTGTCGTACCCTCCCCTGGACCCTAAACCGTCCCCGTCCCCTAACCCTAACCCTACACGAACCCTAACCCTAAACCTTCCCCGAAGCCTGACCCTCACCCGTCCCCTAATCCTAACCCGTACGCTAACACTAACCCGGGCCCTCACACGTACGTTCCCCCTAAAGCGTTGTCATACCCTTCCCTGGACCCTAAACCGTCCCCGTCCCCTAACCCTAACCCTAGCCCGAACCCTAACCCTAACACTTCTCAGAAGCCTGAACCTCACCCGTCACCTAATCCTAACACGTACGCTAACACTAACCCGCGCCCTCACACGTACCCTCCCCCTAAAGCGTTGTCATACCGTCCCCTGGACCCTAAACCGTCCCCGTCCCCTAACCCTAATCCTAGCCCGAACCCTAACCCTAACACTTCCCCGAAGCCTGACCCTAACCCGTCCCCTAATCCTAACCCGTATGCGAACACTAACCCGCGCCCTCACACGTACGCTCCCGCTAAAGCATTGTCGTACCCTCCCCTGGACCCTAAACCGTCCCCGTCCCCAAACCCTAAACCTTGCCCGAACCCTAACCCTAACGCTTCCCCGAAGCCTGACACTCGCCCGTCCCCTAATCCTAACCCGTACACGAACACTAACCCGCGCCCTCACACGTATGCTCCCCCTAAAGCGTTGTTGTACCCGCCCCTGGACCCTGTACCGTCCCCGTCCCCTAACCCTAACCCTAGACTGAACCCTAACCCTAACCCTTCCCCGAAGCCTGACCCTCACCCGTACCCTAATCCTAACCCGGACGCTAACACTGACCCATGCCCTCACACGCACGCTCCCCCTAATGCATTGCCGTACCCTCACATGGACCCTAAACCGTCCCCGTCCCCTAACACTAACCCTAGCCCGAACCGTAACCCTAAGACTTTCCCGAAGCCTGACCCTCACCAGTCCACTAATCCTAACCCGTACGCTAATGCTAACCCTCGCCCTCACATGCACGCTCCCCCTAAAGCGTTGCCATATACTCACCTGGACCCTAAACCGTCCCCGTCCCCTAAACCTAACCCTAGCCCAAACCCTAACCCTAACACTTCCCCGAAGCCTGACACTCACCCGTCCCCTAATCCTAACCCGTACGCTAACACTAACCCGCGCTCTCACACGCACGCTCCCCCTAAAGCGTTGCCGTACCCTCACCTGGACCCTAAACCGTCCCCGTCCCCTAACCCTAACCCTAGCCCGAACCCTAACCCTAACCCTTCCCCGAAGCCTGACCCTCACCCGTCCCCTAATCCTAACCCGTACGCTAACACTAACCCGCGCCCTCACTTGCACGCTCCACCTAAAGAGTTGCCGTAAACTCACCTGGACCCTAAACCGTCCCCGTCCCCTAACCCTAACCCTAGCTCGAACCCTAACCCTAACCCTCACCCGACCTTTACTCCTAACCCGTACGCTAACACTAACCCGCGCCCTCACACGTACGCTCCCACTAAAGCGTTGCCGTACCCTCATCTGCACCCTAAACCGTCCCCATCGCCTAACCCTAAACCTAGCTCGAACCTTAAACCTAACCCTTCCCCGAAGCCTGACCGTCACCCGTCCCCTAATCCTAACCCGTACGCTAACACTAACCCGCGCCCTCACACGCACGCTCCCCCTAAAGCGTTGCCGTACCCTCCCCTGTACCTTAAGCCGTCCCCGTCCCCTAACCCTAACCGTAGCCCGAACCCTAACCCTAACCCTTCCCCGAAGCCTGACCCTCACCCGTCCCCTAATCCTAACACGTACGCTAACACTAACCCGCGCCCTCACACGTACGCTCCCCCTAAAGCGTTGCCGTACCCTCACCTGGAGCCTAAACCGTCCCCATCCCCTAACCCTAGCCCGAACCCTAACCCTAACCCTTCCCCGAAGCCTGACCCTCACCCGTCCCCTAATCCTAACCCGTACGCTAACACTAACCCGCGCCCTCACACGTACGCTTGCCCTAAAGCGTTGCCGTACCCTCCCCTGTACCTTAAACCGTCCCCGTCCCCTAACCCTAACCCTAGCCCGAACCCTAACCCTAACCCTTCCCCGAAGCCTGACCCTCATCCGTCCCCTAATCCTAACCCGTACGCTAACACTAACCCGCGCCCTCACACGTACGCTCCCCCTAAAGCGTTGCCGTACCCTCACCTGGACCCTAAACCGTCCCCATCCCCTAACCCTAACCCTAGCCCGAACCGTAACCCTAACCCTTCTCCGAAGCCTGACCCTCACCCGTCCCATAATCCTAACCCGTACGCTAACACTAACCTGCGCCCTCACACGTACGCTCCCCCTAAAGCGTTGCCGTACCCTCACCTGGACCCTAAACCGTCCCCGTCCCCTAACCCTAACCCTAGCCCGAACCCTAACCCTAACCCTTCCCCGAAGCCTGACCCTCACCCGTCCCCTAATCTTAACCCGTACGCTAACACTAACCCGCGCCCTCACACGTACCCTCCCCCTAAAGCGTTGCCGTACCCTCACCTGGACCCTAAACCGTCCCCGTCCCCTAACCCTAACCCTAGCCCGAACCCTAACCCTAACCCTTCCCCGAAGCCTGACCCTCACCCGTCCCCTAATCCTAACCCGTACGCTAACACTAACCCGTGCCCTCACACGCACCCTCCCCCTAAAGCGTTGCCGAACCCTCACCTGGACACTAAACCGCCCCCGTGCCCTAACCCTAAACCTAGCCCGAACCCTAACCCTGACGATTCCCTGAAGCCTGACCCTCACCCGTCCCCTAATCCTAAACTGTACGCTAACACTAACCAGCGCCCTCACATGCATGCTCCCTCTAAAGCGTTGCCGTACCCTCACCTGGACCCTAAACCGTCCCCGTCCCCTAACCCTAACCCTAGCCCGAACCCTAATCCTAACCCTTCCCCGAAGCGTGACCCTCACCCGTCCCCTAATCCTAACCCGTACGCTAACACTAACCGCGCCCTCACACGCACCCTCCCTCTAAAGCATTGCCGTACCCTCACCTGGACCCTAAACCGCCCCCGTGCCCTAACCCTAACCCTAGCCCGAACCCTAACCCTGACGCTTCCCTGAAGCCTGACCCTCACCCGTCCCCTAATCCTAACCCGTACGCTAACACTAACCCGCGCCCTCACACGCACGCTCCCCCTAAAGCGCTGCCGTACCCTCACCTGGACCCTAAACCGTCCCCGTCCCCTGACACTAACCCTAGCCCGAACCCTAACCCTAACACTTCCCCGAAGCCTGACCCTCACCCGTCCCCTAATCCTAACCCGTACGCTAACACTAACCCGCGCCCTCACATGCACGCTCCCTCTAAAGCGTTGCCGTACCCTCCCCTGGACCCTAAACCGTCCCCGTCCCCTATCCCAAACCCTAGCCCGAACCCTAACCCTAACCCTTCCCCGAAGCCTGACCCTCACCCGTCCCTTAATCCTAACCCGTACGCTAACACTAACCCGCGCCCTCACACGCACGCTCCCCCTAAAGCGTTGCCGTACCCTCACCTGGAACCTAAAACGTCCCAATCCCCTAACCCTAACCCTAGCCCGAACCCTAACCCTAAGCCTTCCCCGAAGCCTGACCCTCACCCGTCCCCTAATCCTAACCCGTACGCTAACACTAACCCGCGCCCTCACACGCACGCTCCCCCTAAAGCGTTGCCGTACCCTCACCTGGACCCTAAACTGCCCCCGTGCCCTAACCCTAACCCTAGCCCGAACCCTAAACCTGACGCTTCCCTGAAGCCTGACCCTCACCCGTCCCCTAATCCTAACCCGTACGCTAACACTCACCCCCGCCCTCACACGCACGCTCCCCCTTAAGCGTTGCCGTACCCTCACCTGGACCCTAAACCGTCCCCGTCACCTAACCCTAACCCTAGCCCGAACCCTAACCCTAACCCTTCCCCGAAGCCTGAACCTCACCCGTCCGCTAATCCTAACCCGTACTCTAACACTAACCCACGCCCTCATACGCACGCTCCCCCTAAAGCGTTGCCGTACCCTCACCTGGACCGTAAACCATCCCCGACCCCTAACCCTAACCCTAGCCCGAACCCTAACCCTAACCCTGCCCCGAAGCCTGACCCTCACCCGTCCCCTAATCCTAACCCGTACGCTAACACTAACCCGCGCCCTCACACGCACGCTCCCTCTAAAGCATTGCCGTACCCTCACCTGGACCCTAAACCGTCCCCGTCCCCTAACCCTAACCCTAGCCCGAACCCTAACCCTAAGCCTTCCCCGAAGCCTGACCCTCACCCGTCCCCTAATCCTAACCCGTACGCTAACACTAACCCGCACCCTCACACGCACGCTCCCCCTAAAGCGTTGCCGTACACTCACCTGGACCCTAAACCGTCCCCGTCCCCTAACCCTAACCCTAGCCCGAACCCTAACCCTGACGCTTCCCCGAAGCCTGACCCTCACCCGTCCCCTAATCCTAACCCGTACGCTAACACTAACCCGCGCCCTCACACGCACGCTCCCCCTAAAGCGTTGCCGTACCCTCAGCTGGACCCTAAACCGTCCCTGTCCCCTAACCCTAACCCTAGCCCGAACCCTAACCCTTACCCTTTCCCGAAGCCTGACCCTCACCCGTCCCCTAATCCTAACACATACACTAACACTAACCCGCGCCCTCACACGCACGCCCCCCCTAAAGCGTTGCCGTACCCTCACCTGGACCCTAAACTGTCCCCATTCCCTAACCCTAACCCTAGCCGAACCCTAAACCTAACCCTTCCCCGAAGCCTGACCCTCACCCGTCCCCTAATCCTAACCCGTACGCTAACACTAACCCGCGCCCTCACACGCACGCTCCCCCTAAAGCGTTGCCGTACCCTCACCTGGACCCTAAACCGTCCCCGTCCCCTAACCCTAACCCTAGCCCGAACCCTAACCCTAACCCTTCCCCGAAGCCTGACCCTCACCCGTCCCCTAATCCTAACCCGTACACTAACACTAACCCACGCACGCTCCCCGTAAAGCGTTTCCGCACCCTCACCTGGACCCTAAACCTTCCCCGTCCCCTAACCCTAACGCTAGCCCGAACCCTATCCCTAACACTTCCCCGAAGCCTGACCCTAACCCGTCCCCAAATCTTAACCCGTACGCTAACACTAACCCGCGCCCTCACACGCACACTCCCCCTAGAGCGTTGCTGTACCCTCACCTGGACCCTAAACCGTCCCCGTCCCGTAACCCTAACCCTAGCCCGAACCCTAACCCTAACCCTTCCCCGAAGCCTGACCCTCACCCGTCCCCTAATCCTAACCCGTACGCTAACACTAACCCGCGCCCTCACACGCATCCTCCCCCTAAAGCGTTGCCGTACCCTCACCTGGACCCTAAACCGCCCCCGTGCCCTAACCCTAACCCTAGCCCGAACTCTAACCCTGACGCTTCCCTGAAGCCTGACCGTCACCCGTCCCCTAATCCTAAATCATACGCTAACACTAACCTACGCCCTCACACGCACGCTCCCCCTAAAGCGTTGCCGTACCCTCACCAGGACCCTAAGCCGTCCCCGTCCCCTAACCCTAACCCTAGCCCGAACCCTAACCCTGACGCTTCCCCGAAGCCTGACCCTCACCCGTCCCCTAATTCTAACCCGTACGCTAACACTAACCCGTGCCCTCACACGCACGCTCCAGCTAAGGCGTTGCCGTACCCTCACCTGGACCCTAAACCGTCCCCGTCCCCTAACCCTAACCCTAGCCCGAACCCTAACCCTAACCCTTCCCTGAAGCCTGACCCTCACCCGTCGCCTAATCCTAACCCGTACGCTAACACTAACCCGCGCCCTCACACGCACGCTCCCCCTAAAGCGTTGCCGTACCCTCACCTGGACTCTAAACCGTCCCCGTCCCCTAACCATAACCCTAGCCCGAAACCTAAACCTAACCCTTCCCCGAAGCCTGACCCTCACCCGTCCCCTAATCCTAACCCGTACCCTAACACTAACCCACGCCCTCACACGCACGCTCCCCCTACAGCGTTGCCGTACCCTCACCTGGACCCTAAACCGTCCCCGTCCCCTAACCCTAACCCTAGCCCGAACCCTCTCCCTAACCCTTCCCCGAAGCCTGACCCTCACCCGTCCCCTAATCCTAACCCGTACGCTAACACTAACCCGCGCCCTCACACGCACGCTCCCCCTAAAACGTTGCCGTACCCTCACCTGGACCCTAAACCGTCCCCGTCCCCTAACCCTAACCCTAGCCCGAATCCTAACCCTGACGCTTCCCTGAAGCCTGACCCTCATCCGTCCCCTAATCCTACCCCGTACGCTAACACTCACAACCGCCCTCACACGCACGCTCCCCCTTAAGCGTTGCCGTACCCTCTCCTGGACCCTAAACCATCCCCATCCCCTAACCCTAACCCTAGCCCGAACCCTAACCCTAACCCTTCCCCGAAGCCTGACCCTCACCCGTCCGCTAATCCTAACCCGTACTCTAACACTAACCCACGCCCTCACACGCACGCTCCCCCTAAAGCGTTGCCGTACCCTCACCTGGACCCTAAACCGTCCCCGACCCCTAACCCTAACCCTAGCCCTAACCCTATCCCTAGCCCGAACCCTAACCCTAACACTTCCCCAAAGCCTGACCCTCACCCGTCCCCTAATCCTAACCCGTACGCTAACACTAACCCGCGCCCTCACACGCACGCTCCCCCTAAAGCGTTGCCGTACCCTCACCTGGACCCTAAACTGCCCCCGTGCCCTAACCCTAACCCTAGCCCGAACCCTAACCCTGACGCTTCCCTGAAGCCTGACCCTCACCCGTCCCCTAATCCTAACCCGTACGCTAACACTCACCCCCGCCCTCACACGCACGCTCCCCCTTAAGCGTTGCCGTACCCTCACCTGGACCCTAAACCGTCCCCGTCACCTAACCCTAACCCTAGCCCGAACCCTAACCCTAACCCTTCCCCGAAGCCTGAACCTCACCCGTCCGCTAATCCTAACCCGTACTCTAACACTAACCCACGCCCTCATACGCACGCTCCCCCTAAAGCGTTGCCGTACCCTCACCTGGACCATAAACCATCCCCGACCCCTAACCCTAACCCTAGCCCGAACCCTAACCCTAACCCTGCCCCGAAGCCTGACCCTCACCCGTCCCCTAATCCTAACCCGTACGCTAACACTAACCCGCGCCCTCACACGCACGCTCCCTCTAAAGCATTGCCGTACCCTCACCTGGACCCTAAACCGTCCCCGTCCCCTAACCCTAACCCTAGCCCGAACCCTAACCCTAAGCCTTCCCCGAAGCCTGACCCTCACCCGTCCCCTAATCCTAAACCGTACGCTAACACTAACCCGCACCCTCACACGCACGCTCCCCCTAAAGCGTTGCCGTACACTCACCTGGACCCTAAACCATCCCCATCCCCTAACCCTAACCCTAGCCCGAACCCTAACCCTAACCCTTCCGCGAAACCTTACCCTCACCCGTCCCCTAATCCTAACACGTACGCTAACACTAACCCGCGACCTCACACGCACGCTCCACCTAAAGCGTTGCCGTACCCTCACCTGGACCCTAAACCGTCCCCGTCCCCTAACCCTAACCCTAGCCCGAACCCTAACCCTGACGCTTCCCCGAAGCCTGACCCTCACCCGTCCCCTAATCCTAACCCGTACGCTAACACTAACCCGCGCCCTCACACGCACGCTCCCCCTAAAGCGTTGCCGTACCCTCAGCTGGACCCTAAACCGTCCCTGTCCCCTAACCCTAACCCTAGCCCGAACCCTAACCCTTACCCTTTCCCGAAGCCTGACCCTCACCCGTCCCCTAATCCTAACACATACACTAACACTAACCCGCGCCCTCACACGCACGCCCCCCCTAAAGCATTGCCGTACCCTCACCTGGACCCTAAACTGCCCCCATTCCCTAACCCTAACCCTAGCCGAACCCTAAACCTAACCCTTCCCCGAAGCCTGACCCTCACCCGTCCCCTAATCCTAACCCGTACGCTAACACTAACCCGCGCCCTCACACGCACGCTCCCCCTAAAGCGTTGCCGTACCCTCACCTGGACCCTAAACCGTCCCCGTCCCCTAACCCTAACCCTAGCCCGAACCCTAACCCTAACCCTTCCCCGAAGCCTGACCCTCACCCGTCCCCTAATCCTAACCCGTACACTAACACTAACCCACGCACGCTCCCCGTAAAGCGTTTCCGCACCCTCACCTGGACCCTAAACCTTCCCCGTCCCCTAACCCTAACGCTAGCCCGAACCCTATCCCTAACACTTCCCCGAAGCCTGACCCTAACCCGTCCCCAAATCTTAACCCGTACGCTAACACTAACCCGCGCCCTCACACGCACGCTCCCCCTAGAGCGTTGCTGTACCCTCACCTGGACCCTAAACCGTCCCCGTCCCTTAACCCTAACCCTAGCCCGAACCCTAACCCTAACCCTTCCCTGAAGCCTGACCCTCACCCGTCCCCTAATCCTAACCCGTACGCTAACACTAACCCGCGCCCTCACACGCACCCTCCCCCTAAAGCGTTGCCGTACCCTCACCTGGACCCTAAACCGCCCCCGTGCCCTAACCCTAACCCTAGCCCGAACTCTAACCCTGACGCTTCCCTGAAGCCTGACCCTCACCCGTCCCCTAATCCTAAACCATACGCTAACACTAACCCACGCCCTCACACGCACGCTCCCCCTAAAGCGTTGCCGTACCCTCACCAGGACCCTAAGCCGTCCCCGTCCCCTAACCCTAACCCTAGCCCGAACCCTAACCCTGACGCTTCCCCGAAGCCTGACCCTCACCCGTCCCCTAATTCTAACCCGTACGCTAACACTAACCCGTACCCTCACACGCACGCTCCAGCTAAGGCGTTGCCGTACCCTCACCTGGACCCTAAACCGTCCCCGTCCCCTAACCCTAACCCTAGCCCGAACCCTAACCCTAACCCTTCCCTGAAGCCTGACCCTCACCCGTCGCCTAATCCTAACCCGTACGCTAACACTAACCCGCGCCGTCACACGCACGCTCCCCCTAAAGCGTTGCCGTACCCTCACCTGGACCCTAAACCGTCCCCGTCCCCTAACCATAACCCTAGCCCGAAACCTAAACCTAACCCTTCCCCGAAGCCTGACCCTCACCCGTCCCCTAATCCTAACCCGTACCCTAACACTAACCCGCGCCCTCACACGCACGCTCCTCCTACAGCGTTGCCGTACCCTCACCTGGACCCTAAACCGTCCCCGTCCCCTAACCCTAACCCTAGCCCGAACCCTCTCCCTAACCCTTCCCCGAAGCCTGACCCTCACCCGTCCCCTAATCCTAACCCGTACGCTAACACTAACCCGCGCCCTCACACGCACGCTCCCCCTAAAACGTTGCCGTACCCTCACCTGGACCCTAAACCGTCCCCGTCCCCTAACCCTAACCCTAGCCCGAACCCTAACCCTGACGCTTCCCTGAAGCCTGACCCTCATCCGTCCCCTAATCCTACCCCGTACGCTAACACTCACAACCGCCCTCACACGCACGCTCCCCCTTAAGCGTTGCCGTACCCTCACCTGGACCCTAAACCATCCCCATCCCCTAACCCTAACCCTAGCCCGAACCCTAACCCTAACCCTTCCCCGAAGCCTGACCCTCACCCGTCCCCTAATCCTAACCCGTACGCTAACACTAACCCGCGCCCTCACACGCACCCTCCCCCTAAAGCGTTGCCGTACCCTCACCTGGACCCTAAACAGCCCCCGTGCCCTAACCCTAACCCTAGCCCGAACCCTAACCCTGACGCTTCCCTGAAGCCTGACCCTCACACGTCCCCTAATCCTAACCCGTACACTAACACTAACCCGCGCCCTCACACGCACGCTCCCCCTAAAGCTTTGCCGTACCCTCACCTGGACCCTAAACCGTCCCCGTCCCCTAACCCTAACCCTAGCCCGAACCCTAACCCTAACCCTTCCCCGAAGCCTGACCCTCACCCGTCCCCTAATCCTAACCCGTACGCTAACACTAACCCATGCCCTCACACGCACGCTCCCTCTAAAGCGTTGCCGTACCCTCACCTGGACCCTAAACTGTCCCCGTCCCCTAACTCTAACCCTACCCCGAACCCTAACCCTAACCCTTCCCCGAAGCCTGACCCTCACCCGTCCCCTAATCCTAACCCGTACGCTAACACTAACCCGCGCCCTCACACGCACGCTCCCCCTAAAGCGTTGCCGTACCCTCCCCTGGACCCTAAACCGTCCCCGTCCCCTAACCCTAACCCTAGCCCGAACCCTAACCCTAAACCTTCCCCGAAGCCTGACCCTCACCCGTCCCCTAATCCTAACACGTACGCTAACACTAACACACGCCCTCACACGCACGCTCCCCCTAAAGCGTTGCCGTACCCTCACCTGGACCCTAAACCTTCCCCGTACCCTAACCCTAACCCTAGGCCGAACCCTCTCCCTAACCCTTCCCCGAAGCCTGACCCTCACCCGTCCCCTAATTCTAACCCGTACGCTAACACTAACCCGCGCCCTCACACGCACGCTCCCCCTAAAGCGTTGCCGTACCGTCACCTGGACCCTAAACCATCCCCGTCCCCTAACCCTAACCCTAACCCTAGCCCGAACCCTATCCCTAATCCTTCCCCGAAGCCTGACCCTCACCCGTCCCCTAATCCTAACCCGTACGCTAACACTAACCCACGCCCTCACACGCACGCTCCCCCTAAAGCGTTGCCGTACCCTCACCTGGACCCTAAACCGTCCCCGTCCCGTAACCCTAACCCTAGCCCGAACCCTAACCCTAACCCTTCCCAGAAGCCTGACCCTCACCCGTCCCCTAATCCTAACCCGTACGGTAACACTAACCCGCGCCCTCACACGCACCCTCCCCCTAAAGCGTTGCCGTACCCTCACCTGGACCGTAAACAGCCCCCGTGCCCTAACCCTTACCCTAGCCCGAACCCTAACCCTGACGCTTCCCTGAAGCCTGACCCTCACCCGTCCCCTAATCCTAACCCGTACGCTAACACTAACCCGCGCCCTCACACGCACGGTCCCCCTAAAGCGTTGACGTACCCTCACCTGGACCCTAAACCGTCCCCGTCCCCTAACCCTAACCCTATCCAGAACCCTAACCCTTACCCTTCCCCGAAGCCTGACACTCACCCGTCCCCTAATCCTAACCCCGTACACTAACACTAACCCGCACCCTCACACATACGCTCCCCCTAAAGCGTTGCCGTACCCCCACCTTGACCCTAAACCGTCTCCGTCCCCTAACCCTAACCCTAGCCCGAACCCTAACCCTAAACCGTCCCCGAAGCCTGCCCTCACCTGTCCCCTAATCCTAACCCATAGGCTAACACTAACCCGTGCCCTCACACGAACGCTCCCCCTATAGCGTTGCCGTACCCTCACCTGGACCCTAAACCGTCCCCGTACCCTAACCCTAACCCTAGCCCAAACCCTAACCCTAACACTTCCCCGAAGCCTGACCCTCACCCGTCCCCTAATCCTAACCCGTACGATAACACTAACCCACGCCCTCACACGCACGGTCCCCCTAAAGCGTTGCCATACCCTCAACTGGACCCTAAACCGTCCCCGTCCCCTAACCCTAACCTTAGCCCGAACCCTAACCCTAACACTTCCCCGAAGCCTGACCCTCACCCGTCCCCTAATCCTAACCCGTACGCTAAAACTAACCCATGCCCTCACACTCACGCTCCCCCTATAGCGTTGCCGTACCCTCACCTGGACCCTAAACCGTCCCCGTCCCCTAACCCTAACCCTAGCCCGAACCCTCTCCCTAACCCTTCCCTGAAGCCTGACCCTCACCCGTCCCCTAATCCTAACCCGTACGCTAACACTAACCCGCGCCCTCACACGCACGCTCCCCCTAAAACTTTGCCGTACCCTCACCTGGACCCTAAACCGTCCCCGTCCCCTAACCCTAACCCTAGCCCGAACCCTAACCCTGACGCTTCCCTGAAGCCTGACCCTCACCCGTCCCCTAATCCTAACCCGTACGCTAACACTAACCCGTGCCCTCACATGCACGCTGCCCCTAAAGCGTTACCGTACCCTCACCTGGACCCTAAACCGTCCCCTTTCCCTAACTCTAACCCTAGCCCGAACCCTAACCCTAACCCTTCCCCGAAGCCTGACCCTCACCCGTCCCCTAATCCTAACCCGTACGCTAACACTAACCCGCGCCCTCACACGCACGCTCCCCCTAAAGCGTTGCCGTACCCTCACCTGGACCCTAAACCGCCCCCGTGCCCTAAACCTAACCCTAGCCCGAACCCTAACCCTGACGCTTCCCTGAAGCCTGACCCTCACCCGTCCCCTAATCCTAACCCGTACGCTAATACTAACCCACGCCCTCACACGCACGCTCCCCCTAAAGCATTGCCGTACCCTCACCTGGACCCTAAACCGTCCCCGTCCCCTAACCCTAACCCTAGCCCGAACCCTAACCCTGACCCTTCTCTGAAGCCTGACCCTCACCCGTCCCCTAAACCTAACCCGTACCCTAACACTAACCCGCGCCCTCACATGCACGCTCCCCCTAAAGCGTTGCCGTACCCTCCTCTGGACCCTAAACCGTCCCCGTCCCCTAACCCTAACCCTAGCCCGAACCCTAACTTTAACCCTTCCCCGAAGCCTGACCCTCACCCGTCCCCTAATCCTAACCCGTACGCTAACACTAACCCGCGCCCTCACACGCACGCTCCCCCTAAATGGTTGCCATACCCTCACCTGGACCCTAAACTGTCCCCGTCCCCTAACTCTAACCCTAGCCCGAACCCTAACCCTAACCCTTCCCCGAAGCCTGACCCTCACCCGTCCCCTAATCCTAACCCGTACGCTAACACTAACCCGCACCCTCACACGCACGCTCCCCCTAAAGCGTTGCCGTACCCTCACCTGGACCCTCAACCGTCCCCGTCCCCTAACCCTAACCCTAGCCCGAACTCTAATCCTAAACCTTCCCCGAAGCCTGACCCTCACCCGTCCCCTAATCCTAACCCGTACGCTAACACTAACCCGCGCCCTCACACGCTCGCTCCCCCTAAAGCGTTGCCGTACCCTCACCTGGACCCTAAACCGTCCCCGTCCCCTAACCCTAACCCTAGCCCGACCCCTAACCCTAACCATTCCCCGAAGCCTGACCCTCACCCGTCCCCTAATCCTAACCCGTACGCTAACACTAACACACGCCCTCAAACGCACGCTCCCCCTAAAGCGTTGCCGTACCCTCACCTGGACCCTAAACCGTCCCCGTCCCCTAACCCTAACCCTAACCCTAGCCCGAACCCTATCCCTAATCTTTCCCCGAAGCCTGACCCTCACCCGTCCCCTAATCCTAACCCATAGGCTAACCCTAACCCGCGCCCTCAAACGCACGCTCCCCCTAAAGCGTTGCCGTACCCTAACCTGGACCCTAAACCGTCCCCATCCCCTAACCCTAACCCTAGCCCGAACCCTAACCCTAACCCTTCCCCGAAGCCTGAACCTCACCCGTCCCGTAATCCTAACCCGTAGGCTAACACTTACCCGCTCCCTAAGACGCACGCTCCCCCTATAGCGTTGCCGTACCCTCCCCTGGACCCTACACCATCCCCGTCCCCTAACCCTAACCCTAGCCCAAACCCTAACCCTGACCCTTCCCCGAAGCCTGACACTCACCCGTCCCCTAATCCTAACCCGTACACTAACACTAACCCGCGCCCTCACACGCACCCTCCCCCTAAAGCGTTGCCGTACCCTCACCTGGACCCTAAACAGCCCCCGTGCCCTAACCCTAACCCTAGCCCGAACCCTAACCCTGACGCTTCCCTGAAGCCTGACCCTCACCCGTCCCCTAATCCTAACCCGTACGCTAACACTAACCAGCGCCCTCACACGCACGCTCCCCCTATAGCGTTTCCGTACCCTCACCTGGACCCTAAACCGTCCCCGTCCCCTAACCCTAACCCTAGCCCGAACCCTAACCCTAACCCTTCCCCAAAGCCTGACCCTCACCCGTCCCGTAATCCTAACCCGTAGGCTAACACTAACCCGGGCCCTCACACGAACGCTCCCCCTATAGGGTTGCCGTACTCTCACCTGGACCCTAAACCGTCCCCGTACCCTAACCCTAACTCTAGCCCGAACCCTAACCCTAACACTTCCCCGAAGCCTGACCCTCACCCGTCCCCTAATCCTAACCCGTACGCTAACACTAACCCGCGCCCTCACAAGCACGGTCCCCCTAAAGTGTTGCCATACCCTCACCTGGACCCTAAACCGTCCCCGTCCCCTAACCCTAACCCTAGCCCGAACCCTAACCCTAACCCTTCCCCGAAGCCTGACCCTCACCCGTCCCCTAATCCTAACCCGTACGCTAACACTAACCCGTGCCCTCACACGCACGCTCCCCCTAAAGCGTTACCGTACCCTCACCTGGACCCTAAACCGTCCCCGTCCCCTAAACCTACCCCTAGCCCGAACCCTAACCCTAACCCTTCCCCGAAGCCTGACCCTCACCCGTCCCCTAATCCTAACCCGTACGCTAACACTAACCCATGCCCTCACACGCACGCTCCCCCTAAAGCGTTGCCGTACCCTCACCTGGACCCTAAACCGTCCCCGTCCCCTAACTCTAACCCTAGCCCGAACCCTAACCCTAACCCTTCCCCGAAGCCTGACCCTCACCCGTCCCCTAATCCTAACCCGTACGCTAACACTAACCCGCGCCCTCACACACACCCTCCCCCTAAAGCATTGCCGTACCCTCACCTGGACCCTAAACCGCCCCCGTGCCCTAACCCTAACCCTATCCCGAACCCTAACCCTGACGCTTCCCTGAAGCCTGAACCTCACCCGTCCCCTAATCCTAACCCGTACGCTAATACTAACCTGCGCGCTCACACGCACGCTCCCCCTAAAGCATTGCCGTACCCTCACCTGGACCCTAAACCGTCCCCGTCCCCCAACCCTAACCCTAGCCCGAAATCTAACCCTGACCCTTCCCCGAAGCCTGACCCTCACACGTCCCCTAATCCTAACCCGTACGCTAACACTAACCCACGCCCTCAAACGCACGCTCCCCCTAAAGCGTTGCCGTATCCTCACCTGGACCCTAAACCGTCCCCGTCCCGTAACCCTAACCCTAGCCCGAACCCTAACCCTAACCCTTCCCAGAAGCCTGACCTTCACCCGTCCCCTAATCCTAACGCGTACGCTAACACTAACCCTCGCCTTCACACGCACCCTCCTCCTAAAGCGTTGCCGTACCCTCACCTGGACCCTAAACAGCCCCCGTGCCCTAACCCTAACCCTAGCCCGAACCCTAACCCTGACGCTTCCCTGAAGCCTGACCCTCACCCGTCCCCTAATCCTAACCCGTACGCTAACACTAACCCGCGCCCTCACAGGCACGGTCCCCCTAAAGCGTTGCCGTACACTCACCTGGACCCTAAACCGTCCCCGTCCCCTAACCCTAACCCTAGCCCGAACCCTAACCCTAACCCTTCCCTGAAGCCTGACCCTCACCCGTCCCCTAATCCTAACCCGTACGCTAACACTAACCCGCGCCCTCACATGCACGCTCCCTCTAAAGCGTTGCCGTACCCTCACCTGGACCCTAAACCGTCCCCGTCCCCTTTCCCAAACCCTAGCCCGAACCCTAACCCTAACCCTTCCCCGAAGCCTGACACTCACCCGTCCCCTAATCCTAAACCGTACGCTAACACTAACCCGCACCCTCACACGCACGCTCCCCCTAAAGCGTTGCCGTACCCTCACCTGGACCCTAAACCGTCCCGGTCCCCTAACCCTAACCCTAGCCCGAACCCTAACCCTAAACCTTCCCCGAAGCCTGACCCTCACCCGTCCCCTAATCCTAACCTGTACGCTAACACTAACCCACGCCCTCACATGCACGCTCCCCCTAAAGCGTTGCCATACCCTCACCTGGACCCTAAACCGTCCCCGTCCCCTAACCCTAACCCTAGCCGGAAACCTCTCCCTAACCCTTCCCCGAAGCCTGACCCTCACCCGTCCCCTAATCCTAACCCGTACGCTAACACTAACCCACGGCCTCACACGCACGCTCCCCCTAAAGCGTTGCCGTACACTCAACTGGACCATAAACCGTCCCCTTCCCCTAACCCTAACCCTAGCCCGAACCCTAACCCTAACACTTCCCCGAAGCCTGACCCTCAACCGTACCCTAATCCTAACCCGTACGCTAACACTAACCCGCGCCCTCACACGCAAGCTCCCCCTAAAGCGTTGCCGTACCCTCACCTGGACCCTAAGCCGTCCCCTTCCCCTAACCCTAACCCTAGCCTGAACACTAACCCTAACTCTTCCCCGAAGCCTGACCCTCACCCGTCCCCTAATCCTAATCCGTACGCTAACACTAACCCGCGCCCTCACACGCACGCTCCCCCTAAAGCTTTGCCGTACCCTCACCTGGACCCTAAACCGTCCCCGTCAGCTAACCCTAACCCTAGCCCGAACCATAACCCTAACCCTTCCCCGAAGCCTGACCCTCACCCGTCCCCTAATCCTAACCCGTACGCTAACACTAACCCACGGCCTCACACGCACGCTCCCCCTAAAGCGTTGCCGTACACTCAACTGGACCATAAACCGTCCCCGTCCCATAACCCTAACCCTAGCCCGAACCCTATCCCTAACTTTTCCCCGAAGCCTGACCCTCACCCGTCCCCTAATCCTAACCCGTAAGCTAACACTAACCCGCGCCCTCACACGCACGCTCCCCCTAAAGCGTTGCCGTACCCTCACCTGGACCCTAAAGCTTCCCCGTCCCCTAACCCTAACCCTAGCCCGAAACCTAACCCTAACCCTTCCCCGAAGCCTGACCCACACCCGTCCCCTAATCCTAACCTGTACGCTAACACTAACCCACGCCCTCACACGCACGCTCCCCCTAAAGCGTTGCCGTACCCTCACCTGGACCCTAAACCGTCCCCGTCCCCTAACCCTAACCCTAGGCCGAACCCTCTCCCTAACCCTTCCCCGAAGCCTGACCCTCACCCGTCCCCTAATCCTAACCCGTACGCTAACACTAACCTGTGCCCTCACACGCACCCTGCCCCTAAAGCGTTGCCGTACCCTCACCTGGACCCTAACCGCCCCCGTGCCCTAACCCTAAACCTAGCCCGAACCCTAACCCTCACGCTTCCCTGAAGGCTGACCCTCACCCGTCCCCTAATCCTAACCCGTACGCTAATACTAACCCGCGCCCTCACACGCACGCTCCCCCTAAAGCGTTGCCATACCCTCACCTGGAACCTAAACCGTCCCCATCCCCTAACCCTAACCCTAGCCCGAACCCTAACCCTTACCCTTCCCCGAAGCCTGACCCTCACCCGTCCCCTAATTCTAACCCGTACACTAACACTAACCCGCGCCCTCACACGCACGCTCCCCCTAAAGCGTTGCCGTACCCTCACCTGGACCCTAAACCGTCCCCGTCCCCTAACACTAATCCTAGCCCGAACCCTAAACCTAACACTTCCCCGAAGCCTGACCCTCACCCGTCGCCTAATCCTAACCCGTACGCTAACACTAACCTGCACCCTCAAACGCACGCTCCCCCTAAAGCGTTGCCGTACCCTCACCTGGACCCTAAACCGTCCCCGTCCCGTAACCCTAACCCTAGCCCGAACCCTAACCCTAACACTTCCCCGAAGCCTGACCCTCACCCGTCCCCTATTCCTAACCTGTACGCTAACACTAACCCGCGCCCTCACACGCACGCTCCCCCTAAAGCGTTGCCGTACCCTCACCTGGACCCTAAACTGCCCCCGTGCCCTAACCCTAACCCTAGCCCGAACCCTAACCCTGACGCTTCCCCGAAGCCTGACCCTCACCCGTCCCCTAATTCTAACCCGTACGCTAACACTAACCCGCGCCCTCACACGCACGCTCCCCCTAAAGCGTTGCCGTACCCTCATCTGGACCCTAAACCGTCCCCGTCCCCTAACCCTAACCCTAGCCCGAACCCTAACCCTTACCCTTCCCCGAAGCCTGACCCTCACCAGTCCCCTAATCCTAACCCATACACTAACACTAACCCGCGCCCTCACACGCACGCTCCCCCTAAAGCGTTGCCATACCCACACCTGGACCCTAAACCGTCCCCGTCCCCTAAGCCTAACCCTAGCCCGAACCCTAACCCTAACCCTTCCCCGAAGCCTGACCCTCACCCGTCCCCTAATCCTAACCCGTACGCTAACACTAATCCGCGCCCTCACACGCACGCTCCCCCTAAAGCGTTGCCGTACCCTCACCTGGACCCTAAACTGCCCCCGTGCCCTAACCGTAACCCTAGCCCGAACCCTAACCCTGACGCTTCCCTGAAGCCTGACCCTCACCCGTCCCCTAATCCTAACCCTTACGCTAACACTCACCCGCGCCCTCACACGCACGCTCCCCCTTAAGCGTTGCCGTACCCTCACCTGGACCCTAAACCGTCCCCGTCCCGTAACCCTAACCCTAGCCCGAACAGTAACCCTAAACCTTCCCCGAAGCCTGACCCTCACCTGTCCCGTAATCCTAACCCGTAGGCTAACACTAACCCGCGCCCTCACACGCACGCTCCCCCTATAGCGTTGCCGTACCCTCACCTGGACCCTAAACCGTCCCCGTCCCCTAACCCTAACCCTAGCCCGAACCCTCTCCCTAACCCTTCCCCGAAGCCTGACCCTCACCCGTCCCCTAATCCTAACCCGTATTCTAACACTAACCCACACCCTCACATGCACGCTCCCCCTAAAGCGTTGCCGTACCCTCACCTGGACCCTAAACCGTCCCCTTCCCGTAACCCTAACCCTAGCCCGAACTCTAACCCTAACCCTTCCCCGAAGCCTGACACTCACCCGTCCCCTAATCCTAACCCGTACGCTAACACTAACCCGCGCCCTCACACGCACGCTCCCCCTAAAGCGTTGCCGTACCCTCACCTGGACCCTAAACCGTCCCCGTCCCCTAACCCTAACCCTAGCCTGAACCATAACCCTAACCCTTCCCCGAAGCCTGACCCTCACCCGTCCCCTAATCCTAACCCGTACGCTAACACTAACCCGCGCCCTCACACGCACGCTCCCCCTAAAGGGTTGCCGTACCCTCACCTGGACCCTAAATCGTCCCCGTCCCCGTCCCCAAACCCTAGCCCGAACCCTAACACTAACCCTTCCCCGAAGCCTGACCCTCAACCGTCCCCTATTCCTAAACCGTACGCTAACACTAACCCGCGCCCTCACACGCACGCTCCCCCTAAAGCGTTGCCGTACCCTCACCTGGACCCTAAACCGTCCCCGACCCCTAACCCTAACCCTAGCCCCAACCCTTACCCTAAACCTTCCCCGAAGTCTACCCGCACCCGTCCCCTAATCCTAACCCGTACGCTAACACTAACCCGCGCCCTCACACACACGCTCCCCCTAAAGTGTTGCAGTACCCTCACCTGGACCCTAAACCGTCCCCGTCCCCTAACCCTAACCCTAGCCCGAACCCTAACCCTAACCCTTCCCCGAAGCCTGACCCTCACCCGTCCCCTAATCCTAACCCGTACGCTATCACTCACCCGCGCCCTCACACGCACGCTCCCCCTTAAGCGTTGCAGTACACTCACCTGGACCCTAAACCGTCCCCGTCCCCTAACCCGAACCCTCGCCCGAACACTAACCCTAACCCTTCCCCGATGCCTGACCCTCACCCGTCCCCTAATCCTAACACGAACGCTAACAATAACCCGCGCCCTCACACGCACGCTCCCTCTAAAACGTTGCCGTAACCTCACCTGGACCCTAAACCGTCCCCGTCCCCTAACCCTAACCCTAGCCCGAACCCTAACCCTAACCCTTCCCCGAAGCCTGACCCTCACCCGTCCCCTAATCCTAACCCGTACGCTAACACTAACCCGCGCCCTCACACGCACGCTCCCCCTAAAGCGTTGCCGTACCCTCACCTGGACCCTAAACCGTCCCCATCCCCTAACCCTAACCCTAGCCCGAAACCTAACCCTGACGCTTCCCCGAGGCCTGACCCTCACCCGTCCCCTAATCCTAACCCGTACGCTAACACTAACCCACGCCCTCACACGCACGCTCCCCCTAAAGCGTTGCCGTACCCTCACCTGGACCCTAAACCGTCCCCGTCCCCTAACCCTAACCCTAGCCCGAACCCTAACCCTAACACTTCCCCGAAGCCTGACCCTCACCCGTCCCCTAATCCTAACCCGTACGCTAACACTAACCCACGCCCTCACACGCACGCTCCCCCTAAAGCGTTGCCGTACCCTCACCTGGACCCTAAACCGTCCCCATCCCCTAACCCTAACCCTAGCCCGAACCCTAACCGTAACCCTTCCCTGTAGCCTAACCCTCACCCGTCCCCTAATCCTAACCCTTACGCTAACACTAACCCGCGCCCTCACACGCACGCTCCCCCTAAAGCGTTGCCATACCCTCACCTGGACCCTAAACCGTCCCCGTCCCCTAACCCTAACCCTAGCCCGAACCCTAAACCTAACACTTCCCCGAAGACTGACCCTCACCCGTCCCCTAATCCTAACCCGTACGCTAACACTAACCCGCGCCCTCACACGCACGCTCCACCTAAAGCGTTGCCGTACCCTCACCTGGACCCTAAACCGTCCCCGTCCCCTAACCCTAACCCTAGCCCGAACCCTCTCCCTAACACTTCCCCGAAGCCTGACCCTCACCCGTCCCCTAATCCTAACCCGTACGCTAACACTAACCCGCGCCCTCACACGCACGCTCCCCCTAAAGCGTTGCCGTACCCTCACCTGGACCCTAAACCGTCCCCGTCCGTAACCCTAACCCTAGCCCGAACCCTAACCCTAACCCTTCCCCGAAGCCTGACCCTCACCCGTCCCCTAATCCTAACCCGTACGCTAACACTAACCCGCGCCCTCACACGCACGCTCCCCCTAAAGCGTTGCCGTACCCTCACCTGGATCCTAAACCGTCCCCGACCCCTAACCCTAACCCTAGCCCGAAACCTAACCCTAACCCTTCCCCGAAGCCTGACCCTCACCCGTCCCCTAATCCTAACCCGTACGCTAACACTAACCCACGCCCTCACATGCACGCTCCCCATAAAGCGTTACCATACCCTCACCTGGACCCTAAGCCGTCCCCGTCCCCTAACCCTAACCCTAGCCGGAAACCTCTCCCTAACCCTTCCCCGAAGCCTGACCCTCACCCGTCCCCTAATCCTAACCCGTACGCTAACACTAACCCGCGCCCTCACACGCACGCTCCCCCTAAATCTTTGCCGTACCCTCACCTGGACCCTAAACCGTCCCCTTCCCCTAACCCTAACCCTAGCCCGAACCCTAACCCTAACCCTTCCCCGAAGCCTGACCCTCACCCGTACCCTAATCCTAACCCGTACGCTAACACTAACCCGCGCCCTCACATGCACGCTCCCCCTAAAGCATTGCCGTACCCTCACCTGGACCCTAAGCCGTCCCCTTCCCCTAACCCTAACCCTAGCCCGAACAATAACCCTAACCCTTCCCCGAAGCCTGACCCTCACACGTCCCCTAATCCTAATCCGTACGCTAACACTAACCCGCGCCCTCACACGCACGCTCCCCCTAAAGCGTTGCCGTACCCTCACCTGGACCCTAAACCGTCCCCGTCCCCTAACCCTAACCCTATCCCGAACCCTAACCCTAACCCTTCCCCGAAGCCTGACCCTCACCCGTCCCCTAATCCTAACCCGTACGCTAACACTAATCCGCGCCCTCACACGCACGCTCCCCCTAAAGCGTTGCCGTACCCTCACCTGGACCCTAAACTGCCCCCGTGCCCTAACCGTAACCCTAGCCCGAACCCTAACCCTGACGCTTCCCTGAAGCCTGACCCTCACCCGTCCCCTAATCCTAACCCTTACGCTAACACTCACCCGCGCCCTCACATGCACGCTCCCCCTTAAGCGTTGCCGTACCCTCACCTGGACCCTAAACCGTCCCCGTCTCCTAACCCTAACCCTAGCCCGAACCCTAACCCTAACCCTTCCCCGAAGCCTGACCCTCACCCGTCCCCTAATCCTAACCCGTACGCTAACACTAACCCACGCCCTCACACGCACGCTCCCCCTAAAGCGTTGCCGTACCCTCACCTGGACCCTAAACCGTCCCCGTCCCCTAAACCTAACCCTAGCCCGAACCCTAACCCTAACCCTTCCCCGAAGCCTGACCCTCACCCGTCCCCTAATCCTAACCCGTACGCTAACACTAACCCATGTCCTCAAACGCACGCTCCCCCTAAAGCGTTGCCGTACCCTCACATGGACCCTAAACCGTCCCCGTCCCCTAAACCTAACCCTAGCCCGAACCCTATCCCTAACCCTTCCCCGAAGCCTGACCCTCACCCGTCTCCTAATCCTAACCCGTACGCTAACATTAACCCGCGCCCTCACACGCACGCTCCCCCTAAAGCGTTGCCGTACCCTCACCTGGACCCTAAACCGTCCCCGTCCCGTAACCCTAACCCTAGCCCGAACCCTAACCCTAACCCTTCCCAGAAGCCTGACCCTCACCCGTCCCCTAATCCTAACCCGTACGCTAACACTAACCAGCGCCCTCACACGCACCCTCCCCCTAAAGCGTTGCCGTACCCTCACCTGGACCCTAAACAGCCCCAGTGCCCTAACCCTAAACCTAGCCCGAACCCTAACCCTGACGCTTCCCTGAAGCCTGACCCTCACCCGTCCCCTAATCCTAACCCGTACGCTAACACTAACCCGCGCCCTCACACATACGCTCCCCCTAAAGCGTTGCCGTACCCTCACCTGGATCATAAACCGTCTCCGTCCCCTAACCCTAACCCTAGCCCGAACAATAACCCTAACCCTTCCCCGAAGCCTGACCCTCACACGTCCCCTAATCCTAATCCGTACGCTAACACTAACCCGCGCCCTCACACGCACGCTCCCCCTAAAGCGTTGCCGTACCCTCACCTGGACCCTAAACCGTCCCCGTCCCCTAACCCTAACCCTATCCCGAACCCTAACCCTAACCCTTCCCCGAAGCCTGACCCTCACCCGTCCCCTAATCCTAACCCGTACGCTAACACTAATCCGCGCCCTCACACGCACGCTCCCCCTAAAGCGTTGCCGTACCCTCACCTGGACCCTAAACTGCCCCCGTGCCCTAACCGTAACCCTAGCCCGAACCCTAACCCTGACGCTTCCCTGAAGCCTGACCCTCACCCGTCCCCTAATCCTAACCCTTACGCTAACACTCACCCGCGCCCTCACATGCACGCTCCCCCTTAAGCGTTGCCGTACCCTCACCTGGACCCTAAACCGTCCCCGTCTCCTAACCCTAACCCTAGCCCGAACCCTAACCCTAACCCTTCCCCGAAGCCTGACCCTCACCCGTCCCCTAATCCTAACCCGTACGCTAACACTAACCCACGCCCTCACACGCACGCTCCCCCTAAAGCGTTGCCGTACCCTCACCTGGACCCTAAACCGTCCCCGTCCCCTAAACCTAACCCTAGCCCGAACCCTAACCCTAACCCTTCCCCGAAGCCTGACCCTCACCCGTCCCCTAATCCTAACCCGTACGCTAACACTAACCCATGTCCTCAAACGCACGCTCCCCCTAAAGCGTTGCCGTACCCTCACATGGACCCTAAACCGTCCCCGTCCCCTAAACCTAACCCTAGCCCGAACCCTATCCCTAACCCTTCCCCGAAGCCTGACCCTCACCCGTCTCCTAATCCTAACCCATACGCTAACACTAACCCGTGCCCTCACACGCACTGTCCCCCTGAAGCGTTGCCGTACCCTCATCTGGACCCTAAACCGTCCCCGTCCCGTAACCCTAACCCTAGCCCGAACCCTAACCCTAACCCTTCCCCGAAGCCTGACCCTCACCCGTCCCCTAATCCTAACCCGTACGCTAACACTAACCCGCGCCCTCACACGCACCCTCCCCCAAAGTGTTACCGTACCCTCACCTGGACCCTAAACCGCCCCCGTGCCCTAACCCTAACCCTAGCCCGAACCCTAACCCTGACGCTTCCCTGAAGCCTGACCCTCACCCGTCCCCTAATCCTAACACGTACGCTAACACTAACCCGCGCCCTCACACGGACGCTCCCCCTAAAGCGTTGCCGTACCCTCACCTGGACCCTAAACCGTCCCCGTCCCGTAACCCTAACCCTAGCCCGAACCCTAACCCTGACGCTTCCCCGAAGCCTGACCCTCACCCGTCACCGAATCCTAACCCGTACTCTAACACTAACCCGCGCCCTCACACGCACGCTCCCCCTAAAGTGTTGCCGTACCCTCACCTGGACCCTAAACCGTCCCCGTCCCCTAACCCTAACCCTAGCCCGAAACCTAACCCTTACCCTTCCCCGAAGCCTGACCCTCACCCGTCCCCTAATCCTAACCCGTACGCTAACACTAACCCGCGCCCTCACACGCACGCTCCCCCTAAATCTTTGCCGTACCCTCACCTGGACCCTAAACCGTCCCCGTCCCCTAACCCTAACCCTAGCCCGAACCCTAACCCTAACCCTTCCCCGTAGCCTGACAGTCACCCGTCCCCTAATCCTAACACGAACGCTAACACTAACTCGCGCCCTCACACGCACGCTCCCCCTAAAGCGTTGCCGTACCCTCACCTGGACCCTAAACCTTCCCCATCCCCTAACCCTAACCCTAGCCCGAACCCTAACCCTAACCCTTCCCCGAAGCCTGACCCTCACCCGTCCTCTAATCCTAACCCGTACACTAACACTAACCAGCGCCCTCACACGCACGCTCCCCCTAAAGCGTTGCCGTACCCTCACCTGGACCCTAAACCGTCCCCGTCCCCTAACCCTAACCCTAGCCCGAACCATAACCCTAACCCTTCCCCGAAGCCTGACCCTCACCCGTCCCTTAATCCTAACCCGTACGCTAACACTAACCCGCGCCCTCACATGCACGCTCCCCCTAAAGCGTTGCCGTACCCTCACCTGGACCCTAAACCGTCCCCTTCCCCTAACCCTAACCCTAGCCCGAACCCTAACCCTAAAACTTCCCCGAAGCCTGACCCTCACCCGTCCCCTAATCCTAACCCGTACGCTAACACTGAACCGCGCCCTCACAAGCACGCTCCCCCTAAAGCGTTGCCGTACCCTCACCTGGACCCTAAACCGTCCCCGTCCCCTAACCCTAACCCTAGACCGAACCCTAACCCTAACCCTTCCCCGAAGCCTGACCCTCACCCGTCCCCTAATCCTAACCCGTATGCTAACACTAACCCACGCCCTCACACGCACGCTCCCCCTAAAGCGTTGCCGTACCCTCACCTGAACCCTAAACCGTCCCCGTCCTCTAACCCTAACCCTAGCCCGAACCCTAACCCTAAACTTTCCCCGAAGCCTGACACTCACCCGTCCCCTAATCCTAACCTGTACGTAACACTAACCAGCACCCTCACACGCACGCTCCCCCTAAAACGTTGCCGTATCCTCACCTGGACCCTAAACCGTCCCAGTCCCCTAACCCTAACCCTAGCCCGAACCCTAACCCTAACCCTTCCCCGAAGCCTGACCCTCACCCGTCCCCTAATCCTAACCCGTACGCTATCACACACCCGCGCCCTCACACGCACGCTCCCCCTTAAGCGTTGCCGTACCCTCACCTGGACCCTAAACCGTCCCCGTCCCCTAACCCTAACCCTAGCCCGAACCCTAACCCTAACCCTTCCCCGAAGCCTGACCCTCACCCGTCCCCTAATCCTAACACGAACGCTAACAATAACCCGCGCCCTCACACGCACGCTCCCTCTAAAGCGTTGCCATATCCTCACCTGGACCCTAAACCGTCCCCATCCCCTAACCCTAACCCTAGCCCGAACCCTAACCCTAACCCTTCCCCGAAGCCTGACCCTCACCCGTCCCCTAATCCTAACCCGTACGCTAACACTAACCCGCGCCCTCACACGCCGCTCCCCCTAAAGCGTTGCCGTACCCTCACCTGGACCCTAAACCGTCCCCGTCCCCTAACCCTAACCCTAGCCCGAACCCTAACCCTAAACCTTCCTGAAGCCTGACACTCACCCGTCCCCTAATCCTAACCCGTACGCTAACACTAACCCGCGCCCTCACACGCACGCTCCCCCTAAAGCGTTGCCGTACCCTCACCTGGACCCTAAACCGTCCCCGTCCCCTAACCCTAACCCTAGCCCGAACCCTAACCCTAACCCTTCCCCGAAGCCTGACCCTCACCCGTCCCCTAATCCTAACCCGTACGCTAACACTAACCCGCGCCCTCACACGCACGCTCCCCCTAAAGCGTTGCCGTACCCTCACCTGGACCCTAAACCGTCCCCGTCCCCTAACCCTAACCCTAGCCCGAACCCTAACCCTAACCCTTCCCCGAAGCCTGACCCTCACCCGTCCCATAATCCTAACCCGTACGCTAACACTAACCCACGCCCTCACACGCACGCAACCCCTAAAGCGTTGCCGTACCCTCACCTGGACCCTAAACTGTGCCCGTCCCCGTCCCCTAACCCTAGCCCGAACCCTAACCCTAACCCTTCCCCGAAGCCTGACCCTCACCCGTCCCCTAATCCTAACCCGTACGCTAACACTAACCCGCGGCCTCACACGCACGCTCTCCCTAAAGCGTTGCCGTACCCTCACCTGGACCCTAAACCGTCCCCGTCCCCTAAACCTAACCCTAGCCCGAACCATAACCCTAAACCTTCCCCGAAGCCTGACCCTCACCCGTCCCCTAATCCTAACCCGTACGCTAACACTAACCCGTGCCCTCACACGCACGCTCACCCTAAACGGTTGCCGTACCCTCACCTGGACCCTAAACCGTCCCCGTCCCGTAACCCTAACCCTAGCCCGAACCCTAACCCTAACCCTTCCCCGAAGCCTGACCCTCACCCGTCACCTAATCCTAACCCGTACGCTAATACTAACCCGCGCCCTCACACGCACGCTCCCCCTAAAGCGTTGCCGTACCCTCACCTGGACCCTAAACCGTCCCCGTACCCGTCCCCTAACCCTAGCCCGAACCGTAAACCTAACCCTTCCCCGAAGCCTGACCCTCACCCGTCCGCTAATCCTAACCCGTACGCTAACACTAACTCGCGCCCTCACATGCACGCTCCCCCTAAAGCGTTGCCGTACCATCACCTGGACCCTAAACCTTCCCCATCCCCTAACCCTAACCCTAGCCCGAACCCTAACCCTAACCCTTCCCCGAAGCCTGACCCTCACCCGTCCTCTAATCCTAACCCGTACACTAACACTAACCAGCGCCCTCACACGCACGCTCCCCCTAAAGCGTTGCCGTACCCTCAACTGGACCCTAAACCGTCCCCTGACCCTAACCCTAGCCCGAACCCTAACCCTAACCCTTCCCCGAAGCCTGACCCTCACCCGTCCCCTATCCTAACCCGTACGCTAACACTAACCCACGCCCTCACATGCACGCTCCCCCTAAAGCGTTGCCGTACCCTCACCTGGACCCTAAACCGTCCCAGTCCCCTAACCCTAACCCTAGCCCGAACCCTAACCCTAACCCTTCCCCGAAGCCTGACCCTCACCCGTCCCCTAATCCTAACCCGTACGCTAACACTCACCCGCGCTCTCACACGCACGCTCCCCCTTAAGCGTTGCCGTACACTCTACTGGACCCTAAACCGTCCCCGTCCCCTAACCCTAACCCGAATCCTAACCCTAACCCTTCCCCGAAGCCTGACCCTCACCCGTCCCCTAATCCTAACACGTACGCTAACACTAACCCGCGCCCTCACACGCACGCTCCCTCTAAAGCGTTGCCGTACCCTCACCTGGACCCTAAACCGTCCCCGTCCCCTAACCCTAACCCTAGCCCGAACCCTAACCCTAACCTTTCCCCGAAGCCTGACCCTCACCCGTACCCTAATCCTAACCCGTACGCTAACACTAACCCGCGCCCTCACACGCACGCTCCCCCTAAAGCGTTGCCATAGCCTCACCTGGACCCTAAACCGTCCCCGTCCCCTAACCCTAACCCTATCCCGAACCCTAACCCTAACCCTTCCCCGAAGCCTGACCCTCACCCGTCCCCTAATCCTAACCCGTACGCTAACACTAACCCGCGCCCTCACACGCACGCTCCCCCTAAAGCGTTGCCGTACCCTCACCTGGACCCTAAACCGTCCCCGTCCCCTAACCCTAACCCTAGCCCGAACCCTAACCCTAACCCTTCCCCGAAGCCTGACCCTCACCCGTCCCCTAATCCTAACCCGAACGCTACCACTAACCCGCGCCCTCACACGCACGCTCCCCCTAAAGCGTTGCCGTACCCTCACCTGGACCCTAAACCGTCCCCGTCCCCTAACCCTAACCCTAGCCCGAACCCTAACCCTAACCCTTCCCCGAAGCCTGACCCTCACCCGTCCCCTAATCCTAACCCGTACGCTAACACTAACCCGCGCCCTCACACGCACGCTCCCCCTAAATGGTTGCCGTACCCTCACCTGGACCCTCAACCGTCCCCATCCCCTAACCCTAACCCTAGCCCGAACCCTAACCCTAACCCTTCCCCGAAGCCTGACCCTCACCCGTCCCCTAATCCTAACCCGTACGCTAACACTAACCCGCGCCCTCACACGCACGCTCCCCCTAAACCGTTGCCGTACCCTCATCTGGACCATAAACCGTCCCCGTCCCCTTACCCTAACCCTAGCCCGAACCCTAACCCTAACACTTCCCCGAAGCCTGACCCTCACCCGTCCCTAATCCTAACCCGTACGCTAACACTAACCCGCGCCCTCACACGCACGCTCCCCCTAAAGCGTTGCCGTACCCTCACATGGACCCTAAACCGTCCCCGTCCCCGTCCCCTAACCCTAGCCCGAACCCTAACCCTAATACTTCCCCGAAGCCTGACCCTCACCCGTCCCCTAATCCTAACCCGTACGCTAACACTAACCCGCGCCCTGACACGTACGCTCCCCCTAAAGCGTTGCCGTACCCTCACATGGACCCTAAACCGTCCCAGTCCCCTAACCCTAACCCTAGCCCGAACCCTAACCCTAACCCTTCCCCGAAGCCTGACCCTCACCCGTCCCATAATCCTAACCCGTACGCTAACACTAACCCACGCCCTCACACGCACGCTCCCCCTAAAGCGTTGCCGTACCCTCACCTGGACCCTAAACCGTCCCCGTCCCCTAACCCTAACCCTAGCCCGAACCCTAACCCTAACCCTTCCCCGAAGCCTGACCCACACCCGTCCCCTAATCCTAACCCATACGCTAACACTAACCCGCGCCCTCACACGCACGCTCCCCCTAAAGCGTTGCCGTACCCTCACCTGGACCCTAAACCGTCCCCGTGCCCTAACCCTAACCCTAGCCCGAACCCTAACCCTAACCCTTCCCTGAAGCCTGACCCTCACCCGTCCCCTAATCCTAATCCGTACGCTAACACAAACCCGCGCCCTCACACGCACGCTCCCCCTAAAGGGTTGCCGTACCCTCACCTGGACCCTAAACCGTCCCCGTCCCCTAACCCTAACCCTACCCCGAACCCTAACCCTAACCCTTCCCCGAAGCCTGACCCTCACCCGTCCCCTAATTCTAACCCATACGCTAACACTAACCCGCACCCTCAAACGCACGCTCCCCCTAAACCGTTGCCGTACACTCACCTGGACCCTAAACCGTCCCCGTCCCCTAACACTAACCCTAGCCCGAACCCTAACCCTAACACTTCCCCGAAGCCTGACCCTCACCCGTCCCCTAATCCTAACCCGTACACTAACACTAACCCGCGCCCTGACACGCACGTTCCCCCTAAAGCGTTGCCGTACCCTCACCTGGACCCTAAACCGTCCCCGTCCCCTAACCCTAACCCTAGCCTGAACCCTAAACCTAACACTTCCCCGAAGCCTAACCCTCAACCGTCCCCTAATCCTAACCCGTACGCTAACACTAACCCGCGCCTTCACACGCACGCTCCCCCTAAAGCGTTGCCGTACCCTCACCTGGACCCTAAACCGTCCCCGTCCCCTAACCCTAACCCTAGCCCGAACCCTAACCCTAACCCTTCCCCGAAGCCTGACCCTCACCCGTCCCCTAATCCTAACCCGTACGCTAACACTAACCCGCGCCCTCACACGCACGCTCCCCCTAAAGGGTTGCCGAACCCTCACCTGGACCCTAAACCGTCCCCGTCCCGTAACCCTAACCCTAGCCTGAACCCTAACCCTAACCCTTCCCCGAAGCCTGACCCTCACCCGTCCCCTAATCCTAACCCGTACGCTAACACTAACCCGCGCCCTCACACGCACGCTCCCCCTAAAGTGTTGCCGTACCCTCACCTGGACCCTAAACCGTCCCCGTCCCCGTCCCCTAACCCTAGCCCGAACCCTAACCCTAACCCTTCCCCGAAGCCTGACCCTCACCCGTCCCCTAATCCTAACCCGTACGCTAACACTAACCCGCGCCCTCACACGCACGCTCCCCCTAAAGCCTTGCCGTACCCTCACCTGGACCCTAAACCGTCCCCGTCCCCTAACCCTAACCCTAGCCCGAACCCTAACCCTAACCCTTCCCCGAAGCCTGACCCTCACCCGTCCCCTAATCCTAACCCGTACGCTAACACTAACCCACGCCCTCACACGCACTCTCCCCCTAAAGCGTTGCCGTACCCTCACCTGAACCCTAAAGCGTCCCCGTCCCCTAACCCTAACCCTAGCCCGAACCCTAACCCTAACCCTTCCCCGAAGCCTGACCCTCACCCGTCCCCTACTCCTAACCCGTACGCTAACACTAACCCGCGCCCTCACAAGCACGCTCCCCCTAAAGCGTTGCCATACCCTCACCTGGACCCTAAACCTTCCCCATCCCCTAACCCTAACCCTAGCCCGAACCCTAACCCTAACCCTTCCCCGAAGCCTGACCCTCACCCGTCCTCTAATCCTAACCCGTACGCTAACACTAACCCGCACCCTCACACACACGCTCCCCCTAAAGCGTTGCCGTACCCTCACCTGGACCCTAAACCGTCCCCGTCCCCTAACCCTAACCCTAGCCCGAACCCTAACCCTAACCCTTCCCCGAAGCCTGACCCTCACCCGTCCCCTAATCCTAACCCGTACGCTAACACTAACCCGCACCCTCACACGCACGCTCCCGCTAAAGCGTTGCCGTACCCCCACCTGGACCCTAAACCGTCCCCGTCCCCTAACCCTAACCCTAGCCTGAACCCTAACCCTAACCCTTCCCCGAAGCCTGACCCTCACCCGTCCCCTAATCCTAACACGTACGCTAACAATAACCTGCGCCCTCACACGCACGCTCCCCCTTAAGCGTTGCCGTACCCTCACCTGGACCCTAAACCGTCCCCGTCCCCGTCCCCTAACCCTAGCCCGAACCCTAACCCTAACCCTTCCCCGAAGCCTGACCCTCACCCGTCCCCTAATCCTAACCCGTACGCTAACACTAACCCGCGCCCTCACACGCACGCTCCCCCTAAAGGGTTGCCGTACCCTCACCTGGACCCTAAACCGTCCCCGTCCCCTAACCCTAACCCTAGCCCGAACCCTAACCCTAACCCTTCCCCGAAGCCTGACCCACACCCGGCCCCTAATCCTAACCCGTACGCTAACACTAACCCGCGCCCTCACACGCACGCTCCCCCTAAAGCGTTGCCGTACCCTCACATGGACCCTAAACCTTCCCCGTCCCCGTCCCCTAACCCTAGCCCGAACCCTAACCATAACCCTTCCCCGAAGCCTGACCCTCACCCGTCCCCTAATCCTAACCCGTACGCTAACACTAACCCGCGCCCTCACACGCACGCTCCCCCTAAAGCATTGCCGTACCCCCACCTGGACCCTAAACCTTCCCCATCCCCTAACCCTAACCCTAGCCCGAACCCTAACCCTAAACCTTACCCGAAGCCTGACCCTCACCCGTCCCCTAATCCTAACCCGTACGCTAACACTAACCCGCGCCCTCACACGCACGCTCCCCCTAAAGCGTTGCCGTACCCCCACCTGGACCCTAAACCGTCCCCGTCCCCTAACCCTAACCCTAGCCTGAACCCTAACCCTAACCCTTCCCCGAAGCCTGACCCTCACCCGTCCTCTAATCCTAACACGTACGCTAACAATAACCCGCGCCCTCACACGCACGCTCCCCCTTAAGCGTTGCCGTACCCTCACCTGGACCCTAAACCGTCCCCGTCCCCGTCCCCTAACCCTAGCCCGAACCCTAACCCTAACACTTCCCCAAAGCCTGACCCTCACCCGTCCCCTAATCCTAACCCGTACGCTAACACTAACACGCGCCCTCACACGCACGCTCCCCCTAAAGGGTTGCCGTACCCTCACCTGGACCCTAAACCGTCCCCGTCCCCTAACCCTAACCCTAGCCCGAACCCTAACCCTAACCCTTCCCCGAAGCCTGACCCTCACCCGTCCCCTAATCCTAACCCGTACGCTAACACTAACCCGCGCCCTCACACGCACGCTCCCCCTAAATCGTTGCCGTACCCTCACCTGGACCCTAAACCGTCCCCGTCCCCGTCCCCTAACCCTAGCCCGAAACCTAACCCTAACCCTTCCCCGAAGCCTGACCCTCACCCGTCCCCTAATCCTAACCCGTACGCTAACACTAACTCGCGCCCTCACATGCACGCTCCCCCTAAAGCGTTGCCGTACCCTCACCTGGACCCTAAACCTTCCCCATCCCCTAACCCTAACCCTAGCCCGAACCCTAACCCTAACCCTTCCCCGAAGCCTGACCCTCACCCGTCCCCTAATCCTAACCCGTACGCTAACACTAACCCGCACCCTCACACACACGCTCCCCCTAAAGCGTTGCCGTACCCCCACCTGGACCCTAAACCGTCCCCGTCCCCTAACCCTAACCCTAGCCTGAACCCTAACCCTAACCCTTCCCCGAAGCCTGACCCTCACCCGTCCCCTAATCCTAACACGTACGCTAACAATAACCCACGCCCTCACACGCACGCTCCCCCTTAAGCGTTGCCGTACCATCACCTGGACCCTAAACCGTCCCCGTCCCCGTCCCCTAACCCTAGCCCGAACCCTAACCCTAACCCTTCCCCGAAGCCTGACCCTCACCCGTCCCCTAATCCTAACCCGTACGCTAACACTAACACGCGCCCTCACACGCACGCTCCCCCTAAAGGGTTGCCGTACACTCACCTGGACCCTAAACCGTCCCCGTCCCCTAACCCTAACCCTAGCCGAAACCTAACCCTAACCCTTCCCCGAAGCCTGACCCTCACCCGTCCCCTAATCCTAACCCGTACGCTAACACTAACCCGCGCCCTCACACGCACGCTCCCCCTAAAGCGTTGCCGTACCCTCACCTGGACCCTAAACCGTCCCCGTCCCCGTCCCCTAACCCTAGCTCGAACCCTAACCCTAACCCTTCCCCGAAGCCTGACCCTCACCCGTCCTCTAATCCTAACCCATACGCTAACACTAACCCGCGCCCTCACACGCACGCTCCCCCTAAAGCGTTGCCGTACCCTCACCTGGACCCTAAACCGTCCCCGTCCCCTAACCCTAACCCTAGCCCGAACCGTAACCCTAACCCTTCCCCGAAGCCTGACCCTCACCCGTCCCCTAATCCTAACCCGTACGCTAACACTAACCCGCACCCTCACACGAACGCTCCCCCTAAAGCGTTGCCGTACCCGCACCTGGACCCTAAACCGTCCCCGTCCCCTAACCCTAACCCTAGCCCGAACCCTAACCCTAACCCTTCCCCGAAGCCTGACCCTCACCCGTCCCCTAATCCTAACCCGTACGCTATCACTCACCCGCCCCCTCACACGCACGCTCCTCCTTAAGCGTTGCCGTACCCTCACCTGGACCCTAAACTTTCCCCATCCCCTAACCCTAACCCTAGACCGAACCCTAACCCTAACCCTTCCCCGAAGCCTGACCCTCACCCGTCCCCTAATCCTAACCCGTACGCTAACACTAACCCGCACCCTCACACGCACGCTCCCGCTAAAGCGTTGCCGTACCCCCACCTGGACCCTAAACCGTCCCCGTCCCCTAACCCTAACCCTAGCCTGAACCCTAACCCTAACCCTTCCCCGAAGCCTGACCCTCACCCGTCCCCTAATCCTAACACGTACGCTAACAATAACCTGCGCCCTCACACGCACGCTCCCCCTTAAGCGTTGCCGTACCCTCACCTGGACCCTAAACCGTCCCCGTCCCCGTCCCCTAACCCTAGCCCGAACCCTAACCCTAACCCTTCCCCGAAGCCTGACCCTCACCCGTCCCCTAATCCTAACCCGTACGCTAACACTAACCCGCGCCCTCACACGCACGCTCCCCCTAAATGGTTGCCGTACCCTCACCTGGACCCTAAACCGTCCCCGTCCCCTAACCCTAACCCTAGCCCGAACCGTAACCCTAACCCTTCCCCGAAGCCTGACCCTCACCCGGCCCCTAATCCTAACCCGTACGTTAACACTAACCCGCGCCCTCACACGCACGCTCCCCCTAAAGCGTTGCCGTACCCTCACCTGGACCCTAAACCTTCCCCGTCCCCGTCCCCTAACCCTAGCCCGAACCCTAACCATAACCCTTCCCCGAAGCCTGACCCTCACCCGTCCCCTAATCCTAACCCGTACGCTAACACTAACCTGCGCCCTCACACGCACGCTCCCCCTAAAGCATTGCCGTACCCCCACCTGGACCCTAAACCTTCCCCATCCCCTAACCCTAACCCTAGCCCGAACCCTAACCCTAACCCTTCCCCGAAGCCTGACCCTCACCCGTCCCCTAATCCTAACCCGTACGCTAACACTAACCCGCGCCCTCACACGCACGCTCCCCCTAAAGCGTTGCCGTACCCCCACCTGGACCCTAAACCGTCCCCGTCCCCTAACCCTAACCCTAGCCTGAACCCTAACCCTAACCCTTCCCCGAAGCCTGACCCTCACCCGTCCCCTAATCCTAACACGTACGCTAACAATAACCCGCGCCCTCACACGCACGCTCCCCCTTAAGCGTTGCCGTACCCTCACCTGGACCCTAAACCGTCCCCGTCCCCGTCCCCTAACCCTAGCCCGAACCCTAACCCTAACCCTTCCCCAAAGCCTGACCATCACCCGTCCCCTAATCCTAACCCGTACGCTAACACTAACACGCGCCCTCACACGCACGCTCCCCCTACAGGGTTGCCGTACCCTCACCTGGACCCTAAACCGTCCCCGTCCCCTAACCCTAACCCTAGCCCGAACCCTAACCCTAACCCTTCCCCGAAGACTGACCCTCACCCGTCCCCTAATCCTAACCCGTACGCTAACACTAACCCGCGCCCTCACACGCACGCTCCCCCTAAAGCGTTGCCGTACCCTCACCTGGACCCTAAACCGTCCCCGTCCCCGTCCCCTAACCCTAGCCCGAACCCTAACCCTAACCCTTCCCCGAAGCCTGACCCTCACCCGTCCCCTAATCCTAACCCGTACGCTAACACTAACCTGCGCCCTCACACGCACGCTCCCCCTAAAGCGTTGCCGTACCCTCACCTGGACCCTAAACCTTCCCCATCCCCTAACCCTAACCCTAGCCCGAACCCTAACCCTAACCCTTCCCCGAAGCCTGACCCTCACCCGTCCCCTAATCCTAACCCGTACGCTAACACTAACCCGCACCCTCACACACACGCTCCCCCTAAAGCGTTGCCGTACCCCCACCTGGAACCTAAACCGTCCCCGTCCCCTAACCCTAACCCTAGCCTGAACCCTAACCCTAACCCTTCCCCGAAGCCTGACCCTCACCCGTCCCCTAATCCTAACACGTACGCTAACAATAACCCACGCCCTCAAACGCACGCTCCCCCTTAAGCGTTGCCGTACCCTCACCTGGACCCTAAACCGTCCCCGTCCCCGTCCCCTAACCCTAGCCCGAACCCTTACTCTAACCCTTCCCCGAAGCCTGACCCTCACCCGTCCCCTAATCCTAACCCGTACGCTAACACTAACACGCGCCCTCACACGCACGCTCCCCCTAAAGGGTTGCCGTACACTCACCTGGACCCTAAACCGTCCCCGTCCCCTAACCCTAACCCTAGCCCGAACCCTAACCCTAACCCTTCCCCGAAGCCTGACCCTCACCCGTCCCCTAATCCTAACCCGTACGCTAACACTAACCCGCGCCCTCACACGCATGCTCCCCCTAAAGCGTTGCCGTACCCTCACCTGGACCCTAAACCGTCCCCATCCCCGTCCCCTAACCCTAGCCTGAACCCTAACCCTAACCCTTCCCCGAAGCCTGACCCTCACCCGTCCCCTAATCCTAACCCGTACGCTAACACTAACCTGCGCCCTCACACGCACGCTCCCCCTAAAGCGTTGCCGTACCCTCACCTGGACCCTAAACTTTCCACATCCCCTAACCCTAACCCTAGACCGAACCCTAACCCTAACCCTTCCCCGAAGCCTGACCCTCACCCGTCCTCTAATCCTAACCCATACGCTAACACTAACCCGCGCCCTCACACGCACGCTCCCCCTAAAGCGTTGCCGTACCCTCACCTGGACCCTAAACCGTCCCCGTCCCCTAACCCTAACCCTAGCCCGAACCGTAACCCTAACACTTCCCCGAAGCCTGACCCTCACCCGTCCCCTAATCCTAACCCGTACGCTAACACTAACCCGCACCCTCACACGCACGCTCCCCCTAAAGCGTTGCCGTACCCGCACCTGGACCCTAAACCGTCCCCGTCCCCTAACCCTAACCCTAGACCGAACCCTAACCCTAACCCTTCCCCGAAGCCTGACCCTCACCCGTCCCCTAATCCTAACCCGTACGCTAACACTAACCCGCGCCCTCACATGCACGCTCCCCCTAAAGCGTTGCCGTACCCTCACCTGGACCCTAAACCGTCCCCGTCCCCTAACCCTAACCCTAGCCCGAACCGTAACCCTAACCCTTCCCTGAAGCCTGACCCTCACCTGTCCCCTAATCCTAACCCGTACGCTAACAATAACCCGCGCCGTCACACGCACGCTCCCCCTAAAGGGTTGCCGTACCCTCACTTGGACCCTAAACCGTCCCCGTCCCCTAACCCTAACCCTAGCCCGAACCCTAACCCTAACACTTCCCCGAAGCCTGACCCTCACCCGTCCCCTAATCCTAACACGTACGCTAACACTAACCCGCGCCCTCATTGCTGCTCCCCCTAAAGCGTTGCCGTACCCTCACCTGGACCCTAACCGTCCCCGTCCCCGTCCCCTAACCCTAGCCCGAACCCTAACCCTAACACTTCCCCGAAGCCTGACCCTCACCCGTTCCCTAATCCTAACCCGTACGCTAACACTAACCCGCGCCCTCACACGCACACTCCCCCTAAAGCGTTGCCGTACCCTCACCTGGACCCTAAACCTTCCCCATCCCCTAACCCTAACCCTAGCCCGAACCCTAACCCTAACCCTTCCCCGAAGCCTGACCCTCACCCGTCCCCTAATCCTAACCCGTACGCTAACACTAACCCGCGCCCTCACACGCACCCTCCCTCTAAAGCGTTGCCGTACACTCACCTGGACCCTAAACCGTCCCCGTCCCCGTCCACTAACCCTAGCCCGAACCCTAACCCTAACCCTTCCCCGAAGCCTGACCCTCACCCGTCCCCTAATCCTAACCCGTACTCTAACACTAACCCACGCCCTCACACGCACGCTCCCCCTAAAGCGTTGCCGTACCCTCACCTGGACTCTAAACAATCCCCATCCCCTAACCCTAACCCTAGCCAGAACCCTAACCCTAACCCTTCCCCGAAGCCTGACCCTCACCCTTCCCCTAATCCTAACCCGTACGCTAACACTAACCCGCGCCCTCACACGCATGCTCCCCCTAAAGCGTTGCCGTACCCTCACCTGGACCCTAAGCCATCCCCGTCCCCTAACCCTAACCCTAGCCCGAACCCTAACCCTAACCCTTCCCCGAAGCCTGACCCTCACCCGTCCCCTAATCCTAACCCGTACGCTATCACTCACCCGCACCCTCACACGCACGCTCCCCCTTAAGCGTTGCCGTACCCTCACCTGGACCCTAAACCGTCCCCGTCCCCTAACCCTAACCCTAGCCCGAACCCTAACCCTAACCCTTCCCCGAAGCCTGACCCTCACCCGTCCCGTATCCTAACCCGTACGCTAACACTAACCCACGCCCTCACACGCACGCTCCCCCTAAAGCGTTGCCGTACCCTCATCTGGACCCTAAACCGGCCCCGTCCCCTAACCCTAACCCTAGCCCGAACCCTAACCCTAACCCTTCCCCGAAGCCTGACCCTCACCCGTCCCCTAATCCTAACCCGTACGCTAACACTAACCCGCGCCCTCACACGCACGCTCCCCCTAAAGCGTTGCCGTACCCTCACCTGGACCCTAAACCGTCCCCGTCCCCTAACCCTAACCCTAGCCCGAACCGTAACCCTAACACTTCCCCGAAGCCTGACCCTCACCCGTCCCCTAATCCTAACCCGTACGCTAACACTAACCCGCGCCCTCACACGCACGCTCCCCCTAAAGCGTTGCCGTACCCTCACCTGGACCCTAAACCGTCCCCGTCCCCTAACCCTAACCCTAGCCCGAACCCTAACCCTAACCCTTCCCCGAAGCCTGACCCTCACCCGTCCCCTAATCCTAACCCGTACGCTATCACTCACCCGCGCCCTCACACGCACGCTCCCCCTTAAGCGTTGCCGTACCCTCTACTGGACCCTAAACCGTCCCCGTCCCCTAACCCTAACCCGAATCCTAACCCTAACCCTTCCCCGAAGCCTGACCCTCACCCGTCCCCTAATCCTAACTCGTACGCTAACACTAACCCGCGCCCTCACACGCACGCTCCCTCTAAAGCGTTGCCGTACCCTCACCTGGACCCTAAACCGTACCCGTCCCCTAACCCTAACCCTAGCCTGAACCCTAACCCTAACCCTTCCCCGAAGCCTGACCCTCACCCGTACCCTAATCCTAACCCGTACGCTAACACTAACCCGCGCCCTCACACGCACGCTCCCCCTAAAGCGTTGCCATACCCTCACCTGGACCCTAAACCGTCCCCGTCCCCTAACCCTAACCCTAGCCCGAACCCTAACCCTAACCCTTCCCCGAAGCCTGACCCTCACCCGTCCCCTAATCCTAACCCGTACGCTAACACTAACCCGCGCCCTCACACGCACGCTCCCCCTAAAGCGTTGCCGTACCCTCACCTGGACCCTAAACCGTCCCCGTCCCCTAACCCTAACCCTAGCCCGAACCCTAACCCTAACCCTTCCCCGAAGCGTGACCCTCACCCGTCCCCTAATCCTAACCCGTACGCTAACACTAACCCGCGCCCTCACATGCACGCTCCCCCTAAACCATTGCCGTACCCTTATCTGGACCATAAACCGTCCCCGTCCCCTAACCCTACCCTAGCCCGAACCCTACCCCTAACACTTCCCCGAAGCCTGACCCTCACCCGTCCCCTATTCCTAACCCGTACGCTATCACTCACCCGCGCCCTCACACGCACGCTCCTCCTTAAGCGTTGCCGTACCCTCACCTGGACCCTAAACCGTCCCCGTCCCCTAACCCTAACCCTAGCCCGAACCCTAACCCTAACCCTTCCCCGAAGCCTGACCCTCACCAGTCCCCTAATTCTAACCCGTATGCTAACACTAACCCGCGCCCTCACACGCACGCTCCCCCTAAAGCGTTTCCGTACCCTCACTTGGACCCTAAACCTTCCCCGTCCCTTAACCCTAACCCTAGCCCGAACCCTAACCCTAACCCTTCCCCGAAGCCTGACTCTCACCCGTCCCCTAATCCTAACCCGTACGCTAACACTAACCCACGCCCTCACACGCACGCTCCCCCTAAAGCGTTGCCGTACCCTCACCTGGACCCGAAACCGTCCCCGTCCCCTAACCCTAACCCTAGCCCGAACCCTAACCCTAACACTTCCCCGAAGCCTGACCCTCACCCGTCCCCTAATCCTAACCCGTACGCTAACACTAACCCGCGCCCTCACACGCACGCTCCCCCTAAAGCGTTGCCGTACCCTAACCTGGACCCTAAACCGTCCCCGTCCCCGTCCTCTAACCCTAGCCCGAACCCTAACTCTAACCCTTCCCCGAAGCCTGACCCTCACCCGTCCCCTAATCCTAACCCGTACGCTAACACTAACCCGCGGCCTCACACGCACACTCCCCCTAAAGGGTTGCCGTACCCTCACCTGGACCCTAAACCGTCCCCGTCCCCTAACCCTAACCCTAGCCCGAACCCTAACCCTAACCCTTCCCCGAAGCCTGACCCTCACCCGTCCCCTAATCCTAACCCGTACGCTAACACTAACCCGCGCCCTCACACGCACCCTCCCCCTAAAGCGTTGCCGTACCCTCACCTGGACCCTAAACCGTCCCCGTCCCCGTCCCCTAACCCTAGCCCGAACCCTAACCCTAACCCTTCCCTGAAGCCTGACCCTCACCCGTCCCCTAATCCTAACCCGTACGCTAACACTAACCCGCGCCCTCACACGCACCCTCCCCCTAAAGCGTTGCCGTACCCTCACCTGGACCCTAAACCGTCCCCGTCCCCGTCCCCTAACCCTAGCCCGAACCCTAATCCTAACCCTTCCCTGAAGCCTGACCCTCACCCGTCCCCTAATCCTAACCCGTACGCTAACACTAACCCACGCCCTCACACGCACGCTCCCTCTAAAGCGTTGCCGTACCCTCACCTGGGCCCTAAACAATCCCCATCCCCTAACCCTAACCCTAGCCAGAACCCTAACCCTAACCCTTCCCCGAAGCCTGACCCTCACCCGTCCCCTAATCCTAACCCGTATGCTAACACTAACCAGCGCCCTCACACGCACGCTCCTCCTAAAGGGTTTCCGTACCCTCACCTGGACCCTAAACCGTCCCCGTCCCCTAACCCTAAACCTAGCCCGAACCCTAACCCTAACCCTTCCCCGAAGCCTGACCCTCACCCGTCCCATAATCCTAACCCGTACGCTAACACTAATCCGCGCCCTCACACGCACGCTCCCCCTAAAGCGTTGCCGTACCCTCACCTGGACCCTAAACCGTCCTCGTCCCCTAACACTAACCCTAGCCCGAACCCTAAACCTAACACTTCCCCGAAGCCTGACCCTCACCCGTCCCCTAATCCTAACCCGTACGCTAACACTAACCCACGCCCTCACACGCACGCTCCCCCTAAAGCGTTGCCGTACCCTCACCTGGACCCTAAACCGTCCCCGTCACCGTCCCCTAACCCTAGCCCGAACCCTAACCCTAACCCTTCCCCGAAGCCTGACCCTCACCCGTCCCCTAATCCTAACCCGTACGCTAACACTAACCCACGCCCTCACACGCACGCTCCCCCTAAAGCGTTGCCGTACCCTCACCTGGACCCTAAACCGTCCCCGTACCCTAACCCTAACCCTAGCCCGAACCATAACCCTAACCCTTCCCCGAAGCGTGACCCTCACCCGTCCCCTAATCCTAACCCGTACGCTAACACTAACCCGCGCCCTCACATGCACGCTCCCCCTAAAGCGTTGCCGTACCCTCACCTGGACCGTAAACCATCCCCGTCCCCGTCCCCTAACCCTAGCCCGAACCCTAACCCTAACCCTTCCCTGAAGCCTGACCCTCACCCGTCCCCTAATCCTAACCCGTACGCTAACACTAACCCGCGGCTTCACACGCACGCTCCCCCTAAAGCATTGCCGTACCCTCACCTGGACTCTAAACCGTCCCCGTCCCCTAACCCTAACCCTAGCCCGAACCCTAACCCTAACCCTTCCCCGAAGCCTGACCCTCACCCGTCCCCTAATCCTAACCCGTACGCTAACACTAACCCACGCCCTCACACGCACGCTCCCACTAAAGCGTTGCCGTACCCTCACCTGGACCCTAAACCGTCACCGTCCCCATCCCCTAACCCTAGCCCGAACCCTAACCCTAACCCTTCCCCGAAGCCTGACCCTCACCCGTCCCCTAATCCTAACCCGTACGCTATCACTCACCTGCACCCTCACACGCAGGCTCCCCCTTAAGCGTTGCCGTACCCTCACCTGGACCCTAAACCGTCCCCGTCCCCTAACCCTAACCCTAGCCCGAACCCTAACCCTAACCCTTCCCCGAAGCCTGACCCTCACCCGTCCCCTAATCCTAACACGTACGCTAACAATAACCCGCGCCCTCACACGCACGCTCCCTCTAAAGCGTTGCCATACCCTCACCTGGACCCTAAACCGGCCCCGGCCCGTAACCCTAACCGTAGCCCGAACCCTAACCCTAACCCTTCCCCGAAGCCTGACCCTCACCCGTCCCCTAATCCTAACCCGTACGCTAACACTAACCCGCGCCCTCACACGCACGCTCCTCCTAAAGGGTTGCCGTACCCTCACCTGGACCCTAAACCGTCCTCGTCCCCTAACCCTAACCCTAGCCCGAACCCTAAACCTAACACTTCCCCGAAGCCTGACCCTCACCCGTCCCCTAATCCTAACCCGTACGCAAACACTAACCCGCGCCCTCACACGCACGCTCTCCCTAAAGCGTTGCCGTACCCTCACCTGGACCCTAAACCGTCCCCGTCACCGTCCCCTAACCCTAGCCCGAACCCTAACCCTAACCCTTCCCCGAAGCCTGACCCTCACCCGTCCCCTAATCCTAACCCGTACGCTAACACTAACCCGCGCCCTCACACGCACGCTCCCCCTAAAGCGTTGCCATACCCTCACCTGGACCCTAAACCGTCCCCGTCCCCTAACCCTAACCCTAGCCCGAACCATAACCCTAACCCTTCCCCGAAGCCTGACCCTCACCCGTCCCCTAATCCTAACCCGTACGCTAACACTAACTCGCGCCCTCACATGCACGCTCGCCCTAAAGCGTTGCCGTACCATCACCTGGACCCTAAACCTTCCCCATACCCTAACCCTAACCCTAGCCCGAACCCTAACCCTAACCCTTCCCCGAAGCCTGACCCTCACCCGTCCTCTAATCCTAACCCGTACACAAACACTAACCAGCGCCCTCACACGCACGCTCCCCCTAAAGCGTTGCCGTACCCTCAACTGGACCCTAAACCGTCCCCTAACCCTAACCCTAGCCCGAACCCTAACCCTAACCCTTCCCCGAAGCCTGACCCTCACCCGTCCCCTATCCTAACCCGTACGCTAACACTAACCCACGCCCTCACACGCACGCTCCCCCTAAAGCGTTGCCGTACCCTCACCTGGACCGTAAACCGTCCCCGTCCCCTAACCCTAACCCGAACCCTAACCCTAACCCTTCCCCGAAGCCTGACCCTCACCCGTCCCCTAATCCTAACCCGTACGCTAACACTAACCCGCGCCCTCACACGCACGCTCCCCCTAAAGCGTTGCCGTACCCTCACCTGGACCCTAAACCGTCCCCGTCCCCTAACCCTAACCCTAGCCCGAACCGTAACCCTAACACTTCCCCGAAGCCTGACCCTCACCCGTCCCCTAATCCTAACCCGTACGCTAACACTAACCCGCGCCCTCACACGCACGCGCCCCCTAAAGCGTTGCCGTACCGTCACCTGGACCCTAAACCGTCCACGTCCCCTAACCCTAACCCTAGCCCGAACCCTAACCCTAACCCTTCCCCGAAGCCTGACCCTCACCCGTCCCCTAATCCTAACCCGTACGCTATCACTCACCCGCGCCCTCACACGCACGCTCCCCCTTAAGCGTTGCCGTACCCTCTACTGGACCCTAAACCGTCCCCGTCCCCTAACCCTAGCCCGAACCCTAACCCTAACCCTTCCCCGAAGCCTGACCCTCACCCGTCCCCTAATCCTAACACGTACGCTAACACTAACCCGCGCCCTCACACGCACGCTCCCTCTAAAGCGTTGCCGTACCCTCACCTGGACCCTAAACCGTACCCGTCCCCTAACCCTAACCCTAGCCCGAACCCTAACCCTAACCCTTCCCCGAAGCCTGACCCTCACCCGTACCCTAATCCTAACCCGTACGCTAACACTAACCCGCGCCCTCACACGCACGCTCCCCCTAAAGCGTTGCCATACCCTCACCTGGACCCTAAACCGTCCCCGTCCCCTAACCCTAACCCTAGCCCGAACCCTAACCCTAACCCTTCCCCGAAGCCTGACCCTCACCCGTCCCCTAATCCTAACCCGTACGCTAACACTAACCCGCGCCCTCACACGCACGCTCCCCCTAAAGCGTTGCCGTACCCTCACCTGGACCCTAAACCGTCCCCGTCCCCTAACCCTAACCCTAGGCCGAACCCTAACCCTAACCCTTCCCCGAAGCCTGACCCTCACCCGTCCCCTAATCCTAACCCGAACGCTACCACTAACCCGCGCCCTCACACGCACGCTCCCCCTAAAGCGTTGCCGTACCCTCACCTGGACCCTAAACCGTCCCCGTCCCCTAACCATAACCCTAGCCCGAACCCTAACCCTAACCCTTCCCCGAAGCCTGACCCTCACCCGTCCCCTAATCCTAACCCGTACGCTAACACTAACCCGCGCCCTCACACGCACGCTCCCCCTAAATGGTTGCCGTACCCTCACCTGGACCCTCAACCGTCCCCGTCCCCTAACCCTAACCCTAGCCCGAACCCTAACCCTAACCCTTCCCCGAAGCCTGACCCTCACCCGTCCCCTAATCCTAACCCGTACGCTAACACTAACCCGCGCCCTCACACGCACGCTCCCCCTAAACCGTTGCCGTACCCTCATCTGGACCATAAACCGTCCCCGTCCCCTAACCCTAACCCTAGCCCGAACCCTAACCCTAACCCTTCCCCGAAGCCTGACCCTCACCCGTCCCCTAAACCTAACCCGTACGCTAACACTAACCCGCGCCCTGACACGTACGCTCCCCCTAAAGCGTTGCCGTACCCTCACATGGACCCTAAACCGTCCCCGTCCCCGTCCCCTAACCCTAGCCCGAACCCTAACCCTAACCCTTCCCCGAAGCCTGACCCTCACCCGTCCCCTAATCCTAACCCGTAAGCTAACACTAACCAGCGCCCTCACAGGCACGCTCCCCCTAAAGCGTTGCCGTACCCTAACCTGGACCCTAAACCGTCCCCGTCCCCTAACCCTAACCCTAGCCCGAACCATAACCCTAACACTTCCCCGAAGCCTGACCCTCACCCATCCCCTACTCCTAACCCGTACGCTAACACTAACCCGCGCCCTCACACGCACGCTCCCCCTAAAGGGTTGCCGTACCCTCACCTGGACCCTAAACCGTCCCCGTCCCGTAACCCTAACCCTAGCCCGAACCATACCCCTAACACTTCCCCGAAGCCTGACCCTCACCCGTCCCCTATTCCTAACCCGTACGCTATCACTCACCCGCGCCCTCACACGCACGCTCCTCCTTAAGCGTTGCCGTACCCTCACCTGGACCCTAAACCGTCCCCGTCCCCTAACCCTAACCCTAGCCCGAACCCTAACCCTAACCCTTCCCCGAAGCCTGACCCTCACCAGTCCCCTAATTCTAACCCGTATGCTAACACTAACCCGCGCCCTCACACGCACGCTCCCCCTAAAGCGTTGCCGTACCCTCACCTGGACCCTAAACCTTCCCCGTCCCTTAACCCTAACCCTAGCCCGAACCCTAACCCTAACCCTTCCCCGAAGCCTGACTCTCACCCGTCCCCTAATCCTAACCCGTACGCTAACACTAACCCACGCCCTCACACGCACGCTCCCCCTAAAGCGTTGCCGTACCCTCACCTGGACCCGAAACCATCCCCGTCCCCTAACCCTAACCCTAGCCCGAACCCTAACCCTAACACTTCCCCGAAGCCTGACCCTCACCCGTCCCCTAATCCTAACCCGTACGATAACACTAACCCGCGCCCTCACACGCACGCTCCCCCTAAAGCGTTGCCGTACCCTAACCTGGACCCTAAACCGTCCCCGTCCCCGTCCCCTAACCCTAGCCCGAACCCTAACTCTAACCCTTCCCCGAAGCCTGACCCTCACCCGTCCCCTAATCCTAACCCGTACGCTAACACTAACCCGCGGCCTCACACGCACGCTCCCCCTAAAGGGTTGCCGTACCCTCACCTGGACCCTAAACCGTCCCCGTCCCCTAACCCTAACCCTAGCCCGAACCCTAACCCTAACCCTTCCCCGAAGCCTGACCCTCACCCGTCCCCTAATCCTAACCCGTACGCTAACACTAACCCGTGCCCTCACACGCACGCTCCCCCTAAAGCGTTGCCGTACCCTCACCTGGACCCTAAACCGTCCCCGTCCCCTAACCCTAACCCTAGCCCGAACCCTAACCCTAACCCTTCCCCGAAGCCTGACCCTCACCCGTCCCCTAATCCTAACCCGTACGCTAACACTAACCCGCACCCTCACATGCACGCTCCCCCTAAAGCGTTGCCGTACCCTCACCTGGACCCTAAACCGTCCCCGTCCCCGTCCCCTAACCCTAGCCCGAACCCTAACCCTAAACCTTCCCCGAAGCCTGACCCTCACCCGTCCCCTAATCCTAACCCGTACGCTAACACTAACCCGCGCCCTCACACGCACGCTCCCCCTAAAGGGTTGCCGTACCCTCAACTGGACCCTAAACCGTCCCCATCCCCTAACCCTAACCCTAGCCCGAACCCTAACCCTAACCCTTCCCCGAAGCCTGACCCTCACCCGTCCCCTAAACCTAACACGTATGCTAACACTAACCCGCTCCCTCACACGCACGCTCCCCCTAAAGCGTTGCCGTACCCTCACCTGGACCCTAAACCGTCCCCGTCCCCTAACCCTAACCCTATCCCGAACCCTAACCCTAACCCTTCCCCGAAGCCTGACCCTCACCCGTCCCCTAATCCTAACCCGTACGCAAACACTAACCCGCACCCTCACACGCACGCTCCCCCTAAAGGGTTGCCGTACCCTCACCTGGACCCTAAACCGTCCCCGTCCCCTAACCCTAACACTAGCCCGAACCCTAACACTAACCCTTCCCCGAAGCCTGACCCTCACCCGTCCCCTAATCCTAACCCGTACGCTAACACTAACCCGCGCCCTCACACGCACGCTCCCCCTAAAGCGTTGCCGTACCCTCACCTGGACCCTAAACCGTCCCCGTCCCCTAACCATAACCCTAGACCGAACCCTAACCCTAACTCTTCCCCGAAGCCTGACCCTCACCCGTCCCCTAATCCTAACCCGTACGCTAACACTAACCCGCGCCCTAACACGCACGCTCCCCCTAAAGCGTTGCCGTACCCTCACATGGACCCTAAACCGTCCCCGTCCCCTAACCCTAACCGTAGCCCGAACCCTAACACTAACCCTTCCCCGAAGCCTGACCCTCACCCGTCCCCTAATCCTAACCCGTACGCTAACACTAACCCGCACCCTCACACGCACGCTCCCCCTAAAGCGTTGCCATACCCCCAGCTGGACCCTAAACCGTCCCCGTCCCTTAACCCTAACCCTAGCCTGAACCCTAACCCTAACCCTTCCCCGAAGCCTGACCCTCACCCGTCCCCTAATCCTAACCAATAGGCTAACACTAACCCGCGCCCTCACACGCACTCTCCCCCTAAAGCGTTGCCGTACCCTCACCTGGACCCTAAACCGTCCCCGTCCCCTAACCCTAACCCTAGCCCGAACCCTAACCCTAACCCTTCCCCGAAGCCTGACCCTCACCCGTCCCCTAATCCAAACCCGTACGCTAACACTAACCCGCGCCCTCACACGCACGCTCCCCCTAAAGCGTTGCCGTACCCTCACCTGGACCCTAAACCGTCCCCGTCCCCTAACCCTAACCCTAGCCCGAACCCTAACCCTAACCCTTCCCCGAAGCCTGACCCTCACCCGTCCCCTAATCCTAACCCGTACGCTATCACTCACCCGCGCCCTCACACGCACGCTCCCCCTTAAGCGTTGCCGTACCCTCACCTGGACCCTAAACAGTCCCCGTCCCCTAACCCTAAAACGAATCCTAACCCTAACCCTTCCCCGAAGTCAGACCCTCACCCGTCCCCTAATCCTAACACGTACGCTAACAATAACCCGCGTCCTCACACGCACGCTCCCTCTAAAGCGTTGCCGTACCCTCACCTGGACCCTAAACCGTCCCCGTCCCCTAACCCTAACCCTAGCCCGAACCCTAACACTAACCCTTCCCCGAAGCCTGACCCTCACCCGTCCCATAATCCTAACCCGTACGCTAACACTAACCCGCGCCCTCACACGCACGCTCCCCCTAAAGCGTTGCCGTACCCTCACCTGGACCGTAAACCGTCCCCGTCCCCTAACCCTAACCCTAGCCCGAACCCTAAACCTAACCCTTCCCCGAAGCCTGACCCTCACCCGTCCCCTAATCCTAACCCGTACGCTAACACTAACCCGCGCCCTCACACGCACGCTCCCCCTAAAGCGTTGCCGTACCCTCACCTGGACCCTAAACCGTCCCCGTCCCCTAACCCTAACCCTAGCCCGAACCCTAACCCTAACCCTTCCCCGAAGCCTGACCCTCACCCGTCCCCTAATCCTAACCCATACGCTAACACTAACCCACGGCCTCACACGCACGCTCCCCCTAAAGCGTTGCCGTACCCTCACCTGGACCCTAAACCGTCCCCGTCCCCTAACCCTAACCCTAGCCCGAACCCTAACCCTAACCCTTCCCCGAAGCCTGACCCTCACCCGTCCCCTAATCCTAACCCGTACGCTAACACTAACCCGCGCCCTCACACGCACGCTCCCACTAAAGGGTTGCCGTACCTTCAACTGGACCCTAAACCGTCCCCATTCCCTAACCCTAACCCTAGCCCGAACCCTAACCCTAACCCTTCCCCGAAGCCTGACCCTCACCCGTCCCCTAATCCTAACCCGTACGCTAACACTAACCCGCGCCCTCACACGCACGCTCCCCCTAAAGCGTTGCCGTACACTCACCTGGACCCTAAACCGTCCCCGTCCGCTAACCCTAACCCTAGCCCGAACCCTAACCCTAACCCTTCCCCGAAGCCTGACCCTCACCCGTCCCCTAATCCTAACCCGTAAGCTAACACTAACCAGCGCCCTCACACGCACGCTCCCCCTAAAGCGTTGCCGTACCCTCACCTGGACCCTAAACCGTCCCCGTCCCCTAACCCTAACCCTAGCCCGAACCATAACCCTAACACTTCCCCGAAGCCTGACCCTCACCCATCCCCTACTCCTAAACCGTACGCTAACACTAACCCGCGCCCTCACACGCACGCTCCCCCTAAAGGGTTGCCGTACCCTCACCTGGACCCTAAACCGTCCCCGTCCCGTAACCCTAACCCTAGTCCGAACCCTACCCCTAACACTTCCCCGAAGCCTGACCCTCACCCGTCCCCTATTCCTAACCCGTACGCTATCACTCACCCGCGCCCTCACACGCACGCTCCTCCTTAAGCGTTGCCGTACCCTCACCTGGACCCTAAACCGTCCCCGTCCCCTAACCTTAACCCTAGCCCGAACCCTAACCCTAACCCTTCCCCGAAGCCTGACCCTCACCCGTCCCCTAATCCTAACACGTACGCTAACAATAACCCACGCCCTCACACGCAGGCTCCCTCTAAAGCGTTGCCGTACCCTCACCTTGACCCTAAACCAGCCCCGTCCCCTAACCCTAACCCTAGCCCGAACCCTAACCCTAACCCTTCCCCGAAGCCTGACCCTCACCCGTCCCCTAATCCTAACCCGTACGCTAACACTAACCCGTGCCCTCACATGCACGCTCCCCCTACAGCGTTGCCGTACCTTCACCTGGACCGTAAACCGTCCCCGTCCCCTAACCCTAACCCTAGCCCGAACCCTAACCCTAACCCTTCCCCGAAGCCTGACCCTCACCAGTCCCCTAATTTTAACCCGTATGCTAACACTAACCCGCGCCCTCACACGCACGCTCCCCCTAAAGCGTTGCCGTACCCTCACCTGGACCCTAAACCTTCCCCGTCCCTTAACGCTAACCCTAGCCCGAACCCTAACCCTAACCCTTCCCCGAAGCCTGACTCTCACCCGTCCCCTAATCCTAACCCGTACGCTAACACTAACCCACGCCCTCACACGCTCGCTCCCCCTAAAGCGTTGCCGTACCCTCACCTGCACCCGAAACCGTCCCCGTCCCCTAACCCTAACCCTAGCCCGAACCCTAACCCTAACACTTCCCCGAAGCCTGACCCTCACCCGTCCCCTAATCCTAACCCGTACGCTAACACTAACCCGCGCCCTCACACGCACGCTCCCCCTAAAGCGTTGCCGTACCCTAACCTGGACCCTAAACCGTCCCCGTCCCCGTCCCCTAACCCTAGCCCGAACCCTAACTCTAACCCTTCCCCGAAGCCTGACCCTCACCCGTCCCCTAATCCTAACCAATAGGCTAACACTAACCCGCGCCCTCACACGCACTCTCCCCCTAAAGCGTTGCCGTACCCTCACCTGGACCCTAAACCGTCCCCGTCCCCTAACCCTAACCCTAGCCCGAACCCTAACCCTAACCCTTCCCCGAAGCCTGACCCTCACCCATCCCCTAATCCAAACCCGTACGCTAACACTAACCCGCGCCCTCACACGCACGCTCCCCCTAAAGCATTGACGTACCCTCATCTGGACCCTAAACCGTCCCCGTCCCCTAACCCTAACCCTAGCCCGAACCCTAACCCTAACCCTTCCCCGAAGCCTGACCCTCACCCGTCCCCTAATCCTAACCCGTACGCTATCACTCACCCACGCCCTCACACGCACGATCCCCCTTAAGCGTTGCCGTACCCTCACCTGGACCCTAAACCGTCCCCGTCCCCTAACCCTAACACGAATCTTAACCCTAACCCTTCCCCGAAGTCGGACCCTCACCCGTCCCCTAATCCTAACACGTACGCTAACAATAACCCGCGTCCTCACACGCACGCTCCCTCTAAAGCGTTGCCGTACCCTCACCTGGACCCTAAACCGTCCCCGTCCCCTAACCCTAACCCTAGCCCGAACCCTAACCCTAACCCTTCCCCGAAGCCTGACCCTCACCCGTCCCATAATCCTAACCCGTACGCTAACACTAACCCGCGCCCTCACACGCACGCTCCCCCTAAAGCGTTGCCGTACCCTCACCTGGACCCTAAACCGTCCCCGTCCCCTAACCCTAACCCTAGCCCGAACCCTAACCCTAACCCTTCCCCGAAGCCTGACCCTCACCCGTCCCCTAATCCTAACCCATACGCTAACACTAACCCGCGGCCTCACACGCACGTTCCCCCTAAAGCGTTGCCGTACCCTCACCTGGACCCTAAACCGTCCCCGTCCCCTAACCCTAACCCTAGCCCGAACCCTAACCCTAACCCTTCCCCGAAGCCTGACCCTCACCCGTCCCCTAATCCTAACCCGTACGCTAACACTAACCCGCGCCCTCACACGCACGCTCCCCCTAAAGCGTTGCCGTACCCTCACCTGGACCCTAAACCGTCCCAGTCCCCTAACCCTAACCCTAGCCCGAACCCTAACCCTAACACATCCCCGAAGCCTGACCCTCACCCGTCCCCAAATCCTAACCCGTACGCTAACACTAACCCGCGCCCTCACACGCACGCTCCCCCTAAAGTGCTGCCGTACCCTCACCTGGACCTTAAACCGTCCCCGTCCCCTAACCCTAACCCTAGCCCGAACCCTAACCCTAACCCTTCCCCGAAACCTGACCCTCACCCGTCCCCTAATCCTAACCCGTACGCTAACACTAAACCACGCCCTCACACGCACGCTCCCCCTAAAGCGTTGCCGTACCCTCACCTGGACCCTAAACCGTTCCCGTCCCCTAACCCTAACCCTAGCCCGAACCATAACCCTAACCCTTCCCCGAAGCCTGACCCACACCCGTCCCCTAATCCTAACCCATACGCTAACACTAACCCGCGCCCTCACACGCACGCTCCCCCTAAAGCGTTGCCGTACCCTCACCTGGACCCTAAACCGTCCCCGTCCCCTAACCCTAACCCTAGCCCGAACCCTAACCCTAACCCTTCCCCGAAGCCTGACCCTCACCCGTCCCCTAATCCTAACCCGTACGCTAACACTAACCCGCGCCCTCACACGCACGCTACCCCTAAAGCGTTGCCGTACCCTCACCTGGACCGTAAACCATCCCCGTCCCCTAACCCTAACCCTAGCCCGAACCGTAACCCTAACCCTTCCCTGAAGCCTGACCCTCACCCGTCCCCTAATCCTAATCCGTACGCTAACACAAACCCGCGCCCTCACACGCACGCTCCCCCTAAAGGGTTGCCGTACCCTCACCTGGACCCTAAACCGTCCCCGTCCCCTAACCCTAACCCTAGCCCGAACCCTAACCCTAACCCTTCCCCGAAGCCTGACCCTCACCCGTCCCCTAATCCTAACCCGTACGCTAACACTAACCCGCACCCTCACACGCACGCTCCCCCTAAACCGTTGCCGTACCCTCACCTGGACCCTAAACCGTCCCCGTCCCCTAACCCTAACCCTAGCCCGAACCCTAACCCTAACACTTCCCCGAAGCCTGACCCTCACCCGTCCCCTAATCCTAACCCGTACACTAACACTAACCCGCGCCCTGACACGCACGTTCCCCCTAAAGCGTTGCCGTACCCTCACCTGGACCCTAAACCGTCACCGTCCCCTAACCCTAACCCTAGCCTGAACCCTAAACCTAACCCTTCCCCGAAGCCTGACCCTCACCCGTCCCCTAATCCTAACCCGTACGCTAACACTAACCCACGCCCTCACACGCACGCTCCCCCTAAAGCGTTGCCGTACCCTCACCTGGACCCTAAACCGTCCCCGTCCCCTAACCCTAACCCTACCCCGAACCATAACCCTAACCCTTCCCCGAAGCCTGACCCTCACCCGTCCCCTAATCCTAAACCGTACGCTAACACTAACCCGCGCCCTCACACGCACGCTCCCCCTAAAGTGTTGCCGAACCCTCACCTGGACCCTAAACCGTCCGCGTCCCCTAACCCTAACCCTAGCCTGAACCCTAACCCTAACCCTTCCCCGAAGCCTGACCCTCACCCGTCCCGTAATCCTAACCCGTACGCTAACACTAACCCGCGCCCTCACACGCACGCTCCCCCTAAAGTGTTGCCGTACCCTCACCTGGACCCTAAACCGTCCCCGTCCCCGTCCCCTAACCCTAGCCCGAACCCTAACCCTAACCCTTCCCCGAAGCCTGACCCTCACCCGTCCCCTAATCCTAACCCGTACGCTAACACTAACCCGCGCCCTCACACGCACGCTCCCCCTAAAGCCTTGCCGTACCCTCACCTGGACCCTAAACCGTCCCCGTCCCCTAACCCTAACCCTAGCCCGAACCCTAACCCTAACCCTTCCCCGAAGCCTGACCCTCACCCGTCCCCTAATCCTAACCCGTTCGCTAACACTAACCCACGCCCTCACACGCACTCTCCCCCTAAAGCGTTGCCGTACCCTCACCTGAACCCTAAACCGTCCCCGTCCCCTAACCCTAACCCTAGCCCGAACCCTAACCCTAACCCTTCCCCGAAGCCTGACCCTCACCCGTCCCCTACTCCTAACCCGTACGCTAACACTAACCCGCGCCCTCACACGCACGCTCCCCCTAAAGCGTTGCCATACCCTCACCTGGACCCTAAACCTTCCCCATCCCCTAACCCTAACCCTAGCCCGAACCCTAACCCTAACCCTTCCACGAAGCCTGACCCTCACCCGTCCTCTAATCCTAACCCGTACGCTAACACTAACCCGCGCCCTCACACACACGCTCCCCCTAAAGCGTTGCCGTACCCTCACCTGGACCCTAAACCGTCCCCGTCCCCTAACCCTAACCCAAGCCCGAACCTTAACCCTAACCCTTCCCCGAACCCTGACCCTCACCCGTCCCCTAATCCTAACCCGTACGCTAACACTAACCCGCGCCCTCACACGCACGCTCCCCCTAAAGCGTTGCCGTACCCTCACCTGGACCCTAAACCTTCCCCGTCCCCGTCCCCTAACCCTAGCCCGAACCCTAACCATAACCCTTCCCCGAAGCCTGACCCTCACCCGTCCCCTAATCCTAACCCGTACGCTAACACTAACCCGCGCCCTCACACGCACGCTCCCCCTAAAGCATTGCCGTACCCCCACATGGACCCTAAACCTTCCCCATCCCCTAACCCTAACCTTAGCCCGAACCCTAACCCTAACCCTTACCCGAAGCCTGACCCTCACCCGTCCCCTAATCCTAACCCGTACGCTAACACTAACCCGCGCCCTCACACGCACGCTCCCCCTAAAGCGTTGCCGTACCCCCACCTGGACCCTAAACCGTCCCCGTCCCCTAACCCTAACCCTAGCCTGAACCCTAACCCTAACCCTTCCCCGAAGCCTGACCCTCACCCGTCCCGTAATCCTAACACGTACGCTAACAATAACCCGCGCCCTCACACGCACGCTCCCCCTTAAGCGTTGCCGTACCCTCACCTGGACCCTAAACCGTCCCCGTCCCCGTCCCCTAACCCTAGCCCGAACCCTAACCCTAACCCTTCCCCAAAGCCTGACCCTCACCCGTCCCCTAATCCTAACCCGTACGCTAACACTAACACGCGCCCTCACACGCACGCTCCCCCTAAAGGGTTGCCGTACCCTCACCTGGACCCTAAACCGTCCCCGTCCCCTAACCCTAACCCTAGCCCGAACCCTAACCCTAACCCTTCCCCGAAGCCTGACCCTCACCCGTCCCCTAACCCTAACCCTAGCCCGAACCCTAACCCTAACCCTTCCCCGAAGCCTGACCCTCACCCGTCCCCTAATCCTAACCCGTACGCTAACACTAACCCGCGCCCTCACACGCACCCTCCCCCAAAAGGGTTGCCGTACCCTCACCTGGACCCTAAACCGTCACCGTCCCCGTCCCCTAACCCTAGCCCGAACCCTAACCCTAACCCTTCCCCGAAGCCTGACCCTCACCCGTCCCCTAATCCTAACCCGTACGCTATCACTCACCCGCACCCTGACACGCAGGCTCCCCCTTAAGCGCTGCCGTACCCTCACCTGGACCCTAAACCGTCCCCATCCCCTAACCCTAACCCTAGCCCGAACCCTAACCCTAACCCTTCCCCGAAGCCTGACCCTCACCCGTCCCCTAATCCTAACACGTACGCTAACAATAACCCGCGCCCTCACACGCACGCTCCCTCTAAAGCGTTGCCATACCCTCACCTGGACCCTAAACCGTCCCCGTCCCCTAACCCTAACCCTAGCCCGAACCCTAACCCTAACCCTTCCCCGAAGCCTGACCCTCACCCGTCCCATAATCCTAAACCGTACGCTAACACTAACGCGCGCCCTCACACGCACGCTCCCCCTAAAGCGTTGCCGTACCCTCACCTGGACCCTAAACCGTCCTCGTCCCCTAACCCTAACCCTAGCCCGAACCCTAAACCTAACACTTCCCCGAAGCCTGACCCTCACCCGTCCCCTAATCCTAAACCGTACGCTAACACTAACCCGCGCCCTCACACGCACGCTCTCCCTAAAGCGTTGCCGTATCCTCACCTGGACCCTAAACCGTCCCCGTCACCGTCCCCTAACCCTAGCCCGAACCCTAAACCTAACCCTTCCCCGAAGCCTGACCCTCACCCGTCCCCTAATCCTAACCCGTACGCTAACACTAACCCACGCCCTCACACGCACGCTCCCCCTAAAGCGTTGCCATACCCTCACCTGGACCCTAAACCGTCCCCGTCACCGTCCCCTAACCCTAGCCCGAACCCTAACCCTAACCCTTCCCCGAAGCCTGACCCTCACCCGTCCCCTAATCCTAACCCGTACGCTAACACTAACCCGCGCCCTCACATGCACGCTCCCCCTAAAGCGTTGCCGTACCCTCACCTGGACCCTAAACCGTCCCCGTACCCGTCCCCTAACCCTAGCCCGAACCATAACCCTAACCCTTCCCCGAAGCCTGACCCTCACCCGTCCCCTAATCCTAACCCGTACGCTAACACTAACCCGCGCCCTCACATGCACGCTCCCCCTAAAGCGTTGCCGTACCCTCACCTGGACCCTAAACCTTCCCCATCCCCTAACCCTAACCCTAGCCCGAACCATAACCCTAACCCTTCCCCGAAGCCTGACCCTCACCCGTCCTCTAATCCTAACCCGTACGCTAACACTAACCAGCGCCCTCACACGCACGCTCCCCCTAAAGCGTTGCCGTACCCTCAACTGGACCCTAAACCGTCCCCTAACCCTAACCCTAGCCCGAACCCTAACCCTAACCCTTCCCCGAAGCCTGACCCTCACCCGTCCTCTAATCCTAACCCGTACACTAACACTAACCAGCGCCCTCACACGCACGCTCCCCCTAAAGCGTTGCCGTACCCTCAACTGGACCCTAAACCGTCCCCTAACCCTAACCCTAGCCCGAACCCTAACCCTAACCCTTCCCCGAAGCCTGACCCTCACCCGTCCCCTATCCTAACCCGTACGCTAACACTAACCCACGCCCTCACACGCACGCTCCCCCTAAAGCGTTGCCGTACCCTCACCTGGACCCTAAACCGTCCCCGTCCCCTAACCCTAACCCTAGCCCGAACCGTAACCCTAACCCTTCCCCGAAGCCTGACCCTCACCCGTCCCCTAATCCTACCCCGTACGCTAACACTAACCCGCGCCCTCACACGCACGCTCCCCCTAAAGCGTTGCCGTACCCTCACCTGGACCCTAAACCGTCCCCGTCCCCTAACCCTAACCCTAGCCCGAACCGTAACCCTAACACTTCCCCGAAGCCTGACCCTCACCCGTCCCCTAATCCTAACCCGTACGCTAACACTAACCCGCGCCCTCACACGCACGCTCCCCCTTAAGCGTTGCCGTACCCTCACCTGGACCCTAAACCGTCCCTGTCCCCTAACCCTAACCCTAGCCCGAACCCTAACCCTAACCCTTCCCCGAAGCCTGACCCTCACCCGTCCCCTAATCCTAACCCGTACGCTAACACTAACCCGCGCCCTCACACGCACGCTCCCCCTTAAGTGTTGCCGTACCCTCTACTGGACCCTAAACCGTCCCAATCCCCTAACCCTAACCCGAATCCTAACCCTAACCCTTCCCCGAAGCCTGACCCTCACCCGTCCCCTAATCCTAACACGTCCGCTAACACTAACCCGCGCCCTCACACGCACGCTCCCTCTAAAGCGTTGCCGTACCCTCATCTGGACCCTAAACCGTACCCGTCCCCTAACCCTAACCCTAGCCCGAACCCTAACCCTAACCCTTCCCCGAAGCCTGACCCTCACCCGTACCCTATCCTAACCCGTACGCTAACACTAACCCGCGCCCTCACACGCACGCTCCCCCTAAAGCATTGCCATACCCTCACCTGGACCCTAAACCGTCCCCGTCCCCTAACCCTAACCCTAGCCCGAACCCTAACCCTAACCCTTCCCCGAAGCCTGACCCTCACCCGTCCCCTAATCCTAACCCGTACGCTAACACTAACCCGTGCCCTCACACGCACGCTCCCCCTAAAGCGTTGCCGTACCCTCACCTGGACCCTAAACCGTCCCCGTCCCCGTCCCCTAACCCTAGCCCGAACCCTAACCCTAACCCTTCCCCGAAGCCTGACCCTCACCCGTCCCCTAATCCTAACCCGTACGCTAACACTAACCTGCGCCCTCACACGCACGCTCCCCCTAAAGCGTTGCCGTACCCTCACCTGGACCCTAAACCTTCCCCATCCCCTAACCCTAACCCTAGCCCGAACCCTAACCCTAACCCTTCCCCGAAGCCTGACCCTCACCCGTCCCCTAATCCTAACCCGTACGCTAACACTAACCCGCACCCTCACACACACGCTCCCCCTAAAGCGTTGCCGTACCCCCACCTGGACCCTAAACCGTCCCCGTCCCCTAACCCTAACCCTAGCCTGAACCCTAACCCTAACACTTCCCCGAAGCCTGACCCTCACCCGTCCCCTAATCCTAACACGTACGCTAACAATAACCCGCGCCCTCACACGCACGCTCCCCCTTAAGCGTTGCCGTATCCTCACCTGGACCCTAAACCGTCCCCGTCCCCGTCCCCTAACCCTAGCCCGAACCCTAACCCTAACCCTTCCCCGAAGCCTGACCCTCACCCGTCCCCTAATCCTAACCCGTACGCTAACACTAACACGCGCCCTCACACGCACGCTCCCCCTAAAGGGTTGCCGTACACTCACCTGGACCCTAAACCGTCCCCGTCCCCTAACCCTAACCCTAGCCCGAACCCTAACCCTAACCCTTCCCCGAAGCCTGACCCTCACCCGTCCCCTAATCCTAACCGGTACGCTAACACTAACCGGCGCCCTCACACGCACGCTCCCCCTAAAGCGTTGCCGTACCCTCACCTGGACCCTAAACTGTCCCCGTCCCCGTCCCCTAACCCTAGCCCGAACCCTAACCCTAACCCTTCCCCGAAGCCTGACCCTCACCCGTCCCCTAATCCTAACCCGTATGCTAACACTAACCTGCGCCCTCACACGCACGCTCCCCCTAAAGCGTTGCCGTACCCTCACCTGGACCCTAAACTTTCCCCATCCCCTAACCCTAACCCTAGACCGAACCCTAACCCTAACCCTTCCCCGAAGCCTGACCCTCACCCGTCCTCTAATCCTAACCCATACGCTAACACTAACCCGCGCCCTCACACGCACGCTCCCCCTAAAGCGTTGCCGTACCCTCACCTGGACCCTAAACCGTCCCCGTCCCCTAACCCTAACCCTAGCCCGAACCGTAACCCTAACCCTTCCCCGAAGCCTGACCCTCACCCGTCCCCTCATCCTAACCCGTACGCTAACACTAACCCGCACCCTCACACGCACGCTCCCCCTAAAGCGTTGCCGTACCCGCACCTGTACCCTAAACCGTCCCCGTCCCCTAACCCTAACCCTAGCCCGAACCCTAACCCTAACCCTTCCCCGAAGCCTGACCCTCACCCGTCCCCTAATCCTAACCCGTACGCTAACACTGACCCGAGCCCTCACATGCACGCTCCCCCTAAAGCGTTGCCGTACCCTCACCTGGACCCTAAACCTTCCCCATCCCCTAACCCTAACCCTAGCCCGAACCCTAACCCTAACCCTTCCCAGAAGCCTGACCCTCACCCGTCCCCTAATCCTAACCCGTACGCTAACACTAACCCGCGCCCTCACACGCACCCTCCCCCTAAAGGGTTGCCGTACCCTCACCTGGACCCTAAACCGTCACCGTCCCCGTCCCCTAACCCTAGCCCGAACCCTAACCCTAACCCTTCCCCGAAGCCTGACCCTCACCCGTCCCCTAATCCTAACCCGTACGCTATCACTCACCCGCACCCTCACACGCACGCTCCCCCTAAAGCGTTGCCGTACCCTCACCTGGACCCTAAACCGTCCTCGTCCCCTAACCCTAACCCTAGCCCGAACCCTAAACCTAACACTTCCCCGAAGCCTGACCCTCACCCGTCCCCTAATCCTAACCCGTACGCAAACACTAACCCTCGCCCTCACACGCACGCTCTCCCTAAAGCGTTGCCGTACCCTCACCTGGACCCTAAACCGTCCCCGTCACCGTCCCCTAACCCTAGCCCGTACCCTAACCCTAACCCTTCCCCGAAGCCTGACCCTCACCCGTCCCCTAATCCTAACCCGTACGCTAACACTAACCCACGCCCTCACACGCACGCTCCCCCTAAAGCGTTGCCATACCCTCACCTGGACCCTAAACCGTCCCCGTCCCCTAACCCTAACCCTAGCCCGAACCATAACCCTAACCCTTCCCCGAAGCCTGACCCTCACCCGTTCCCTAATCCTAACCCGTACGCTAACACTAACCCGCGCCCTCACATGCACTCTCCCCCTAAAGCGTTGCCGTACCCTCACCTGGACCCTAAACCGTCCCCGTACCCGTCCCCTAACCCTAGCCCGAACCATAACCCTAACCCTTCCCCGAAGCCTGACCCTCACCCGTCCCCTAATCCTAACCCGTACGCTAACACTAACTCGCGCCCTCACATGCACGCTCCCCCTAAAGCGTTGCCGTACCATCACCTGGACCCTAAACCTTCCCCATCCCCTAACCCTAACCCTAGCCCGAACCCTAACCCTAAACCTTCCCCGAAGCCTGACCCTCACCCGTCCTCTAATCCTAACCCGTACACTAACACTAACCAGCGCCCTCAAACGCACGCTCCCCCTAAAGCGTTGCCGTACCCTCAACTGGACCCTAAACCGTCCCCTAACCCTAACCCTAGCCCGAACCCTAACCCTAACCCTTCCCCGAAGCCTGACCCTCACCCGTCCCCTATCCTAACCCGTACGCTAACACTAACCCACGCCCTCACACGCACGCTCCCCCTAAAGCGTTGCCGTACCCTCACCTGGACCCTAAACCGTCCCCGTCCCCGTCCCCTAACCCTAGCCCGAACCCTAACCCTAACCCTTCCCCGAAGCCTGACCCTCACCCGTCCCCTAATCCTAACCCGTACGCTAACACTAACCTGCGCCCTCACACGCACGCTCCCCCTAAAGCGTTGCCGTACCCTCACCTGGACCCTAAACCTTCCCCATCCCCTAACCCTAACCCTAGCCCGAACCCTAACCCTAACCCTTCCCCGAAGCCTGACCCTCACCCGTCCCCTAATCCTAACCCGTACGCTAACACTAACCCGCACCCTCACACACACGCTCCCCCTAAAGCGTTGCCGTACCCCCACCTGGACCCTAAACCGTCCCCGTCCCCTAACCCTAACCCTAGCCTGAACCCTAACCCTAACACTTCCCCGAAGCCTGACCCTCACCCGTCCCCTAATCCTAACACGTACGCTAACAATAACCCGCGCCCTCACACGCACGCTCCCCCTTAAGCGTTGCCGTATCCTCACCTGGACCCTAAACCGTCCCCGTCCCCGTCCCCTAACCCTAGCCCGAACCCTAACCCTAACCCTTCCCCGAAGCCTGACCCTCACCCGTCCCCTAATCCTAACCCGTACGCTAACACTAACACGCGCCCTCACACGCACTCTCCCCCTAAAGCGTTGCCGTACCCTCACCTGGACCCTAAACCGTCCCCGTCCCCTAACCCTAACCCTAGCCCGAACCCTAACCCTAACCCTTCCCCGAAGCCTGACCCTCACCCGTCCCCTAATCCTAACCCGTACGCTAACACTAACCCGCGCCCTCACACGCACGCTCCCCCTAAAGCGTTGCCGTACCCTCACCTGGACCCTAAACCGTCCCCGTCCCCTAACCCTAACCCTAGCCCGAACCGTAACCCTAACACTTCCCCGAAGCCTGACCCTCACCCGTCCCCTAATCCTAACCCGTACGCTAACACTAACCCGCGCCCTCACACGCACGCTCCCCCTTAAGCGTTGCCGTACCCTCACCTGGACCCTAAACCGTCCCTGTCCCCTAACCCTAACCCTAGCCCGAACCCTAACCCTAACCCTTCCCCGAAGCCTGACCCTCACCCGTCCCCTAATCCTAACCCGTACGCTAACACTAACCCGCGCCCTCACACGCACGCTCCCCCTTAAGCGTTGCCGTACCCTCTACTGGACCCTAAACCGTCCCAATCCCCTAACCCTAACCCGAATCCTAACCCTAACCCTTCCCCGAAGCCTGACCCTCACCCGTCCCCTAATCCTAACACGTCCGCTAACACTAACCCGCGCCCTCACACGCACGCTCCCTCTAAAGCGTTGCCGTACCCTCATCTGGACCCTAAACCGTACCCGTCCCCTAACCCTAACCCTAGCCCGAACCCTAACCCTAACACTTCCCCGAAGCCTGACCCTCACCCGTCCCCTAATCCTAACACGTACGCTAACAATAACCCGCGCCCTCACACGCACGCTCCCCCTTAAGCGTTGCCGTATCCTCACCTGGACCCTAAACCGTCCCCGTCCCCGTCCCCTAACCCTAGCCCGAACCCTAACCCTAACCCTTCCCCGAAGCCTGACCCTCACCCGTCCCCTAATCCTAACCCGTACGCTAACACTAACACGCGCCCTCACACGCACGCTCCCCCTAAAGGGTTGCCGTACACTCACCTGGACCCTAAACCGTCCCCGTCCCCTAACCCTAACCCTAGCCCGAACCCTAACCCTAACCCTTCCCCGAAGCCTGACCCTCACCCGTCCCCTAATCCTAACCGGTACGCTAACACTAACCGGCGCCCTCACACGCACGCTCCCCCTAAAGCGTTGCCGTACCCTCACCTGGACCCTAAACTGTCCCCGTCCCCGTCCCCTAACCCTAGCCCGAACCCTAACCCTAACCCTTCCCCGAAGCCTGACCCTCACCCGTCCCCTAATCCTAACCCGTATGCTAACACTAACCTGCGCCCTCACACGCACGCTCCCCCTAAAGCGTTGCCGTACCCTCACCTGGACCCTAAACTTTCCCCATCCCCTAACCCTAACCCTAGACCGAACCCTAACCCTAACCCTTCCCCGAAGCCTGACCCTCACCCGTCCTCTAATCCTAACCCATACGCTAACACTAACCCGCGCCCTCACACGCACGCTCCCCCTAAAGCGTTGCCGTACCCTCACCTGGACCCTAAACCGTCCCCGTCCCCTAACCCTAACCCTAGCCCGAACCGTAACCCTAACCCTTCCCCGAAGCCTGACCCTCACCCGTCCCCTCATCCTAACCCGTACGCTAACACTAACCCGCACCCTCACACGCACGCTCCCCCTAAAGCGTTGCCGTACCCGCACCTGTACCCTAAACCGTCCCCGTCCCCTAACCCTAACCCTAGCCCGAACCCTAACCCTAACCCTTCCCCGAAGCCTGACCCTCACCCGTCCCCTAATCCTAACCCGTACGCTAACACTAACCCGAGCCCTCACATGCACGCTCCCCCTAAAGCGTTGCCGTACCCTCACCTGGACCCTAAACCTTCCCCATCCCCTAACCCTAACCCTAGCCCGAACCCTAACCCTAACCCTTCCCCGAAGCCTGACCCTCACCCGTCCCCTAATCCTAACCCGTACGCTAACACTAACCCGCGCCCTCACACGCACCCTCCCCCTAAAGGGTTGCCGTACCCTCACCTGGACCCTAAACCGTCACCGTCCCCGTCCCCTAACCCTAGCCCGAACCCTAACCCTAACCCTTCCCCGAAGCCTGACCCTCACCCGTCCCCTAATCCTAACCCGTACGCTATCACTCACCCGCACCCTCACACGCACGCTCCCCCTAAAGCGTTGCCGTACCCTCACCTGGACCCTAAACCGTCCTCGTCCCCTAACCCTAACCCTAGCCCGAACCCTAAACCTAACACTTCCCCGAAGCCTGACCCTCACCCGTCCCCTAATCCTAACCCGTACGCAAACACTAACCCTCGCCCTCACACGCACGCTCTCCCTAAAGCGTTGCCGTACCCTCACCTGGACCCTAAACCGTCCCCGTCACCGTCCCCTAACCCTAGCCCGAACCCTAACCCTAACCCTTCCCCGAAGCCTGACCCTCACCCGTCCCCTAATCCTAACCCGTACGCTAACACTAACCCACGCCCTCACACGCACGCTCCCCCTAAAGCGTTGCCATACCCTCACCTTGACCCTAAACCGTCCCCGTCCCCTAACCCTAACCCTAGCCCGAACCATAACCCTAACCCTTCCCCGAAGCCTGACCCTCACCCGTTCCCTAATCCTAACCCGTACGCTAACACTAACCCGCGCCCTCACATGCACTCTCCCCCTAAAGCGTTGCCGTACCCTCACCTGGACCCTAAACCGTCCCCGTACCCGTCCCCTAACCCTAGCCCGAACCATAACCCTAACCCTTCCCCGAAGCCTGACCCTCACCCGTCCCCTAATCCTAACCCGTACGCTAACACTAACTCGCGCCCTCACATGCACGCTCCCCCTAAAGCGTTGCCGTACCATCACCTGGACCCTAAACCTTCCCCATCCCCTAACCCTAACCCTAGCCCGAACCCTAACCCTAAACCTTCCCCGAAGCCTGACCCTCACCCGTCCTCTAATCCTAACCCGTACACTAACACTAACCAGCGCCCTCAAACGCACGCTCCCCCTAAAGCATTGCCGTACCCTCAACTGGACCCTAAACCGTCCCCTAACCCTAACCCTAGCCCGAACCCTAACCCTAACCCTTCCCCGAAGCCTGACCCTCACCCGTCCCCTATCCTAACCCGTACGCTAACACTAACCCACGCCCTCACACGAACGCTCCCCCTAAAGCGTTGCCGTACACTCACCTGGACCCTAAACCGTCCCCGTCCCCGTCCCCTAACCCTAGCCCGAACCCTAACCCTAACCCTTCCCCGAAGCGTGACCCTCACCCGTCCCCTAATCCTAACCCGTACGCTAACACTAACCTGCGCCCTCACACGCACGCTCCCCCTAAAGCGTTGCCGTACCCTCACCTGGACCCTAAACCTTCCCCATCCCCTAACCCTAACCCTAGCCCGAACCCTAACCCTAACCCTTCCCCGAAGCCTGACCCTCACCCGTCCCCTAATCCTAACCCGTACGCTAACACTAACCCGCACCCTCACACACACGCTCCCCCTAAAGCGTTGCCGTACCCCCACCTGGACCCTAAACCGTCCCCGTCCCCTAACCCTAACCCTAGCCTGAACCCTAACCCTAACACTTCCCCGAAGCCTGACCCTCACCCGTCCCCTAATCCTAACACGTACGCTAACAATAACCCGCGCCCTCACACGCACGCTCCCCCTTAAGCGTTGCCGTATCCTCACCTGGACCCTAAACCGTCCCCGTCCCCGTCCCCTAACCCTAGCCCGAACCCTAACCCTAACCCTTCCCCGAAGCCTGACCCTCACCCGTCCCCTAATCCTAACCCGTACGCTAACACTAACACGCGCCCTCACACGCACGCTCCCCCTAAAGGGTTGCCGTACACTCACCTGGACCCTAAACCGTCCCCGTCCCCTAACCCTAACCCTAGCCCGAACCCTAACCCTAACCCTTCCCCGAAGCCTGACCCTCACCCGTCCCCTAATCCTAACCGGTACGCTAACACTAACCGGCGCCCTCACACGCACGCTCCCCCTAAAGCGTTGCCGTACCCTCACCTGGACCCTAAACTGTCCCCGTCCCCGTCCCCTAACCCTAGCCCGAACCCTAACCCTAACCCTTCCCCGAAGCCTGACCCTCACCCGTCCCCTAATCCTAACCCGTACGCTAACACTAACCTGCGCCCTCACACGCACGCTCCCCCTAAAGCGTTGCCGTACCCTCACCTGGACCCTAAACTTTCCCCATCCCCTAACCCTAACCCTAGACCGAACCCTAACCCTAACCCTTCCCCGAAGCCTGACCCTCACCCGTCCTCTAATCCTAACCCATACGCTAACACTAACCCACGCCCTCACACGCACGCTCCCCCTAAAGCGTTGCCGTACCCTCACCTGGACCCTAAACCGTCCCCGTCCCCTAACCCTAACCCTAGCCCGAACCGTAACCCTAACCCTTCCCCGAAGCCTGACCCTCACCCGTCCCCTAATCCTAACCCGTACGCTAACACTAACCCGCACCCTCACACGCACGCTCCCCCTAAAGCGTTGCCGTACCCGCACCTGTACCCTAAACCGTCCCCGTCCCCTAACCCTAACCCTAGCCCGAACCCTAACCCTAACCCTTCCCCGAAGCCTGACCCTCACCCGTCCCCTAATCCTAACCCGTACGCTAACACTAACCCGAGCCCTCACATGCACGCTCCCCCTAAAGCGTTGCCGTACCCTCACCTGGACCCTAAACCTTCCCCATCCCCTAACCCTAACCCTAGCCCGAACCCTAACCCTAACCCTTCCCCGAAGCCTGACCCTCACCCGTCCCCTAATCCTAACCCGTACGCTAACACTAACCCGCGCCCTCACACGCACCCTCCCCCTAAAGGGTTGCCGTACCCTCACCTGGACCCTAAACCGTCACCGTCCCCGTCCCCTAACCCTAGCCCGAACCCTAACCCTAACCCTTCCCCGAAGCCTGACCCTCACCCGTCCCCTAATCCTAACCCGTACGCTATCACTCACCCGCACCCTCACACGCACGCTCCCCCTAAAGCGTTGCCGTACCCTCACCTGGACCCTAAACCGTCCTCGTCCCCTAACCCTAACCCTAGCCCGAACCCTAAACCTAACACTTCCCCGAAGCCTGACCCTCACCCGTCCCCTAATCCTAACCCGTACGCAAACACTAAACCTCGCCCTCACACGCACGCTCTCCCTAAAGCGTTGCCGTACCCTCACCTGGACCCTAAACCGTCCCCGTCACCGTCCCCTAACCCTAGCCGGAACCCTAAACCTAACCCTTCCCCGAAGCCTGACCCTCACCCGTCCCCTAATCCTAACCCGTACGCTAACACTAACCCACGCCCTCACACGCACGCTCCCCCTAAAGCGTTGCCATACCCTCACCTGGACCCTAAACCGTCCCCGTCCCCTAACCCTAACCCTAGCCCGAACCATAACCCTAACCCTTCCCCGAAGCCTGACCCTCACCCGATCCCTAATCCTAACCCGTACGCTAACACTAACCCGCGCCCTCACATGCACTCTCCCCCTAAAGCGTTGCCGTACCCTCACCTGGACCCTAAACCGTCCCCGTACCCGTCCCCTAACCCTAGCCCGAACCATAACCCTAACCCTTCCCCGAAGCCTGACCCTCACCCGTCCCCTAATCCTAACCCGTACGCTAACACTAACTCGCGCCCTCACATGCACGCTCCCCCTAAAGCGTTGCCGTACCATCACCTGGACCCTAAACCTTCCCCATCCCCTAACCCTAACCCTAGCCCGAACCCTAACCCTAACCCTTCCCCGAAGCCTGACCCTCACCCGTCCTCTAATCCTAACCCGTACACTAACACTAACCAGCGCCCTCAAACGCACGCTCCCCCTAAAGCGTTGCCGTACCCTCAACTGGACCCTAAACCGTCCCCTAACCCTAACCCTAGCCCGAACCCTAACCCTAACCCTTCCCCGAAGCCTGACCCTCACCCGTCCCCTATCCTAACCCGTACGCTAACACTAACCCACGCCCTCACACGCACGCTCCCCCTAAAGCGTTGCCGTACCCTCACCTGGACCCTAAACCGTCCCCGTCCCCTAACCCTAACCCTAGCCCGAACCCTAACCCTAACCCTTCCCCGAAGCCTGACCCTCACCCGTCCCGTAATCCTAACCCGTACGCTAACACTAACCCGCGCCCTCACACGCACGCTCCCCCTAAAGCGTTGCCGTACCCTCACCTGGACCCTAAACCGTCCCCGTCCCCTAACCCTAACCCTAGCCCGAACCGTAACCCTAACACTTCCCCGAAGCCTGACCCTCACCCGTCCCCTAATCCTAACCCGTACGCTAACACTAACCCGCGCCCTCACACGCACGCTCCCCCTAAAGCGTTGCCGTACCCTCACCTGGACCCTAAACCGTCCCTGTCCCCTAACCCTAACCCTAGCCCGAACCCTAACCCTAACCCTTCCGCGAAGCCTGACCCTCACCCGTCCCCTAATCCTAACCCGTACGCTATCACTCACCCGCGCCCTCACACGCACGCTCCCACTTAAGCGTTGCCGTACCCTCTACTGGACCCTAAACCGTCCCCGTCCCCTAACCCTAACCCGAATCCTAACCCTAACCCTTCCCCGAAGCCTGACCCTCACCCGTCCCCTAATCCTAACACGTACGCTAACACTAACCCGCGCCCTCACACGCACGCTCCCTCTAAAGCGTTGCCGTACCCTCACCTGGACCCTAAACCGTACCCGTCCCCTAACCCTAACCCTAGCCCGAACCCTAACCCTAACCCTTCCCCGAAGCCTGACCCTCACCCGTACCCTAATCCTAACCCGTACGCTAACACTAACCCGCGCCCTCACACGCACGCTCCCCCTAAAGTGTTGCCATACCCTCACCTGGACCCTAAACCGTCCCCGTCCCCTAACCCTAACCCTAGCCCGAACCCTAACCCTAACCCTTCCCCGAAGCCTGACCCTCACCCGTCCCCTAATCCTAACCCGTACGCTAACACTAACCCGCGCCCTCACACGCACGCTCCCCCTAAAGCGTTGCCGTACCCTCACCTGGACCCTAAACCGTCCCCGTCCCCTAACCCTAACCCTAGCCCGAACCCTAACCCTAACCCTTCCCCGAAGCCTGACCCTCACCCGTCCCCTAATCCTAACCCGTACGCTAACACTAACACGCGCCCTCACACGCACGCTCCCCCTAAAGGGTTGCCGTACACTCACCTGGACCCTAAACCGTCCCCGTCCCCTAACCCTAACCCTAGCCCGAACCCTAACCCTAACCCTTCCCCGAAGCCTGACCCTCACCCGTCCCCTAATCCTAACCGGTACGCTAACACTAACCGGCGCCCTCACACGCACGCTCCCCCTAAAGCGTTGCCGTACCCTCACCTGGACCCTAAACTGTCCCCGTCCCCGTCCCCTAACCCTAGCCCGAACCCTAACCCTAACCCTTCCCCGAAGCCTGACCCTCACCCGTCCCCTAATCCTAACCCGTACGCTAACACTAACCTGCGCCCTCACACGCACGCTCCCCCTAAAGCGTTGCCGTACCCTCACCTGGACCCTAAACTTTCCCCATCCCCTAACCCTAACCCTAGACCGAACCCTAACCCTAACCCTTCCCCGAAGCCTGACCCTCACCCGTCCTCTAATCCTAACCCATACGCTAACACTAACCCGCGCCCTCACACGCATGCTCCCCCTAAAGCGTTGCCGTACCCTCACCTGGACCCTAAACCGTCCCCGTCCCCTAACCCTAACCCTAGCCCGAACCGTAACCCTAACCCTTCCCCAAAGCCTGACCCTCACCCGTCCCCTAATCCTAACCCGTACGCTAACACTAACCCGCACCCTCACACGCACGCTCCCCCTAAAGCGTTGCCGTACCCGCACCTGTACCCTAAACCGTCCCCGTCCCCTAACCCTAGCCCGAACCCTAACCCTAACCCTTCCCCGAAGCCTGACCCTCACCCGTCCCCTAATCCTAACCCGTACGCTAACACTAACCCGAGCCCTCACATGCACGCTCCCCCTAAAGCGTTGCCGTACCCTCACCTGGACCCTAAACCTTCCCCATCCCCTAACCCTAACCCTAGCCCGAACCCTAACCCTAACCCTTCCCCGAAGCCTGACCCTCACCCGTCCCCTAATCCTAACCCGTACGCTAACACTAACCCGCGCCCTCACACGCACCCTCCCCCTAAAGGGTTGCCGTACCCTCACCTGGACCCTAAACCGTCACCGTCCCCATCCCCTAACCCTAGCCCGAACCCTAACCCTAACCCTTCCCCGAAGCCTGACCCTCACCCGTCCCCTAATCCTAACCCGTACGCTATCACTCACCCGCACCCTCACACGCACGCTCCCCCTAAAGCGTTGCCGTACCCTCACCTGGACCCTAAACCGTCCTCGTCCCCTAACCCTAACCCTAGCCCGAACCCTAAACCTAACACTTCCCCGAAGCCTGACCCTCACCCGTCCCCTAATCCTAACCCGTACGCAAACACTAACCCTCGCCCTCACACGCACGCTCTCCCTAAAGCGTTGCCGTACCCTCACCTGGACCCTAAACCGTCCCCGTCACCGTCCCCTAACCCTAGCCCGAACCCTAACCCTAACCCTTCCCCGAAGCCTGACCCTCACCCGTCCCCTAATCCTAACCCGTACGCTAACACTAACCCACGCCCTCACACGCACGCTCCCCCTAAAGCGTTGCCATACCCTCACCTGGACCCTAAACCGTCCCCGTCCCCTAACCCTAACCCTAGCCCGAACCATAACCCTAACCCTTCCCCGAAGCCTGACCCTCACCCGTTCCCTAATCCTAACCCGTACGCTAACACTAACCCGCGCCCTCACATGAACTCTCCCCCTAAAGCGTTGCCGTACCCTCACCTGGACCCTAAACCGTCCCCGTACCCGTCCCCTAACCCTAGCCCGAACCATAACCCTAACCCTTCCCCGAAGCCTGACCCTCACCCGTCCCCTAATCCTAACCCGTACGCTAACACTAACCCGCGCCCTCACACGCACGCTCCCCCTAAAGCGTTGCCGTACCCTCACCTGGACCCTAAACCGTCCCCGTCCCCTAACCCTAACCCTAGCCCGAACCGTAACCCTAACACTTCCCCGAAGCCTGACCCTCACCCGTCCCCTAATCCTAACCCGTACGCTAACACTAACCCGCGCCCTCACACGCACGCTCCCCCTAAAGCGTTGCCGTACCCTCACCTGGATTCTAAACCGTCCCTGTCCCCTAACCCTAACCCTAGCCCGAACCCTAACCCTAACCCTTCCCCGAAGCCTGACCCTCACCCGTCCCCTAATACTAACCCGTACGCTATCACTCACCCGCGCCCTCACACGCACGCTCCCCCTTAAGCGTTGCCGTACCCTCTACTGGACCCTAAACCGTCCCCGTCCCCTAACCCTAACCCGAATCCTAACCCTAACCCTTCCCCGAAGCCTGACCCTCACCCGTCCCCTAATCCTAACACGTACGCTAACACTAACCCGCGCCCTCACACGCACGCTCCCTCTAAAGCGTTGCCGTACCCTCACCTGGACCCTAAACCGTACCCGTCCCCTAACCCTAACCCTAGCCCGAACCCTAACCCTAACCCTTCCCCGAAGCCTGACCCTCACCCGTACCCTAATCCTAACCCGTACGCTAACACTAACCCGCGCCCTCACACGCACGCTCCCCCTAAAGTGTTGCCATACCCTCACCTGGACCCTAAACCGTCCCCGTCCCCTAACCCTAACCCTAGCCCGAACCCTAACCCTAACCCTTCCCCGAAGCCTGACCCTCACCCGTCCCCTAATCCTAACCCGTACGCTAACACTAACCCGCGCCCTCACACGCACGCTCCCCCTAAAGCGTTGCCGTACCCTCACCTGGACCCTAAACCGTCCCCGTCCCCTAACCCTAACCCTAGCCCGAACCCTAACCCTAACACTTCCCCGAAGCCTGACCCTCACCCGTCCCCTAATCCTAACCCGAACGCTACCACTAACCCGCGCCCTCACACGCACGCTCCCCCTAAAGCGTTGCCGTACCCTCACCTGGACCCTAAACCGTCCCCGTCCCCTAACCCTAACTCTAGCCCGAACCCTAACCCTAACCCTTCCCCGAAGCCTGACCCTCACCCGTCCCCTAATCCTAACCCGTACGCTAACACTAACCCGCGCCCTCACACGCACGCTCCCCCTAAATGGTTGCCGTACCCTCACCTGGACCCTCAACCGTCCCCGTCCCCTAACCCTAACCCTAGCCCGAACCCTAACCCTAACCCTTCCCCGAAGCCTGACCCTCACCCGTCCCCTAATCCTAACCCGTACGCTAACACTAACCCGCGCCCTCACACGCACGCTCCCCCTAAACCGTTGCCGTACCCTCATCTGGACCATAAACCGTCCCCGTCCCCTAACCCTAACCCTAGCCCGAACCCTAACCCTAACCCTTCCCCGAAGCCTGACCCTCACCCGTCCCCTAATCCTAACCCGTACGCTAACACTAACCCGCGCCCTGACACGTACGCTCCCCCTAAAGCGTTGCCGTACCCTCACCTGGACCCTAAACCGTCCCCGTCCCCTAACCCTAACCCTAGCCCGAACCATAACCCTAACACTTCCCCGAACGCTGACCCTCACCCATCCCCTACTCCTAACCCGTATGCTAACACTAACCCGCGCCCTCACACGCACGCTCCCCCTAAAGGGTTGCCGTACCCTCACCTGGACCCTAAACCGTCCCCGTCCCGTAACCCTAACCCTAGCCCGAACCCTACCCCTAACACTTCCCCGAAGCCTGACCCTCACCCGTCCCCTATTCCTAACCCGTACGCTATCACTCACCCGCGCCCTCACACGCACGCTCCTCCTTAAGCGTTGCCATACCCTCACCTGGACCCTAAACCGTCCCCATCCCCTAACCTTAACCCTAGCCCGAACCCTAACCCTAACCCTTCCCCGAAGCCTGACCCTCACCCGTCCCCTAATCCTAACACGTACGCTAACAATAACCCGCGCCCTCACACGAAGGCTCCCTCTAAAGCGTTGCCGTACCCTCACCTTGACCCTAAACCAGCCCCGTCCCCTAACCCTAACCCTAGCCCGAACCCTAACCCTAACCCTTCCCCGAAGCCTGACCCTCACACGTCCCCTAATCCTAACCCGTACGCTAACACTAACCCGCGCCCTCACACGCACGCTCCCCCTACAGCGTTGCCGTACCCTCTCCTGGACCGTAAACCGTCCCCGTCCCCTAACCCTAACCCTAGCCCGAACCCTAACCCTAACCCTTCCCCGAAGCCTGACCCTCACCAGTCCCCTAATTCTAACCCGTATGCTAACACTAACCCGCGCCCTCACACGCACGCTCCCCCTAAAGCGTTGCCGTTCCCTCACCTGGACCCTAAACCTTCCCCGTCCCTTAACCCTAACCCTAGCCCGAACCCTAACCCTAACCCTTCCCCGAAGCCTGACTCTCACCCGTCCCCTAATCCTAACCCGTACGCTAACACTAACCCACGCCCTCACACGCACGCTCCCCCTAAAGCGTTGCCGTACCCTCACCTGGACCCGAAACCGTCCCCGTCCCCTAACCCTAACACTAGCCCGAACCCTAACCCTAACACTTCCCCGAAGCCTGACCCTCACCCGTCCCCTAATCCTAACACGTACGCTAACACTAACCCGCGCCCTCACACACACGCTCCCCCTAAAGCGTTGCTGTACCCTAACCTGGACCCTAAACCGTCCCCGTCCCCGTCCCCTAACCCTAGCCCGAACCCTAACTCTAACCCTTCCCCGAAGCCTGACCCTCACCCGTCCCCTAATCCTAACCCGTACGCTAACACTAACCCACGGCCTCACACGCACACTCTCCCTAAAGGGTTGCCGTACCCTCACCTGGACCCTAAACTGTCCCCGTCCCCTAACCCTAACCCTAGCCCGAACCCTAACCCTAACCCTTCCCCGAAGCCTGACCCTCACCCGTCCCCTAATCCTAACCCATACGCTAACACTAACCCGTGCCCTCACACGCACGCTCCCCCTAAAGCGTTGCCGTACCCTCACCTAGACCCTAAACCGTCCCCGTCCCCTAACCCTAACCCTAGCCCGAACCCTAACCCTAACACTTCCCCGAAGCCTGACCCTCACCCGTCCCCTAATCCTAACCCGTACGCTAACACTAACCCGCACCCTCACATGCACGCTCCCCCTAAAGCGTTCCCGTACCCTCACCTGGACCCTAAACCGTCCCCGTCCCCGTCCCCTAACCCTAGCCCGAACCCTAACCCTAAACCTTCCCCGAAGCCTGACCCTCACCCGTCCCCTAATCCTAACCCGTACGCTAACACTAACCCGCGCCCTCACACGCACGCTCCCCCTAAAGGGTTGCCGTACCCTCAACTGGACCCTGAACCGTCCCCGTCCCCTAACCCTAAACCTAGCCCGAACCCTAACCCTAACCCTTCCCCGAAGCCTGACCCTCACCCGTCCCCTAAACCTAACCCGTATGCTAACACTAACCCGCTCCCTCACACACGCGCTCCCCCTAAAGCGTTGCCGTACCCTCACCTGGACCCTAAACCGTCCCCGTCCCCTAACCCTAACCCAAGCCCGAACCCTAACCCTAACCCTTCCCCGAAGCCTGACCCTCACCCGTCCCCTAATCCTAAACCGTACGCAAACACTAACCCGCACCCTCACACGCACGCTCCCCCTAAAAGGTTGCCGTACCCTCACCTGGACCCTAAACCGTCCCCGTCCCCTAACCCTAACCCTAGCCCGAACCCTAACACTAACCCTTCCCCGAAGCCTGACCCTCACCCGTCCCCTAATCCTAACACGTACGCTAACACTAACCCGCGCCCTCACACGGACGCTCCCCCTAAAGCGTTGCCGTACCCTCACCTGGACCCTAAACCGTCCCCGTCCCCTAACCATAACCCTAGACCGAACCCTAACCCTAACTCTTCCCCGAAGCCTGACAATCACCCGTCCCCTAATCCTAACCCGTACGCTAACACTAACCCGCGCCCTCACACGCACGCTCCCCCTAAAGCGTTGCCGTACCCTCACATGGACCCTAAACCTTCCCCATCCCCTAACCCTAACCCTAGCCCGAACCCTAACCCTAACCCTTCCCCGAAGCCTGACCCTCACCCGTCCCCTAATCCTAACCAATAGGCTAACACTAACCCGCGCCCTCACACGCACTCTCCCCCTAAAGCGTTGCCGTACCCTCACCTGGACCCTAAACCGTCCCCGTCCCCTAACCCTAACCCTAGCCCGAACCCTAACCCTAACCCTTCCCCGAAGCCTGACCCTCACCCGTCCCCTAATCCTAACCCGTACGCTAACACTAACCCGCGCCCTCACACGCACGCTCCCCCTAAAGCGTTGCCGTACCCTCACCTGGACCCTAAACGGTCCCCGTCCCCTAACCCTAACCCTAGCCCGAACCCTAACCCTAACACTTCCCCGAAGCCTGACCCTCACCCGTCCCCTAATCCTAACCCGAACGCTACCACTAACCCGCGCCCTCACACGCACGCTCCCCCTAACGCGTTGCCGTACCCTCACCTGGATCCTAAACCATCCCCGTCCCCTAACCCTAACTCTAGCCCGAACCCTAACCCTAACCCTTCCCCGAAGCCTGACCCTCACCCGTCCCCTAATCCTAACCCGTACGCTAACACTAACCCGCGCCCTCACACGCACGCTCCCCCTAAACCGTTGCCGTACCCTCATCTGGACCATAAACCGTCCCCGTCCCCTAACCCTAACCCTAGCCCGAACCCTAACCCTAACCCTTCCCCGAAGCCTGACCCTCACCCGTCCCCTAATCCTAACCCGTACGCTAACACTAACCCGCGCCCTGACACGTACGCTCCCCCTAAAGCGTTGCCGTACCCTCACCTGGACCCTAAACCGTCCCCGTCCCCTAACCCTAACCCTAGCCCGAACCATAACCCTAACACTTCCCCGAAGGCTGACCCTCACCCATCCCCTACTCCTAACCCGTATGCTAACACTAACCCGCGCCCTCACACGCACGCTCCCCCTAAAGGGTTGCCGTACCCTCACCTGGACCCTAAACCGTCCCCGTCCCGTAACCCTAACCCTAGCCCGAACCCTACCCCTAACACTTCCCCGAAGCCTGACCCTCACCCGTCCCCTATTCCTAACCCGTACGCTATCACTCACCCGCGCCCTCACACGCACGCTCCTCCTTAAGCGTTGCCATACCCTCACCTGGACCCTAAACCGTCCCCGTCCCCTAACCTTAACCCTAGCCCGAACCCTAACCCTAACCCTTCCCCGAAGCCTGACCCTCACCCGTCCCCTAATCCTAACACGTACGCTAACAATAACCCGTGCCCTCACACGCAGGCTCCCTCTAAAGCGTTGCCGTACCCTCACCTTGACCCTAAACCAGCCCCGTCCCCTAACCCTAACCCTAGCCCGAACCCTAACCCTAACCCTTCCCCGAAGCCTGACCCTCACACGTCCCCTAATCCTAACCCGTACGCTAACACTAACCCGCGCCCTCACACGCACGCTCCCCCTACAGCGTTGCCGTACCCTCTCCTGGACCGTAAACCGTCCCCGTCCCCTAACCCTAACCCTAGCCCGAACCCTAACCCTAACCCTTCCCCGAAGCCTGACCCTCACCAGTCCCCTAATTCTAACCCGTATGCTAACACTAACCCGCGCCCTCACACGCACGCTCCCCCTAAAGCGTTGCCGTACCCTCACCTGGACCCAAAACCTTCCCCGTCCCTTAACCCTAACCCTAGCCCGAACCCTAACCCTAACCCTTCCCCGAAGCCTGACTCTCACCCGTCCCCTAATCCTAACCCGTACGCTAACACTAACCCACGCCCTCACACGCACGCTCCCCCTAAAGCGTTGCCGTACCCTCACCTGGACCCGAAACCGTCCCCGTCCCCTAACCCTAACACTAGCCCGAACCCTAACCCTAACACTTCCCCGAAGCCTGACCCTCACCCGTCCCCTAATCCTAACACGTACGCTAACACTAACCCGCGCCCTCACACACACGCTCCCCCTAAAGCGTTGCTGTACCCTAACCTGGACCCTAAACCGTCCCCGTCCCCGTCCCCTAACCCTAGCCCGAACCCTAACTCTAACCCTTCCCCGAAGCCTGACCCTCACCCGTCCCCTAATCCTAACCCGTACGCTAACACTAACCCACGGCCTCACACGCACACTCTCCCTAAAGGGTTGCCGTACCCTCACCTGGACCCTAAACTGTCCCCGTCCCCTAACCCTAACCCTAGCCCGAACCCTAACCCTAACCCTTCCCCGAAGCCTGACCCTCACCCGTCCCCTAATCCTAACCCATACGCTAACACTAACCCGTGCCCTCACACGCACGCTCCCCCTAAAGCGTTGCCGTACCCTCACCTGGACCCTAAACCGTCCCCGTCCCCTAACCCTAACACGAATCCTAACCCTAACCCTTCCCCGAAGTCGGACCCTCACCCGTCCCCTAATCCTAACACGTACGCTAACAATAACCCGCGTCCTCACACGCACGCTCCCTCTAAAGCGTTGCCGTACCCTCACCTGGACCCTAAACCGTCCCCGTCCCCTAACCCTAACCCTAGCCCGACCCCTAACCCTAACCCTTCCCCGAAGCCTGACCCTCACCCGTCCCCTAATCCTAACCCATACGCTAACACTAACCCGCGCCCTCACACGCACGCTCCCCCTTAAGCGTTGCCGTACCCTCACCTGGACCCTAAACCGTCCCCGTCCCCTAACCCTAACACGAATCCTAACCCTAACCCTTCCCCGAAGTCGGACCCTCACCCGTCCCCTAATCCTAACACGTACGCTAACAATAACCCGCGTCCTCACACGCACGCTCCCTCTAAAGCGTTGCCGTACCCTCACCTGGACCCTAAACCGTCCCCGTCCCCTAACCCTAACCCTAGCCCGAACCCTAACCCTAACCCTTCCCCGAAGCCTGACCCTCACCCGTCCCATAATCCTAACCCGTACGCTAACACTAACCCGCGCCCTCACACGCACGCTCCCCCTAAAGCGTTGCCGTACCCTCACCTGGACCGTAAACCGTCCCCGTCCCCTAACCCTAACCCTAGCCCGAACCCTAAACCTAACCCTTCCCCGAAGCCTGACCCTCACCCGTCCCCTAATCCTAACCCGTACGCTAACACTAACCCGCGCCCTCACACGCACGCTCCCCCTAAAGCGTTGCCGTACCCTCACCTGGACCCTAAACCGTCCCCGTCCCCTAACCCTAACCCTAGCCCGAACCCTAACCCTAACCCTTCCCCGAAGCCTGACCCTCACCCGTCCCCTAATCCTAACCCATACGCTAACACTAACCCGCGGCCTCACACGCACGCTCCCCCTAAAGCGTTGCCGTACCCTCACCTGGACCCTAAACCGTCCCCGTCCCCTAACCCTAACCCTAGCCCGAACCCTAACCCTAACCCTTCCCCGAAGCCTGACCCTCACCCGTCCCCTAATCCTAACCCGTACGCTAACACTAACCCGCGCCCTCACACGCACGCTCCCCCTACAGCGTTGCCGTACCCTCAACTGGACCCTAAACCGTCCCCATTCCCTAACCCTAACCCTAGCCCAAACCCTAATCCTAACCCTTCCCCGAAGCCTGACCCTCACCCGTCCCCTAATCCTAACCCGTACGCTAACACTAACCCGCGCCCTCACACGCACGCTCCCCCTAAAGCGTTGCCGTACCCTCACCTGGACCCTAAACCGTCCCCGTCCCCTAACCCTAACCCTAGCCCGAACCCTAACCCTAACCCTTCCCCGAAGCCTGACCCTCACCCGTCCCCTAATCCTAACCCGTAAGCTAACACTAACCAGCGCCCTCACACGCACGCTCCCCCTAAAGCGTTGCCGTACCCTCACCTGGACCCTAAACCGTCCCCGTCCCCTAACCCTAACCCTAGCCCGAACCATAACCCTAACACTTCCCCGAAGCCTGACCCTCACCCATCCCCTACTCCTAACCCGTACGCTAACACTAACCCGCACCCTCACACGCACGCTCCCCCTAAAGGGTTGCCGTACCCTCACCTGGACCCTAAACCGTCCCCGTCCCGTAACCCTAACCCTAGCCCGAACCCTACCCCTAACACTTCCCCGAAGCCTGACCCTCACCCGTCCCCTATTCCTAACCCGTACGCTATCACTCACCCGCGCCCTCACACGCACGCTCCTCCTTAAGTGTTGCCGTACCCTCACCTGGACCCTAAACCATCCCCGTCCCCTAACCTTAACCCTAGCCCGAACCCTAACCCTAACCCTTCCCCGAAGCCTGACCCTCACCCGTCCCCTAATCCTAACACGTACGCTAACAATAACCCGCGCCCTCACACGCAGGCTCCCTCTAAAGCGTTGCCGTACCCTCACCTTGACCCTAAACCAGCCCCATCCCCTAACCCTAACCCTAGCCCGAACCCTAACCCTAACCCTTCCCCGAAGCCTGACCCTCACCCGTCCCCTAATCCTAACCCGTACGCCAACACTAACCCGCGCCCTCACACGCACGCTCCCCCTACAGCGTTGCCGTACCCTCACCTGGACCGTAAACCGTCCCCTAACCCTAACCCTAGCCCGAACCCTAACCCTAACCCTTCCCCGAAGCCTGACCCTCACCAGTCCCCTAATTCTAACCCGTATGCTAACACTAACCCGCGCCCTCACACGCACGCTCCCCCTAAAGCGTTGCCGTACCCTCACCTGGACCCTAAACCTTCCCCGTCCCTTAACCCTAACCCTAGCCCGAACCCTAACCCTAACCCTTCCCCGAAGCCTGACTCTCACCCGTCCCCTAATCCTAACCCGTACGCTAACACTAACCCACGCCCTCACACGCACGCTCCCCCTAAAGCGTTGCCGTACCCTCACCTGGACCCGAAACCGTCCCCGTCCCCTAACCCTAACCGTAGCCCGAACCCTAACCCTAACACTTCCCCGAAGCCTGACCCTCACCCGTCCCCTAATCCTAACCCGTACGCTAACACTAACCCGTGCCCTCACACGCACGCTCCCCCTAAAGCGTTGCCGTACCCTAACCTGGACCCTAAACCGTCCCCGTCCCCGTCCCCTAACCCTAGCCCGAACCCTAACCCTAACCCTTCCCCGAAGCCTGACCCTCACCCGTCCCCTAATCCTAACCCGTACGCTATCACTCACCCGCACCCTCACACGCACGCTCCCCCTTAAGGGTTGCCGTACCCTCACCTGGACCCTAAACCGTCCCCGTCCCCTAACCCTAACACGAATCCTAACCCTAACCCTTCCCCGAAGTCGGACCCTCACCCGTCCCCTAATCCTAACACGTACGCTAACAATAACCCGCGTCCTCACACGCACGCTCCCTCTAAAGCGTTGCCGTACCCTCACCTGGACCCTAAACCGTCCCCGTCCCCTAACCCTAACCCTAGCCCGAACCCTAACCCTAACCCTTCCCCGAAGCCTGACCCTCACCCGTCCCATAATCCTAACCCGTACGCTAACACTAACCCGCGCCCTCACACGCACGCTCCCCCTAAAGCGTTGCCGTACCCTCACCTGGACCGTAAACCGTCCCCGTCCCCTAACCCTAACCCTAGCCCGAACCCTAAACCTAACCCTTCCCCGAAGCCTGACCCTCACCCGTCCCCTAATCCTAACCCGTACGCTAACACTAACCCACGCCCTCACACGCACGCTCCCCCTAAAGCGTTGCCGTACCCTCACCTGGACCCTAAACCGTCCCCGTCCCCTAACCCTAACCCTAGCCCGAACACTAACCCTAACCCTTCCCCGAAGCCTGACCCTCACCCGTCCCCTAATCCTAACCCGTACGCTAACACTAACCCGCGGCCTCACACGCACGCTCCCCCTAAAGCGTTGCCGTACCCTCACCTGGACCCTAAACCGTCCCCGTCCCCTAACCCTAACCCTAGCCCGAACCCTAACCCTAACCCTTCCCCGAAGCCTGACCCTCACCCGTCCCCTAATCCTAACCCGTACGCTAACACTAACCCGCGCCCTCACACGCACGCTCCCACTAAAGGGTTGCCGTACCCTCAACTGGACCCTAAACCGTCCCCATTCCCTAACCCTAACCCTAGCCCGAACACTAACCCTAACCCTTCCCCGAAGCCTGACCCTCACCCGTCCCCTAATCCTAACCCGTACGCTAACACTAACCCGCGCCCTCACACGCACGCTCCCCCTAAAGCGTTGCCGTACCCTCACCTGGACCCTAAACCGTCCCCGTCCCCTAACCCTAACCCTAGCCCGAACCCTAACCCTAACCCTTCCCCGAAGCCTGACCCTCACCCGTCCCCTAATCCTAACCCGTAAGCTAACACTAACCAGCGCCCTCACACGCACGCTCCCCCTAAAGCGTTGCCGTACCCTCACCTGGACCCTAAACCGTCCCCGTCCCGTAACCCTAACCCTAGCCCGAACCATAACCCTAACACTTCCCCGAAGCCTGACCCTCACCCATCCCCTACTCCTAACCCGTACGCTAACACTAACCCGCGCCCTCACACGCACGCTCCCCCTAAAGGGTTGCCGTACCCTCACCTGGACCCTAAACCGTCCCCGTCCGTAACCCTAACCCTAGCCCGAACCCTACCCCTAACACTTCCCCGAAGCCTGACCCTCAACCGTCCCCTATTCCTAACCCGTACGCTATCACTCACCCGCGCCCTCACACGCACGCTCCTCCTTAAGTGTTGCCGTACCCTCACCTGGACCCTAAACCATCCCCGTCCCCTAACCTTAACCCTAGCCCGAACCCTAACCCTAACCCTTCCCCGAAGCCTGACCCTCACCCGTCCCCTAATCCTAACACGTACGCTAACAATAACCCGCGCCCTCACACGCAGGCTCCCTCTAAAGCGTTGCCGTACCCTCACCTTGACCCTAAACCAGCCCCATCCCCTAACCCTAACCCTAGCCCGAACCCTAACCCTAACCCTTCCCCGAAGCCTGACCCTCACCCGTCCCCTAATCCTAACCCGTACGCTAACACTAACCCGCGCCCTCACACGCACGCTCCCCCTACAGCGTTGCCGTACCCTCACCTGGACCGTAAACCGTCCCCTAACCCTAACCCTAGCCCGAACCCTAACCCTAACCCTTCCCCGAAGCCTGACCCTCACCAGTCCCCTAATTCTAACCCGTATGCTAACACTAACCCGCGCCCTCACATGCACGCTCCCCCTAAAGCGTTGCCGTACCCTCACCTGGACCCTAAACCTTCCCCGTCCCTTAACCCTAACCCTAGCCCGAACCCTAACCCTAACCCTTCCCCGAAGCCTGACTCTCACCCGTCCCCTAATCCTAACCCGTACGCTAACACTAACCCACGCCCTCACACGCACGCTCCCCCTAAAGCGTTGCCGTACCCTCACCTGGACCCGAAACCGTCCCCGTCCCCTAACCCTAACCGTAGCCCGAACCCTAACCCTAACACTTCCCCGAAGCCTGACCCTCACCCGTCCCCTAATCCTAACCCGTACGCTAACACTAACCCGTGCCCTCACACGCACGCTCCCCCTAAAGCGTTGCCGTACCCTAACCTGGACCCTAAACCGTCCCCGTCCCCGTCCCCTAACCCTAGCCCGAACCCTAACTCTAACCCTTCCCCGAAGCCTGACCCTCACCCGTCCCCTAATCCTAACCCGTACGCTAACACTAACCCGCGGCCTCACACGCACACTCCCCCTAAAGGGTTGCCGTACCCTCACCTGGACCCTAAACCGTCCCCGTCCCCTAACCCTAACCCTAGCCCGAACCCTAACCCTAACCCTTCCCCGAAGCCTGACCCTCACCCGTCCCCTAATCCTAACCCGTACGCTAACACTAACCCGTGCCCTCACACGCACGCTCCCCCTAAAGCGTTGCCGTACCCTCACCTGGACCCTAAACCGTCCCCGTCCCCTAACCCTAACCCTAGCCCGAACCCTAACCCTAACACTTCCCCGAAGCCTGACCCTCACCCGTCCCCTAATCCTAACCCGTACGCTAACACTAACCCGCACCCTCACATGCACGCTCCCCCTAAAGCGTTGCCGTACCCTCACCTGGACTCTAAACCGTCCCCGTCCCCGTCCCCTAACCCTAGCCCGAACCCTAACCCTAAACCTTCCCCGAAGCCTGACCCTCACCCGTCCCCTAACCCTAACCCGTATGCTAACACTAACCCGCGCCCTCACACGCACGCTCCCCCTAAAGGGTTGCCGTACCCTCAACTGGACCCTAAACCGTCCCCGTCCCCTAACCCTAACCCTAGCCCGAACCCTAACCCTAACCCTTCCCCGAAGCCTGACCCTCACCCGTCCCCTAAACCTAACCCGTATGCTAACACTAACCCGCGCCCTCACACGCACGCTCCCCCTAAAGCGTTGCCGTACCCTCACCTGGACCCTAAACCGTCCCTGTCCCCTAACCCTAACCCTAGCCCGAACCCTAACCCTAACCCTTCCCCGAAGCCTGACCCTCACCCATCCCCTAATCCTAACCCGTACGCTAACACTAACCCGCGCCCTCACACGCACGCTCCCCCTAAAGCGTTGCCGTACCCTCACCTGGACCCTAAACCGTCCCCGTCCCCTAACCCTAACCCTAGCCTGAACCGTAACCCTAACCCTTCCCCGAAGCCTGACCCTCACCCGTCCCCTAATCCTAACCCGTACGCTAACACTAACCCACGCCCTCACACGCACGCTCCCCCTAAAGCGTTGCCGTACCCTCACCTGGACCCTAAACCGTCCCCGTCCCCTAACCCTAACCCTAGCCCGAACCCTAACCCTAACCCTTCCCCGAAGCCTGACCCTCACCCGTCCCCTAATCCTAACCCGTACGCTAACAGTACCCCACGCCCTCACACGCAGGCTCCCCCTAAAGCGTTGCCGTACCCTCATCTGGAACCTAAACCGTCCCCGTCGCCTAACCCTAACCCTAGCCCGATCCCTAACCCTAACCCTTCCCCGAAGCCTGACCCTCACACGTCCCCTAATCCTAACCCGTACGCTAAGACTAACTCTCGCCCTCACACGCACACTCCCCCTAAAGCGTTGCCGTACCCTCACCTGGACCCTAAACCGTCCCCGTCCCCTAACCCTAACCCTAGCCCGAACCCTAACCCTAAGTCTTCCCCGAAGCCTGACCCTCACCCGTCCCCTAATCCTAACCCGTACGCTAACACTAACCCGCGCCCTCACACGTACGCGCCCCCTAAAGCGTTGCCGTACCCTCCCCTGGACCCAAAACCGTCCCCGTCCCCTAACCCTAACCCTAGCCCGAACCCTAACCCTAACCCTTCCCCGAAGCCTGACCCTCACCCGTCCCCTAATCCTAACCCGTACGTTAACACTAACCCGCGCCCTCACACCTACGCTCCCCCTAAAGCGTTGTCGTACCCTCACCTGGACCCTAAACCGTTCCTGTCCCCTAACCCTAACCCTAACCCTATCCCTTACCTGAAGCCTTACCCTAACCCGTCCCCTAATCCTAACCCGTACGCTGACACTAACCCGTGCCCTCACACTTACGCTCACACTATACCATTGTCGTACCCTAACCTGTACCCTAAATCGTTCCCTAACCCTAACCCTAACCCTTACCCGAAGCCTTACCCTAACCCCTCTCCTAATCCTAACCTGTACGCTAACACTAACCCGTGCCCTCACACGTATGCTCACCCTAAACCGTTGTCGTACCCTAACCTGTACCCTATACCGTCCCCGTCCCTTAACCTTAACCCTAACCCTTACCCGAAGCCTTACTGTAACCCGTCACCTAATCCTAGCCGATACGCTAACACTAACCCGTATCCTAACACGTACGCTCATCCTAAACCATTGTCGCACCCTAACCTGTACCCTAAACTGTCCCTCTCCCCTAACCCTAACCCTAACCCTAACCCTTACCTGAAGCCTTACCCTCACCCGTCCCCTAATCCTTACCCGTACGCTAACACTAAATCTTACCCTTACATGTACGCTATCCCTAAACCGTTGTCGTACCCTAACCTGTACCCTAAACCGTCCCCGTTCCCTAACCGTAACCCTAACCCGAAGCATTACCCTAACACTTACCCTAATCCTAAACGGTACACTAACACTGACCTGTACCCTAACACTTTCGCTCACCCTAAACCATTGTCGCATCCTAAACCATAGCCGTTCCCTAATGTTAACCTTAACCCTAACCCTAAACCCACTTATAGCACTATAGCTCAGGAAAATTAAAATAACAAGAAACAACCACCGCAAAGTTTAGGGCTGCTCTGTTTACAAGAGCCTCGACTATGGTACAAATTAAATATCCTTGAAAGAGAGAAATGGATAAAGAAGTTTTCGTACTTACGTACAATGGAATATCACTCAACAATGAAATCAATGTCGTCAGGCCCGTACAAGCATAATGAATGGATTTAGGTACGATGTTTCAAAGGAAATAAGTCACACAGAAAAAGAAACTTATCATGAGATATCACTTATAGAGGGAATGTAAACTTGGCTACACAGGAACTGAATTACAAAACAGAACAGGGTCTCACATTTAGAAAACAAACTTATGCTTTCTTAAGGGGAATGGTGAGTTGGGGTGCTGCGTAAAACCAGAGATTGAAATTAGCACAGATACTATTCCATAAGCCAAATATATAATAGACAAGATATACTCCTTGCTCAACAAATTAGACTCAACACCACCTATTCACCGCAGAGGAATATATCTGACAATAAGAATATTAAAACATATGTATCTATATGTCTCTGTAAGAGAATCAAGTGTGTGTAGAGCAGTATACACAGCCGTGAAAAATCAACTAAACCCCATTATTAAAATAAATTTCAAAAACAAAGACAGTGAAGGAGAGAAAGTTCTTAAATAATTCGTTCAGGGCTTGTGATGAAACTTGGATTTACCACATCTACACCCACAGCTGGGTGAGACATAAGGCAGGACATTTGGGGCTGAGAGGATTGGTGAGGTTCGGTGAGCAAATGCAGACCCTTTGAAGTAATACTGTATGCTACCCATTCCCTGGGTCCCAACTCTCCTGGTTTAAGGGATTCTTCCTACAGCTAAAACATGCATGGGAAACCCAGAGGATTGTACACCATGTGATCGGGCAACGTTTCTAAAACTCATCTCATTTTTTGTCCCCTGGTACACGGGTTCGCCATTCCAGACGCTTTACTAAACATCTCCCCACGTGGAGAGTCAGTGCCTTAAAACTCCTGTTTGGCACAGTTAGCAATTTCTGCGGAGGTTGAACGGGAATAGGGAGAACCAATGAGAGACTAGCTGTAGGTGTTTGGACGGTCACATTTCACTCTAATTTCCCACCAGGAAGAGGAATTAACAAAAGGCTCAGCGTGCCGTGATGAAACAAGATTAGGGCCTGAAGCAATCCTGCAGTTCTGCGGCCAGCGCACAAGAAAGCGAGTTGAAGAAAGGACCTCAGGGGCACTGTAATTCATAAACCTGCAGAGTTATAAATGACAGCTATCGTCCAAAAATATATTGAGGTAAGGCTGCGAAGAGGACTTGAAAGCATGGCACAATTGCAGGAAATATATTTCAGGAGGTAGATGGAAACTGCATTTAAAGCATATGAAAAGCGGCAGAACTTTGACAATGATGCACTTGGCCAAAAAGGGCGTATGCGTTTTTTTCCTGAATACATGCAGGAAAAAACGCATATGCTCTTTTTGTCTAAATAAGCAAGCCTGCAACGGAGATCTGCACTACAATGAAGTCTCACTTCCCACCGGTCAAAAGGGCCATCTGAAAAAAGTGTAAAAACCAGAAAGGCAGGACAGGCCATGGAGAACTGGGAGCCTTGTTATGCTGATGGGCGGGATGTAAATTGCCAACAGCCACTCTGGAGAAGTGTATGGTGTTTCCTGAAACCTCTAAAAAACAAAGCTACAGAGCCTAGGTTGCTTCCACTTATGGTCCTATAGCTTAGGAAAATTAAAATCAACAAGACACAGCCACCCCAAAGTTTAGGGCTGCTGTGTTTACAAGAACCTCGACTACGGTACAATTTAAATATCCCAGAAAGAGGAAAAGGGATAAAGAAGTTGTGGTACTTATGTACAATGGAATATCACTCAGCAATGAAATCAATATCATCAGGCCCATAGGAGCATAATGAGTGGATTTAGGTACGATGATTCTAAGGAAATAAGTCACACAGATAAAGAAACTTATCATAAGATATCACTTATAGAGGGAATGTAAACTTGGCTACACATGAACTGAATTACAAAACAGAACAGAGTCTCACATTTAGAAAACAAACATGTTTGCTTAAGGGGAAAGGTGAGTTGGGGTGCTGCATAAATCCAGAGATTGAAATGAGCACAGATACCGTTCCATAAGCCAAATATGTAATAGACAAGACCTACTCCTTGCTCAGCGAAGTGGACTCAACACCCCCTATTCACCGCAGAGGAATATATCTGACTAGTAAGAATCTTAAAATCTATGTATTTATATGTCTCCGTAAGAGAATCAAGTGTGTGTACAGACGCATAAACACAGCAGTGAAAATTAGCTCAACCCCATTATAAAAATAAACTTCAAAAACAAAACAGAAAGACAGTGAAAGAGAGAGAAATTCTTAAATAATTCGTTCAGGCTTGTGATGAAACCTGGATTTACCACATCTACACCCACAGCTGGGTGAGACATAAGGCTGGACACTTGGGGCTGAGAGAATTGGTGAGATTCGGTGAGCAAATGCAGACCCTTTGAAGTAGTACTGCATGCTACCCATTCCATGGGTCCCAACTCTCCAGGTTTAAGGGATTCTTCCTACACCTAAAACATGCGTGGGAAACCCAGAGGATGGTCCACAGTGTGATTGGGCAAGGTTTCTAAAACGCATCTCATTATTCGTCCTCTGGTACTCGGGTTCGCCATTCCAGACGCTTTAGTAACAATCTCCCCACTTGGAGAGTCAGTGCTTGTAACCTCCTGTTTGGCACACTCTGCAATTTCTGCGGAGGATGAACGGGAATAGGGAGAACCAATGAGAGACTAGCTGTAGTTGTTTGGACGGGCACATTTCACTCTAATTTCCCACCAAGAAGAAGAATTAACCAAAGGCTCAGCGTGCCACGCTGGAACCAGATTAGGGCCTGAAGCAATCCTGCCGTTTTGAGTCCAGCTCACAAAAAAGCGAGTTGGAAAAAGGAGCTCAGGGTCACTGCAATTCACAAACTTGCAGAGTTATAAAGGACAACTATCGTCCAAAAATATATTGAGGTAAGGCTGCGAAGGGGACTTGAAAGCAAGGCACAATTGCAGGAAACAGATTTCAGGAGGTAGATTGGAATTGCATTTAAAGCATATGAAAAGCGGCAGAACTTCGACAATGATGCACTTGGCCAAAAAATGCATATGCGTTTTTTCCTGAATATATCCAGGAAAAAACGCATACGGCCATTTTTGCCAACCAGGAAGCGTGCAATGGAAATCCGCACTACGATGAAGTCTCACTTCCCACCGGTCAAATGGGCCATCTGAAAAAAGTGTAAAATCCAGAAAGGCAGGACAGGCCATGGAGAACTGGGAGCCTTGTTAGGCTGATGGGCGGGATGTAAATGGCCAACAGCCACTCTGGAGAAGTGTATGGTGTTTCCTGAAACATCTAAAAAACAAAGCTACAGAGACTCGGGCACTTCCACTTATGGTCCTATAGCTTAGGGAAATTAAAATCAAAAAGACACAGCCACCCCAAAGTTTAGGGCTGCTGTGTTTACAAGAACCTCAACAACAGAACAACTTAAATATCCCAGAAAGAGAAAAATGGATAAAGAAGTTGTGGTACTTACATACAATGGAATATCACTCCGCAATGAAATCAATGTCATCAGGCCCGTAACAGCATAATGAGTGGATTTAGGTTCGATGATTCTGAGTGAAATAAGTCACACAGAAAAAGAAACTAGTCATAAGATAACACTTATAGAGGGAATGTAAACTTGGCTACACATGAACTGAATTACAAAACAGAACAGAGTCTCACATTTAGAAAACCAACTTATGCTTGCTTAAGGGGAAAGGTGAGTTGGGGTGCTGCATAAATCCAGAGATTGAAATGAGCACAGATACCGTTCCATAAGCCAGTAATAGACAAGATATACTCCTTGTTCAACGAAGTGGACTCAACACCCCCTATTCACTGCAGAGGAATATATCTGAGTAGTAAGAATCTTAAAACCTATGTATTTATATGTCTCCGTAAGAGAATCAAGTGTGCATCGAGCGGCATAAACACAGCAGTGCAAATCAGCTAAACCCCATTATAAAAATAAATTTCAAAATCAAAACACAAAGACAGTGAAAGAGAGAGAAATTCTTAAATAACTCGTTCAGGCTTGTGATGAAACCTGGATTTACCACATCTACACCCACAGCTGAGTGAGGCATAAGGCTGGACACTTGGGGCTGTGAGGATTGGTGAGGTTCGGTGAGCAAATGCAGACCCTTTGAAGTAGTACTGCGTGCTACCCATTCCATGGGTCCCAACCCTCCAGGTTTAAGGGATTCTTCCTACAGCTAAAACATGCGTGGGAAACCCAGAGGATGGTCCACAGTGTGATCGGGCAAGGTTTCTAAAACGCATCTCATTATTCATCCTCTGGTACTCGGGTTCGCCATTCCAGACGGTTTACTAACAATCTCCCCACTTGGAGAGTCAGTGCTTGTAACCTCCTGTTTGGCACATCGTTTGGCAGCGATGCACTTGGCCAAAAAGGGCGTATACGTTTTTTCCTGAGTATATTCAGGATAAAATGCATACACACTTTTTGGCCCACCAAGCAAGCGGGAAATTCAAATCTGCACTACAAAGAAGTCTCATCCTAACACGTACCCTAACCCTATCCCGCTATCATACCCTAACCTGTACCTGAGACCGTACCCGTTCCCTAACCCTAACCCTTACCCTAAGCTGTACACGAACACTAACCCATACGCTAACATGTACCCTAACAGTAACACATAGCCATACACTAAACTTTATCCTAACCCTACCCCGTATCCTAACCCTTTCCCTAAACCGTACCATAACCCGTATCCTAATCCTAACCCATCCCCTAACACTAACCCATAACCTAACCCGTACCCTAATCCTAACCCATACACTAACACGTACCCTAACCTTAACCCGTTGTCATACCCTAACCTGCAACCTAATCTGTACCCATTCCCTAACCCTAACCCTTACACTATCCCGTACCATAATCCTAACCTGTACACTAACATAAACCATACCCTAACACTTACCCTACTCCTAACCCGTGGTCATACCCTAAACTGTACCCCAAACCATACCCGTCCCCTAACCCTAACCCTAAACCTTACCCTAAACCGTACCCTAATCCTAACCCGTACACTAACACTAAACTGTACCCTAACACGTACCCTAACCCTAACCCTTTGTTGTTCCCTATCCTGTACCCTAAACTGTACCCCTTCCTTAACACTAAACCTAACCCTAACCCGTACCTAACACTAACCCATACACTAAACCTAACCATAACCCTGAACGTAAACCGTACCTGAATCCTAACCCATACCCTAACACTAACCCATACCTTAACCCGTACCCTAACACTAAACCATAGCCGTACCCTAAACTGTACCCTAACACTAACCCGTACCATAACCATAACCCTAAACCATACTCTAAGCCGTACAATAATCCTAACCCGTACCCTAACCCTAAATCTTACCCTAAACCCTAATCCTTACCCCTAGCTTAATTTTGTTTTTTTGTATTTAAAAAAATATTTTCTTGGGTTAAAACAAACTAGCAGAACAACAAAATAGAGGGCTTCGCTGGTGGTGCGGTGGTTAGAATCTGCCTGCTAATGCAGGGGACACAGGTTCGAGCCCTGGTCTGGGAGGATCCCACATGCCATGGAGCAACTAGGCCCATAAGCCACAACCAGTGAGCCCTCGCATCTGGAGCCTGTGCTCTGCAACAAGAGAGGCCGCAATAGTGAGAGGCCCGTGCACCGAGATCAAGAGTGGCCCCCCACTTGCCACAACTAGAGAAAGCCCTCACACGGAAACTCAGACCCAACACAACAAAAATAAATAAATAAATAATAAACTCCTACCCCCCCCCAAAAAAAAGAACAACAAAATAAAACAGAAAGTAACCTGAGTGTCCCTCAAAAAGCTAAGTCTGAAATAGTTGGTACTTCTGTTCTATGGACTGTTATGTAGCCTATAAAAAGTGTGAGAGTTAAATCTGTTTTTCTACAGTGAGAAGCATGATATTCCAGATGTATAGAACACCTGGATAAAATGAGAAATCTACACATTATGCTGGTCGTTTCAGTAAATGGGAAAGGATGGCAAGTGGTAAAATATTATCTTTTCCTTTAATTTTTTAAATTTCACTTGTTACAAAGAACTTCAATTATAATTGTACTTTAAAAAAGTAACAATGGAAATTTAAAAGAAAAAATATATATTGTGTGTTCAGTTATGTTTCATAGAATTATGAAATGCTCCACCCTCTGGCCATTACCTGAAAAAACAGCTTTAAAACCTATGCTAATTGTCACTTCATATGAACAAGTCCTGCAGGGCTGTAAAGGAAACCTGCCTTCATCATGTCTTGCGGGAGGTAAAGGCCAAAGTATTTCAAAATGTGGCACATATTTCAAGAAAACCATTTGAAGAACTAAGCTGTAATAACCGTTTGAAAAATAAAAGGACATGCCTGAAAGCTCAATTTCAAAGGATTATGAGACACATGCAAATCCAACCACACAGAGGTATCAGCTCACACCATTCAGAATAACCATCAGGAAAGAAACTACAAACGATCAATGCTGAAGAGGTTGTGGAGAAATGCATACCCTTAATTTGAAGTGGGACGTAACCTGGTAAGAGTCACTAATGGGAACAGGGTGGAGGTGCCTTTAAAAGGTAAATATTGAGCTACTATATGATCCAGCAGGCCCACTCCTGGGCCTATAACATAAGAAGACAGAATTGGAAAGACACAGGCAGGCAAATCTGCACTGCAGCAGTATTACAATAGCCAAGACATGGAAGCAACCAAAAGTCCATCAACAGATGAGTGGACAAAGAGGAACTGTTACATGTAGAGATGGAATATTAGCTCGGGAAAAAAATGAAACAATGCCATTTGCAGCACCATAGATGAGTCTAGAGGTAACCATGCAACTTGTAGTAAGTGAGAAAGCGAAAGACACCTAACGTATATCACTTATAGGTGTTACCTGAAAATTGATAACAATGAAGATATTTCCACAGAGAAAGGCAATCACAGATTCATTGAACAAACTTATGGTTCCCCAAATCGAAAGGTGTGAGGATTGGATACATTACGATATTGGGGTTAACATAGATATAGAAACACATGTGAAATATATAATCACCAAAGGCCTACGGAATACCAAGAGAAGACTACTCAACATTGTGTCATAACCTACTTGGGAAAAGGTTCCGAAGAAGAATAGATATATGTATGTGTGTGAAAGAACCACATCTTGCACACCTAGAACAAGAAAAAAAAACATTGTAATCAAATTTGCTGCGATAAAAAATAAAAATTAAATTAAAAATATGAACAAGAAATAATGAGACATAAACTGAAAGGAATTTTTCCTGGCACATCCCATTCTAATTTTCAACCTAGAACAGGACTTCCATTAAGGCTCTGTTGCCCTGGTAACCAGATTTGGTAAAGGAGAAACGCTGCCGCCTTGTGACTGTTTCACACAACAGCAGCTTTAAACCAAGAGGTAATGGTCACTTAATATTCAAAATATGTGCAGCACTGTAAAGGACACCGGGCCTCAAAAATGTCCTGGGGTCGTAATCGACCAGAAAATTCAAAAGACGTCAACATTTCAAGAAGACAATGTCAAGAGGCATATTTTACGCACATTTTGTCTTTTCTTTTTTTTCTCTTTAAAATAAAAGGGAATTGAAAAATGCGCAACATCAGCAATGAATAAAGCCATGCAAATCCAATTACAGAAATGTTCACCTCACAGCCGTCAGAATGTTCTTCAGCAAAAAGTCTACAAAGAATAAATGCTGAAGGGGTTTCAGAGAACTGTGTACCCTCCAGCTGCTGGGGGGGATGTAAACTGGTAACAGCCAGTAGTGAGAACATAATGGAGGTGCATTTAAGGGTAAAAATTGAGCTACCATGTGATCTGGTAGGTCCTTTGATGTGCCTATCACCTGAGCAGAGCAGAATGGAAAAGACACAGACTGGCAATCCTGCACTGCAGGAATATTTAACATAGCCAAGACTTGGAAGAAACCAAAATGTCCATCAACAGAAAAATGCACAAAGAGGAAGTGGTCCATGTAAACAATGGAATATAAGCCATGGAAAACAATGAAACAGTGCCGTTTGCAACACCATATAAAGACCTAGAGATAATCACTCAAATTAAAGAGAGAAAGTGAAAGACAGATATCCTATGACATCACTTCTAGGTGTTACCTAAAAGTTGATACTCATGAACTTATTTCCAAGAGAAGGAAAAGCATGGATTAAGAAAAAAAATTATGTTTAACCAATGGAAAAGTGTAAGGAATGTGTGAATTAGGATATGAGGGTTAACAGACATGTACTAATACATATGAAATATATAATCACAAAATACCTATGGAATACCAAGAGAGGTCTAGGCAACACTCTGTAATAACCTACACGGTAAAGAATGCAAAGATAAATGACAGATACATTGATATAATGAACCAGATTCTGTACACCTAGGAGAAACAAAATATTTTTATCAAGTTTGCTCTGATAATTAATAAAAATTAAATTTATAAAACAAACAAGAAGTAAGGAGATATAAGCTCTTGGGGATGTGCTCTGGCACATTCCACTCTAATTTGCAGCCTACTAACACGATTTCCAGGAAGGCTCTGCTGCCCAAAAACCCAGAGTTGGAAATGTAGAAATTCTGCTGCCTTGTGGCCGTTTTCAGCAAGAGCGGCATTAAGCCCACAGCTAATGTTCTCTTAACATTCACAAGGACTCAGGGCTGCAAAGGACACCTGCCCTAAACAACTGTGCTGAGGTACGGAATGGACAATAAAATTTAAAACTGGCAAATTTTTCAAGACGATAGTATGAAGAGGTAAGTTTGACTCACTCTCTTGTTTAAAAAAAGGAAAATGGGTGAAAGCTCAACCTCAGGAATTATTAGACTCATGCAAATCTAATGTACAAAAAGGTTTCAACTCACACCAGTCGACTGACCATCAGCAAAAGGTCTACAAACAATAAATTCTGAAGGGGTTTTAGAGAACTGTGTACCCTCTAGCTGCTGGTGAGATGTAACGTGGTAAGAGCCAATAATGAGAACAGAAAGGAGCTACGATTAAAAGTAAAAGTTGAGGTACCATTCGATGCAGCAGTCACACCACTGGGCCTCTCACCTGAGAAGACCAGAATCGAGAAGACGCGGGCTGCAAAAGCTGCACTGCAGCCTTATTCACAATAGCCAAGACAGTGAAGCCACCAAAATGTCCATCAACAGATGTATGGATGAAGAAGAAGTGGTCCACGTTCACAATAGAATATTAGCCATGGAAAACAATGAAACACTGCTATTTGAGGTGCCATAGATGAGCTTGGAGATAATCACAGAATATGAGGTAAGTCAGAAAGCAAAAGACCTATATCCTATGATATCACTTATAGGCGTTATCTAATATCTAACACAAATGAACATATTTCCACAGAGAAAGACACTCACAGACTTAGAAATTAAGTATGCTTATCTAAAAGGAAAGGTGGGCAGAATGGATAAATTAAGATTAACGTTACCATACGTATACAAATACATATAATAAACATATATCAAAAAGACGGACCATATAGCAAGGGAGGTCTATGGAACACTGTAATATTTTACATGGGAAGAGGATCTGAACATGAATAGACATATATATTGTACAAATGAACCAGATTGTGTACATCTGGACAAACAATATCTAATCATTACCCCGATTAAATAAATTTTAAAAACCAAGATGTAATGAGACATAAACTTATGGGCGTTCCTCCTGGCACATTCCATTCTAACTTAAAACCTAGGACCACGACTTCCAGAAAGGCTCTGCTGCCCTAGTACCCAGATTTGGGAAAGGACAAATGCTGCCTCCTTGTGGCCGTTTCCCACAACAGCAGCTTTAAACCCAGTGCTAATGGTCACTAAATATTCACCAAACTTGCAGCTCTGTAATGACATCTGCCCTCCAAAAAAATCCTGGGGTCGAATATCCACCAAAAATTCAAAAGAGGGCAACCTTCCAAGAAGACAGCTTCAAGAGATAGATTGTACTCACACTTGACTTTTAACAGAAAGGAAAAAGACGTGGAAAATGATGAATTTTAGGAATTTTTAAAGTCATGCAAACCCAAATTACAAAAACCTATCAGGTCACAGCAGTCAGATTGGCCATTAGCAAAAATGCTGCAAACTATAAATGCTGAAGGGATTGTGGAGAAGTTCGTACCCTCGGCTCTAAGGGAGACATGGTAAGAGCCACTAATGAAAACACAATGGAGGTGCTTTGAAAAGGTAAACATTGAGCTACTAGTCAATCAGTCATACCCACTGCTGGGACTATCACCTGAGAAAATGAGAATCAAAAAGTCACAAGCTGGCAATCTTGCACTCCAGCAATATTTGATATAGCCAACACTTGGAAGCAACGAAAATGTCCCTCAACAGAGCAATGCACCAAGAAGTGGTCCATATACAAAATGGAATATTATTCCGATAAAAATATAAATTAAATTAAAAAAACAAACAAAAGTAAGGAGACATCAGCCTTTGGGGGTTTATCCGGGCACATTCCACTCTAATTTATAACCGAGGAAGACCACCGGCCGGAATCTCTGTTTCCCTAGTACCAGCATGGGGAACAAAGAAAGGCTACCGCAATCTGGCCGTTACCTGCAAAAGCAGCTTTAAAGCCTGTGCTAATGGTCACTTCATGTGAACAAGTACTGCAGGGCTGTAAATGAAACCTGCCCTCAAAATGTTTTGAGGGAGGTAATGGCCAATAAATTTCAAAATGTAACACATACTTTAGAAAACACTTTGAAGAGCTAAGCTGTAATCACAGTTTGAAAAATAAAAAGGACATGACTTAAAGCTCAATTTCAAAGGATTATGAGTCATATGCAAATTCAACCACAAAGAGGTATCAGCTCACACCAGTCAGAATATCCATCAGCAAGAAAACTACAAACAATAAATGCTGAAGCCATAAAAAGAAACGAAATTGAGCTATTTGTAATGAGGTGGATAGACCTAGAGTCTGTCATACACAGTGAAGTAAGTCAGAAAGAGAGAGACAAATACCGTATGCTAACACATATACCTGGAATTTAAGGGAAAAAAATGTCATGAAGAACCTAGGGGTAAAACAGGAATAAAGACAGAGATCTACTAGAGAATGGACTTGAGGATATGGGGAGGGGGAAGGGTAAGCTGTGACAAAGGGAGAGAGAGGCATGGACATATATACACTACCAAATGTAAGGTAGATAGCTAGTGGGAAGCAGCAGCATGGCACAGGGAGATCAGCTCGGTGCTTTGTGACCGCCTGGAGGGGAGGGAGGGTGGGAGGGAGGGAGACGCAAGAGGGAAGTGATATGGGAACATATGTATATGTATAACTGATTCATTTTGTTGTAAAGCACAAGCTAGCACACCATTGTAAAGCAATTATACTTCAATAAAGATATTAAAGATAAATAAATAAATAAATGCTGAAGGTGTTGTGGAGAAATGCATACCCTCAAATTTAAGTGGGATGTAACCTGGAAAGAGCCAATAATGAGCACAGAATCGTGGTGCATTTAAACGGTAAACCCCGAGATACCATATGATACAGGATGCCCACTCCTGGGCCTATAACATAAGAAGACAGAATTGTAAAGACACAGGCAGGCAAATGTGCAGTGCAGCAGTATTACAATAGCCAAGACATGGAGGCAACCAAAAAGTCCATCAACAGGTGAGTGGACAAAGAAGAACTGGTACATGTACAGATGGAATATTATCTAGGGAAAAAAATGAAACAATGCCATTTGCAGCACCGTAGATGATTCTAGAGGTAATCAGGCAAATTGTACTAAGTCAGACAGCAAAAGACACATATCCTATAATATCACTTATAGGTGTTAGCTAAAAATTGATACCAATGAAGATATTTCCACAGAGAAAGGCAATCACAGATTCATTAAACAAAGTTATGGTTCACCAAATGGAAAGGTGTGAGGACTGGATATATTAGGATATTGGGGTTAACATAGATATAGAAACACATGTGAAATATATAATCACCAAAGACCTACGGAATACCAAGAGAAGACTACTCAACATTGTGTCACAAGCTACATGAGAAAACGATCTGAAGAAGTATAGATACATGTATATGTGTAAAAGAACCACATCTTACACACCTAGAACAAACAAAACATTTTAATCAAATTTGCTCTGATAAAAAATAAACATTAAAAAAAGAACAAGAAAAAAAAGAGAGAAAAAAAGGGAAAAAAAAGAACGAGAAGTAATGAGACATACACTTAAGGGGCTTTTTGCTGGCACATTGCATTCTAATTTACAACCAGAACACGACTTCCATTAAAGCTCTGTCATCACTAATAAAGCAGCTTTATAAGCAATGTTGAAGGTAGCTTAAAAGAATTCTCACTAATTATTGACAGTAACAAGAAAACAAACAAAAGTAAAAATCTCACGGCAAAAAGTATACATAGAGTAAGGGTAGTAGATCAAACACTTATTAAACTTCTGTAAAGAATAAAAGACAACAGTAGTATTTTTTTTTAAAGAGAGGGGCCAAATAAATCAGAACTGAAAGAGATGATGTTACAAGAGCCACCACAGAAATACAAAGTATCCTAAGATACACACAGGGTAACTCAGGGCTCAGACTGGACAGAGCCCACTCTCCATTCCCCTGTACATGACTTACAGGAGCCTCAGGAACTGAGGAGGGGGTCCTTGAGGAGAGGCACAAGATAGAAGATGTTAGGCATTAACATGACTGCATTCATTTTAAACGTGCCTGAACTACATTCACATGAGATGATTTTGTCCTGTTTGTACATAAGCACCTCTAGTCGGAACTGCAGATCTTTGGTTTCACCACCTCTATGACAGCATTAGCTTCACCTGCTGTGGACCGTCTCCTATAGGATTTCTAGAACCACAAAACATTGAAGCTTCACAGGACCCAGAGTCTGTGCGACTCCACTCAGAGTCTCAACTGCATTCAGAGACTCAGAGTCTCAACAGAGACTCCACTCTTGGAGGACACACACAAAGTAGTGTGCACATCAGGACCCAGGGGAAGGAGCAGTCACCCCGTAGGTGAATGATCATACCTAGCTGCTAGTTTTAGAGGGTCTCCTGCAGAGGTGGGGTGTGGCTGCGGCTCACCATGGGGACAACGACACTGACAGCAGAAGTTCTGGGAAATACTCCTTGGCGTGAACTCTCCCAGAGTCCACCATTAGCCCCACCAAGAGCAAGGTAGGCTCCAGTGCTGGGTCGCCTCAGTCCAAACAACCAACAGGGAGGGAACCCAGCCCCATGTATCAGCAGACAAGTGGATTAAACTTTTTATTAAACTTTTATTTAATCCACAGACAAGCAGATTAAAGCTCTGCCCACCAGAACAACACCCAGCTCTACCCACCACCAGTCCCTCGCATAAGGAAGCTTGCACAAGCCTCTCAGATAGACTCAATCACTGGAGAGCAGACAGCAGAAGCAAGAAGAACTACAATTCTGCAGCCTGTGGAAGGAAAACCACATTCACAGAAAGATAGAGAAAATGAAAAGGCAGAGGACTTTATACCAGATCAAGGAACAAGATAAATCCTCAGAAAAACAACGAAATGAAGTGGGGATAGGTAACCTTCCAGTAAAAGAATTCAGAATAATGATAGTGAAGATGATCCAAGACCTTAGAAAAATAATGGAGGCAAAGATCGAGAAGATGCAAGAAATGCTTAACAAAGACCTAGAAGAATTAAGGAACAAACACCTAGAAGAATTAAAGAACAAACAAACAGAGATGAACAATACAATAACTGAAATGAAAAATACACTAGAAGGAATCAGTAGCAGAATAACTGTGACAGAAGAACGGATAAGTGACCTGGAAGACAGAAAGGTGGAAATCACTGCCATGGAACAAAATAAAGAAAAAGAATGAAAATAAATGAAGACAACCTAAGAGACTTCTGGGACAACATTAAATGCAACAACATTCGCATTATAGGGGTCCCAGATGGAGAACAGAGAGAGAAAGGACTCGAGAAAATATCTGAAGAGATTATAGTTGAAAACTTCCTTAGCATGGGAAAAGAAATAGTCACCGAAGTCCACGAAGCGCAGAGAGTCCCAGGCAGGATAAACCAAAGGAGAAAAATGCCGAGACACACAGTAATCAAATTGAAAAAATTAAAGACAAAGAAAAATTATTGAAAGCAACAAGGAAAAAATGACAACATACAACGGAATTCCCATAAGGTTAACAGCTGATTTCTCAGCAGAAAATCTACAAGCCAGAAGGGAGTGGCATGATAAATTTAACGTGATGAAAGGGAAGAACCTACCACCAAGAGTACTCCACCCAGCAAGTATCTCATTCAGATTTGATGGAGAAATCAAAAGCTTTACAGACAAGCAAAAGCTAAGAGAATTCAGCACCACGAAACCAGCTCTACAACAAATGCTAAAGGAACTTCTCTAAGTGGGAAACACAAGAGAAGAAAAGGACCCACTAAGACAAACCCATAACAATTAAGAAAATAATAATAGGAACATACATATTGATAATTACCTTAAACGTGAATGGATTAAATGCTCCAACCAAATGACACAGGCTCACTGAATGGATACAAAAACAAGATCCATATATATGCTGTCTACAAGAGACCCATTTCAGACCTAGGGACAGCTACAGACTGAAAGTGAGAGGATGGAAAAATATATTCCATGCAAATGAAAATCAAAAGAAAGCTGGAGTAGCAATACTCATATCAGATAAAATAGATTTTAAAATAAAGAATGTTACAAGAGACAAGGAAGGACACTACATAATGATCAAGGGATCAATCCAAGATATAACAATTATAAATATATATGTACCCAACACAGGAACACCTCAATACATAAGACAACTGCTAACAGCTATAAAAGAGGAAATCAACAGTAACACAATAATAGCAAGGGACTTTAACACCTCACTTACACCAATGGAGATCATCCAGACAGAAAATTAATAAGGAAACACAAGCTTTAAATGACACAATAGACCAGATAGATTTAATGGATATTTATAGGACATTCCATCCAAAAACAGCAGACTACAAGTTCTTCTCAATGGCACACGGAACATTCTCCGGGATAGATCACATCTTGGGTCACAAATAAAGCCTCAGTAAATTTAAGAAAACTGAAATCATATCAAGCAGCTGTTCCGACCACAATGCTATGAGATTAGAAATCAATTACAGGGAAAATAACGTAAAAAACAAACACATGGAGGCTAAACAATACATTTCTAAATAACCAAGAGATCACTGAGGAAATCAAAGAGGAAATCAAAAAATACCTAGAGACAAATGACAACAAAAACACGATGATCCAAAACCTATGGGATGCAGCAAAAACAGTTCTAAGAGGGAAGTTTATAGCAATAAAAGCCTACCTCAAGAAACCAGAAAAATCTCAAATAAACAATCTAACCCTACACCTAAAGGAACTAGAGAATGAAGAACAAAACCCAAAGTTAATAGAAGGAAAGAAATCATAAAGATCAGAGCAGAAATAAATGAAATAAAAACAATAGCAAAGATCAATAAAACTAAAAGCTGGTTCTTTGAGAAGATAAACAAAAATGATAAACCTTTAGCCAGACTCAAGTAAAAGAGGGAGAGGACTCAAATCAATAAAATTAGAAATGAAACAGGAGAAGTTGTAACAGACACCACAGAAATACAAAGCATCCTAAGAGACCTCTACAAGCAACTCTATGCCAATAAAATGGACAACCTGGAAGAAATGGACAAATTCTTAGAAAGGTATAACCTTCCAAGACTGAACCGGGAAGAAATAGAAAATATGAACAGACCAATCACAAGTAATGAAATTGAAAGTGTGATTAAAAATCTTCCAACAAACAAAAGTCCAGAACGAGATGGCATCAGAGGTGAATTCTATCAAACATTTAGACAAGAGCTAACACCCAATCTTCTCAAACTCTTCAGAACTTTTCAGGGGAAGGAACACTCCCAAACTCATTATATGAGGCCACAATCACCCTGATACCAAAACCAGACAAAGATACTACAGAAAAAGAAAATTAGAGACCAATATCACTGATTAATATAGATGTAAAAATCCTCAACAAAATACTAGGAAACAGAATTAAACAACACATTAAAAGGATCATGCACCATGATCAGGTGGGGTTTATCCCAGGGATGCAAGAATTCTTCAATATACACAAATCAATCAATGTGATACACCATATTAACAAATTGTAGAATAAAAATATGATCATCCCAATAGATGCAGGAAAAGCTTTTGACAAAATTCAACACCAATTTATGATTAAAAGTCTCCAAAAAGTGGGCATAGAGGGAATCTACCTCAACATAATAAAGGCAGTATATGACAAACCCACAGCAAACATCATTCTCAATAGTGAAAAACTAAAAGCATTTCCTCTAAGATCAGGAACAAGACAAGGATGTCCACTCTCACCACTATTACTCAACATAGTTTTTGGAAGTCCTAGACACAGTAATCAGAGAAGAAAAAGAAATAAAAGGAATACAAATTGGAAAAGAAGAAGTAAAATTGTCACTGTTTGCAAATGACACGATACTACACATAGTGAATCCTAAAGATGCCACCAGAAAACTACCAGAGCTAATCAATGAATTTGGTAAAGTTGCAGGATACAAAATTAATGCACAGAAATCTCTTGCATTCCTATACACTAACAATGAAAGATCAGAAAGAGAAATTAAGGAAACAATCTCATTCACCATTGCAACAAAAAGAATAAAATACGGAGGAATGAACCTACATAAGGAGGTAAAAGACCTGTACTCAGAAAACTATAAGACACTGCTGAAAGAAATCAAAGATGATATAAACATATGGAGGTATAAACCATGTTCTTGGATTAGAAGAATCAATATTGTGAAAATGACTATAGTACCCAAAGCAAGCTACAGATTCAATGCAATCCCTATCAAATACCACTGGCATTTTCTACAGAACTAGAACAAAAAAATCTTAAAATTTGTATGGAGACACAAAAGACCCCGAATAGCCAAAGCAGTCTTGAGGGAAATTAAAAGAGCTGGAGGAATCAGACTTCCTAACTTCAGACTATACTACAAAGCTACATTAATCAAGACTATATGGTACTGGCACAAAAACAGAAATATAGATCAATTGAACAAGATAGAAAGCCCAGAGATAAACCTACGTACCTATGGCTAACTCATCTATGACAAAGGAGGCAAAGATATACAATGAAGAAAAGACAGTCTCTTCAGTAAGTGGTGCTGGGAAAACTGGACAACTACACGTGAAAGAATGAAATTAGAACACTCCATAACACCATACACAAAAATAAACTCAAAATGAATTAGAGATCTAAATGTTAGACCAGACACTATAAAATTATTAGAGGAAAACATAGGCAGAACACTCTATGACATAAATCACAGCAAGATCCTTTTTGACCCACCTCCTAGAGAAGTGGAAATAAAAACAAAAATAAACAAATGGGACCTAATGAAACTTCAAAGCTTTTGCACAGCAAAGGAAAACATAAACAAGATGAAAATACAACCCTCATAATGGGAGAAAATGTTTTCAAATGAAGCAAATGACAAAAGATTAATCTCCAAAATTTACAAGCAGCTCGTGTAGCTCAATATCACAAAAACAAACAACACAATCCAAAAATGGGCAGAAGACCTAAATAGACATTTCTCCAAAGGAGATATACAGATTGCCAATAAACACATGAAAGGATGCTGAACATCACTAATCATTAGAGAAATGCAAATCAAAACTACAGTGAGGTATCAACTCCCAGCAGTCAGAATGGCAATCATCAAAAAATCTACAAACAAAAAATGCTGGAGAGGCATTTACTGGAGAAAAGGGAACGTTCTTGCACTGTTGCTGGGAATGTAAATTGCTATACCCACTAGGGATAACAGTATAGAGGTTCCTGAAAAAACTAAAAATAGAAGTACCATACGACCCAGCAATCCAACTACTGGGCATTTGCCCTGAGAAAACCATAATTCAAAAAGAGTTATATACAACAATGTTCATTGCAGTTCTACTTACAATAGCCAGGACATGGAAGCAACCTAAGTGTCCATCGACAGATAAATGGATAAAGAATATCTGGCACATATATAAATGGAATATTACTCAGCCATAAAAAGAAACAAAACTGAGTTATTTGTAGTGAGGGGGATGGACTTAGAGTCTGTCCTACACAGTGAAGTAAGTCAGAAAGAGAAAAATAAATACCGTGTACTAACAGAGATATATGGAATCTAAAGAAAAAAGTTTATGAAGAACCTAGGGGCAGGACAGGATTAAGGACACAGACATAGAGAAAGGACTTGAGGACACGGGGAGGGGGAAGGGTAAGCTGGGACGAAGTGAGAGAGTGCCATGGACATATATACATTACCAAATGTAACATCGATAGCTACTGGGAAGCAGCCACATAGCACAGGGAGATCAGCTCGGTGCTTTGCGACCACCTAAAGGGGTGGGATGTGGAGGGTGGGAGGGAGATGTAAGAGGGAGGGGATATGGTGATATATGTATATGTATAATTGATTCACTTTGTTATACAGCAGAAACTAACACTCCATTGTAAAGCAATTATACTCCAATAAAGGTGTAAAAGGAAAATAAAAAAGAAAGAAGCCCAGAGATAAACCTACACACCTATGGTCAACTAATCTATGACAAAGTAGGCAAGACTATACAATGGAGAAAAGACAGTGTCTTCAATCAGTGGTGCTGGGAAAAATGGACAGCTACATGTAAAAGAATGAAATTAGAACACCCCCTAACACCATACACAAAAATAAATTCAAAATGGATTAGAGACCTTAATGTAAGACCGGACAGTATAAAACTCTTAGAGGAAAACATAGGAAGAATACTCTAACATAAATCACAGCAAGATCTTTTTTGATCCACCTCCTAGAGTAATGACATAAAAAAGAAAACTAAACAAATGGGACCTAATGAAACGTAAAAGCTTTTGCAAAGCAATGGAAACTACAAACACAAAAAGACAACCCTCAGAATGGGAGAATATATTTGCAACTGAATCAATGGACAAAGGATTAATCTCCAATATATATAAACAGCTGATGCAGCTCAATATTAAAAAAACAAACAACCCAATACAAAAATGGGCAGAAGATCTAAATAGACATTTCTTCCAAAAAGATGTAGAGATGGCCAAGGAGCACATGAAAAGCTGCTCTACATCACTAATTATTAGAGAAATGCAAATCAAAACTACAATGAGGTATCACCTCACACCTGTTAGAATGGGCATCATCAGAAAATCTACAAACAACAAATGCTGGAGAGGGTGTGGAGAAAAGGAACCCTCTTCCACGATTGGTGGGAATGTAAATTGATAGTCACTATGGAGAACAGTATGGAGGTTCCTTAAAAATCTAAAAATAGAATTACCATATGATCCAGCAACCCACTACTGGGCATATACCCAGAGAAAACCATAAATCAAAAAGACACATTCACCACAATGTTCATTGCAGCACTATTTACAATAGCCAGGTAATGGAAGCAACCTAAATGCCCACAGACAGACGAATGGATAAAGATGTGGTACATATATAAAATGGACTATTAGCCATAAAAAGGAATGAAATTGGGTCATTTGTAGAGACGTCGATGGATCTAGAGACTGTCATACAGAGTGAAGTAAGTCAGAGAGAGAAAAACAAATATTGTATATTAACGCATATATGTGGAACCTAGAAAAATGGTACAGATGAACCGGTTTGAAGGGCAGAAATAGAGACACAGATGTAGAGAACAAATGTATGGACACAAAGAGGGGAAAGCCATGGGGGGGGTGGCGGTGGGAGGAGTTGGGAGATTGGGATTGACATGTATACATTTATATGTATAAAATAGATAACCAATAAGAACCTGCTGTATAAAAAATAAATAAAATAAAATGAAAAATAAAATTTTTAAAAAAACGGAAAAAAGTTATTCCCTTCACATACATGTATTTATATGAATGAATTATTTCCATGCTTACATCCATAAGTACAAAAAAGAGGAATAAAACCTACCTTGAAACAAAAAAGAAAAAAACAAAACAGAACCCACCAGTTATACAGATGAAAACCCTATCAGGGCACTTGCTTCAGTGGTAGACAATTCTGAAGTTGGTCAGAGGTGGGGAATCATCTCGCATGGAGCCAGCAGCTCCCCCGCAAGGAGTGTCCTCATTACAAGCCTAGGGGACCGTGCCGAGGCATCTGTGAGTAAACGTGAGATGAGCCCCAGGCCAGCTGCTGCTGAACTGTTCCCAACCTTCCCAGGTAAAACACCTGAATATGTACAAGGACTTGAAAGCCTAGAGGAAGGGCCATGGAGCCACACGAGTGACAGCATGCCAGCCGACTTGGTGCCTGCAGGCCAGCCAGGATGGTACTGGACCTGGGTGCTCTTCTGGAAGATTTCCATTTCCCTGCCTGAGATACCCGTCCTGTCCCTGCTCCCACTGCTTTTTTCCTTCCTCACCTCTGCCCAGGGAGAAATTCCAGCAGCAGGTATGGGTGACACATCCTCTTCCTTAGCAGGTGGCAGGCTGGCAACTGCTGCAGAAAGTCCAGCAGAGCCCCACTCACACTGGGCCACCCACAAAGCCGTGGCCTCTCACTCCCTCCCACCAGCCCAGCCCCGAGACTGCTGACAGGGCAGAGAAAATGGCGTCAGGCACGGCTGCAGGGGCTCTTGCTGCCTGGAGTGGTATTTATATTGATCTCAACCCAGGCACACCTGGGGAGGGCTGGCCGGCACGGTAAGGCTGCCCAGGTCAGCCAATCATCACCCCTCAGGGGCTCACAGTTGCAGAAAATGGAACTTGCTGAACCGGCCAGGTCCAAGGAACAGGTGTGGGCTCCTGAGAGTCAAGATAGACAAGGGGCTGCAGCTTTGGCTTGTTTTCTAATCATTTTATCTGGCCCATGAGTGGGAGACAACTTCAAGAAAACACTCTCCTAATGAGAGGAACCCAGGAGTCAGGGAGAGGAGGGGTGGGTGGTGGTTGGAGACAGAGGCCTGGTGCCCCGGGTGCAGTGGAAGTCTCTGGAAGACCAGGTGGAGGGAGGCCGTACAGAGTGATGCCCAGGGTCACAGACCTGTCGCAGCTGCTGTTTGTTAGTTCAAGTCCTGCTCTGAGGTGCTCTGTGTCAGCTCTGAGCGACAGGTGAGCTGTGGGTGCTCTGCACTGAGGGCTATGTGCATGGTTCCCGTGTGCTCAGCCCTGCCACGGTACCTGCAAGGGTAGCTCTGTATCCGGGGATTGGTCTGACCACGAGAGCCCCATGGGCTGCTGGGGACCTGGTAAAGGATGTCAGGACAGTCAGTGAAGCCACCGAGGATATACCTCCAGCTGCTCCTAATTCCTACACCCTGCTGGTCATTCTACCAACCACCAGGACATGGTATTCTGTATTAGTCTTCAATGATGCCTTCTTTTGTATTCCATTAGTCCCAGAGTCACAAGAAATTTTGGCTTGTGAGTGGCAGGACTCAACATACAACTAAAACAATACTTCCGGGCCGTCTTGCCCCAGGGGTGCAAAAATTCCCACACCGTCTTTGGGGAAAGCTTAGCTAAAGACCTAAAAGTTCTACCTCTGGAAAAGGAAACCCTCCTTCAATATGCAGACGACATTCTGATCGCCAGCCGTACTAAGGAGGCCTCTGAACTACCAAGCCAATAAAGGATAGAAGTCGTCCAAAAAGAAGCTCAAATATCACAGACTGCGGTAACCTGCCTGGGCTTCATTCTCACAGAAGGTCGGAGAAGCCCATCCCAGGAAAGGGAAGAAACCATTTTCAGCCTTACCCCTTTCTCAAACTAGAAGACAGCTTAGGGGTTCCTGGGGAGGCCAGGGTTTGCTGCTTCTGGATCCCTAACTACAGTCTACTAGCTGGGCCTCTATATGAAACACTGAAAGGAAAAGATGATGATCCTTTTGAATAGAATCCAGAAGTGGCCTTTCAAGAATGGAAAGAGCAGTCAATTCAGACCCTTGCCCTGGAACTCCCTAATTTAGCTAAACCCTTTGACCTTTACATTCCCGGTGAAAGGTGAATCGCCATTGGAGAATTAGTGCAAAAACTGGGACCACTTGAAATGGAACAATGCAAGAATGCCATCCAGGTAGGATAAACTACGGTCACCAAGGGGCTTGGCCCACTGCCACATCTGGCCAAGATACTGGCGGTATCTAAAAACCTGGAAATCAGCAGCCCAAAAGGCCACCTCCCTCCTAAGGGAAAAGGACCCCACGTGGTGATCCTAACCACCAACCATGCCCTGAAGTTGCAGGGTTCGCTCCGTTGGCACACCGACCTCGAGTGAGGAGGCCTTCCAACTCCAACATCCAGAGAGATAACCGGGGGCAACAGGGCACCATGACGACTCGTGTGAACATCACTTGACCTGGAGTTTCTCTCATAAAACAACAAGAGTGTGTCCCAAAAGAGTAGACTACTGCTTGCAGGACTTACTGCACCCAGAGGGGAGCTAATAATCTTGGCGGGGGAACAGTATACCACACTGTCACCATAGAAAAGCCTACAGACACCGTGATGATGGTGGCCAATAAGACCGGCTGGACTCCTGTTTACTTCAAAAGGCTGTTGACTCAGTAGCCGTCATGGTCCTTGATCACCACTGACCCTGGACTGTCTGGGAGTTGAGCGGGCAGGGCTCTGACACCTGGTGCTGTTTGTACGTTAATTCAGGGGCCTAATTGAAGAAAGCGCAGACTACTGGTCAGAGCATCTAGGCTGGCAGAAACGGTCAGCCTAAGGTGGCCGAACAAATGTGGGGCGGGGTGAAACCGGCCCCCAGAGCGTCTCTGCACATCTCTTTCCTGGACCCTTAAAGGTCATTAGAATCTATAACACTTCCAATGCTGGTGCTCAGGTGGACGAGCAGGGAGGCAGGGGCCCTGGGGACAATCAACGTCACCTGGAGGCTGCTGGGGAGAAGTTCTGACCCTCGCCCCTGGGTATGAGGGCTCCCAACTCAGCACTCAGCAGTTACAGAAGAAGGGTCTGCACCCTCAGCACTCCAAGAATGAGGAACGGGACAAAAGGCAGAGGAGGAGTTTGTCCCCAGCAAAGCCCATTAAAAATCCCTGGGAGATAAAAATAGAATCTGTGCAATAAAGTCAAGTCTAACTTTTTTATCCTTTGTGCTTTGTCTAATTTCACGTACTCCTAGGGTCTCGCATACAGAGGTTCCACACCCGGCACTTCAGACCAGATTTCCTAGTGCAGAATGGCTGGGTCGACACCTCAGCTCCTGGGGCCCAGTGCAGACTCCACGATATAGAGCCTGAGCTGCAGCCAACCCAGCCCTTGAAAGCTCTGTCCCCTCCCTCCCACTGACTCTGACAGGATCTCTACACAGCAGCCCAGCCCACAGCCCACGGGGTAGTGCATGCTCTCACCTCTCCATTCTCTGATCAAAATATAAAGTTTCCTTTGCTTGTGAACCAAACTCAGTCTCGATCTGTTGGCCCCAATGACACTGGGCAGGGGGACACTTGTTGGGGTCCACTCTGGAGGATCAGTAACAGAAATTGAGACTATTGTAACCTCAATGAACAGATGTGTGAGCCAAACTGTAGTTAACATAGAACAGTGTATAAGGCTCGGGTAAAATAAGATGTTTCTAACACTTCCATTTGATATTTCCATCACTTTATTATAAGCAAGTTCAGTGAAAGGGTTTGTCTTATTTGTCAGGTCAATATTAGAGAAACGAAGTGATTTCTTTCCAAGGATGTACATCTAATAATCTTGGTTAAAGCTTCAATCTTGTTTTAAATGCTTTTCCATTGAAAATGATACCTCTCTTTCAGCTCCCCCATTTCTGAGAAGTATAAAATCTTATAATTTATTATTACCAAAGGGGAAAGGTGGGAGGAGGGATAAATTAACAGTTTGGGATTAACACATACACACTGCTATGTATAAAATAGATCATCAACAAGGAACTACTGTATAGCACAGGGAACTACACTCAACATTTTGCAATAACCTATAAGGGGAAATAATCTGAAAAAGAATAGATATTTTTATTGACATCATCTATCAATGACAGTTAAAGTGTAGCCTAAGGGAAGCTGGTGGTGAGTGCTTCTGACCCTGAAGACTTCAATCATCTAAAGTTTGGACTCTGCCTACTTCCCAAGGCCCTTAATGAACATATGTGTAGCCATAGCTTAAAAAATTCCCCAGTTTGGGTTTCGGGGAGACACTGATTTTGAAAAAGCCCTGGTGTTCTCCTTACATGAATGGGACTCTTCCTACTGCTAAAACATGTCTGTCACACCCAGAGGATAGTATACCGTCTGATCGGGAAGAGTTTGGAAAAGGCATCTCATCTCCTCATCTCCTGGTGCTCGGGTTCACCCCTCCAGCGTCTTTACTAACAGTCTCCCCACTTGGAGATGTCAGCACTGTCAACATCCTGTTGCGTACAGTTTGGAATTTGTCCAGAGGATGAAGCGGAAGGATGAGGAACAATGAGAGACAAGTCCTAGGTGTTCAGACAGGCACATGTCACTCTAATTTCCAATCAGGAAGACGAATTGACCAAAGGCTAGGGTTGCCCATGGAAACAGTATAGGGCTTGAGGAAATCCTGCTGCTTTGTGGCCAGTTCCCATAAACACAAGTTGAACAATGGAACTCAGGGGCAGTAAAATCCACGAAACTGCAGAGTTGAAAATATCCATCACTGAAAAATGTCTTGAGGAAAGTCAGAGAAAAGGACTTGTAAGCAAGGGAGAATGGCAGGAAAGGGATTTGAGGAGGTAGAAAGGACTCGCCATTAAGCACAAGAAAAGGAGCTGAACATTGCCAACATTGCAGTTGGCCAAAAAGGGTGTATGCGTTTTTTTCTGTATATATTCAAGAAAAGGGCATACACTTTTTTAGCCAACCAAACAGGTGGGCACTGGAAATCAATACTACAAAAGATATCACTTCGCATCAGTCAGAAGAGCCATCCTCATAAAGCGTAAACAACAGAAATGCAGGACAGGGCAAGGAGAAGAGGGAGCCCTGTGAGACTTATAGTGGAAATGTATATTGCCAACGGCCATTCTGGAGAAGTGTATTGTGTTTACTAAAGCATCTAAAAAATAAGTAACAGAGCATAGGGCACTTGCACTCATGGGCGTATATCTTGGGAAAAACAAAAATCGAGAGGACACAGGCACCCCAATGTTTACCCCCTCTCTGTTTAAAAGATCCTCAACTAGGATATAACTTAAATGTCTCTGGAGGGAAAAAATGGATAGAGATGTGGTACTTAGGTAGAGTGGAATATTATTCAGCCTGGAAATCAATGAAATATGGCCAGTTGTAACAACTCCGGAGGAGTTACGTATGATCATTCTAAGTGACAGAATTCAAAAAGAAAAAGACACATATCATAAGATATCACTTAAAGGTGGAATCCAAAATGGCTACACATGAAATAAATTACAAAACAGAAACATAGTCAAATATGTAGAAAACACGCATAAGGCTGCTAAACGGGAAAGGTGGGGAGGGGTGAGGCATCATCCAGGAGGTTGAAATTAGCAAAGATGCCATTCCAAATACCAAACTGATAATCAACAAGGCCTACACGGTAGCTAAAAGAACTGCACTCAGCACACTCAAGTCACCGGAAAAGAATATATACGACTGGTAAGAATCTGAAAAAGAATTTATTGATGTCTCTCTGTACGTGAATCAAGTGGATGTACAGCAGCAAGAAACAGAGCTTTGAAAATCAGCTGTAACCAATATAGTAATAAATTGAAAAAAATAAACGACAGAGAGACAGAGAAAACCTCTTACAACTTTTCCTCAGGGACGGTGATGCAACATGGATTGAACACATCTAGACCCACAGCAGGATGAGACATAAGGCTGGAAACTGTTTGCGCTAAGAGAAATGTGAGGTTGGGTGAGGAAATGCACACCCTTTAAAGTAATACTACCTGGTACCCATTCAATGGGTCCCAAATCTGCAGGTTCAAGGGATCTTCCTACAGCTAAACCATGCATGGAAAACCCAGAGGACTGTACACCATGTGATCGGGAGATGTGTCTAAAATGCACCTCATTTATCCTCTCCTGGTGCTCCTGTTCACCATTCCAGCCATGTTACTTAGAATCTCCCCACTTGGAGAATCAGCACATTTAAACTTCTGTTTCACACATTTTGCAAATTGTGAGGAGGATGAACGGGAAGAGGGGGAACCAATGAGAGAATAGTTGTAGGGGTTTGGACGGGCACATATCACTCTAATTTCCCATTAAGAATAAGAATTAATGAAAGGCTCAGCCTGCCTCGCCAGGGCCAAAATAGGGCCTGAAGCAATCCTGTGGGTTTGAGGCCAGCTCACAAAAGAGCAACTTAAAAAATGGAGCTCAGGGTCACAGCAATTCACAAACCTGCAGAGTTATAAATGAAAACTAACGTCCAAAAATATGTTGAGGTAAGGCAAAGAAGAGGATCTGAATGCAAGACAGAATTGCAAGAAACAGATTTCAAGAGATAGATTGGACTCGTCTTTAATGCACATGAAAAGCGGCAGAATTTCGACAATGATGCAGTTGGCCCAAAAGGGCGTATGCGTTTTTTCCTGATTATATCCAGGAAAAAACGCATACGCACTTTATGGGCAACGAAGCAAGCAAGCAATGCAAATGTGCACAACAAAGAAGTCTCACTTCCCACCAGTCAAAAGGGCCATCCTAAAAAATTGTAAACACCAGAAATGCAGGACAGGCCATGGAGAACAGGGAGCCTTTATACGCTGATGGGCAGTGTGTGAACTGCCGAGAGCCACTCTGGAGAAGTGTATGGTGGTTCCTAAATCATCTAAAAAACAGAGCTACAGAGCATAGGACACTTCCAATCATGGGAGTATATCTAGGGAAGTCTAAAAATCAACAAGACACAAGCACACCACAGTTTAGGGCTACTCTGTTTACAAGAACCTCAACTTCAGTACACCTTAAATATCCCAGGAAAGAGAACAATGGATAAAGAAGATGTGGTACTTATGTACAATGGAATATCTCTTCACCATGAAATCAATGTAATAAGGCTAGTAGAAGGATAAAGAGTGGATTTAGGTCCGATAATACTACTTGAAATAAGTCAAACAGAAAAAGAAACATATCATAAGATATCACTTATAGAGGGAGGGTAAATATGGCTGCACAAGAAATGAATTACAGAACAGAACAGTGTCTCACATTTAGAAAACACACTTATGTCAGCTTAAGGGGAAAGGAGAGGTGGGGTGATGCATAAAACCAGAGTTTGAAATTAGCACAGATACCGTTCAATAAACCAAATAGGTATTAGACAAGATCTACACCTTGCTCAATGAACTGGCCTCAACACACCCTATACACTGCAGAGAAATATATCTGAGTAATAAGAATCTTAAAACCCATGTATTGATATATCTCCATAAGGGAATCAAGTGTGTGCAGAGCGGCACAAACACAGCAGTGAAAATGAGCTAAACCCCATTATAGAAATAAATTTTAAAAACAAAATGCTGAAACAATGAAAGAGAGAAAAATTCTTACAAAATTCGCTCAGGGGCTGTGATGCAACCTGGATTGACCACATATAAACCCACAGCTGGATAAGACATAAGGCTGGACACTTGGGGCTGAGAGGATTGGTGAGCTTTGGTGAGCAACTGCCGAAAGTTTAATGCAATACTTCATGCTACTCAGTCCACGGGTCCCAACACTCCAGGTTGAAGGGAATCTTCCTACAGCTAAACCATGCTTGGGAAACCCAGCGACTGGTATACCATATGATCGGGAAAGGTTTCTAAAACGCACCTCATTTTTCCTCTCCTGGGGCTCCAGATCGACATTCCAGCCACTTTACTAACAACATCCCCACATGGAGAGTCAATGCCTTTAAGTTCTGGTATCGCACAGTCTGCAGTTAGTGCAGAGGATGAACGGGAATAGGGGGAACCAGTGAGAAACTAGCTGTAGCGGTTTCAATGGGCACATGTAACTCTAATGTCACATCAGTAAGAAGAATTAACCAAAGGCACAGCAAGGTGCCCCAGAAGAAAAATAGGGCTTCAAGAAAACCTGTGGTTATGGGGCAAGACCACAAAAATAAGAGCTGAAAAGTGGGGCTAAGGGCCACTGCAATTCAAAAACCTGCAGAGTTATAAAGGCCAACTATTTTCAAAAAATATATTGAGGTAATGCTATGAAGAGACATTGAAAGCAAGGCAGAATTGCAGGAAACCGATTTCAGGAGGTAGACAGGAATTGCACTGAAAACATATGAAGAGAGTCAGAACCTCGACAATGATGCACTTGGCCAAAAAGGGTGTATGTGTTTTTTCCTGAATATATTCAGGAAAAAACGCATACGCACTTTTTGGCCAACCAAGCAAGCTTGCAACGGAAATCTGCATTACAATGAAGTCTCACTTCCACCTGGTCAAAAGGGCCATCTGAAAAAACTGTAAAATCCATAAAGGCACGACAGGCCATTGAGAACTGGGAGCCTTCTTATGCTGATGGGCGGGATGTAAATTGCCAACAGCCACTCTAAAGAAGTGTATGGTGTTTCCTGAAACAACTAAAAAACAAAGCAACAAAGCCTAGGGCCCTTCCACTTATGGTCCTATAGATTAGGGAAATTAAAATTAAAAAGACACAGCCACCCCAAAGTTTAGGACGGCTCTGTTTACGAGAACCTCATTTACGGTACAAGTTCAATATCGCAGAAAGTGAAAAATGGATAAAGAAGTTGTGGTACTTACGTACAATGCAGTATCACTCAGCAATGAAATCTATGTCATCAGGCCCGTAGCAGCATAATGAGTGGATTCAGGTACGATGATTCTAACTGAAATAAGTCACACAGAAAAAGAAACATCATAAGATATCACTAATACACGGAATGTAAACTTGGCTACACAGGAACTGAATTCCAAAACAGAACAGGGGCTCAAATTTAGAAAAGCAACTTATGCTTGCTTAAGGGGAAAGGTGAGTTGGGGTGCTGCATAAAACCAGAGATTGAAATGAGCACAGATAAAGTTCCTTAAGCCAAATATGGTATAGACAAGAGCTACTCCTTGCTCAACGAAATGGACTCAACACCCCATATTAAACGCCTAAGAATGTACCTGACTAGTAAGTATCTTAAAACCTATGGATTGCTATGTCTCCAAAAGAGAATCAAGCGTGTGTACAGGGGCATAAATGCAGCAGTGATAGGATTGGAGAGGTTCAGTGAGCAAATGAAGACCCTTTGAAGTCATATTGCATGGTACCCATTACACGGGTCTCAACCCTCCAGGTTTAAGGTATTGTTGCTTCAGCTAAAACATGCATGTGGAACCCAGAGTATGATCAATCGTGTGATCGGGAGACGTGTTCAAATATGTCTCAGTTTTCGTACCCTGGTACTCGGGTGCAACATTCCAGACGCTTTACTAACACTCTCCCGACTTGGAGAGGCAGTCCCTTTAAACTCCTGTTTGGCCCAGTTTGCAATTTCTGCGGAAGATGAACAGGAATAGCGAGAACCAATGAGAGACTAGCTGGAGGTGTCTGGACGGGCAAATTTAACTCTCATTTCCCACCAGGAAGAGGAATTAACCAAAGGTTCAGCGTGCCGTGCTGGAACCAGATTAGGGCCTGAAGCCATCCTGCGGTGTTGCGGCCAGCTCACAAGAAAGCGAGTTGAAGAAAGGAGCTCAGGGGCACTGTAATTCACAAACCTGTAGAGTTATAAATGACAGCTATCGTCCAAAAATATACTGAAGTAAGGCTGCCAAGAGGACTTGAAAGCGGGGCAGAATTGCAGGAAACTGATTTCAGGAGGTAGACTGGAATTGCATTGAAAGCATAGGAAAAGAGGCAGAACGTCCACAATGATGCACTTGGCCAAAAAGTGCGTATGCGTTTTTTCCTGAATATATTCAGGAAAAAACGCATACGCCCTTTTTGGCCAACCAAGCAAGCTTGCAAAGGAAATCTGCACTAGAATGAAGTCTCACTTCCCCCCGGTCAAAAGGGCCATCTGAAGAAAGTGTAAAATCCAGAAAGGCAGGACAGGCCATGGAGAACTGGGAGCCTTGTTATGCTGATGGGCGGGATGTAAATTGCCAACAGACACTCGGGAGAAGTGTATGGTGTTTCCTGAAACATCTAAAAAACAAAGCAACAGAGCCTAGGGCACTTCCACTTATGGTCCTATAGCTTAGGGAAATTAAAATCAAAAAGACACAGCCACCCCAAAGTTTGGGACGCCTCTTTTTACAAGAACCTCGTTTACGGTACAAGTTCAATATCACAGAAAGTGAAAAATGAATAAAGAAATTGTGGTACTTACGTACAATACAGTATCACTCAGCAATGAAATCTATGTCATCAGGCCCGTAGCAGCACAATGAGTGGATTCAGGTATGATGATTCTAACTGAAATAAGTCACACAGAAAAAGAAACATCATAAGATATCAGTAATACACGGAATGTAAACTTGGCTACACAGGAACTGAATTACAGAACAGAACAGGGTCTCAAATTTAGAAAACCAACTTATGCTTGCTTAAGGGTAAAGGTGAGTTGGGGTGCTGCATAAAACCAGAGATTGAAATGAGCACAGATAAAGTTCCTTAAGCCAAATATGGAATAGACAAGAGCTACTCCTTGCTCAAAGAAATGGACTCAACACCGCATATTAAACGCCTAAGAATGTACCTGACTAGTAAGTATCTTAAAACCTATGGATTGCTATGTCTCCGAAAGAGAATCAAGCGTGTGTACAGGGGCATAAACGCAGCAGTGATAGGATTGGAGAGGTTCGGTGAGCAAATGAAGACCCTTTGAAGTCATATTGCATGGTACGCATTCCACGGGTTTCAACTACCCAGGTTTAAGGTATTCTACCTTCAGCTAAAACATGCATGTGGAACCTAGAGTACGATCAACCATGTGATCGGGAGACGTGTTCAAATATGTCTCAGTTTTCGTACCCTGGTACTCGGGTGCAACATTCCAGATGCTTTACTAACACTCTCCCGACTTGGAGAGTCAGTCCCTTTAACCTCCTGTTTGGCCCAGTTTGCAATTTCTGCGGAAGATGTACAGGAATAGCGAGAACCAATGAGAGACTAGCTGGAGGAGTCTGGACGGGCAAATTTAACTCTCATTTCCCACCAGGAGGAGGAATTAAACAAAGGCTCAGCGTGCCGTGCCAGAACCAGATTAGGGCCTGAAGCCATCCTGCGGTGTTGCGGCCAGCTCACAAGAAAGCGAGTTGAAGAAAGGAGCTCAGGGGCACTGTAATTCACAAACCTGCAGAGTTATAAATGACAGCTATCATCCAAAAATATACTGAAGTAAGGCTGCCAAGAGGACTTGAAAGCGGGGCAGAATTGCAGGAAACCGATTTCAGGAGGTAGACTGGAATTGCATTGAAAGCATAGGAAAAGAGGCAGAACGTCCACAATGATGCACTTGGCCAAAAAGGGCGTATGCATTTTTTCCTGAATATATTCAGGAAAAAACGCTTACGCACTTTTGGCCAAGCAAGCAAACTTGCAAAGGAAATCTGCACTACAATGAAGTCTCACTTCCCCCCGGTCAAAAGGGCCATCTGAAAAAAGTGTAAAATCCAGAAAGGCAGGACTGGCCATGGAGAACTGGGAGCCTTGTTATGCTGATGGGCGGGATGTAAATTGCCAACAGACACTCAGGAGAAGTGTATGGTGTTTCCTGAAACATCTAAAAAACAAAGCAACAGAGCCTAGGGCACTTCCACTTATGGTCCTATAGCTTAGGGAAATTAAAATCAAAAAGACACAGCCACCCCAAAGTTTGGGACGCCTCTGTTTACAAGAACCTCGTTTACTGTACAAGTTCAATATCACAGAAAGTGAAAAATGGATAAAGAATTTGTGGTATTTACTTACAAAGCAATATCACTCAGCAATGAAATCTATGTCATCAGGCCCTTAGCAGCACAATGAGTGGATTCAGGTATGATGATTCTAACTGAAATAAGTCACACAGAAAAAGAAACATCATATGATATCTGTAATACACGGAATGTAAACTTGGCTACACAGGAACTGAATTACAGAACAGAACAGGGTCTCAAATTAAGAAAACCAACTTATGCTTGCTTAAGGGTAAAGGTGAGTTGGGGTGCTGCATAAAACCAGAGATTGAAATGAGCACAGATAAAGTTCCTTAAGCCAAATATGGAATAGACAAGAGCTACTCCTTGCTCAACGAAATGGACTCAACACCGCATATTAAACGCCTAAGAATGTACCTGACTAGTAAGTATCTTAAAACCTATGGATTGCTATGTCTCCGAAAGAGAATCAAGCCTGTGTACAGAGGCATAAAAGCAGCAGTGATAGGATTGGAGAGGTTCGGTGAGCAAATGAAGACCCTTTGAAGTCATATTGCATAGTACCCATTCCACAGGTTTCAACTACCCAGGTTTAAGGTATTCTTCCTTCAGCTAAAACATGCATGTGGAACCTAGAGTATGATCAACCATGTGATCGGGAGATGTGTTCAAATATGTCTCAGTTTTCGTACCCTGGTACTCGGGTGCAACATTCCAGACGCTTTCTTAACACTCTCCCGTCTCGGAGAGTCAGTCCCTTTAACCTCCTGTTTGGCCCAGTTTGCAATTTCTGCGGAAGATGAACAGGAATAGCGAGAACCAATGAGAGACTAGCTGGAGGTGTCTGGACGGGCAAATTTAACTCTCATTTCCCACCAGGAAGAGGAATTAACCAAAGGCTCAGCGTGCCGTGCCGGAACCAGATTAGGACCTGAAGCCATCCTGCGGTGTTGCGGCCAGGTCACAAGAAAACGAGTTGAAGAAAGGAGCTCAGGGTCACTGTAATTCACAAACCTGCAGAGTTATAAATGACAGCTATCGTCCAAAAATATACTGAAGTAAGGCTGCCGAGAGGACGTGAAAGCGGGGCAGAATTGCAGGAAACCGATTTCAGGAGGTAGACTGGAATTGCATTGAAAGCATAGGAAAAGAGGCAGAACGTCCACAATGATGCACTTGGCCAAAAAGGGCGTATGCGTTTTTTCCTGAATATATTCAGGAAAATACGCATACGCCCTTTTTGGCCAACCAAGGAAGCTTGCAAAGGAAATGTGCACTACAATGTAGTCTCACTTCCGCCCGGTCAAAAGAGCCATCTGAAAAAAGTGTAAAATCCAGAAAGGCAGGACAGGCCATGGAGAACTGGGAGGCTTGTTATGCTGATGGGCGGGATGTAAATTGCCAACAGCCACTCAGGAGAAGTGTATGGTGCTTCCTGAAACATCTAAAAAACAAAGCAACAGAGCCTAGGGCACTTCCACTTATGGTCCTATAGCTTAGGGAAATTAAAATCAAAAAGACACAGCCACCCCAAAGTTTGGGACGCCTCTTTTTACAAGAACCTCGTTTACGGTACAAGTTCAATATCACAGAAAGTGAAAAATGAATAAAGAAATTGTGGTACTTACGTACAATACAGTATCACTCAGCAATGAAATCTATGTCATCAGGCCCGTAGCAGCACAATGAGTGGATTCAGGTATGATGATTCTAACTGAAATAAGTCACACAGAAAAAGAAACATCATAAGATATCAGTAATACACGGAATGTAAACTTGGCTACACAGGAACTGAATTACAGAACAGAACAGGGTCTCAAATTTAGAAAACCAACTTATGCTTGCTTAAGGGTAAAGGTGAGTTGGGGTGCTGCATAAAACCAGAGATTGAAATGAGCACAGATAAAGTTCCTTAAGCCAAATATGGAATAGACAAGAGCTACTCCTTGCTCAAAGAAATGGACTCAACACCGCATATTAAACGCCTAAGAATGTACCTGACTAGTAAGTATCTTAAAACCTATGGATTGCTATGTCTCCGAAAGAGAATCAAGCGTGTGTACAGGGGCATAAACGCAGCAGTGATAGGATTGGAGAGGTTCGGTGAGCAAATGAAGACCCTTTGAAGTCATATTGCATGGTACGCATTCCACGGGTTTCAACTACCCAGGTTTAAGGTATTCTACCTTCAGCTAAAACATGCATGTGGAACCTAGAGTACGATCAACCATGTGATCGGGAGACGTGTTCAAATATGTCTCAGTTTTCGTACCCTGGTACTCGGGTGCAACATTCCAGATGCTTTACTAACACTCTCCCGACTTGGAGAGTCAGTCCCTTTAACCTCCTGTTTGGCCCAGTTTGCAATTTCTGCGGAAGATGTACAGGAATAGCGAGAACCAATGAGAGACTAGCTGGAGGAGTCTGGACGGGCAAATTTAACTCTCATTTCCCACCAGGAGGAGGAATTAAACAAAGGCTCAGCGTGCCGTGCCAGAACCAGATTAGGGCCTGAAGCCATCCTGCGGTGTTGCGGCCAGCTCACAAGAAAGCGAGTTGAAGAAAGGAGCTCAGGGGCACTGTAATTCACAAACCTGCAGAGTTATAAATGACAGCTATCATCCAAAAATATACTGAAGTAAGGCTGCCAAGAGGACTTGAAAGCGGGGCAGAATTGCAGGAAACCGATTTCAGGAGGTAGACTGGAATTGCATTGAAAGCATAGGAAAAGAGGCAGAACGTCCACAATGATGCACTTGGCCAAAAAGGGCGTATGCATTTTTTCCTGAATATATTCAGGAAAAAACGCTTACGCACTTTTGGCCAAGCAAGCAAACTTGCAAAGGAAATCTGCACTACAATGAAGTCTCACTTCGCCCCGGTCAAAAGGGCCATCTGAAAAAAGTGTAAAATCCAGAAAGGCAGGACTGGCCATGGAGAACTGGGAGCCTTGTTATGCTGATGGGCGGGATGTAAATTGCCAACAGACACTCAGGAGAAGTGTATGGTGTTTCCTGAAACATCTAAAAAACAAAGCAACAGAGCCTAGGGCACTTCCACTTATGGTCCTATAGCTTAGGGAAATTAAAATCAAAAAGACACAGCCACCCCAAAGTTTGGGACGCCTCTGTTTACAAGAACCTCGTTTACTGTACAAGTTCAATATCACAGAAAGTGAAAAATGGATAAAGAATTTGTGGTATTTACTTACAAAGCAATATCACTCAGCAATGAAATCTATGTCATCAGGCCCTTAGCAGCACAATGAGTGGATTCAGGTATGATGATTCTAACTGAAATAAGTCACACAGAAAAAGAAACATCATATGATATCTGTAATACACGGAATGTAAACTTGGCTACACAGGAACTGAATTACAGAACAGAACAGGGTCTCAAATTAAGAAAACCAACTTATGCTTGCTTAAGGGTAAAGGTGAGTTGGGGTGCTGCATAAAACCAGAGATTGAAATGAGCACAGATAAAGTTCCTTAAGCCAAATATGGAATAGACAAGAGCTACTCCTTGCTCAACGAAATGGACTCAACACCGCATATTAAACGCCTAAGAATGTACCTGACTAGTAAGTATCTTAAAACCTATGGATTGCTATGTCTCCGAAAGAGAATCAAGCCTGTGTACAGGGGCATAAAAGCAGCAGTGATAGGATTGGAGAGGTTCGGTGAGCAAATGAAGACCCTTTGAAGTCATATTGCATAGTACCCATTCCACAGGTTTCAACTACCCAGGTTTAAGGTATTCTTCCTTCAGCTAAAACATGCATGTGGAACCTAGAGTATGATCAACCATGTGATCGGGAGATGTGTTCAAATATGTCTCAGTTTTCGTACCCTGGTACTCGGGTGCAACATTCCAGACGCTTTCTTAACACTCTCCCGTCTCGGAGAGTCAGTCCCTTTAACCTCCTGTTTGGCCCAGTTTGCAATTTCTGCGGAAGATGAACAGGAATAGCGAGAACCAATGAGAGACTAGCTGGAGGTGTCTGGACGGGCAAATTTAACTCTCATTTCCCACCAGGAAGAGGAATTAACCAAAGGCTCAGCGTGCCGTGCCGGAACCAGATTAGGACCTGAAGCCATCCTGCGGTGTTGCGGCCAGGTCACAAGAAAACGAGTTGAAGAAAGGAGCTCAGGGTCACTGTAATTCACAAACCTGCAGAGTTATAAATGACAGCTATCGTCCAAAAATATACTGAAGTAAGGCTGCCGAGAGGACGTGAAAGCGGGGCAGAATTGCAGGAAACCGATTTCAGGAGGTAGACTGGAATTGCATTGAAAGCATAGGAAAAGAGGCAGAACGTCCACAATGATGCACTTGGCCAAAAAGGGCGTATGCGTTTTTTCCTGAATATATTCAGGAAAATACGCATACGCCCTTTTTGGCCAACCAAGGAAGCTTGCAAAGGAAATGTGCACTACAATGTAGTCTCACTTCCGCCCGGTCAAAAGAGCCATCTGAAAAAAGTGTAAAATCCAGAAAGGCAGGACAGGCCATGGAGAACTGGGAGGCTTGTTATGCTGATGGGCGGGATGTAAATTGCCAACAGCCACTCAGGAGAAGTGTATGGTGCTTCCTGAAACATCTAAAAAACAAAGCAACAGAGCCTAGGGCACTTCCACTTATGGTCCTATAGCTTAGGGAAATTAAAATCAAAAAGACACAGCCACCCCAAAGTTTGGGACGCCTCTGTTTACAAGAACCTCATTTACGGTACAAGTTCAATATCGCAGAAAGTGAAAAATGGATAAAGAAGTTGTGGTACTTACGTACAATGCAATATCACTCAGCCATGAAATGTATGTAATCAGGCCCGTAGCATCATAATGAGTGGATTCAGGTATGATGATTCTAACTGAAATAAGTCACACAGAAAAAGAAACATCATAAGATATCAGTAATACACGGAATGTAAACTTGGCTACACAGGAACTGGATTCCAAAACAGAACAGGGTCTCAAAATTAGAAAACCAACTTATGCTTGCTTAAGGGGAAAGGTGAGTTGGGGTGCTGCATAAAACCAGAGATTGAAATGAGCACAGATAAAGTTCCTTAAGCCAAATATGGAATAGACAAGAGCTACTCCTTGCTCAACCAAATGGACTCAACTCCCCATATTAAACGCCTAAGAATGTACCTGACTAGTAAGTATCTTAAAACCTATGGATTGCTATGTCTCCGAAAGAGAATCAAGCATGTGTACAGGGGCATAAACGCAGCAGTGATAGGATTGGAGTGGTTCGGTGAGCAAATGAAGACCCTTTGAAGTCATATTGCATGGTACCCATTCCACAAGTTTCAACTACCCAGGTTTAAGGTATTCTTCCTTCAGCTAAAACATGCATGTGGAACCAAGAGTATGATCAGCCGTGTGAATGGGAGACGTGTTCAAATATGTCTCAGTTTTCCTCCCCTGGTACTCGGGTGCAACATTCCAGACGCCTTACTAACACTCTCCCCACTTGGAGAGTCAGCTCCTTTAACCTCCTGTTTGGCCCAGTTTGCAATTTCTGCGGAAGATGAACAGGAATAGCGAGAACCAATGAGAGACTAGCTGGAGGTGTCTGGACGGGCAAATTTAACTCTCATTTCCCACCAGGAAGAGGAAATAACCAAAGGCTCAGCGTGCCGTGCCAGAACCAGATTAGGGCCTGAAGCCATCCTGCGGTGTTGCGGCCAGCTCAAAAGAAAGCGAGTTGAAGAAAGGAGCTCAGGGGCACTGTAATTCACAAACCTGTAGAGTTATCAATGACAGCTATCGTCCAAAAATATACTGAAGTAAGGCTGCCAAGAGGACTTGAAAGCGGGGCAGAATTGCAGGAAACCGATTTCAGGAGGTAGACTGGAATTGCATTGAAAGCATAGGAAAAGAGGCAGAACGTCCACAATGATGCACTTGGCCAAAAAGTGCGTATGCGTTTTTTCCTGAATATATTCAGGAAAAAACGCATACGCACTTTTTGGCCAACCAAGCAAGCTTGCAAAGGAAATCTGCACTAGAATGAAGTCTCACTTCCCCCCGGTCAAAAGGGCCATCTGAAGAAAGTGTAAAATCCAGAAAGGCAGGACAGGCCATGGAGAACTGGGAGCCTTGTTATGCTGATGGGCGGGATGTAAATTGCCAACAGACACTCGGGAGAAGTGTATGGTGTTTCCTGAAACATCTAAAAAACAAAGCAACAGAGCCTAGGGCACTTCCACTTATGGTCCTATAGCTTAGGGAAATTAAAATCCAAAAGACACAGCCACCCCAAAGTTTGGGACGCCTCTGTTTACAAGAACCTCGTTTACGGTACAAGTTCAATATCACAGAAAGTGAAAAATGGATAAAGAAATTGTGGTACTTACGTACAATACAGTATCACTCAGCAATGAAATCTATGTCATCAGGCCCGTAGCAGCACAATGAGTGGATTCAGGTATGATGATTCTAACTGAAATAAGTCACACAGAAAAAGAAACATCATATGATATCAGTAATACACGGAATGTAAACTTGGCTACACAGGAACTGAATTACAGAACAGAACAAGTTCTCAAATTTAGAAAACCAACTTATACTTGCTTAAGGGTAAAGGTGAGTTGGGGTGCTGCATAAAACCAGAGATTGAAATGAGCACAGATAAAGTTCCTTAAGCCAAATATGGAATAGACAAGAGCTACTCCTTGCTCAACGAAATGGACTCAACACCGCATATTAAACGCCTAAGAATGTACCTGACTAGTAAGTATCTTAAAACCTATGGATTGCTATGTCTCCGAAAGAGAATCAAGCCTGTGTACAGGAGCATAAACGCAGCAGTGATAGGATTGGAGAGGTTCGGTGAGCAAATGAAGACCCTTTGAAGTCATATTGCATAGTACCCATTCCACGGGTTTCAACTACCCAGGTTTAAGGTATTCTTCCTTCAGCTAAAACATGCATGTGGAACCTAGAGTATGATCAACCATGTGATCGGGAGATGTGTTCAAATATGTCTCAGTTTTCGTACCCTGGTACTCGGGTGCAACATTCCAGACGCTTTCTTAACACTCTCCCGTCTCGGAGAGTCAGTCCCTTTAACCTCCTGTTTGGCCCAGTTTGCAATTTCTGCGGAAGATGAACAGGAATAGCGAGAACCAATGAGAGACTAGCTGGAGGTGTCTGGACGGGCAAATTTAACTCTCATTTCCCACCAGGAAGAGGAATTAACCAAAGGCTCAGCGTGCCGTGCCGGAACCAGATTAGGCACTGAAGCCATCCTGCGTTGTTGCGGCCAGGTCACAAGAAAACGAGTTGAAGAAAGGAGCTCAGGGTCACTGTAATTCACAAACCTGCAGAGTTATAAATGACAGCTATCGTCCAAAAATATACTGAAGTAAGGCTGCCAAGAGGACTTGAAAGCGGGGCAGAATTGCAGGAAACCGATTTCAGGAGGTAGACTGGAATTGCATTGAAAGCATAGGAAAAGAGGCAGAACGTCCACAATGATGCACTTGGCCAAAAAGGGCGTATGCGTTTTTTCCTGAATATATTCAGGAAAAAACGCATACGCCCTTTTTGGCCAACCAAGGAAGCTTGCAAAGGAAATGTGCACTACAATGTAGTCTCACTTCCGCCCGGTCAAAAGAGCCATCTGAAAAAAGTGTAAAATCCAGAAAGGCAGGACAGGCCATGGAGAACTGGGAGGCTTGTTATGCTGATGGGCGGGATGTAAATTGCCAACAGCCACTCAGGAGAAGTGTATGGTGCTTCCTGAAACATCTAAAAAACAAAGCAACAGAGCCTAGGGCACTTCCACTTATGGTCCTATAGCTTAGGGAAATTAAAATCAAAAAGACACAGCCACCCCAAAGTTTGGGACGCCTCTGTTTACAAGAACCTCGTTTACGGTACAAGTTCAATATCGCAGAAAGTGAAAAATGGATAAAGAAGTTGTGGTACTTACGTACAATGCAATATCACTCAGCCATGAAATGTATGTCATCAGGCCCGTAGCAGCATAATGAGTGGATTCAGGTATGATGATTCTAACTGAAATAAGTCACACAGAAAAAGAAACATCATAAGATATCAGTAATACACGGAATGTAAACTTGGCTACACAGGAACTGGATTCCAAAACAGAACAGGGTCTCAAAATTAGAAAACCAACTTATGCTTGCTTAAGGGGAAAGGTGAGTTGGGGTGCTGCATAAAACCAGAGATTGAAATGAGCACAGATAAAGTTCCTTAAGCCAAATATGGAATACACAAGAGCTACTCCTTGCTCAATGAAATGGACGCAACATCCCATAATAAACGCCTAAGTATGTACCTGACTAGTAAGTATCTTAAAACCTATGGATTGCTGTGTCTCCAAAAGAGAATCAAGCGTGTGTACAGGGGCATAAACGCAGCAGTGATAGGATTGGAGAGGTTCGGTGAGCAAATGAAGACCCTTTGAAGTCATATTGCATGGTACCCATTCCACGGGTCTCAACTCTCCAGGTTTAAGGTATTCTTCCTTCAGCTAAAACATGCATGTGGAACACAGAGTATGATCAACCATGTGCACGGGAGACGTGTTCAAATATGTCTCAGTTTTCCTCCCCTGGTACTCGGGTGCAACATTACAGATGCTTTACTAACACTCTCCCCACTTGGAGAGTCAGCGCCTTTAACCTCCTGTTTGGCCCAGTTTGCAATTTCTGCGGAAGATGAACAGGAATAGGGAGAACCAATGAGAGACTAGCTGGAGGTGTCTGGACGGGCAAATTTAACTCTCATTTCCCACCAGGAAGAGGAATTAATCAAAGGCTCAGCATGCCGTTCCAGAAACAGATTAGGGCCTGAAGCCATCCTGCGGTGTGCGGCCAGCTCATAGGAAAGCGAGTTGAAGAAAGGAGCTCAGGGGCACTGTAATTCACAAACCTGCAGAGTTATAAATGACAGCTATCGTCCAAAAATATACTGAAGTAAGGCTGCCAAGAGGACTTGAAAGCGGGGCAGAATTGCAGGAAACCGATTTCAGGAGGTAGACTGGAATTGCATTGAAAGCATAGGGAAAGAGGCAGAACGTCCACAATGATGCACTTGGCCAAAAAGGGCATATGTGTTTTTTCAAGAATATATTCAGGAAAAAACGCATACGCCCTTTTTGGCCAACCAAGCAAGCTTGCAAAGGAAATCTGCACTACAATGAAGTCTCACTTCCCCCAGGTCAAAAGGACCATCTGAAAAAAGTGTAAAATCCAGAAAGGCAGGACAGGCCATGGAGAACTGGGAGCCTTGTTATGCTGATGGGCGGGATGTAAATTGCCAACAGACACTCGGGAGAAGTGTATGGTGTTTCCTGAAACATCTAAAAAACAAAGCAACAGAGCCTAGGGCACTTCCACTTATGGTCCTATAGCTTAGGGAAATTAAAATCAAAAAGACACAGCCACCCCAATATTTGGGACGCCTCTGTTTACAAGAACCTCGTTTACAGTACAAGTTCAACATCGCAGAAAGTGAAAAATGGATAAAGAAGTTGTGGTACTTACGTACAATGCAGCATCCCTCAGCAATGAAATCTATGTCATCAGGCCCTTAGCAGCACAATGAGTGGATTCAGGTATGATGATTCTAACTGAAATAAGTCACACAGAAAAAGAAACATCATAACATATCAGTAATACACGGAATGTAAACTTGGCTACACAGGAACTGAATTATAGAACAGAACAGGGTCTCAAATTTAGAAAACCAACTTATGCTTGTTGAAGGGGAAAGGTGAGTTGGGGTGCTGCATAAAACCAGAGATTGAAATGAGCACAGATAAAGTTCCTTAAGCCAAATATGGAATAGACAAGAGCTACTCCTTGCTCAACGAAATGGACTCAACACCGCATATTAAACGCCTAAGAATGTACCTGACTAGAAAGTATCTTAAAACCTATGGAATGCTATGACTCCGAAAGAGAATCAAGCATGCGTACAGGGGCATAAACACAGCAGTGATAGGATTGGAGAGGTTCGGTGAGCAAATGAAGACCCCTTGAAGTCATATTGCATGGTACCCATTCCACGGGTCTCAACTCTCCAGGTTTAAGGTATTCTTCCTTCAGCTAAAACATGCATGTGGAACACAGAGTATGATCAACCATGTGAACGGGAGACGTGTTCAGATATGTCTCAGTTTTCCTCCCCTGGTACTCGGGTGCAACATTCCAGACGCTTTACTAACACTCTGCCGACTTCGATAGTCAGTGCCTTTAACCTCCTGTTTGGCCCAGTTTGCAATTTCTGCGGAAGATGAACAGGAATAGGGAGAACCAATGAGAGACTAGCTGGAGGTGTCTGGACGGGCAAATTTAACTCTCATTTCCCACCAGGAAGAGGAATTAACCAAAGGCTCATCATGCCGTGCCAGAACCAGATTAGGGCCTGAAGCCATCCTGCGGTGTTGGGGCCAGGTCACAAGAAAGTGAGTTGAAGAAAGGAGCTCAGGGGCACTGTAATTCACAAACCTGCAGAGTTATAAATGACAGCTATCATCCAAAAATAGACTGAAGTAAGGCTGCCAAGAGGACTTGAAAGCGGGGCAGAATTGCAGGAAACCGATTTCAGGAGGTAGACTGGAATTGCATTGAAAGCATAGGAAAAGAGGCAGAACGTCCACAATGATGCACTTGGCCAAAAAGGGCGTATGCGTTTTTTCCTGAATATATTCAGGAAAAAACGCATACGCCCTTTTGGCCAACCAAGCAAGCTTGCAAAGGAAATCTGCACTACAGTGAAGTCTCACTTCCTCCCGGTCAAAAGGGCCATCTGAAAAAAGTGTAAAATCCAGAAAGTCAGGACAGGCCATGGAGAACTGGGAGCCTTGTTATGCTGATGGGCGGGATGTAAATTGCCAACAGACACTGGGGAGAAGTGTATGGTGTTTCCTGAAACATCTAAAAAACAAAGCAACAGAGCCTAGGGCACTTCCACTTATGGTCCTATAGCTTAGGGAAATTAAAATCAAAAAGACACAGCCACCCCAAAGTTTGGGACACCTCTGTTTACAAGAACCTCGTTTACGGTACAAGTTCAATATCGCAGACAGTGAAAAATTGATATAGAAGTTGTAGTATTTACGTACAATGCAATATCAATCAGCAAAGAAATCTATGTCATCAGGCCCTTAGCAGCACAATGAGTGGGTTCAGGTATGATGATTCTAACTGAAATAAGTCACACAGAAAAAGAAACATCATAAGTTATCACTAATACACGGAATGTAAACTTGGCTACACAGGAACTGAATTACAGAACAGAACAGGGTATCAAATTTAGAAAATAAACTTATGCTTACTTAAGGGGAAAGGTGAGTTGGGGTGCTGCATAAAACCAGAGATTGAAATGAGCACAGATAAAGTTCCTTAAGCCAAATATGCAATAGACAAGAGCTACTCCTTGCTCAATCAAACGGACTCAACATCGCGTATTAATCGCCTAAGAATGTACCTGACTAGTAAGTATCTTAAAACCTATGGATCGCTATGTCTCCGAAAGAGAATCAAGCGTGTGTACAGGGGCATAAACGCAGCAGTGATAGGATTGGAGAGGTTCGGTGAGCAAATGAAGACCCTTTGAAGTCATATTGCATGTACCCATTCCACGGGTGTCAACTACCCAGGTTTAAGGTATTCTTCCTTCAGCTAAAACATGCATGTGGAACCTAGAGTATGATCAACCATGTGATCGGGAGACGTCTTCAAATATGTCTCAGTTTTCCTCCCCTGGTACTCGGGTGCAACATTCCAGATGCTTTACTAACACTCTCCCCACTTGGAGAGTCAGCGACTTTAACCTCCTGTTTGGCCCAGTTTGCAATTTCTGCAGAAGATGAACAGGAATAGGGAGAACCAATGAGAGACTAGCTGGAGGTGTCTGGACGCGCAAATTTAACTCTCATTTCCCACCAGGAAGAGGAGATAACCAAAGGCTCAGCGTGCCGTGCCGGAAACAGATTAGGGCCTGAAGCCATCCTGCGGTGTTGCGGCCACTCAAAAGAAAGCGAGTTGAAGAATGGAGCTCAGGGGCACTGTAATTCACAAACCTGCAGAGTTATAAATGACAGCTATCGTCCAAAAATATACTGAAGTAAGGCTGCCAAGAGGACTTGAATGCGGGGCAGAATTGCAGGAAACCGATTTCAGGAGGTAGACTGGAATTGCATTGAAAGCATAGGAAAAGAGGCAGAACGTCCACAATGATGCACTTGGCCAAAAAGGGCGTATGCGTTTTTTCCTGAATATATTCAGGAAAAAACGCATACACCCTTTTTGGCCAACCAAGCAAGCTTGCAGAGGAAATCTGCACTACAATGAAGTCTCACTTCCCCGCGGTCAAAAGGGCCATCTGAAAAAAGTGTAAAATCCAGAAAGGCAGGACAGGCCATGGAGAACTGGGAGCCTTGTTATGCTGATGGGCGGGATGTAAATTGCCAACAGCCACTGGGGAGAAGTGTATGGTGTTTCCTGAAACATCTAAAAAACAAAGCAACAGAGCCAAGGGCACTTCCACTTATGGTCCTATAGCTTAGGGAAATTAAAATCAAAAAGACACAGCCACCCGAAAGTTTGGGAAGCCTCTGTTTACAAGAACCTCGTTTACCGTACAAGTTCAATATCACAGAAAGTGAAAAATGGATAAAGAACTTGTGGTACTTACGTACAATGCAGTATCACTCAGCAATGAAATCTATGTCATCAGGCCCGTAGCAGCATAATGAGTGGATTCAGGTATGATGATTCTAACTGAAATAAGTCACACAGAAAAAGAAACATCATAAGATATCACTAATACACGGAATGTAAACTTGGCTACACAGGAACTGTATTCCAAAACAGAACAGGGTCTCAAATTTAGAAAACCAACTTATGCTTGCTTAAGGGGAAAGGTGAGTTGGGGTGCTGCATAAAACCAGAGATTGAAATGAGCACAGATAAAGTTCCTTAAGCCAAATATGCAATAGACAAGAGCTAACTCCTTGCTCAATGAAACGGACTCTACACCGCATATTAAACGCCTAAGAATGTAACTGACTAGTAAGTATCTTAAAACCTATGGATTGCTATGTCTCCAAAAGAGAATCAAGCGTGTGTACAGGGGCATAAACAGCAGTGATAGGATTGGAGAGGTTCGGTGAGCAAATGAAGAGCCTTTGAAGTCATATTGCATGGTACCTATTCCACGGGTCTAAACTCTACAGGTTTAAGGTATTCTTCCTTCAGCTAAAACATGCATGTGGAACCCAGAGTATGATCAACCGTGTGAACGGGAGACGTGTTCAAATATGTCTCAGTTTTCGTACCCTGGTACTCGGGTGCAACATTCCAGACGCTTTACTAACACTCTCCCGACTTGGAGAGGCAGTCCCTTTAACCTCCTGTTTGGCCCAGTTTGCAATTTCTGCGGAAGATGAACAGGAATAGCGAGAACCAATGAGAGACTAGCTGGAGGTGTCTGGACGGGCAAATTTAACTCTCATTTCCCACCAGGAAGAGGAAATAACCAAAGGCTCAGCGTGCCGTGCCGGAACCAGATTAGGGCCTGAAGCCATCCTGCGGTGTTGCGGCCAGCTCAAAAGAAAGCGAGTTGAAGAAAGGAGCTCAGGGGCACTGTAATTCACAAACCTGCAGAGTAATAAATGACAGCTATCTTCCAAAAATATACTGAAGTAAGGCTGCCAAGAGGACTTGAAAGCGGGGCAGAATTGCAGGAAACCGATTTCAGGAGGTAGACTGGAATTGCATTGAAAGCATAGGAAAAGAGGCAGAACGTCCACAATGATGCAGTTGGCCAAAAAGGGCGTATGCGTTTTTTCCTGAATATATTCAGGAAAAAACGCATACGCCCTTTTCGGCCAACCAAGCAAACTTGCAAAGGAAATCTGCACTACAATGAAGTCTCACTTCCCCCAGGTCAAAAGGGCCATCTGAAAAAAGTATAAAATCCAGAAAGGCAGGAGAGGCCATGGAGAACTGGGAGCCTTGTTATGCTGATGGGCGTGATGTAAATTGCCAACAGACACTCGGGAGAAGTGTATGGTGTTTCCTGAAACATCTAAAAAACAAAGCAACAGAGCCTAGGGCACTTCCACTTATGGTCCTATAGCTTAGGGAAATTAAAATCAAAAAGACACAGCAACCCCAATGTTTGCGATGCCTCTGTTTACAAGAACCTCGTTTACCGTACAAGCTCAATATCGCAGAAAGTGAAAAATGGATAAAGAGCTTGTGGTACTTACGTACAATGCAGTATCACTCAGCAATGAAATCTATGTCATCAGGCCCGTAGCAGCATAATGAGTGGATTCAGGTACGATGATTCTATCTGAAATAAGTCACACAGAAAAAGAAACATCATAAGATATCACTAATACATGGAATGTAAACTTGGCTACACAGGAACTGAATTCCAAAACAGAACAGGGTCTCAAAATTAGAAAACCAACTTATGCTTGCTTAAGGGGAAAGGTGAGTTGGGGTGCTGCATAAAACCAGAGATTGAAATGAGCACACATAAAGTTCCTTAAGCCAAATATGGAATAGACAAGAGCTACTCCTTGCTCAACGAAATGGACTCAACACCCCATTTTAAACGCCTAAGAATGTACCTGACTAGTAAGTATCTTAAAACCTATGGATTGCTATGTCTCCAAAAGAGAATCAAGCGTGTGTACAGGGGCATAAACGCAGCAGTGATAGGATTGGAGAGGTTTGGTGAGCAAATGAAGACCCTTTGAAGTCATATTGCATGGTACCCATTCCACGGGTTTCAACTCTCCAGGTTTAAGGTATTATTCCTTCAGCTAAAACATGCATGTGGAACCCAGACTATGATCAACCGTGTGAACGGGAGACGTGTTCAAATATGTCTCAGTTTTCCTCCCCTGGTACTCGGGTGCAACATTCCAGACACTTTACTAACACTCTCCCCACTTGGAGAGTCAGCGCCTTTAACCTCCTGTTTGGTCCAGTTTGCAATTTCTGCGGAAGATGAACAGGAATAGGGAGAACCAATGAGAGACTAGCTGGAGGTGTCTGGACGGGCAAATTTCACTCTCATTTCCCACCAGGAAGTGGAAATAACCAAAGGCTCAGCGTGCCGTGCCGGAACCAGATTAGGGCCTGAAGCCATCCTGTGGTGTTGCGGCCAGGTCACAAGAAAGCGAGTTGAAGAAAGGAGCTCAGGGGCACTGTAATTCACAGACCTGCAGAGTTATAAATGACAGCTATCGTCCAAAAATATACTGAAGTAAGGCTGCCAAGAGGACTTGAAAGCGGGGCAGAATTGCAGGAAACCGATTTCAGGAGGTAGACTGGAATTGCATTGAAAGCATAGGAAAAGAGGCAGAACGTCCACAATGATGCACTTGGCCAAAAAGGGCGTATGCGTTTCTTCCTGAATATATTCAGGAAGAAACGCATACGCACTTTTTGGCCAACCAAGCAAACTTGCAAAGGAAATCTGCACTACAATGAAGTCTCACTTCACCCCGGTCAAAAGGGCCATCTGAAAAAAGTGTAAAATCCAGAAAGGCAGGACAGGCCATGGAGAACTGGGAGCCTTGTTATGCTGATGGGCGGGATGTAAATTGCCAACAGACACTCTGGAGAAGTGTATGGTGTTTCCTGAAACATCTAAAAAACAAAGCAACAGAGCCTAGGTCACTTCCACTTATGGTCCTATTGCTTAGGGAAATTAAAATCAAAAAGACACAGCCACCCCAAAGTTTGGGACGCCTCTGTTTACAAGAACCTCACTTACCGTACAACTTCAATATCACAGAAAGTGAAAAATGGTTAAAGAACTTGTGGTACTTACATACAATGCAGTATCACTCAGCAATGAAATCTATGTCATCAGACTCGTAGCAGCATAATGAGTGGATTCAGGTACGATGATTCTAACTGAAATAAGTCACACAGAAAAAGAAATATCATAAGATATCACTAATACACAGAATGTAAACTTGGCTACACAGGAACTGAAATACAGAACAGAACAGGGTCTCAAATTTAGAAAACCAACTTATGCTTGCTTAAGGGTAAAGGTGAGTTGGGGTGCTGCATAAAACCAGAGATTGAAATGAGCACAGATAAAGTTCCTTAAAACAAACATGGAATAGACAAGAGCTACTCCTTGCTCAACAAAATGGACTCAATACCGCATATTAAACGCCTAAGAATGTACCTGACTAGTAAGTATCTTAACACCTATGGATTGCTATATCTCCGAAAGAGAATCAAGCATGTGTACAGGGGCATAAACGCAGCAGTGATAGGATTGGAGAGGTTCGGTGAGCAACTGAAAACCCTTTGAAGTCATATTGCATGGTACCCATTCTACGGGCTTCAACTACCCAGGTTTAAGGTATTCTTCCTTCAGCTAAAACATGCATGTGGAACCTAGAGTATGATCAACCATGTGATCGGGAGCTGTGTTCAAATATGTCTCAGTTTTCGTACCCTGGTACTCGGGTGCAACATTCCAGATGCTTTACTAACACTCTCCCGACTTGGAGAGTCAGTCCCTTTAACCTCCTGTTTGGCCCAGTTTGCAATTTCTGCGGAAGATGAACAGGAATAGGGAGAACCAATGAGAGTCTAGCTGGAGGCGTCTGGACGGGCAAATTTAACTCTCCTTTCCCACCAGGAAGAGGAATTAACCAAAGGCTTAGCGTGCCGTGCCAGAACCAGATTAGGGCCTGAAGCCATCCTGCGGTGTTGCAGCCAGCTCAAAAGGTAGCGAGTTGAAGAAAGGAGCTCAGGGGCACTGTAATTCACAAACCTGCAGAGTTATAAATGACAGCTATCGTCCAAAAATATACTGAAGTAAGGCTGCCAAGAGGACTTGAAAGCGGGGCAGAATTGCAGGAAACCGATTTCAGGACGTAGACTGGAATTGCATTGAAAGCATAGGAAAAGAGGCAGAACGTCCACAATGATGCACTTGGCCAAAAAGGGCGTATGCGTTTTTTCCTGAATATATTCAGGAAAAAACGCATACGCCCTTTTTGGCAAACCAAGCAAGCTTGCAAAGGAAATCTGCACTACAATGAAGTCTCACTTCCCCCAGGTCAAAAGGGCCATCTGAAAAAAGTGTAAAATCCAGAAAGGCAGGACAGGCCATGGAGAACTGGGAGCCTTGTTATGCTGATGGGCGGGATGTAAATTGCCAACAGACACTCGGGAGAAGTGTATGGTGTTTCCTGAAACATCTAAAAAACAAAGCAACAGAGCCTAGGGCACTTCCACTTATGGTCCTATAGCTTAGGGAAATTAAAATCGAAAAGACACAGCCACCCCAAATTTTGGGACGCCTCTGTTTACAAGAAACTCGTTTACCGTACAAGTTCAATATCACAGAAAGTGAAAAATGGATAAAGAACTTGTGGTACTTACGTACAATGCAGTATCACTCAGCAATGAAATCTATGTCATCAGGCCCGTAGCAGCATAATGAGTGGATTCAGGTACGATGATTCTAACTGGAATAAGTCACACAGAAAAAGAAACATCATAAGATATCACTAATACACGGAATGTAAACTTGGCTACACAGGAACTGAATTCCAAAACAGAACAGTGTCTCAAATTTAGAAAACCAACTTATGCTTGCTTAAGAGTAAAGGTGAGTTGGGCTGCTGCATAAAACCAGAGATTGAAATGAGCACAGATAAAGTTCCTTAAGCCAAATATGGAATAGACAAGAGCTACTCCTTGCTCAACGAAATGGACTCAACACCCCATATTAAACGCCTAAGTATGTACCTGACTAGTAAGTATCTTAAAACCTATGGATTGCTATGTCTCCAAAAGAGAATCAAGCATGTGTACAGGGGCATAAACGCAGCAGTGATAGGATTGGAGAGGTTCGGTGAGCAAATGAAGACCCTTTGAAGTCATATTGCATGGTACCCATTCCACGGGTTTCAACTACCCAGGTTTAAGGTATCCATCCTTCAGCTAAAACATGCATGTGGAACCTAGAGTATGACCAACCATGTGATCGGGAGACGTGTTCAAATATGTCTCAGTTTTCGTACCCTGGTACTCGGGTGTAACATTCCAGATGCTTTACTAACACTCTCCCGACTTGGAGAGTCAGTCCCTTTAACCTCCTGTTTGGCCCAGTTTGCAATTTCTGCGGAAGATGAACAGGAATAGCGAGAACCAATGAGAGACTAGCTGGAGGTGTCTGGACGGGCAAATTTAACTCTCATTTCCCACCAGGAAGAGGAATTAACCAAAGGCTCAGCGTGCCGTTCCGGAACCAGATTAGGGCCTGAAGCCATCCAGCGGTGTTGCGGCCAGCTCACAAGAAAGCGAGTTGAAGAAAGGAGCTCAGGGGCACTGTAATTCCACAAACCTGCAGAGTTATAAATGACAGCTATCGTCTAAAATATACTGAAGTAAGGCTGCCAAGAGGACTTGAAAGCGGGGCAGAATTGCAGGAAACCAATTTCAGGAGGTAGACTGGAATTGCATTGAAAGCATAGGAAAAGAGGCAGAACGTCCACAATGATGCACTTGGCCAAAAAGGGCGTATGCGTTTTTTCCTGAATATATTCAGGAAAAAACGCATACGCCCTTTTTGGCCAAGCAAGCAAGCTTGCAAAGGAAATCTGCACTACAATGAAGTCTCACTTCCCCCGGTCAAAAGGGCCATCTGAAAAAAGTGTAAAATCCAGAAAGGCAGGACAGGCCATGGAGAACTGGGAGCCTTGTTATGCTGATGGGCGGGATGTAAATTGCCAACAGACACTCGGGAGAAGTGTATGGTGTTTCCTGAAACATCTAAAAAACAAAGCAACAGAGCCTAGGGCACTTCCACTTATGGTCCTATAGCTTAGGGAAATTAAAATCCAAAAGACACAGCACCCCAAAATTTGGGATGGCTCTTTTTACAGAAATCTCTTCTACAGCACAAGTTAAATATCCCAGAGAGCAAATAATGGATAAAGAAGTTGCGGTACTTATGTACAACAGAATACCACTCAGCAATGAAATCTATGTCAGCAGACCCGTACCAGCATAATGAGTGGATTGAGACACGATGATTCTAAGTGAAATAAATCACACAGAAAAAGAAACATCATAAGGTATCACTAATACACGGAATGTGAACTTGGCTACACATGAACTGAATTACAAAACAGGACAGGGTCTCAAGTTTAGAAAACCAACTTATGCCTGCTTAAGGGGGAAGGTGAGTTGGGGTGCTGCATAAAAGCAGAGTTTGAAATTAGCACAGATACCGTTCCATAAGCCAAATATGTAATAGACAAGACCTACCCCTTGCTCAACGAAATGGATTCAACAATGAGGTATCACCTCACACCTGGTAGAATAGGCATCATAGAAAATCTACAAACAGAAAATGCTGGAAAGGGTGTGGAGAAAAGGAACCCTCTTCCACTATTGTTGGGAATATAAATTGATACAGTCATTATGGAGAACAATATGGAATTTCTTAAGAAACTAACAATAGAATTACCATATGATACAGCAATCCCAGTACTGGACATATACCCAGACAAAACCATAAATCAAAAAGAGTCATTCACCGCAATGTTCATTGCATCACTATTTACAATATCGAGGTAATGGAAGCAACCTAAATGCCCACAGACAGACGAATGCATAAAGCTGTGGTACATATATAAAATGGAATATTACTAAGCCATGAAAAGGAATGAAATTGGGTCATTTGTAGAGACGTCGATGGATCTAGAGACTGTCATACAGAGTGAAGTAAGTCAGAAAGAGAAAAACAAATCTTGTATATTCATGCATATATGTGGAACCTAGAAAAACTGTACAGATTAACCATTTTGCAAGGCATAAATAGAGCAACAGATGTAGACAACAAACGTATGGACAACAAGGGGGGAAGCTGTTGGGGTGGTGGTGGTGGGAGGAGTTGAGAGACTGAGATTGGCATGTATACATTTATATGTATAAAATAGATAACCAATAAGAACCTGCTGTATAAAAATATAAAATAAAATTCAAAATTAAAAAGAAATAAAATTTAAAAAATAAAACAGAAAAAACAATTATTCCCTGCACATACATGTATTTATATGAATAAATTATTTCCATGCTTATATCTGTAAATACGAAAAAGAGGAATAAAATCTACCTTGAACCAAAAACGAAAAAGAGAAAAAAAACACAGAACCCACCAGTTACACAGAGGAAAACCGTATCAGGACACTTGCTCCAGTTGTAAACAATTCTGAAGTTGGTCAGTGGTGGGGAATCGTCTCCCATTCAGCCAGCAGCCCCCACGCAACAAGCGTCCTCATTGCAAAGCTGGGGCACCGTGCCGAGGCATCTGTGAGTAAACGTGAGCTGAGCCCCAGGCCAGTTGCTGCTGAAGTATTCCCACCCGTCCCAGGTAAAACACCTGAATATATACAAGGACTTGAAAGCCTAGAGGAAGGGCCATAGAGCCACACGAGTGACAGCATGCCGACCGACTTGGTGCCTGCAGGCCAGCCAGGATGGTCCTGGCCCTGGGTGCTCTTCTGGAAGATTTCCATTTCCCTGCCTGAGATACCCGTCCTGTCCCTGCCCCCACTGCTTTTTTCCTTCCTCACCTCTGCCCAGGGAGAAATTCCAGCAGCAGGTATGGGTGACACATCCTCTTCTTTAGCAGGTGGCAGCCTGGAAACTGCTGCAGAAAGTCCAGCAGAGCCCCACTCACACTGGGCCACCCACAAAGCCGTGGCCTCTCACTCCCTCCCACCAGCCCAGCCCCGAGACTGCTGACAGGGCAGAGAAAATGGCGTCAGGCACGGCTGCAGGGGCTCTTGCTGCCTGGAGTGGTATTTATATTGATCTCAACCCAGGCACACCTGGGGAGGGCTGGCCGGCACGGTAAGGCTGCCCAGGTCAGCCAATCATCACCCCTCAGGGGCTCACAGTTGCAGAAAATGGAACTTGCTGAACCGGCCAGGTCCAAGGAACAGGTGTGGGCTCCTGAGAGTCAGGATAGACAAGGGGCTGCAGCTTTGGCTTGTTTTCTAATCATTTTATCTGGCCCATGAGCAGGAGACAACTTCAAGAAAACCCTCTCCTAATGAGAGGAACCCAGGAGTCAGGGAGAGGAGGGGTGGGTGGTGGTTGGAGACAGAGGCCTGGTGCCCCGGGTGCAGTGGAAGTCTCTGGAAGACCAGGTGGAGGGAGGCCTCACGGAGTGATGCCCAGGGTCACAGACCTGTCGCAGCTGCTGTTTGTTAGTTCAAGTCCTGCTCTGAGGTGCTCTGTGTCAGCTCTGAGCGACAGGTGAGCTGGGGGTGCTCTGCAATGAGGGCTATGTGCACGGTTCCTGTGTGCCCAGCCCTGCCACGGTACCTGCAAGGGTAGCTCTGTATCCTGGGAGGGGCCTGACCACGAGAGCCCCGTGGGCTGGGGTGGGGGTGGGGTACCTGCCCAGGTGAGCTCCATATTCTGGGATTGGTCTGACCACGAGAGCCCCATGGGCTGCTGGGGACCTGGTAAAGGATGTCAGGACAGTCAGTGAAGCCACCGAGGATATACCTCCAGTTGCTCCTAATTCCTACACCCTGCTGGTCATTCTACCAACCACCAGGACATGGTATTCTGTATTAGTCTTCAATGATGCCTTCTTTTGTATTCCATTAGTCCCAGAGTCACAAGAAATTTTGGCTTGTGAGTGGCAGGACTCAACATACAACTAAAACAATACTTCCGGGCCGTCTGGCCCCAAGGGTGCAAAAATTCCCACACCATCTTTGGGGAAAGCTTAGCTAAAGACCTAAAAGTTCTACCTCTGGAAAAGGAAACCCTCCTTCAATATGCAGACGACATTCTGATCGCCAGCCCTACTAAGGAGGCCTCTGAACTACCAAGCCAATAAAGGATAGAAGTTGTCCAAGAAAAAGCTCAAATATCACAGACTGCGGTGACCTGCCTGGGCTTCATTCTCACAGAAGGTCAGAGAAGCCCATCCCAGGAAAGGGAAGAAACCATTTTCAGCCTTACCCCTTTCTAAAACTAGAAGACAGCTTAGGGGTTCCTGGGGAGGCCAGGGTTTGCTGCTTCTGGATCCCTAACTACAGTCTACTAGCTGGGCCTCTATATGAAACACTGAAAGGAAAAGATGATGATCCTTTTGAATAGAATCCAGAAGTGGCCTTTCAAGAATGGAAAGAGCAGTCAATTCAGACCCTTGCCCTGGAACTCCCTAATTTAGCTAAACCCTTTGACCTTTACATTCCCGGTGAAAGGTGAATCGCCATTGGAGAATTAGTGCAAAAACTGGGACCACTTGAAATGGAACAATGCAAGAATGCCATCCAGGTAGGATAAACTACGGTCACCAAGGGGCTTGGCCCACTGCCACATCTGGCCAAGATACTGGCGGTATCTAAAAACCTGGAAATCAGCAGCCCAAAAGGCCACGTCCCTCCTAAGGGAAAAGGACCCCACGTGGTGATCCTAACCACCAACCATGCCCTGAAGTTGCAGGGTTCGTTCCGTGGGCACACCGACCTCGAGTGAGGAGGCCCTCCAACTCCAACATCCAGAGAGATAACCGGGGGCAACAGGGCACCATGACGACTCGTGTGAACATCACTTGACCTGGAGTTTCTCTCATAAAACAACAAGGGTGTGTCCCAAAAGAGTAGACTACTGCTTGCAGGACTTACTGCACCCAGAGGGGAGCTAATAATCTTGGCGGGGGAACAGTATACCACACTGTCACCATAGAAAAGCCTACAGACACCGTGATGATGTTGGCCAATAAGACCGGCTGGACTCCTGTTTACTTCAAAAGGCTGTTGACTCAGTAGCCGTCATGGTCCTTGATCACCACTGACCCTGGACTGTCTGGGAGTTGAGCGGGCAGGGCTCTGACACCTGGTGCTGTTTGTACGTTAATTCAGGGGCCTAATTGAAGAAAGCGCAGACTACTGGTCAGAGCATCTAGGCTGGCAGAAACGGTCAGCCTAAGGTGGCCGAACAAATGTGGGGCGGGGTGAAACTGGCCCCCACAGCGTCTCTGCACATCTCTTTCCTGGACCCTTAAAGGTCATTAGAATCTATAACACTTCCAATGCTGGTGCTCAGGTGGACGAGCAGGGAGGCAGGGGTCCTGGGGACAATCAACGTCACCGGGAGGCTGCTGGGGAGAAGCTCTGACCCTCGCCCCAGGGTATGAGGGCTCCCAACTCAGCACTCAGCAGTTACAGAAGAAGGGTCTGCACCCTCAGCACTCCAAGAATGAGGAACGGGACAAAAGGCAGAGGAGGGGTTTGTCCCCAGCAAAGCCCATTAAAAATCCCTGGGAGATAAAAATAGAATCTGGGCAATAAAGTCAAGTCTATCCTTTTTTATCCTTTGTGCTTTGTCTAATTTCACGTGCTCCTAGGGTCCCGCATGCAGAGGTTCCACACCCGGCACTTCAGACCAGATTTCCTAGTGCAGAATGGCTGGGTCGACACCTCAGCTCCTGGGGCCCAGTGCAGACTCCACGATATAGAGCCTGAGCTACAGCCAACCCGGCCCTCGAGAGCTCCGCCGCCTCCCTCCCTCCCACTGACTCTGACAGGATCTCTACACAGCAGCCCAGCCCACAGCCCACGGGGTAGTGCATGCTCTCACCTCTCCATTCTCTGATCAAAATATAAAGTTTCCTTTGCTTGTGAACCAAACTCAGTCTCGATCTGTTGGCCCCAATGACACTGGGCAGGGGGACACTTGTTGGGGTCCACTCTGGAGGATCAGTAACAGAAATTGAGACTATTGTAACCTCAATGAACAGATGTGTGAGCCAAACTGTAGTTAACATAGAACAGTGTATAAGGCTCGGGTAAAATAAGATGTTTCTAACACTTCCATTTGATATTTCCATCACTTTTTATAAGCAAGTTCAGTGAAAAGGTTTGTCTTATTTGTCAGGTCAATATTAGAGAAACGAAGTGATTTCTTTCCAAGGATGTACATCTAATAATCTTGGTTAAACCGTCAATCTTGTTTTAAATGCTTTTCCATTGAAAATGATACCTCTCTTTCAGCTCCCCCATTTCTGAGAAGTATAAAATCTTATAATTTATTATTACCAAAGGGGAAAGGTGGGAGGAGGGATAAATTAACAGTTTGGGATTAACACATACACACTGCTATGTATAAAACAGATCATCAACAAGGAACTACTGTATAGCACAGGGAACTACACTCAACATTTTGCAATAACCTATAAGGGGAAATAATCTGAAAAAGAATAGATATTTTTATTGACATCATCTATCAATGACAGTTAAAGTGTAGCCTAAGGGAAGCTGGTGGTGAGTGCTTCTGACCCTGAAGACTTCAATCATCTAAAGTTTGGACTCTGCCTACTTCCCAAGGCCCTTAATGAACATATGTGTAGCCATAGCTTAAAAACTTCCCCAGTTTGGGTTTCGGGGAGACACTGATTTTGAAACAGCCCTGGTGTTCTCCTTACATGAATGGGACTCTTCCTACTGCTAAAACATGTCTGTCACACCCAGAGGATGGTATACCGTCTGATCGGGAAGAGTTTGGAAAAGGCATCTCATCTCCTCATCTCCTGGTGCTCGGGTTCACCCCTCCAGCGTCTTTACTAACAGTCTCCCCACTTGGAGATGTCAGCACTGTCAACATCCTGTTGCGTACAGTTTGGAATTTGTCCAGAGGATGAAGCGGAAGGATGAGGAACAATGAGAGACAAGTCCTAGGTGTTCAGACAGGCACATGTCACTCTAATTTCCAATCAGGAAGACGAATTGACCAAAGGCTAGGGTTGCCCATGGAAACAGTATAGGGCTTGAGGAAATCCCGCTGCTCTGTGGCCAGTTCCCATAAACACAAGTTGAACAATGGAACTCAGGGGCAGTAAAATTCACAAAACTGCAGAGTTGAAAATATCCATCACTGAAAAATGTCTTGAGGAAAGTCAGAGAAAAGGACTTGTAAGCAAGGGAGAATGGCAGGAAAGGGATTTGAGGAGGTAGAAAGGACTCGCCATTAAGCACAAGAAAAGGAGCTGAACATTGCCAACATTGCAGTTGGCCGAAAAGGGTGTATGCGTTTTTTTCTGTATATATTCAAGAAGAGGGCATACACTTTTTTAGCCAACCAAACAGGTGGGCACTGGAAGTCAATACTACAAAAGATATCACTTCGCATCAGTCAGAAGAGCCATCCTCATAAAGCGTAAACAACAGAAATGCAGGACAGGGCAACGAGAAGAGGGAGCCCTGTGAGACTTATAGTGGAAATGTATATTGCCAACGGCCATTCTGGAGAAGTGTATTGTGTTTACTAAAGCATCTAAAAAATGAGCTACAGAGCATAGGGCACTTGCACTCATGGGCGTATATCTTGGGAAAAACAAAAATCGAGAGGACACAGGCACCCCAATGTTTACCCCCTCTCTGTTTAAAAGATCCTCGACTAGGATATAACTTAAATGTCTCTGGAGGGAAAAAATGGATAGAGATGTGGTACTTAGGTAGAGTGGAATATTATTCAGCCTGGAAATCAATGAAATATGGCCAGTTGTAACAACTCCGGAGGAGTTACGTATGATCATTCTAAGTGACAGAATTCAAAAAGAAAAAGACACATATCATAAGATATCACTTAAAGGTGGAATCCAAAATGGCTACACATGAAATAAATTACAAAACAAAAACATAGTCAAATATGTAGAAAACACGCATAAGGCTGCTAAACAGGAAAGGTGGGGAGGGGTGAGGCATCATCCAGGAGGTTGAAATTAGCAAAGATACCATTCCAAATACCAAACTGATAATCAACAAGGCCTACACGGTAGCTAAAAGAACTGCACTCAGCACACTCAAGTCACCGGAAAAGAATATATATGACTGGTAAGAATCTGAAAAAGAATTTATTGATGACTCTCTGTACGTGAATCAAGTGGATGTACAGCAGCAAGAAACAGAGCTTTGAAAATCAGCTGTAACCAATATAGTAATAAATTGAAAAAAATAAACGACAGAGAGACAGAGAAAACCTCTTACAACTTTTCCTCAGGGACGGTGATGCAACATGGATTGAACACATCTAGACCCACAGCAGGATGAGACATAAGGCTGGAAACTGTTTGCGCTAAGAGAAATGTGAGGTTGGGTGAGGAAATGCACACCCTTTAAAGTAATACTACCTGGTACCCATTCAATGGGTCCCAAATCTGCAGGTTCAAGGGATCTTCCTACAGCTAAAACATGCATGGAAAACCCAGAGGACTGTACACCATGTGATCAGGAGATGTGTCTAAAATGCACTTCATTTATCCTCTCCTGGTGCTCCTGTTCACCATTCCAGCCATGTTACTTAGAATCTCCCCACTTGGAGAATCAGCACATTTAAACTTCTGTTTCACACATTTTGCAAATTGTGAGGAGGATGAACAGGAAGAGGGGGAACCAATGAGAGAAGAGTTGTAGGGGTTTGGACGGGCACATATCACTCTAATTTCCCATTAAGAATAAGAATTAATGAAAGGCTCAGCCTGCCTCGCCGGAGCCAAAATAGGACCTGAAGCAATCCTGCGGGTTTGAGGCCAGCTCACAAAAGAGCAACTTAAAAAATGGAGCTCAGGGTCACTGCAATTCACAAACCTGCAGAGTTATAAATGAAAACTAACGTCCAAAAATATGTTGAGGTAAGGCAAAGAAGAGGATCTGAATGCAAGACAGAATTGCAAGAAACAGATTTCAAGAGATAGATTGGACTCGTCTTTAATGCACATGAAAAGCGGCAGAATTTCGACAATGATGCAGTTGGCCCAAAAGGGCGTATGCGTTTTTTCCTGATTATATCCAGGAAAAAACGCATACGCACTTTATGGGCAACGAAGCAAGCAAGCAATGCAAATGTGCACAACAAAGAAGTCTCACTTCCCACCGGTCAAAAGGGCCATCCTAAAAAATTGTAAAAACCAGAAATGCAGGACAGGCCATGGAGAACAGGGAGCCTTTATACGCTGATGGGCAGTGTGTGAACTGCCGAGAGCCACTCTGGAGAAGTGTGTGGTGGTTCCTAAATCATCTAAAAAACAGAGCTACAGAGCATAGGACACTTCCAATCATGGGAGTATATCTAGGGAAGTCTAAAAATCAACAAGACACAAGCACACCACAGTTTAGGGCTACTCTGTTTACAAGAACCTCAACTTCAGTACACCTTAAATATCCCAGGAAAGAGAACAATGGATAAAGAAGATGTGGTACTTATGTACAATGGAATATCTCTTCACCATGAAATCAATGTAATAAGGCTAGTAGAAGGATAAAGAGTGGATTTAGGTCCGATAATACTACTTGAAATAAGTCAAACAGGAAAAGAAACATATCATAAGATATCACTTATAGAGGGAGGGTAAATATGGCTGCACAAGAAATGAATTACAGAACAGAACAGTGTCTCACATTTAGAAAACACACTTATGTCAGCTTAAGGGGAAAAGAGAGGTGGAGTGATGCATAAAACCAGAGTTTGAAATTAGCACAGATACCGTTCAATAAACCAAATAGGTATTAGACAAGATCTACACCTTGCTCAATGAACTGGCCTCAACACACCCTATACACCGCAGAGAAATATATCTGAGTAATAAGAATCTTAAAACCCATGTATTGATATATCTCCATAAGGGAATCAAGTGTGTGCAGAGCGGCACAAACACAGCAGTGAAAATGAGCTAAACCCCATTATAGAAATAAATTTTAAAAACAAAACGCTGAAACAATGAAAGAGAGAAAAATTCTTACAAAATTCGCTCAGGGGCTGTGATGCAACCTGGATTGACCACATAAACCCACAGCTGGATAAGACATAAGGCTGGACACTTGGGGCTGAGAGGATTGGTGAGCTTTGGTGAGCAACTGCCGAAAGTTTAATGCAATACTTCATGCTACTCAGTCCAAGGGTCCCAACACTCCAGGTTGAAGGGAATCTTCCTACAGCTAAACCATGCTTGGGAAACCCAGCGACTGGTATACCATATGATCGGGAAAGGTTTCTAAAACGCACCTCATTTTTCCTCTCCTGGGGCTCCAGATCGACATTCCAGCCGCTTTACTAACAACATCCCCACATGGAGTCAATGCCTTTAAGTTCTGGTATCGCACAGTCTGCAGTTAGTGCAGAGGATGAATGCGAATAGGGGGAACCAGTGAGAAACTAGCTGTAGCGGTTTCAATGGGCACATGTCACTGTAATGTCACATCAGTAAGAAGAATTAACCAAAGGCACAGCAAGGTGCCCCAGAAGAAAAATAGGGCTTCAAGGAAACCTGTGGTTATGGGGCAAGACCACAAAAATAAGAGCTGAAAAGTGGGGCTAAGGGCCACTGCAATTCAAAAACATGCAGAGTTATAAAGGCCAACTATTTTCAAAAAATATATTGAGGTAAGGCTATGAAGAGACATTGAAAGCAAGGCAGAATTGCAGGAAACCAATTTCAGGAGGTAGACTGGAATTGCATTGAAAGCATAGGAAAAGAGGCAGAACGTCCACAATGATGCACTTGGCCAAAAAGGGCGTATGCGTTTTTTCCTGAATATATTCAGGAAAAAACGCATACGCCCTTTTTGGCCAACCAAGCAAGCTTGCAAAGGAAATCTGCACTACAATGAAGTCTCACTTCCCCCCGGTCAAAAGGGCCATCTGAAAAAAGTGTAAAATCCAGAAAGGCAGGACAGGCCATGGAGAACTGGGAGCCTTGTTATGCTGATGGGCGGGATGTAAATTGCCAACAGACACTCGGGAGAAGTGTATGGTGTTTCCTGAAACATCTAAAAAACAAAGCAACAGAGCCTAGGGCACTTCCACTTATGGTCCTATAGCTTAGGGAAATTAAAATCAAAAAGACACAGCCACCCCAATGTTTGGGACGCCTCTGTTTACAACAACCTCGTTTACAGAACAAGTTCAATATCACAGAAAGTGAAAAATGGATAAAGAAGTTGTGGTACTCACGTACAATGCAGTATCACTCAGCAATGAAATCTATGTCATCAGGCCCGTAGCAGCATAATGAGTGGATTCAGGTACGATGATTCTAACTGAAATAAGTCACACAGAAAAAGAAACATCATAAGATATCACTAATACACGGAATGTAAACTTGGCTACACAGGAACTGAATTCCAAAACAGAACAGGGTCTCAAATTTAGAAAACTAACTTGTGCTTGCTTAAGGGGAAAGGTGAGTTGGGGTGCTGCATAAAACCAGAGATTGAAATGAGCACAGATAAAGTTCCTTAAGCCAAATATGGAATAGACGAGAGCTACTCCTTGCTCAACGAAATGGACTCAGCACCCCATATGAAACGCCTAAGAATGTACCTGACTAGTAAGTATCTTAAAACCTATGGATTGCTATGTCTCCGAAAGAGAATCAAGCATATGTACAGGGGCATAAACGCAGCAGTGATAGGATTGGAGAGGTTCGGTGAGCAAATGAAGACCCTTTGAAGTCATATTGCATGGTACCCATTACACGGGTCTCAACTCTCCAGGTTTAAGGTATTCTTCCTTCAGCTAAAACATGCATGTGGAACCCAGAGTATGATCAACCGTGTGAACGGGAGACGTGTTCAAATATGTCTCAGGTTTCCTCCCCTGGTACTCGGGTACAACATTCCAGATGCTTTACTAACACTCTCCCCACTTGGAGAGTCAGCGCCTTTAACCTCCTGTTTGGCCCAGTTTGCAATTTCTGCGGAAGATGAACAGGAATAGGGAGAACCAATGAGAGACTAGCTGGAGGTGTCTGGACGGGCAAACTTAACTCTCATTTCCCACCAGGAAGAGGAAATAACCAAATGCTCAGCGTGCCGCGCCAGAACCAGATTAGGGCCTGAAGCCATCCTGCGGTGTTGCGGCCAGCTCACAAGAAAGCGAGTTGAAGAAAGGAGCTCAGGGGCACTGTAATTCACAAACATGCAGAGTTATAAATGACAGCTATCGTCCAAAAATATACTGAAGTAAGGCTGCCAAGAGGACTTGAAAGCGGGGCAGAATTGCAGGAAACCGATTTCAGGAGGTAGACTGGAATTGCATTGAAAGCATAGGAAAAGAGGCAGAACGTCCACAATGATGCACTTGCCCAAAAAGGGCGTATGCGTTTTTTCCTGAATATATTCAGGAAAAAACGCATACGCCCTTTTTGGCCAAACAAGCAAGCTTGCAAAGGAAATCTGCACTACAATGAAGTCTCACTTCCCCCCGGTCAAAAGGGCCATCTGAAAAAAGTGTAAAATCCAGAAAGGCAGGACAGGCCATGGAGAACAGGGAGCCTTGTTATGCTGATGGGCGGGATGTAAATTGCCAACAGACACTCGGGAGAAGTGTATGGTGTTTCCTGAAACATCTAAAAAACAAAGCAACAGAGCCTAGGGCACTTCCACGTATGGTCCTATAGCTTAGGGAAATTAAAATCAAAAAGACACAGCCACCCCAATGTTTGGGACGCCTCTGTTTACAAGAACCTCGTTTACCATACAAGTTCAATATCACAGAAAGTGAAAAATGGATAAAGAACTTGTGGTACTTATGTACAATGCAGTATCACTCAGCAATGAAATCTATGTCATCAGGCCCATAGCAGCATAATGAGTGGATTCAGGTACGATGATTCAAACTGAAATAAGTCACACAGAAAAAGAAACATCATAAGATATCACTAATACACGGAATGTAAACTTGGCTACACAGGAACTGAATTCCAAAACAGAACAGGGTCTCACATTTAGAAAACCAACTTCTGCTTGCTTAAGGAGAAAGGTGAGTTGGGGTGCTGCATAAAACCAGAGATTGAAATGAGCACAGATAAAGTTCCTTAAGCCAAATATGGAATAGACAAGAGCTACTCCTTGCTCAACGAAATGGACTCAACACCGCATATTAAACGCCTAAGAATGTACCTGACTAGTAAGTATCTTAAAACCTATGGATTGCTATGTCTCCAAAAGAGAATCAAGCATGTGTACAGGGGCATAAACGCAGCAGTGATAGGATTGGAGAGGTTCGGTGAGCAAATGAAGAGCCTTTGAAGTCATATTGCATGGTACCCATTCCACGGGTCTCAATTACCCAGGTTTAAGGTATTCTTCCTTCAGCTAAAACATACATGTGGAAACCAAAGTATGATCAACCATGTGATCGGGAGACGTGTTCAAATATGTCTCAGTTTTCGTACCCTGGTACTCGGGTGCAACATTCCAGACGCTTTACTAACACTCTCCCGACTTGGAGAGTCAGTCCCTTTAACCTCCTGTTTCGCCCAGTTTGCAATTTCTGCGGAAGGTGAACAGGAATAGCGAGAACCAATGAGAGACTAGCTGGAGGTGTCTGGACGGGCAAATTTAACTCTCATTTCCCACCAGGAAGAGGAAATAACCAAAGGCTCAGCGTGCCGCGCCAGAACCAGATTAGGGCCTGAAGCCATCCTGCAGTGTTGCGGCAGCTCACAAGAAAGCGAGTTGAAGAAAGGAGCTCAGGGGCACTGTAATGCACAAACCTGCAGAGTTATAAATGACAGCTATCGTCCAAAAATATACTGAAGTAAGGCTGCCAAGAGGACTTGAAAGCGGGGCAGAATTGCAGGAAACCGATTTCAGGAGGTAGACTGGAATTGCATTGAAAGCATAGGAAAAGAGGCAGAACGTCCACAATGATGCACTTGGCCAAAAAGGGCGTATGCGTTTTTTCCTGAATATATTCAGGAAAAAACGCATATGCCCTTTTTGGCCAACCAAGCAAGCTTGCAAAGGAAATCTGCACTACAATGAAGTCTCACTTCCCCCCGGTCAAAAGGGCCATCTGAAAAAAGTGTAAAATCCAGAAAGGCAGGACAGGCCATGGAGAACTGGGAGCCTTGTTATGCTGATGGGCGGGATGTAAATTGCCAACAGACACTCCGGAGAAGTGTATGGTGTTTCCTGAAACATCTAAAAAACAAAGCAACAGAGCCTAGGGCACTTCCACTTATGGTCCTATAGCTTAGGGAAATTAAAATCAAAAAGACACAGCCACCCCAAAGTTTGGGACGCCTTTGTTTACAAGAACCTCGTTTACAATACAAGTTCAACATCACAGAAAGTGAAAAATGGATAAAGAAGTTGTGGTATTTACTTACAAAGCAATATCACTCAGCAATGAAATCTATGTCATCAGGCCCTTAGCAGCACAATGAGTGGGTTCAGGTATGATGTTTCTAACTGAAATAAGTCACACAGAAAAAGAAACATCATAAGATATCAGTAATACACAGAATGTAAACTTGGCTACACAGGAACTGAATTTCAGAACAGAAGAAGGTCTCAAATTTAGAAAACCAACTTATGCTTGCTCAAGGGTAAAGGTGAGTTGGGGTGCTGCACAAAACCAGAGATTGAAATGAGCACAGATAAAGTTCCTTAAGCCAAATATGGAATAGACAAGAGCTACTCCTTGCTCAACGAAATGGACTCAACACCCCATATTAAACGCCTAAGAATGTACCTGACTAGTAAGTATCTTAAAGCCTATGGATTGCTATGTCTCCGAAAGAGAATCAAGCATGTGTACAGGGGCATAAACGCAGCAGTGATAGGATTGGAGAGGTTCGGTGAGCAAATGAAGACCCTTTGAAGTCATATTGCATGATACCCATTCCACGGGTTTCAACTACCCAGGTTTAAGGTATTCTTCCTTCAGCTAAAACATGCATGTGGAACCTAGAGTATGATCAACCATGTTATCGGGAGACATGTTCAAATATGTCTCAGTTTTCGTACCCTGGTACTCGGGTGCAACATTCCAGACGCTTTACTAACACTCTCCCGACTTGGAGAGTCAGTCCCTTTAACCTCCTGTTTGGCCCAGTTTGCAATTTCTGCGGAAGATGAACAGGAATAGCGAGAACCAATGAGACACTAGCTGGAGGTGTCTGGACGGACAAATTTAACTCTCATTTCCCACCAGGAAGAGGAATTAACCAAAGGCTCAGCGTGCTGTGCCGGAACCAGATTAGGGCCTGAAGCCATCCTGCGGTGTTGCGGCCAGGTCACAAGAAAGCGAGTTGAAGAAAGGAGCTCAGGGGCACTGTAATTCACAAACCTGCAGAGTTATAAATGACAGCTATCGTCCAAAAATATACTGAAGTAAGGCTGCCAAGAGGACTTGAAAACAGGGCAGAATTGCAGGAAACCGATTTCACGAGGTAGACTGGAATTGCATTGAAAGCATAGGAAAAGAGGCAGAACGTCCACAATGATGCACTTGGCCAAAAAGGGCGTATGCGTTTTTTCCTGAATATATTCAGGAAAAAACGCATACGCCCTTTTTGGCCAACCAAGCACACTTGCAAAGGAAATCTGCATTACAATGAAGTCTGACTTCCCCCCGGTCAAAAGGGCCATCTGAATAAAGTGTAAAATCCAGAAAGGCAGGACAGGCCATGGAGAACTGGGAGCCTTGTTATGCTGATGGGCGGGATGTAAATTGCCAACAGACACTCCGGAGAAGTGTATGGTGTTTCCTGAAACATCTAAAAAACAAAGCAACAGAGCCTAGGGCACTTCCACTTATGGTCCTATAGCTTAGGGAAATTAAAATCAAAAAGACACAGCCACCCCAAAGTTTGGGACGCCTCTGTTTACAACAACCTCGTTTACAGTAGAAGTTCAATATCACAGAAAGTGAAAAATGGATAAAGAACTTGTGGTACTTACGTACAATGCAGTATCACTCAGCAATGAAATCTATGTCATCAGGCCCGTAGCAGCATAATGAGTGGATTCAGGTACGATGATTCTACCTGAAATAAGTCACACAGAAAAAGAAACATCATAAGATATCACTAATACACGGAATGTAAACTTGGCTACACAGGAACTGAATTACAGAACAGAACAGGGTCTCAAATTTAGAAAATCAACTTATGATTGCTTAAGGGGAAAGGTGAGTTGGGGTGCTGCATAAAACCAGAGATGAAAATGAGCATACATAAAGTTCCTTAAGCCAAATATGGAATAGACAAGAGCTACTCCTTGCTCAACGAAAAGGACTCAACACCCCATATTAAACGCCTAAGAATGTACCTGACTAGTAAGTATCTTAAAACCTATGGATTGCTATGTCTCCGAAAGAGAATCAAGCATGTGTACAGGGGCATAAACGCAGCAGTGATAGGACTGGAGAGGTTTGGTGAGCAAATGAAGACCCTTTGAAGTCATATTGCATGGTACCCATTCCACGGGTTTCAACTCTCCAGGTTTAAGGTATTCTTCCTTCAGCTAAAACATGCATGTGGAACCTAGAGTCTGATCAACCATGTGATCGGGAGACGTGTTCAAATATGTCTCTTTTTTCGTACACTGGTACTCGGGTGAAACATTTCAGAGGCTTTACTAACACTCTCCCGACTTGGAGAGTCAGTCCCTTTAACCTCCTGTTTGGCCCAGCTTGCAATTTCTGCGGAAGATGAACAGGAATAGCAAGAACCAATGAGAGACTAGCTGGAGGTGACTGGACGGGCAAATTTAACTCTCATTTCCCACCAGGAAGAGGAATTAACCAAAGTCTCAGCATGCCGTGCCGCAACCAGATTAGGGCCTGAAGCCATCCTGAGGTGTTGCGGCCAGCTCACAAGAAAGCGAGTTGAAGAAAGGAGCTCAGGGGCACTGTAATGCACAAACCTGCAGAGTTATAAATGACAGCTATCGTCCAAAAATATACTGAAGTAAGGCTGCCAAGAGGAAATGAAAGTGGGGCAGAATTGCAGGAAACCGATTTCAGGATGTAGACTGGAATTGCATTGAAAGCATAGGAAAAGAGGCAGAACGTCCACAATGATGCACTTGGCCAAAAAGGGCGTATGCGTTTTTTCCTGAATATATTCAGGAAAAAACGCATACGCCCTTTTTGGCCAACCAAGCAAGCTTGCAAAGGAAATCTGCACTACAATGAAGTCTCACTTCCCCCCGGTGAAAAGGGCCATCTGAAAAAAGTGTAAAATCCAGAAAGGCAGGACAGGCCATGGAGAGCTGGGAGCCTTGTTATGCTGATGGGCGGGATGTAAATTGCCAACAGACACTCGGGAGAAGTGTATGGTGTTTCCTGAAACATCTAAAAAAAAAGCAACAGAGCCTAGGGCACTTCCACTTATGGTCCTATAGCTTAGGGAAATTAAAATCCAAAAGACACAGCCACCCCAAAATTTGGGATGGCACTTTTTAGAGAAATCTCTTCTACGGCACAAGTTAAATATCCCAGAGAGCAAATAATGGATAAAGAAGTTGCGGTACTTATGTACAACAGAATACCACTCAGCAATGAAATCTATGTCACCAGACCCGTACCAGCATAATGAGTGGTTTGAGACACGATGATTCTAAGTGAAATAAATCACACAGAAAAAGAAACATCATAAGGTATCACTAATACATGGAATGTGAACTTGGCTACACATGAACTGAATTACAAAACAGAACAGGGTCTCAAGTTTAGAAAACCAACTTATGCCTGCTTAAGGGGGAAGGTGAGTTGGGGTGCTGCATAAAAGCAGAGTTTGAAATTAGCACAGATACCGTTCCATAAGCCAAATATATAATAGACAAGACCTACCCCTTGCTCAACGAAATGGATTCAACAATGAGGTATCACCTCACACCTGGTAGAATAGGCATCATAGAAAATCTACAAACAGAAAATGCTGGAAAGGGTGTGGAGAAAAGGAACCCTCTTCCACTATTGTTGGGAATATAAATTGATACAGTCATTATGGAGAACAATATGGAATTTCTTAAGAAACTAACAATAGAATTACCATATGATACAGCAATCCCAGTACTGGACATATACCCAGACAAAACTATAAATCAAAAAGAGTCATTCACCGCAATGTTCATTGCATCACTATTTACAATATCGAGGTAATGGAAGCAACCTAAATGCCCACAGACAGACGAATGCATAAAGCTGTGGTACATATATAAAATGGAATATTACTAAGCCATGAAAAGGAATGAAATTGGGTCATTTGTAGAGACGTCGATGGATCTAGAGACTGTCATACAGAGTGAAGTAAGTCAGAAAGAGAAAAACAAATCTTGTATATTCATGCATGTATGTGGAACCTAGAAAAACTGTACAGATTAACCATTTTGCAAAGCATAAATAGAGCAACAGATGTAGACAACAAACGTATGGACAACAAGGGGGGAAAGCTGTTGGGGGGGTGGTGGTGGGAGGAGTTGAGAGACTGGGATTGGCATGTATACATTTATATGTATAAAATAGATAACCAATAAGAACCTGCTGTATAAAAATATAAAATAAAATTCAAAATTAAAAAGAAATAAAATTTAAAAAATAAAACAGAAAAAACAATTATTCCCTGCACATACATGTATTTATATGAATAAATTATTTCCATGCTTATATCTGTAAATACAAAAAAGAGGAATAAAATCTACCTTGAACCAAAAACGAAAAAGAGAAAAAAACACAGAACCCACCAGTTACACAGAGGAAAACCGTATCAGGACACTTGCTCCAGTTGTAAACAATTCTGAAGTTGGTCAGTGGTGGGGAATCGTCTCCCATTCAGCCAGCAGCCCCCACGCAACAAGCGTCCTCATTGCAAAGCTGGGGCACCGTGCCGAGGCATCTGTGAGTAAACGTGAGCTGAGCCCCAGGCCAGTTGCTGCTGAACTATTCCCACCCGTCCCAGGTAAAACACCTGAATATATACAAGGACTTGAAAGCCTAGAGGAAGGGCCATAGAGCCACACGAGTGACAGCATGCCGGCCGACTTGGTGCCTGCAGGCCAGCCAGGATGGTCCTGGCCCTGGGTGCTCTTCTGGAAGATTTCCATTTCCCTGCCTGAGATACCCGTCCTGTCCCTGCCCCCACTGCTTTTTTCCTTCCTCACCTCTGCCCAGGGAGAAATTCCAGCAGCAGGTATGGGTGACACATCCTCTTCTTTAGCAGGTGGCAGCCTGGAAACTGCTGCAGAAAGTCCAGCAGAGCCCCACTCACACTGGGCCACCCACAAAGCCGTGGCCTCTCACTCCCTCCCACCAGCCCAGCCCCGAGACTGCTGACAGGGCAGAGAAAATGGCGTCAGGCACGGCTGCAGGGGCTCTTGCTGCCTGGAGTGGTATTTATATTGATCTCAACCCAGGCACACCTGGGGAGGGCTGGCCGGCACGGTAAGGCTGCCCAGGTCAGCCAATCATCACCCCTCAGGGGCTCACAGTTGCAGAAAATGGAACTTGCTGAACCGGCCAGGTCCAAGGAACAGGTGTGGGCTCCTGAGAGTCAGGATAGACAAGGGGCTGCAGCTTTGGCTTGTTTTCTAATCATTTTATCTGGCCCATGAGCGGGAGACAACTTCAAGAAAACCCTCTCCTAATGAGAGGAACCCAGGAGTCAGGGAGAGGAGGGGTGGGTGGTGGTTGGAGACAGAGGCCTGGTGCCCCGGGTGCAGTGGAAGTCTCTGGAAGACCAGGTGGAGGGAGGCCTCACGGAGTGATGCCCAGGGTCACAGACCTGTCGCAGCTGCTGTTTGTTAGTTCAAGTCCTGCTCTGAGGTGCTCTGTGTCAGCTCTGAGCGACAGGTGAGCTGGGGGTGCTCTGCAATGAGGGCTATGTGCACGGTTCCTGTGTGCCCAGCCCTGCCACGGTACCTGCAAGGGTAGCTCTGTATCCTGGGAGGGGCCTGACCACGAGAGCCCCGTGGGCTGGGGTGGGGGTGGGGTACCTGCCCAGGTGAGCTCCATATTCTGGGATTGGTCTGACCACGAGAGCCCCATGGGCTGCTGGGGACCTGGTAAAGGATGTCAGGACAGTCAGTGAAGCCACCGAGGATATACCTCCAGTTGCTCCTAATTCCTACACCCTGCTGGTCATTCTACCAACCACCAGGACATGGTATTCTGTATTAGTCTTCAATGATGCCTTCTTTTGTATTCCATTAGTCCCAGAGTCACAAGAAATTTTGGCTTGTGAGTGGCAGGACTCAACATACAACTAAAACAATACTTCCGGGCCGTCTGGCCCCAAGGGTGCAAAAATTCCCACACCATCTTTGGGGAAAGCTTAGCTAAAGACCTAAAAGTTCTACCTCTGGAAAAGGAAACCCTCCTTCAATATGCAGACGACATTCTGATCGCCAGCCCTACTAAGGAGGCCTCTGAACTACCAAGCCAATAAAGGATAGAAGTTGTCCAAGAAAAAGCTCAAATATCACAGACTGCGGTGACCTGCCTGGGCTTCATTCTCACAGAAGGTCAGAGAAGCCCATCCCAGGAAAGGGAAGAAACCATTTTCAGCCTTACCCCTTTCTAAAACTAGAAGACAGCTTAGGGGTTCCTGGGGAGGCCAGGGTTTGCTGCTTCTGGATCCCTAACTACAGTCTACTAGCTGGGCCTCTATATGAAACACTGAAAGGAAAAGATGATGATCCTTTTGAATAGAATCCAGAAGTGGCCTTTCAAGAATGGAAAGAGCAGTCAATTCAGACCCTTGCCCTGGAACTCCCTAATTTAGCTAAACCCTTTGACCTTTACATTCCCGGTGAAAGGTGAATCGCCATTGGAGAATTAGTGCAAAAACTGGGACCACTTGAAATGGAACAATGCAAGAATGCCATCCAGGTAGGATAAACTACGGTCACCAAGGGGCTTGGCCCACTGCCACATCTGGCCAAGATACTGGCGGTATCTAAAAACCTGGAAATCAGCAGCCCAAAAGGCCACGTCCCTCCTAAGGGAAAAGGACCCCACGTGGTGATCCTAACCACAAACCATGCCCTGAAGTTGCAGGGTTCGTTCCGTGGGCACACCGACCTCGAGTGAGGAGGCCCTCCAACTCCAACATCCAGAGAGATAACCGGGGGCAACAGGGCACCATGACGACTCGTGTGAACATCACTTGACCTGGAGTTTCTCTCATAAAACAACAAGGGTGTGTCCCAAAAGAGTAGACTACTGCTTGCAGGACTTACTGCACCCAGAGGGGAGCTAATAATCTTGGCGGGGGAACAGTATACCACACTGTCACCATAGAAAAGCCTACAGACACCGTGATGATGGTGGCCAATAAGACCGGCTGGACTCCTGTTTACTTCAAAAGGCTGTTGACTCAGTAGCCGTCATGGTCCTTGATCACCACTGACCCTGGACTGTCTGGGAGTTGAGCGGGCAGGGCTCTGACACCTGGTGCTGTTTGTACGTTAATTCAGGGGCCTAATTGAAGAAAGCGCAGACTACTGGTCAGAGCATCTAGGCTGGCAGAAACGGTCAGCCTAAGGTGGCCGAACAAATGTGGGGCGGGGTGAAACCGGCCCCCACAGCGTCTCTGCACATCTCTTTCCTGGACCCTTAAAGGTCATTAGAATCTATAACACTTCCAATGCTGGTGCTCAGGTGGACGAGCAGGGAGGCAGGGGTCCTGGCGACAATCAACGTCACCGGGAGGCTGCTGGGGAGAAGCTCTGACCCTCGCCCCAGGGTATGAGGGCTCCCAACTCAGCACTCAGCAGTTACAGAAGAAGGGTCTGCACCCTCAGCACTCCAAGAATGAGGAACGGGACAAAAGGCAGAGGAGGGGTTTGTCCCCAGCAAAGCCCATTAAAAATCCCTGGGAGATAAAAATAGAATCTGGGCAATAAAGTCAAGTCTAACCTTTTTTATCCTTTGTGCTTTGTCTAATTTCACGTGCTCCTAGGGTCCCGCATGCAGAGGTTCCACACCCGGCACTTCAGACCAGATTTCCTAGTGCAGAATGGCTGGGTCGACACCTCAGCTCCTGGGGCCCAGTGCAGACTCCACAATATAGAGCCTGAACTACAGCCAACCCGGCCCTCGAGAGCTCCGCCACCTCCCTCCCTCCCACTGACTCTGACAGGATCTCTACACAGCAGCCCAGCCCACAGCCCACGGGGTAGTGCATGCTCTCACCTCTCCATTCTCTGATCAAAATATAAAGTTTCCTTTGCTTGTGAACCAAACTCAGTCTCGATCTGTTGGCCCCAATGACACTGGGCAGGGGGACACTTGTTGGGGTCCACTCTGGAGGATCAGTAACAGAAATTGAGACTATTGTAACCTCAATGAACAGATGTGTGAGCCAAACTGTAGTTAACATAGAACAGTGTATAAGGCTCGGGTAAAATAAGATGTTTTTAACACTTCCATTTGATATTTCCATCACTTTTTATAAGCAAGTTCAGTGAAAAGGTTTGTCTTATTTGTCAGGTCAATATTAGAGAAACGAAGTGATTTCTTTCCAAGGATGTACATCTAATAATCTTGGTTAAACCGTCAATCTTGTTTTAAATGCTTTTCCATTGAAAATGATACCTCTCTTTCAGCTCCCCCATTTCTGAGAAGTATAAAATCTTATAATTTATTATTACCAAAGGGGAAAGGTGGGAGGAGGGATAAATTAACAGTTTGGGATTAACACATACACACTGCTATGTATAAAATAGATCATCAACAAGGAACTACTGTATAGCACAGGGAACTACACTCAACATTTTGCAATAACCTATAAGGGGAAATAATCTGAAAAAGAATAGATATTTTTATTGACATCATCTATCAATGATAGTTAAAGTGTAGCCTAAGGGAAGCTGGTGGTGAGTGCTTCTGACCCTGAAGACTTCAATCATCTAAAGTTTGGACTCTGCCTACTTCCCAAGGCCCTTAATGAACATATGTGTAGCCGTAGCTTAAAAACTTCCCCAGTTTGGGTTTCGGGGAGACACTGATTTTGAAAAAGCCCTGGTGTTCTCCTTACATGAATGGGACTCTTCCTACTGCTAAAACATGTCTGTCACACCCAGAGGATGGTATACCGTCTGATCGGGAAGAGTTTGGAAAAGGCATCTCATCTCCTCATCTCCTGGTGCTCGGGTTCACCCCTCCAGCATCTTTACTAACAGTCTCCCCACTTGGAGATGTCAACACTGTCAACATCCTGTTGCGTACAGTTTGGAATTTGTCCAGAGGATGAAGCGGAAGGATGAGGAACAATGAGAGACAAGTCCTAGGTGTTCAGACAGGCACATGTCACTCTAATTTCCAATCAGGAAGACGAATTGACCAAAGGCTAGGGTTGCCCATGGAAATAGTATAGGGCTTGAGGAAATCCCGCTGCTCTGTGGCCAGTTCCCATAAACACAAGTTGAACAATGGAACTCAGGGGCAGTAAAATTCACAAAACTGCAGAGTTGAAAATATCCATCACTGAAAAATGTCTTGAGGAAAGTCAGAGAAAAGGACTTGTAAGCAAGGGAGAATGGCAGGAAAGGGATTTGAGGAGGTAGAAAGGACTCGCCATTAAGCACAAGAAAAGGAGCTGAACATTGCCAACATTGCAGTTGGCCAAAAAGGGTGTATGCGTTTTTTTCTGTATATATTCAAGAAAAGGGCATACACTTTTTTAGCCAACCAAACAGGTGGGCACTGGAAGTCAATACTACAAAAGATATCACTTCGCATCAGTCAGAAGAGCCATCCTCATAAAGCGTAAACAACAGAAATGCAGGACAGGGCAACGAGAAGAGGGAGCCCTGTGAGACTTATAGTGGAAATGTATATTGCCAACGGCCATTCTGGAGAAGTGTATTGTGTTTACTAAAGCATCTAAAAAATGAACTACAGAGCATAGGGCACTTGCACTCATGGGCGTATATCTTGGGAAAAACAAAAATCGAGAGGACACAGGCACCCCAATGTTTACCCCCTCTCTGTTTAAAAGATCCTCAACTAGGATATAACTTAAATGTCTCTGGAGGGAAAAAATGGATAGAGATGTGGTACTTAGGTAGAGTGGAATATTATTCAGCCTGGAAATCAATGAAATATGGCCAGTTGTAACAACTCCGGAGGAGTTACGTATGATCATTCTAAGTGACAGAATTCAAAAAGAAAAAGACACATATCATAAGATATCACTTAAAGGTGGAATCCAAAATGGCTACACATGAAATAAATTACAAAACAGAAACATAGTCAAATATGTAGAAAACACGCATAAGGCTGCTAAACGGGAAAGGTGGGGAGGGGTGAGGCATCATCCAGGAGGTTGAAATTAGCAAAGATGCCATTCCAAATACCAAACTGATAATCAACAAGGCCTACACGGTAGCTAAAAGAACTGCACTCAGCACACTCAAGTCACCGGAAAAGAATATATACGACTGGTAAGAATCTGAAAAAGAATTTATTGATGTCTCTCTGTACGTGAATCAAGTGGATGTACAGCAGCAAGAAACAGAGCTTTGAAAATCAGCTGTAACCAATATAGTAATAAATTGAAAAAAATAAACGACAGAGAGACAGAGAAAACCTCTTACAACTTTTCCTCAGGGACGGTGATGCAACATGGATTGAACACATCTAGACCCACAGCAGGATGAGACATAAGGCTGGAAACTGTTTGCGCTAAGAGAAATGTGAGGTTGGGTGAGGAAATGCACACCCTTTAAAGTAATACTACCTGGTACCCATTCAATGGGTCCCAAATCTGCAGGTTCAAGGGATCTTCCTACAGCTAAAACATGCATGGAAAACCCAGAGGACTGTACACCATGTGATCGGGAGATGTGTCTAAAATGCACCTCATTTATCCTCTCCTGGTGCTCCTGTTCACCATTCCAGCCATGTTACTTAGAATCTCCCCACTTGGAGAATCAGCACATTTAAACTTCTGTTTCACACATTTTGCAAATTGTGAGGAGGATGAACGGGAAGAGGGGGAACCAATGAGAGAATAGTTGTAGGGGTTTGGACGGGCACATATCACTCTAATTTCCCATTAAGAATAAGAATTAATGAAAGGCTCAGCCTGCCTCGCCAGGGCCAAAATAGGGCCTGAAGCAATCCTGTGGGTTTGAGGCCAGCTCACAAAAGAGCAACTTAAAAAATGGAGCTCAGGGTCACAGCAATTCACAAACCTGCAGAGTTATAAATGAAAACTAACGTCCAAAAATATGTTGAGGTAAGGCAAAGAAGAGGATCTGAATGCAAGACAGAATTGCAAGAAACAGATTTCAAGAGATAGATTGGACTCGTCTTTAATGCACATGAAAAGCGGCAGAATTTCGACAATGATGCAGTTGGCCCAAAAGGGCGTATGCGTTTTTTCCTGATTATATCCAGGAAAAAACGCATACGCACTTTATGGGCAACGAAGCAAGCAAGCAATGCAAATGTGCACAACAAAGAAGTCTCACTTCCCACCAGTCAAAAGGGCCATCCTAAAAAATTGTAAACACCAGAAATGCAGGACAGGCCATGGAGAACAGGGAGCCTTTATACGCTGATGGGCAGTGTGTGAACTGCCGAGAGCCACTCTGGAGAAGTGTATGGTGGTTCCTAAATCATCTAAAAAACAGAGCTACAGAGCATAGGACACTTCCAATCATGGGAGTATATCTAGGGAAGTCTAAAAATCAACAAGACACAAGCACACCACAGTTTAGGGCTACTCTGTTTACAAGAACCTCAACTTCAGTACACCTTAAATATCCCAGGAAAGAGAACAATGGATAAAGAAGATGTGGTACTTATGTACAATGGAATATCTCTTCACCATGAAATCAATGTAATAAGGCTAGTAGAAGGATAAAGAGTGGATTTAGGTCCGATAATACTACTTGAAATAAGTCAAACAGAAAAAGAAACATATCATAAGATATCACTTATAGAGGGAGGGTAAATATGGCTGCACAAGAAATGAATTACAGAACAGAACAGTGTCTCACATTTAGAAAACACACTTATGTCAGCTTAAGGGGAAAGGAGAGGTGGGGTGATGCATAAAACCAGAGTTTGAAATTAGCACAGATACCGTTCAATAAACCAAATAGGTATTAGACAAGATCTACACCTTGCTCAATGAACTGGCCTCAACACACCCTATACACTGCAGAGAAATATATCTGAGTAATAAGAATCTTAAAACCCATGTATTGATATATCTCCATAAGGGAATCAAGTGTGTGCAGAGCGGCACAAACACAGCAGTGAAAATGAGCTAAACCCCATTATAGAAATAAATTTTAAAAACAAAATGCTGAAACAATGAAAGAGAGAAAAATTCTTACAAAATTCGCTCAGGGGCTGTGATGCAACCTGGATTGACCACATATAAACCCACAGCTGGATAAGACATAAGGCTGGACACTTGGGGCTGAGAGGATTGGTGAGCTTTGGTGAGCAACTGCCGAAAGTTTAATGCAATACTTCATGCTACTCAGTCCACGGGTCCCAACACTCCAGGTTGAAGGGAATCTTCCTACAGCTAAACCATGCTTGGGAAACCCAGCGACTGGTATACCATATGATCGGGAAAGGTTTCTAAAACGCACCTCATTTTTCCTCTCCTGGGGCTCCAGATCGACATTCCAGCCACTTTACTAACAACATCCCCACATGGAGAGTCAATGCCTTTAAGTTCTGGTATCGCACAGTCTGCAGTTAGTGCAGAGGATGAACGGGAATAGGGGGAACCAGTGAGAAACTAGCTGTAGCGGTTTCAATGGGCACATGTAACTCTAATGTCACATCAGTAAGAAGAATTAACCAAAGGCACAGCAAGGTGCCCCAGAAGAAAAATAGGGCTTCAAGAAAACCTGTGGTTATGGGGCAAGACCACAAAAATAAGAGCTGAAAAGTGGGGCTAAGGGCCACTGCAATTCAAAAACCTGCAGAGTTATAAAGGCCAACTATTTTCAAAAAATATATTGAGGTAATGCTATGAAGAGACATTGAAAGCAAGGCAGAATTGCAGGAAACCGATTTCAGGAGGTAGACAGGAATTGCACTGAAAACATATGAAGAGAGTCAGAACCTCGACAATGATGCACTTGGCCAAAAAGGGTGTATGTGTTTTTTCCTGAATATATTCAGGAAAAAACGCATACGCACTTTTTGGCCAACCAAGCAAGCTTGCAACGGAAATCTGCATTACAATGAAGTCTCACTTCCACCTGGTCAAAAGGGCCATCTGAAAAAACTGTAAAATCCATAAAGGCACGACAGGCCATTGAGAACTGGGAGCCTTCTTATGCTGATGGGCGGGATGTAAATTGCCAACAGCCACTCTAAAGAAGTGTATGGTGTTTCCTGAAACAACTAAAAAACAAAGCAACAAAGCCTAGGGCCCTTCCACTTATGGTCCTATAGATTAGGGAAATTAAAATTAAAAAGACACAGCCACCCCAAAGTTTAGGACGGCTCTGTTTACGAGAACCTCATTTACGGTACAAGTTCAATATCGCAGAAAGTGAAAAATGGATAAAGAAGTTGTGGTACTTACGTACAATGCAGTATCACTCAGCAATGAAATCTATGTCATCAGGCCCGTAGCAGCATAATGAGTGGATTCAGGTACGATGATTCTAACTGAAATAAGTCACACAGAAAAAGAAACATCATAAGATATCACTAATACACGGAATGTAAACTTGGCTACACAGGAACTGAATTCCAAAACAGAACAGGGGCTCAAATTTAGAAAAGCAACTTATGCTTGCTTAAGGGGAAAGGTGAGTTGGGGTGCTGCATAAAACCAGAGATTGAAATGAGCACAGATAAAGTTCCTTAAGCCAAATATGGTATAGACAAGAGCTACTCCTTGCTCAACGAAATGGACTCAACACCCCATATTAAACGCCTAAGAATGTACCTGACTAGTAAGTATCTTAAAACCTATGGATTGCTATGTCTCCAAAAGAGAATCAAGCGTGTGTACAGGGGCATAAATGCAGCAGTGATAGGATTGGAGAGGTTCAGTGAGCAAATGAAGACCCTTTGAAGTCATATTGCATGGTACCCATTACACGGGTCTCAACCCTCCAGGTTTAAGGTATTGTTGCTTCAGCTAAAACATGCATGTGGAACCCAGAGTATGATCAATCGTGTGATCGGGAGACGTGTTCAAATATGTCTCAGTTTTCGTACCCTGGTACTCGGGTGCAACATTCCAGACGCTTTACTAACACTCTCCCGACTTGGAGAGTCAGTCCCTTTAAACTCCTGTTTGGCCCAGTTTGCAATTTCTGCGGAAGATGAACAGGAATAGCGAGAACCAATGAGAGACTAGCTGGAGGTGTCTGGACGGGCAAATTTAACTCTCATTTCCCACCAGGAAGAGGAATTAACCAAAGGCTCAGCGTGCCGTGCTGGAACCAGATTAGGGCCTGAAGCCATCCTGCAGTGTTGCGGCCAGCTCACAAGAAAGCGAGTTGAAGAAAGGAGCTCAGGGGCACTGTAATTCACAAACCTGCAGAGTTATAAATGACAGCTATCGTCCAAAAATATACTGAAGTAAGGCTGCCAAGAGGATTTGAAAGCGGGGCAGAATTGCAGGAAACCGATTTCAGGAGGTAGACTGGAATTGCATTGAAAGCATAGGAAAAGAGGCAGAACGTCCACAATGATGCACTTGGCCAAAAAGGGCGTATGCGTTTTTTCCTGAATATATTCAGGAAAAAACGCATACGCCCTTTTTGGCCAACCAAGCAAGCTTGCAAAGGAAATCTGCACTACAATGAAGTCTCACTTCCCCCCAGTCAAAAGGGCCATCTGAAAAAAGTGTAAAATCCAGAAAGGCAGGACAGGCCATGGAGAACTGGGAGCCTTGTTATGCTGATGGGTGGGATGTAAATTGCCAACAGACACTCGGGAGAAGTGTATGGTGTTTCCTGAAACATCTAAAAAACAAAGCAACAGAGCCTAGGGCACTTCCACTTATGGTCCTATAGCTTAGGGAAATTAAAATCAAAAAGACACAGCCACCCCAAAGTTTTGGACGCCTCTGTTTACAAGAACCTCGTTTACCGTACAAGTTCAATATCACAGAAAGTGAAAAATGGATAAAGAACTTGTGGTACTTACGTACAATGCAGTATCACTCAGCAATGAAATCTATGTCATCAGGCCCGTAGCAGCATAATGAGTGGATTCAGGTACGATGATTCTAACTGAAATAAGTCACACAGAAAAAGAAACATCATTAGATATCAGTAATACAAGGAATGTAAACTTGGCTACACAGGAACTGAATTACAGAGCAGAACATGGTCTCAAATTTAGAAAACCAACTTATGCTTGCTTAAGGGGAAAGGTGAGTTGGGGTGCTGCATAAAACCAGAGATCGAAATGAGCACAGATAAAGTTCCTTAAGCCAAATATGGAATAGACAAGAGCTACTCCTTGCTCAACGAAATGGACTCAACACCCCATATTAAACGCCTAAGAATGTACCTGACTAGTAAGTATCTTAAAACCTATGGATTGCTATGTCTCCGAAAGAGAATCAAGCATGTGTACAGGGGCATAAACGCAGCAGTGATAGGATTGGAGAGGTTCGGTGAGCAAATGAAGACCCTTTGAAGTCATATTGCACGGTACCCATTCCACGGGTTTCAACTACCCAGGTTTAAGTTATTCATCTTTCAGCTAAAACATGCATGTGGAACCCTGTGTATGATCAACCATGTGATCGGGAGACGTGTTCAAATATGTCTCAGTTTTCCTCCCCTGGTACTCGGGTGCAACATTCCAGATGCTTTACTAACACTCTCCCCAGTTGGAGAGTCAGCGCCTTTAACCTCCTGTTTGGCCCAGTTTGCAATTTCTGCGGAAGATGAACAGGAATAGGGAGAACCAATGAGAGACTAGCTGGAGGTGTCTGGACGGGCAAATTTAACTCTCATTTCCCACCAGGAAGAGCAAATAACCAAAGGCTCAGCGTGCCGTGCCAGAACCAGATTAGGGCCTGAAGCCATCCTGCGGTGTTGCGGCCAGCTCAAAAGAAAGCGAGTTGAAGAAAGGAGTTCAGGGGCACTGTAATTCACAAACCTGCAGAGTTATAAATGACAGCTATCGTCCAAAAATATACTGAAGTAAGGCTGCCAAGAGGACTTGAAAGCGGGGCAGAATTGCATTAAACCGATTTCAGGAGGTAGACTGGAATTGCATTGAAAGCATAGGAAAAGAGGCAGAACGTCCACAATGATGCACTTGGCCAAAATGGGCGTATGCGTTTTTTCTTGAATATATTCAGGAAGAAACTCATACGCCCATTTTGGCCAACCAAGCAAGCTTGCAAAGGAAATCTGCACTACAATGAAGTCTCACTTCCCCCCGGTCAAAAGGGCCATCTGAAAAAAGTGTAAAATCCAGAAAGGCAGGACAGGCCATGGAGAACTGGGAGCCTTGTTATGCTGATGGGCGGGATGTAAATTGCCAACAGACACTCGGGAGAAGTGTATGGTGTTTCCTGAAACATCTAAAAAACAAAGCAACAGAGCCTAGGGCACTTCCACTTATGGTCCTATAGCTTAGGGAAATTAAAATCAAAAAGACACATCCACCCCAAAGTTTGGGATGCCTCTGTTTACAAGAACCTCGTTTACAGTACAAGTTCAACATCGCAGAAAGTGAAAAATGGATAAAGAAGTTGTGGTATTTACTTACAAAGCAATATCACTCAGCAATGAAATCTATGTCATCAGGCCCTTAGCAGCACAATGAGTGGATTCAGGTATGATGATTCTAACTGAAATAAGTCACACAGAAAAAGAAACATCATAAGATATCACTAATACATGGAATGTAAACTTCACTACATAGGAACTGAATTACAGAACAGAACACGGTCTCAAATTTAGAAAACCAACTTATGCTTGCTTAAGGGTAAAGGTGAGTTGGGGTGCTGCATAAAACCAGAGATTGAAATGAGCACAGATAAAGTTCCTTAAGCCAAATATGGAATAGTCAAGAGCTACTCCTTGCTCAACGAAATGGACTCAACACCGCATATTAAACGCCTAAGAATGTACCTGACTAGTAAGTATCTTAAAACCTATGGATTGCTATGTCTCCAAAAGAGAATCAAGCATGTGTACAGGGGCATAAACGCAGCAGTGATAGGATTGGAGAGGTTCGGTGAGCAAATGAAGAGCCTTTGAAGTCATATTGCATGGTACCCATTCCACGGGTCTCAACTACCCAGGTTTAAGGTATTCTTCCTTCAGCTAAAACATACATGTGGAAACCAAAGTATGATCAACCATGTGATCGGCAGACGTGTTCAAATATGTCTCAGTTTTCCTACCCTGGTACTCGGGTACAACATTCCAGACGCTTTACTAACACTCTCCCCACTTGGAGAGTCAGTCCCTTTAACCTCCTGTTTGGACCAGTTTGCAATTTCTGCGGAAGATGAACAGGAATAGCGAGAACCAATGAGAGACTAGCTGGAGGTGTCTGGACGGGCAAATTTAACTCTCATTTCCCACCAGGAAGAGGAATTAACCAAAGGCTCAGCGTGCCGTGCTGGAACCAGATTAGGGCCTGAAGCCATCCTGCAGTGTTGCGGCCAGCTCACAAGAAAGCGAGTTGAAGAAAGGAGCTCAGGGGCACTGTAATTCACAAACCTGCAGAGTTATAAATGACAGCTATCGTCCAAAAATATACTGAAGTAAGGCTGCCAAGAGGATTTGAAAGCGGGGCAGAATTGCAGGAAACCGATTTCAGGAGGTAGACTGGAATTGCATTGAAAGCATAGGAAAAGAGGCAGAACGTCCACAATGATGCACTTGGCCAAAAAGGGCGTATGCGTTTTTTCCTGAATATATTCAGGAAAAAACGCATACGCCCTTTTTGGCCAACCAAGCAAGCTTGCAAAGGAAATCTGCACTACAATGAAGTCTCACTTCCCCCCAGTCAAAAGGGCCATCTGAAAAAAGTGTAAAATCCAGAAAGGCAGGACAGGCCATGGAGAACTGGGAGCCTTGTTATGCTGATGGGCGGGATGTAAATTGCCAACAGACACTCAGGAGAAGTGTATGGTGTTTCCTGAAACATCTAAAAAACAAAGCAACAGAGCCTAGGGCACTTCCACTTATGGTCCTATAGCTTAGGGAAATTAAAATCAAAAAGACACAGCCACCCCAAAGTTTTGGACGCCTCTGTTTACAAGAACCTCGTTTACCGTACAAGTTCAATATCACAGAAAGTGAAAAATGGATAAAGAACTTGTGGTACTTACGTACAATGCAGTATCACTCAGCAATGAAATCTATGTCATCAGGCCCGTAGCAGCATAATGAGTGGATTCAGGTACGATGATTCTAACTGAAATAAGTCACACAGAAAAAGAAACATCATTAGATATCAGTAATACAAGGAATGTAAACTTGGCTACACAGGAACTGAATTACAGAGCAGAACATGGTCTCAAATTTAGAAAACCAACTTATGCTTGCTTAAGGGGAAAGGTGAGTTGGGGTGCTGCATAAAACCAGAGATCGAAATGAGCACAGATAAAGTTCCTTAAGCCAAATATGGAATAGACAAGAGCTACTCCTTGCTCAACGAAATGGACTCAACACCCCATATTAAACGCCTAAGAATGTACCTGACTAGTAAGTATCTTAAAACCTATGGATTGCTATGTCTCCGAAAGAGAATCAAGCATGTGTACAGGGGCATAAACGCAGCAGTGATAGGATTGGAGAGGTTCGGTGAGCAAATGAAGACCCTTTGAAGTCATATTGCACGGTACCCATTCCACGGGTTTCAACTACCCAGGTTTAAGTTATTCATCTTTCAGCTAAAACATGCATGTGGAACCCTGTGTATGATCAACCATGTGATCGGGAGACGTGTTCTAATATGTCTCAGTTTTCCTCCCCTGGTACTCGGGTGCAACATTCCAGATGCTTTAATAACACTCTCCCCAGTTGGAGAGTCAGCGCCTTTAACCTCCTGTTTGGCCCAGTTTGCAATTTCTGCGGAAGATGAACAGGAATAGGGAGAACCAATGAGAGACTAGCTGGAGGTGTCTGGACGGGCAAATTTAACTCTCATTTCCCACCAGGAAGAGCAAATAACCAAAGGCTCAGCGTGCCGTGCCAGAACCAGATTAGGGCCTGAAGCCATCCTGCGGTGTTGCGGCCAGCTCAAAAGAAAGCGAGTTGAAGAAAGGAGTTCAGGGGCACTGTAATTCACAAACCTGCAGAGTTATAAATGACAGCTATCGTCCAAAAATATACTGAAGTAAGGCTGCCAAGAGGACTTGAAAGCGGGGCAGAATTGCATTAAACCGATTTCAGGAGGTAGACTGGAATTGCATTGAAAGCATAGGAAAAGAGGCAGAACGTCCACAATGATGCACTTGGCCAAAATGGGCGTATGCGTTTTTTCTTGAATATATTCAGGAAGAAACGCATACGCCCATTTTGGCCAACCAAGCAAGCTTGCAAAGGAAATCTGCACTACAATGAAGTCTCACTTCCCCCCGGTCAAAAGGGCCATCTGAAAAAAGTGTAAAATCCAGAAAGGCAGGACAGGCCATGGAGAACTGGGAGCCTTGTTATGCTGATGGGCGGGATGTAAATTGCCAACAGACACTCGGGAGAAGTGTATGGTGTTTCCTGAAACATCTAAAAAACAAAGCAACAGAGCCTAGGGCACTTCCACTTATGGTCCTATAGCTTAGGGAAATTAAAATCAAAAAGACACATCCACCCCAAAGTTTGGGATGCCTCTGTTTACAAGAACCTCGTTTACAGTACAAGTTCAACATCGCAGAAAGTGAAAAATGGATAAAGAAGTTGTGGTATTTACTTACAAAGCAATATCACTCAGCAATGAAATCTATGTCATCAGGCCCTTAGCAGCACAATGAGTGGATTCAGGTATGATGATTCTAACTGAAATAAGTCACACAGAAAAAGAAACATCATAAGATATCACTAATACATGGAATGTAAACTTCACTACATAGGAACTGAATTACAGAACAGAACACGGTCTCAAATTTAGAAAACCAACTTATGCTTGCTTAAGGGTAAAGGTGAGTTGGGGTGCTGCATAAAACCAGAGATTGAAATGAGCACAGATAAAGTTCCTTAAGCCAAATATGGAATAGTCAAGAGCTACTCCTTGCTCAACGAAATGGACTCAACACCGCATATTAAACGCCTAAGAATGTACCTGACTAGTAAGTATCTTAAAACCTATGGATTGCTATGTCTCCAAAAGAGAATCAAGCATGTGTACAGGGGCATAAACGCAGCAGTGATAGGATTGGAGAGGTTCGGTGAGCAAATGAAGACCCTTTGAAGTCATATTGCATGGTACCCATTACACGGGTCTCAACTACCCAGGTTTAAGGTATTCTTCCTTCAGCTAAAACATACATGTGGAAACCAAAGTATGATCAACCATGTGATCGGCAGACGTGTTCCAATATGTCTCAGTTTTCCTACCCTGGTACTCGGGTACAACATTCCAGACGCTTTACTAACACTCTCCCCACTTGGAGAGTCAGTCCCTTTAACCTCCTGTTTGGACCAGTTTGCAATTTCTGCGGAAGATGAACAGGAATAGCTAGAACCAATGAGACACTAGCTGGAGGTGTCTGGACGGGCAAATTTTACTCTCATTTCCCACCAGGAAGAGGAATTAAACAAAGGCTCAGCATGACGTGCCGGAACCAGATTAGGGCCTGAAGCCATCCTTCGGTGTTGCGGTCAGCTCAAAAGGTAGCGAGTTGAAGAAAGGAGTTCAGGGGCACTGTAATTCACAAACCTGCAGAGTTATAAATGACAGCTATCGTCCAAAAATATACTGAAGTAAGGCTGCCAAGAGGACTTGAAAGCGGGGCAGAATTGCAGGAAACCGATTTCAGGAGGTAGACTGGAATTGCATTGAAAGCATAGGAAAAGAGGCAGAACGTCCACAATGATGCACTTGGCCAAAAAGGGCGTATGCGTTTTTTCCTGAATATATTCAGGAAAAAACGCATACGCCCTTTTTGGCCAACCAAGCAAACTTGCAAAGGAAATCTGCACTACAATGAAGTCTCACTTCCACCCGGTCAAAAGGGCCATCTGAAAAAAGTGTAAAATCCAGAAAGGCAGGACAGGCCATGGAGAACTGGGAGCCTTGTTATGCTGATGGGCGGGATGTAAATTGCCAACAGACACTAGGGAGAAGTGTATGGTGTTTCCTGAAACATCTAAAAAACAAAGCAACAGAGCCTAGGGCACTTCTACTTATGGTTCTATAGCTTCGGGAAATTAAAATAAAAAACACACAGCCACCCCAAAGTTTGGGATGCCTCTGTTTACAAGAACCTCGTTTACCGTACAAGTTCAATATCACAGAAAGTGAAAAATGGATAAAGAACTTGTGGTACTTACGTACAATGCAGTATCACTCAGCAATGAAATCTATGTCATCAGGCCCGTAGCAGCATAATGAGTGGATTCAGGTACGATGATTCTAACTGGAATAAGTCACACAGAAAAAGAAACATCATAAGATATCACTAATACACGGAATGTAAACTTGGCTACACAGGAACTGAATTCCAAAACAGAACAGGGTCTCAAATTTAGAAAACAAACTTATGCTTGCTTAAGGGGAAAGGTGAGTTGGGGTGCTGCATAAAACCAGAGATTGAAATGAGCACAGATAAAGGTCCTTAAGCCAAATATGGAATAGACAAGAGCTACTCCTTGCTCAACAAAATGGACTCAACACCCCATATTAAACGCCTAAGAATGTACCTGACTAGTAAGTATCTTAAAACCTATGGATTGCTATGTCTCCGAAAGAGAATCAAGCGTGTGTACAGGGGCATAAACGCAGCAGTGATAGGATTGGAGAGGTTCGGTGAGCAAATGAAGACCCTTTGAAGTCATATTGCTGGTACCCGTTCCACGGGTCTCAACTCTCCATGTTTAAGGTATTTTTCCTTAGGCTAAAACATGCATGTGGAACCCAGAGTATGATCAACCGTGTGAACGGGAGACGTGTTCAAATATGTCTCAGTTTTCCTCCCCTGGTACTCAGGTGCAACATTCCAGACGCTTTACTAACACTCTCCCCACTTGGAGAGTCAGCGCCTTTAACCTCCTGTTTGGCCCAGTTTGCAATTTCTGCGGAAGATGAACAGGAATAGGGAGAACCAATGAGACACTAGCTGGAGGTGTCTGGACGGGCAAATTTAACTCTCATTTCCCACCAGGAAGAGGAAATAACCAAAGGCTCATCGTGCCGTGCCGGAACCAGATTAGGGCCTGAAGCCATCCTGCGGTGTTGCGGCCAGCTAAAAAGAAAGCCAGTTGAAGAAAGGAGCTCAGGGGCACTGTAATTCACAAACCTGCAGAGTTATAAATGACAGCTATCGTCCAAAAATATACTGAAGTAAGGCTGCCAAGAGGACTTGAAAGCGGGGCAGAATTGCAGGAAACTGATTTCAGGAGGTAGACTGGAATTGCATTGAAAGCATAGGAAAAGAGGCAGAACGTCCACAATGATGCACTTGGCCAAAAAGTGCGTATGCGTTTTTTCCTGAATATATTCAGGAAAAAACACATATGCACTTTTTGGCCAACCAAGCAAGCTTGCAAAGGAAATCTGCACTACAATGAAGTCTCACTTCCCCCAGGTCAAAAGGGCCATCTGAAAAAAGTGTGAAATCCAGAAAGGCAGGACAGGCCATGGAGAACTGGGACCCTTGTTATGCTGATGGGCGGGATGTAAATTGCCAACAGACACTCGGGAGAAGTGTATGGTGTTTCCTGAAACATCTAAAAAACAAAGCAACAGAGCCTAGGGCACTTCCACTTATGGTCCTATAGCTTAGGGAAATTAAAATCAAAAAGACACAGCCACCCCAAAGTTTTGGACATCTCTGTTTACAAGAACCTCGTTTACCGTACAAGTTCAATATCACAGAAAGTGAAAAATGGATAAAGAACTTGTGGTACTTACGTACAATGCAGTATCACTCAGCAATGAAATCTATGTCATCAGGCCCGTAGCAGCGTAATGAGTGGATTCAGGTTCGATGATTCTAACTGAAATAAGTCACACAGAAAAAGAAACATCATAAGATATCAGTAATACAAGGAATGTAAACTTGGCTACACAGGAACTGAATTACAGAGCAGAACAGGGTCTCAAATTTAGAAAACCAACTTATGCTTGCTTAAGGGGAAAGGTGAGTTGGGGTGCTGCATAAAACCAGAGATCGAAATGAGCACAGATAAAGTTCCTTAAGCCAAATATGGAATAGACAAGAGCTACTCCTTGCTCAACGAAATAGACTCAACACCCCATATTAAACGCCTAAGAATGTACCTGACTAGTAAGTATCTTAAAACCTATGGATTGCTATGTCTCCGAAAGAGAATCAAGCATGTGTACAGGGGTATAAACGCAGCAGTGATAGGATTGGAGAGGTTCGGTGAGCAAATGAAGACCCTTTGAAGTCATATTGCATGGTACCCATTCCAGGGGTTTCAACTACCCAGGTTTAAGGTATTCATCCTTCAGCTAAAACATGCATGTGGAACCCAGAGTATGATCAACCATGTGATCGTGAGACGTGTTCAAATATGTCTCAGTTTTCGTACCCTGGTACTCGGGTGCAACATTCCAGACGCTTTACTAACACTCTCCCGACTTGGAGAGTCAGTCCCTTTAACCTCCTGTTAGGCCCAGTTTGCAATTTCTGTGGAAGATGAACAGGAATAGCGAGAACCAATGAGAGACTAGCTGGAGGTGTCTTGACGGGCAAATTTAACTCTCATTTCCCACCAGGAAGAGGAATTAACCAAAGGCTCAGCGTGCCGTGCCAGAACCAGATTAGGGCCGGAAACCATCCTGCGGTGTTGCAGTCAGCTCAAAAGGTAGCGAGTTGAAGAAAGGAGCTCAGGGGCACTGTAATTCACAAACCTGCAGAGTTATAAATGACAGCTATCGTCCAAAAATATACTGAAGTAAGGCTGCCAAGAGGACTTGAAAGAGGGGCAGAATTGCAGGAAACCGATTTCAGGAGGTAGACTGGAATTGCATTGAAAGCTTAGGAAAAGAGGCAGAACGTCCACAATGATGCACTTGGCCAAAAAGGGCGTATGCGTTTTTTCCTGAATATATTCAGGAAAAAACGCATATGCCCTTTTTGGCCAACCAAGCAAACTTGCAAAGGAAATCTGCACTACAATGAAGTCTCACTTCCACCCGGTCAAAAGGGCCATCTGAAAAAAGTGTAAAATCCAGAAAGGCAGGACAGGCCATGGAGAACTGGGAGCCTTGTTATGCTGATGGGCAGGATGTAAATTGCCAACAGACACTCGGGAGAAGTGTATGGTGTTTCCTGAAACATCTAAAAAACAAAGCAACAGAGCCTAGGGCACTTCCGCTTATGGTTCTATAGCTTAGGGAAATTAAAATCAAAAAGACACAGCCACCTCAAAGTTTGGGACGCCTCTGTTTACAAGAACCTCGTTTACCGTACAAGTTCAATATCACAGAAAGTGAAAAATGGATAAAGAACTTGTGGTACTTACTTACAATGCAGTATCACTCAGCAATGAAATCTATGTCATTAGGCCCGTAGGAGCATAATGAGTGGATTCAGGTACGATGATTCTAACTGAAATAAGTCACACAGAAAAAGAAACATCATAAGATATCACTAATACACGGAATGTAAACTTGGCTACACAGGAACTGAATTCCAAAACAGAACAGGGTCTCAAATTTAGAAAACCAACTTATGCTTGCTTAAGGGGAAAGGTGAGTTGGGGTGCTGCATAAAACCAGAGATTGAAATGAGCACAGATAAAGGTCCTTAAGCCAAATATGGAATAGACAAGAGCTACTTCTTGCTCAACGAAATGGACTCAACACCCCATATTAAACGCCTAAGAATGTACCTGACTAGTAAGTATCTTAAAACCTATGGATTGCTATGTCTCCAAAAGAGAATCAAGCATGTGTACAGGGGCATAAACGCAGCAGTGATAGGATTGGAGAAGTTTGGTGAGCAAATGAAGACCCTTTGAAGTCATATTGCATGGTACGCATTCCACGGGTCTCAACTCTCCAGGTTTAAGGTATTCTTCCTTCAGCTAAAGCATGCATGTGGAACCCAGATTATGATCAACCATGTGAACGGCAGACGTGTCCCAATATGTCTCAGTTTTCCTCCCCTGGTACTCGGGTGCAACATTCCAGATGCTTTACTAACAGTCTCCCCACTTGGAGAGTCAGCGCCTTTAACCTCCTGTTTGGCCCAGTTTGCAATTTCTGCGGAAGATGAACAGGAATAGGGAGAACCAATGAGAGACTAGCTGGAGGTGTCTGGACGGGCAAATTTAATTCTCATTTCCCAAAAGGAAGAGGAAATAACCAAAGGCTCATCGTGCCGTGCCGGAACCAGATTAGGGCCTGAAGCCATCCTGCGGTGTTGCGGCCAGCTAAAAAGAAAGCCAGTTGAAGAAAGGAGCTCAGGGGCACTGTAATTCACAAACCTGCAGAGTTATAAATGACAGCTATCGTCCAAAAATATACTGAAGTAAGGCTGCCAAGAGGACTTGAAAGCGGGGCAGAATTGCAGGAAACTGATTTCAGGAGGTAGACTGGAATTGCATTGAAAGCATAGGAAAAGAGGCAGAACGTCCACAATGATGCACTTGGCCAAAAAGTGCGTATGCGTTTTTTCCTGAATATATTCAGGAAAAAACACATATGCACTTTTTGGCCAACCAAGCAAGCTTGCAAAGGAAATCTGCACTACAATGAAGTCTCACTTCCCCCAGGTCAAAAGGGCCATCTGAAAAAAGTGTAAAATCCAGAAAGGCAGGACAGGCCATGGAGAACTGGGAGCCTTGTTATGCTGATGGGCGGGATGTAAATTGCCAACAGACACTCGGGAGAAGTGTATGGTGTTTCCTGAAACATCTAAAAAACAAAGCAACAGAGCCTAGGGCACTTCCACTTATGGTCCTATAGCTTAGGGAAATTAAAATCAAAAAGACACAGCCACCCCAAAGTTTTGGACATCTCTGTTTACAAGAACCTCGTTTACCGTACAAGTTCAATATCACAGAAAGTGAAAAATGGATAAAGAACTTGTGGTACTTACGTACAATGCAGTATCACTCAGCAATGAAATCTATGTCATCAGGCCCGTAGCAGCGTAATGAGTGGATTCAGGTTCGATGATTCTAACTGAAATAAGTCACACAGAAAAAGAAACATCATAAGATATCAGTAATACAAGGAATGTAAACTTGGCTACACAGGAACTGAATTACAGAGCAGAACAGGGTCTCAAATTTAGAAAACCAACTTATGCTTGCTTAAGGGGAAAGGTGAGTTGGGGTGCTGCATAAAACCAGAGATCGAAATGAGCACAGATAAAGTTCCTTAAGCCAAATATGGAATAGACAAGAGCTACTCCTTGCTCAACGAAATAGACTCAACACCCCATATTAAACGCCTAAGAATGTACCTGACTAGTAAGTATCTTAAAACCTATGGATTGCTATGTCTCCGAAAGAGAATCAAGCATGTGTACAGGGGTATAAACGCAGCAGTGATAGGATTGGAGAGGTTCGGTGAGCAAATGAAGACCCTTTGAAGTCATATTGCATGGTACCCATTCCAGGGGTTTCAACTACCCAGGTTTAAGGTATTCATCCTTCAGCTAAAACATGCATGTGGAACCCAGAGTATGATCAACCATGTGATCGTGAGACGTGTTCAAATATGTCTCAGTTTTCGTACCCTGGTACTCGGGTGCAACATTCCAGACGCTTTACTAACACTCTCCCGACTTGGAGAGTCAGTCCCTTTAACCTCCTGTTAGGCCCAGTTTGCAATTTCTGTGGAAGATGAACAGGAATAGCGAGAACCAATGAGAGACTAGCTGGAGGTGTCTTGACGGGCAAATTTAACTCTCATTTCCCACCAGGAAGAGGAATTAACCAAAGGCTCAGCGTGCCGTGCCAGAACCAGATTAGGGCCGGAAACCATCCTGCGGTGTTGCAGTCAGCTCAAAAGGTAGCGAGTTGAAGAAAGGAGCTCAGGGACACTGTAATTCACAAACCTGCAGAGTTATAAATGACAGCTATCGTCCAAAAATATACTGAAGTAAGGCTGCCAAGAGGACTTGAAAGAGGGGCAGAATTGCAGGAAACCGATTTCAGGAGGTAGACTGGAATTGCATTGAAAGCTTAGGAAAAGAGGCAGAACGTCCACAATGATGCACTTGGCCAAAAAGGGCGTATGCGTTTTTTCCTGAATATATTCAGGAAAAAACGCATATGCCCTTTTTGGCCAACCAAGCAAACTTGCAAAGGAAATCTGCACTACAATGAAGTCTCACTTCCACCCGGTCAAAAGGGCCATCTGAAAAAAGTGTAAAATCCAGAAAGGCAGGACAGGCCATGGAGAACTGGGAGCCTTGTTATGCTGATGGGCAGGATGTAAATTGCCAACAGACACTCGGGAGAAGTGTATGGTGTTTCCTGAAACATCTAAAAAACAAAGCAACAGAGCCTAGGGCACTTCCGCTTATGGTTCTATAGCTTAGGGAAATTAAAATCAAAAAGACACAGCCACCTCAAAGTTTGGGACGCCTCTGTTTACAAGAACCTCGTTTACCGTACAAGTTCAATATCACAGAAAGTGAAAAATGGATAAAGAACTTGTGGTACTTACTTACAATGCAGTATCACTCAGCAATGAAATCTATGTCATTAGGCCCGTAGGAGCATAATGAGTGGATTCAGGTACGATGATTCTAACTGAAATAAGTCACACAGAAAAAGAAACATCATAAGATATCACTAATACACGGAATGTAAACTTGGCTACACAGGAACTGAATTCCAAAACAGAACAGGGTCTCAAATTTAGAAAACCAACTTATGCTTGCTTAAGGGGAAAGGTGAGTTGGGGTGCTGCATAAAACCAGAGATTGAAATGAGCACAGATAAAGGTCCTTAAGCCAAATATGGAATAGACAAGAGCTACTTCTTGCTCAACGAAATGGACTCAACACCCCATATTAAACGCCTAAGAATGTACCTGACTAGTAAGTATCTTAAAACCTATGGATTGCTATGTCTCCAAAAGAGAATCAAGCATGTGTACAGGGGCATAAACGCAGCAGTGATAGGATTGGAGAAGTTTGGTGAGCAAATGAAGACCCTTTGAAGTCATATTGCATGGTACGCATTCCACGGGTCTCAACTCTCCAGGTTTAAGGTATTCTTCCTTCAGCTAAAGCATGCATGTGGAACCCAGATTATGATCAACCATGTGAACGGCAGACGTGTCCCAATATGTCTCAGTTTTCCTCCCCTGGTACTCGGGTGCAACATTCCAGATGCTTTACTAACAGTCTCCCCACTTGGAGAGTCAGCGCCTTTAACCTCCTGTTTGGCCCAGTTTGCAATTTCTGCGGAAGATGAACAGGAATAGGGAGAACCAATGAGAGACTAGCTGGAGGTGTCTGGACGGGCAAATTTAATTCTCATTTCCCAAAAGGAAGAGGAAATAACCAAAGGCTCAGCGTGCCGTGCCGGAACCAGATTAGGGCCTGAAGCCACCCTGCGGTGTTGCGGCCAGCTCAAAAGAAAGCGAGTTGAAGAAAGGAGCTCAGGGGCACTGTAATTCACAAAGGTGCAGAGTTATAAATGACAGCTATCGTCCAAAAATATACTGAAGTAAGGCTGCCAAGAGGACTTGAAAGCGGGGCAGAATTGCAGGAAACCGATTTCAGGAGGTAGACTGGAATTGCATTGAAAGCATAGGAAAAGAGGCAGAACGTCCACAATGATGCACTTGGCCAAAAAGTGCGTATGCGTTTTTTCCTGAATATATTCAGGAAAAAACACATACGCCCTTTTTGGCCAACCAAGCAAGCTTGCAAAGGAAATCTGCACTACAATGAAGTCTCACTTCCCCCTGGTCAAAAGGGCCATCTGAAAAAAGTGTAAAATCCAGAAAGGCAGGACAGGCCATGGAGAACTGGGAGCCTTGTTATGCTGATGGGTGGGATGTAAATTGCCAACAGACACTCGGGAGAAGTGTATGGTGTTTCCTGAAACATCTAAAAAACAAAGCAACAGAGCCTAGGGCAATTCCACTTATGGTCCTATAGCTTAGGGAAATTAAAATCAAAAAGACACAGCCACCCCAAAGTTTTGGACGCCTCTGTTTACAAGAACCTCGTTTACCGTACAAGTTCAATATCACAGAAAGTGAAAAATGGATAAAGAACTTGTGGTACTTACGTACAATGCAGTATCACTCAGCAATGAAATCTATGTCATCAGGCCCGTAGCAGCATAATGAGTGGATTCAGGTACGATGATTCTAACTGAAATAAGTCACACAGAAAAAGAAACATCATTAGATATCAGTAATACAAGGAATGTAAACTTGGCTACACAGGAACTGAATTACAGAGCAGAACATGGTCTCAAATTTAGAAAACCAACTTATGCTTGCTTAAGGGGAAAGGTGAGTTGGGGTGCTGCATAAAACCAGAGATCGAAATGAGCACAGATAAAGTTCCTTAAGCCAAATATGGAATAGACAAGAGCTACTCCTTGCTCAACGAAATGGACTCAACACCCCATATTAAACGCCTAAGAATGTACCTGACTAGTAAGTATCTTAAAACCTATGGATTGCTATGTCTCCGAAAGAGAATCAAGCATGTGTACAGGGGCATAAACGCAGCAGTGATAGGATTGGAGAGGTTCGGTGAGCAAATGAAGACCCTTTGAAGTCATATTGCACGGTACCCATTCCACGGGTTTCAACTACCCAGGTTTAAGTTATTCATCTTTCAGCTAAAACATGCATGTGGAACCCTGTGTATGATCAACCATGTGATCGGGAGACGTGTTCAAATATGTCTCAGTTTTCCTCCCCTGGTACTCGGGTGCAACATTCCAGATGCTTTACTAACACTCTCCCCAGTTGGAGAGTCAGCGCCTTTAACCTCCTGTTTGGCCCAGTTTGCAATTTCTGCGGAAGATGAACAGGAATAGGGAGAACCAACGAGAGACTAGCTGGAGGTGTCTGGACGGGCAAATTTAACTCTCATTTCCCACCAGGAAGAGCAAATAACCAAAGGCTCAGCGTGCCGTGCCAGAACCAGATTAGGGCCTGAAGCCATCCTGCGGTGTTGCGGCCAGCTCAAAAGAAAGCGAGTTGAAGAAAGGAGTTCAGGGGCACTGTAATTCACAAACCTGCAGAGTTATAAATGACAGCTATCGTCCAAAAATATACTGAAGTAAGGCTGCCAAGAGGACTTGAAAGCGGGGCAGAATTGCATGAAACCGATTTCAGGAGGTAGACTGGAATTGCATTGAAAGCATAGGAAAAGAGGCAGAACGTCCACAATGATGCACTTGGCCAAAATGGGCGTATGCGTTTTTTCTTGAATATATTCAGGAAGAAACGCATACGCCCATTTTGGCCAACCAAGCAAGCTTGCAAAGGAAATCTGCACTACAATGAAGTCTCACTTCCCCCCGGTCAAAAGGGCCATCTGAAAAAAGTGTAAAATCCAGAAAGGCAGGACAGGCCATGGAGAACTGGGAGCCTTGTTATGCTGATGGGCGGGATGTAAATTGCCAACAGACACTCGGGAGAAGTGTATGGTGTTTCCTGAAACATCTAAAAAACAAAGCAACAGAGCCTAGGGCACTTCCACTTATGGTCCTATAGCTTAGGGAAATTAAAATCAAAAAGACACATCCACCCCAAAGTTTGGGACACCTCTGTTTACAAGAACCTCGTTTACAGTACAAGTTCAACATCGCAGAAAGTGAAAAATGGATAAAGAAGTTGTGGTATTTACTTACAAAGCAATATCACTCAGCAATGAAATCTATGTCATCAGGCCCTTAGCAGCACAATGAGTGGATTCAGGTATGATGATTCTAACTGAAATAAGTCACACAGAAAAAGAAACATCATAAGATATCACTAATACATGGAATGTAAACTTCACTACATAGGAACTGAATTACAGAACAGAACACGGTCTCAAATTTAGAAAACCAACTTATGCTTGCTTAAGGGTAAAGGTGAGTTGGGGTGCTGCATAAAACCAGAGATTGAAATGAGCACAGATAAAGTTCCTTAAGCCAAATATGGAATAGTCAAGAGCTACTCCTTGCTCAACGAAATGGACTCAACACCGCATATTAAATGCCTAAGAATGTACCTGACTAGTAAGTATCTTAAAACCTATGGATTGCTATGTCTCCAAAAGAGAATCAAGCATGTGTACAGGGGCATAAACGCAGCAGTGATAGGATTGGAGAGGTTCGGTGAGCAAATGAAGAGCCTTTGAAGTCATATTGCATGGTACCCATTCCACGGGTCTCAACTACCCAGGTTTAAGGTATTCTTCCTTCAGCTAAAACATACATGTGGAAACCAAAGTATGATCAACCATGTGATCGGCAGACGTGTTCAAATATGTCTCAGTTTTCCTACCCTGGTACTCGGGTACAACATTCCAGACGCTTTACTAACACTCTCCCCACTTGGAGAGTCAGTCCCTTTAACCTCCTGTTTGGACCAGTTTGCAACTTCTGCGGAAGATGAACAGGAATAGCTAGAACCAATGAGACACTAGCTGGAGGTGTCTGGACGGGCAAATTTTACTCTCATTTCCCACCAGGAAGAGGAATTAAACAAAGGCTAAGCATGCCGTGCCGGAACCAGATTAGGGCCTGAAGCCATCCTTCGGTGTTGCGGTCAGCTCAAAAGGTAGCGAGTTGAAGAAAGGAGTTCAGGGGCACTGTAATTCACAAACCTGCAGAGTTATAAATGACAGCTATCGTCCAAAAATATACTGAACTAAGGCTGCCAAGAGGACTAGAAAGAGGGGCAGAATTGCAGGAAACCGATTTCAGGAGGTAGACTGGAATTGCATTGAAAGCATAGGAAAAGAGGCAGAACGTCCACAATGATGCACTTGGCCAAAAAGGGCGTATGCGTTTTTTCCTGAATATATTCAGGAAAAAACGCATACGCCCTTTTTGGCCAACCAAGCAAACTTGCAAAGGAAATCTGCACTACAATGAAGTCTCACTTCCACCCGGTCAAAAGGGCCATCTGAAAAAAGTGTAAAATCCAGAAAGGCAGGACAGGCCATGGAGAACTGGGAGCCTTGTTATGCTGATGGGCGGGATGTAAATTGCCAACAGACACTCGGGAGAAGTGTATGGCGTTTCCTGAAACATCTAAAAAACAAAGCAACAGAGCCTAGGGCACTTCCACTTATTGTTCTATAGCTTCGGGAAATTAAAATAAAAAACACACAGCCACCCCAAAGTTTGGGACGCCTCTGTTTACAAGAACCTCGTTTACCGTACAAGTTCAATATCACAGAAAGTGAAAAATGGATAAAGAACTTGTGGTACTTACGTACAATGCAGTATCACTCAGCAATGAAATCTATGTCATCAGGCCCGTAGCAGCATAATGAGTGGATTCAGGTACGATGATTCTAACTGGAATAAGTCACACAGAAAAAGAAACATCATAAGATATCACTAATACACGGAATGTAAACTTGGCTACACAGGAACTGAATTCCAAAACAGAACAGGGTCTCAAATTTAGAAAACAAACTTATGCTTGCTTAAGGGGAAAGGTGAGTTGGGGTGCTGCATAAAACCAGAGATTGAAATGAGCACAGATAAAGGTCCTTAAGCCAAATATGGAATAGACAAGAGCTACTCCTTGCTCAACAAAATGGACTCAACACCCCATATTAAACGCCTAAGAATGTACCTGACTAGTAAGTATCTTAAAACCTATGGATTGCTATGTCTCTGAAAGAGAATCAAGCGTGTGTACAGGGGCATAAACGCAGCAGTGATAGGATTGGAGATGTTCGGTGAGCAAATGAAGACCCTTTGAAGTCATATTGCTGGTACCCGTTCCACGGGTCTCAACTCTCCATGTTTAAGGTATTCTTCCTTAGGATAAAACATGCATGTGGAACCCAGAGTATGATCAACCGTGTGAACGGGAGACGTGTTCAAATATGTCTCAGTTTTCCTCCCCTGGTACTCGGGTGCAACATTCCAGACGCTTTACTAACACTCTCCCCACTTGGAGAGTCAGCGCCTTTAACCTCCTGTTTGGCCCAGTTTGCAATTTCTGCGGAAGATGAACAGGAATAGGGAGAACCAATGAGACACTAGCTGGAGGTGTCTGGACGGGCAAATTTAACTCTCATTTCCCACCAGGAAGAGGAAATAACCAAAGGCTCATCGTGCCGTGCCGGAACCAGATTAGGGCCTGAAGCCATCCTGCGGTGTTGCGGCCAGCTAAAAAGAAAGCCAGTTGAAGAAAGGAGCTCAGGGGCACTGTAATTCACAAACCTGCAGAGTTATAAATGACAGCTATCGTCCAAAAATATACTGAAGTAAGGCTGCCAAGAGGACTTGAAAGCGGGGCGGAATTGCAGGAAACTGATTTCAGGAGGTAGACTGGAATTGCATTGAAAGCATAGGAAAAGAGGCAGAACGTCCACAATGATGCACTTGGCCAAAAAGTGCGTATGCGTTTTTTCCTGAATATATTCAGGAAAAAACACATACGCACTTTTTGGCCAACCAAGCAAGCTTGCAAAGGAAATCTGCACTACAATGAAGTCTCACTTCCCGCGGGTCAAAAGGGCCATCTGAAAAAAGTGTAAAATCCAGAAAGGCAGGACAGGCCATGGAGAACTGGGAGCCTTGTTATGCTGATGGGTGGGATGTAAATTGCCAACAGACATTCGGGAGAAGTGTATGGTGTTTCCTGAAACATCTAAAAAACAAAGCAACAGAGCCTAGGGCACTTCCACTTATGGTCCTATAGCTTAGGGAAATTAAAATCAAAAAGACACAGCCACCCCAAAGTTTTGGAAGTCTCTGTTTACAAGAACCTCGTTTACCGTACAAGTTCAATATCACAGAAAGTGAAAAATGGATAAAGAACTTGTGGTACTTACGTACAATGCAGTATCACTCAGCAATGAAATCTATGTCATCATGCCCGTAGCAGCATAATGAGTGGATTCAGGTACGATGATTCTAACTGAAATAAGTCACACAGAAAAAGAAACATCATAAGATATCACTAATACACGGAATGTAAACTTGGCTACACAGGAACTGAATTACAGAACAGAACAGGGTCTCAAATTTAGAAAACCAACTTATGCTTGCTTAAGGGGAAAGGTGAGTTGGGGTGCTGCATAAAACCAGAGATCGAAATGAGCACAGATAAAGTTCCTTAAGCCAAATATGGAATAGACAAGAGCTACTCCTTGCTCAACGAAATAGACTCAACACCCCATATTAAACGCCTAAGAATGTACCTGACCAGTAAGTATCTTAAAACCTATGGATTGCTATGTCTCCGAAAGAGAATCAAGCATGTGTACAGGGGTATAAACGCAGCAGTGATAGGATTGGAGAGGTTCGGTGAGCAAATGAAGACCCTTTGAAGTCATATTGCATGGTACCCATTCCACGGGTTTCAACTACCCAGGTTTAAGGTATTCATCCTTCAGCTAAAACATGCATGTGGAACCCAGAGTATGATCAACTATGTGATCGTGAGACGTGTTCAAATATGTCTCAGTTTTCGTACCCTGGTACTCGGGTGCAACATTCCAGACGCTTTACTAACACTCTCCCGACTTGGAGAGTCAGTCCCTTTAACCTCCTGTTTGGCCCAGTTTGCAATTTCTGCGGAAGATGAACAGGAATAGGGAGAACCAATGAGAGACTAGCTGGAGGTGTCTGGACGGGCAAATTTAACTCTCATTTCCCACCAGGAAGAGGAAATAACCAAAGGCTCAGCGTGCCGTGCCGGAACCAGATTAGGGTCTGAAGCCATCCTGCGGTGTTGCGACCAGGTCACAAGAAAGCGAGTTGAAGAAAGGAGCTCAGGGGCACTGTAATTCACAAACCTGCAGAGTTATAAATGACAGCTATCGTCCAAAAATATACTGAAGTAAGGCTGCCAAGAGGACTTGAAAGCGGGGCAGAATTGCAGGAAACCGATTTCAGGAGGTAGACTGGAATTGCATTGAAAGCATAGGAAAAGAGGCAGAACGTCCACAATGATGCACTTGGCCAAAAAGGACGTATGTGTTTTTTCCTGAATATATTCAGGAAAAAACGCATACGCCCTTTTTGGCCAACCAAGCAAGCTTGCAAAGGAAATCTGCACTACAATGAAGTCTCACTTCCCCCCGGTCAAAAGGGCCATGTGAAAAATGTGTAAAATCCAGAAAGGCAGGACAGGCCATGGAGAACTGGGAGCCTTGTTATGCTGATGGGCGGGATGTAAACTGCCAACAGACACTCGGGAGAAGTGTATGGTGTTTCCTGAAACATCTAAAAAACAAAGCAACAGAGCCTAGGGCACTTCCACTTATGGTCCTATAGCTTAGGGAAATTAAAATCAAAAAGACACAGCCACCCCAAAGTTTGGGACGCCTCTGTTTACAAGAACCGCGTTTACAGTACAAGTTCAACATCGCAGAAAGTGAAAAATGGATAAAGAAGTTGTGGTATTTACTTACAAAGCAATATCACTCAGCAATGAAATCTATGTCATCAGGCCCTTAGCAGCACAATGAGTGGATTCAGGTATGATGATTCTAACTGAAATAAGTCACACAGAAAAAGAAACATCATAAGATATCAGTAATACATGGAATGTAAACTTGGCTACACAGGAACTGAATTACAGAACAGAACAGGGTCTCAAATTTAGAAAACCAACTTATGCTTGCTTAAGGGGAAAGGTGAGTTGGGGTGCTGCATAAAACCAGAGATCGAAATGAGCACAGATAAAGTTCCTTAAGCCAAATATGGAATAGACAAGAGCTACTCCTTGCTCAACGAAATGGACTCAACACCGCATATTAAACGCCTAAGAATGTACCTGACTAGTAAGTATCTTAAAACCTATGGATTGCTATGTCTCAGAAAGAGAATCAAGCATGTGTACAGGGGCATAAACGCAGCAGTGATAGGATTGGAGAGATTCGGTGAGAAATGAAGACCCTTTGAAGTCATATTGCATGGTACCCATTCCACGGGTTTCACCTACCCAGTTTTAAGGTATTCTTCCTTCAGCTAAAACATGCATGTGGAACCTAGAGTATGCTAAACCATGTGACCGGGAGACGTGTTCAAATATGTCTCAGTTTTCGTACCCTGGTACTCGGGTGCAACATTCCAGATGCTTTACTAACACTCTCCCCACTTGGAGAGTCAGTCCCTTTAACCTCCTGTTTGGCCCAGTTTGCAATTTCTGCGGAAGATGAACAGGAATAGCGAGAACCAATGAGAGACTAGCTGGAGGTGTCTGGACGGGCAAATTTAACTCTCATTTCCCACCAGGAAAAGGAATTAACCAAAGGCTCAACGTGCCGTGCCGGAACCAGATTAGGGCCTGAAGCCATCATGCGGTGTTGCGGCCAGGTCACAAGAAAGCGAGTTGAAGAAAGGAGCTCAGGGGCACTGTAATTCACAAACCTGCAGAGTTATAAATGACAGCTATCGTCCAAAAATATACTGAAGTAAGGCTGCCAAGAGGACTTGAAAGCGGGGCAGAATTGCAGGAAACCGATTTCAGGAGGTAGACTGGAATTGCATTGAAAGCATAGGAAAAGAGGCAGAACGTCCACAATGATGCACTTGGCCAAAAAGTGCATATGCGTTTTTTCCCGAATATATTCAGGAAAAAACGCATACGCCCTTTTTGGCCAACCAAGCAAACTTGCAAAGGAAATCTGCACTACAATGAAGTCTCACTTCCCCCCGGTCAAAAGGGCCATCTGAAAAAAGTGTAAAATCCAGAAAGGCAGGACAGGCCATGGAGAACTGGGAGCCTTGTTATGCTGATGGGCGGGATGGAAATTGCCAACAGACACTGGGGAGAAGTGTATGGTGTTTCCTGAAACATCTAAAAAACAAAGCAAGAGAGCCTAGGGCACTTCCACTTATGGTCCTATAGCTTAGGGAAATTAAAATCAAAAAGACACAGCCACCCCAAAGTTTGGGACGCCTCTGTTTACAAGAACCTCATTTACCGTACAAGTTCAATATCACAGAAAGTGAAAAATGGATAAAGAACTTGTGGTACTTATGTACAGTGCAGTATCACTCAGCAATGAAATCTATGTCATCAGGCCCATAGCAGCATAATGAGTGGATTCAGGTACGATGATTCTAACTGAAATAAGTCACACAGAAAAAGAAACATCATAAGATATCACTAATACACGGAATGTAAACTTGGCTACACAGGAACTGAATTCCAAAACAGAACAGGGTCTCAAATTTAGAAAACCAACTTATGCTTGGTTAAGGGGAAAGGTGAGTTGGGGTGCTGCATAAAACCAGAGATTGAAATGAGCACAGATAAAGTTCCTTAAGCCAAATATGGAATAGACAAGAGCTACTCCTTGCTCAACGAAATGGACTCAACACCCCATATTAAACGCCTAAGAATGTACCTGACTAGTAAGTATCTTAAAACCTATGGATTGCTATGTCTCCAAAAGAGAATCAAGCGTGTGTACAGGGGCATAAACGCAGCAGTGATAGGATTGGAGAGGTTCGGTGAGCAAATGAAGACCCTTTGAAGTCATATTGCATGGTACCCATTCCACGGGTCTCAACTACCCAGGTTTAAGGTATTCTTCCTTCAGCTAAATCATGCATGTGGAACCCAGAGTATGATCAACCATGTGAACGGGAGCTGTTTTCAAATATGTCTCAGTTTTCCTCCCCTGGCACTCGGGTGCAACATTCCAGACGCTTTACTAACACTCTCCCCACTTGGAGAGTCAGTGCTTTTAACCTCCTGTTTGGCCCAGTTTGCAATTTCTGCAGAAGATGAACAGGAATACGGAGAACCAATGAGAGACTAGCTGGAGGTGTCTGGACGGGCAAATTTAACTCTCATTTCCCACCAGGAAGAGGAAATAACCAAAGGCTCAGCGTGCCGTGCCACAACCAGATTAGGGCCTGAAGCCATCCTGCGGTGTTGCGGCCAGCTCACAAGAAAGCGAGTTGAAGAAAGGAGCTCAGGGGCACTGTAATTCACAAACCTGCAGAGTTATAAATGACAGCTATCGTCCAAAAATATACTGAAGTAAGGCTGCCAAGGGGACTTGAAAGCGGGGCAGAATTGCAGGAAACCGATTTCAGGAGGTAGACTGGAATTGCATTGAAAGCATAGGAAAAGAGGCAGAACGTCCACAATGATGCACTTGACCAAAAAGGGCGTATGCGTTTTTTCCTGAATATATTCAGGAAAAAACGCATACGCCCTTTTTGGCCAACCAAGCAAGCTTGCAAAGGAAATCTGCACTACAATGAAGTCTCACTTCCCCCTGGTCAAAAGGGCCATCTTAATAAAATGTGAAATCCAGAAAGGCAGAACAGGCCATGGAGAACTGGGAGCCTTGTTATGCTGATGGGCGGAATGTAAATTGCTAATGGACACTCCGGAGAAGTGTATGGTGTTTCCTGAAACATCTAAAAAACAAAGCAACAGAGCGTAGGGCACTTCCACTTATGGTCCTATAGCTTAGGGAAATTAAAATCAAAAAGACACAGCCACCCCAATGTTTGGGACGACTCTGTTTACAAGAACCCCGTTTACAGTACAAGTTCAACATCGCAGAAAGTGAAAAATGGATAAAGAAGTTGTGGTATTTACTTACAAAGCAATATCACTCAGCAATGAAATCTATGTCATCAGGCCCTTAGCAGCACAATGAGTGGATTCAGGTATGATGATTCTAACTGAAATAAGTCACACAGAAAAAGAAACATCATAAGATATCAGTAATACACGGAATGTAAACTTGGCTACACAGGAACTGAATTACAGAACAGAACAGGGTCTCAAATTTAGAAAACCAACTTATGCTTGCTTAAGGGGAAAGGTGAGTTGGGGTGCTGCATAAAACCAGAGATTGAAATGAGCACAGATAAAGTTCCTTAAGCCAAATACGGAATAGACAAGAGCTACTCCTTGCTCAACGAAATGGACTCAACACTGCATATTAAACGCCTAAGAATGTACCTGACTAGTAAGTATCTTAAAACCTATGGATTGTTATGTCTCCAAAAGAGAATCAAGCATGTGTACAGGGGCATAAACGCAGCAGTGATAGGATTGGAGAGGTTCGGTGAGCAAATGAAGACCCTTTGAAGTCATATTGCATGGTACCCATTCCACGGGTTTCAACTACCCAGGTTTAAGGTATTCTTCCTTCAGCTAAAACATGCATGTGGAACCTAGAGTATGATCAACCATGTGATCGGGAGATGTGTTCAAATATGTCTCAGTTTTCCTCCCCTGGTACTCGGGTGCAACATTCCAGACGCTTTACTAACACTCTCCCCACTTGGAGAGTCAGCACCTTTAACCTCCTGTTTGGCCCAGTTTGCAATTTCTGCGGAAGATGAACAGGAATAGGGAGAACCAATGAGAGACTAGCTGGAGGTGTCTGGACGGGCAAATTTAACTCTCATTTCCCACCAGGAAGAGGAAATAACCAAAGGCTCAGCGTGCCATGCCGGAACCAGATTAGGGCCTGAAGCCATCCTGCGGTGTTGCGGCCAGCTCACAAGAAAGCGAGTTGAAGAAAGGAGCTCAGAGGCACTGTAATTCACAAACCTGCAGAGTTATAAATGACAGCTATCGTCCAAAAATATACTGAAGTAAGGCTGCCAAGAGGACTTGAAAGCGGGGCAGAATTGCAGGAAACCGATTTCAGGAGGTAGACTGGAATTGCATTGAAAACATGGGAAAAGAGGCAGAACGTCCACAATGATGCACTTGGCCAAAAAGGGCGTATGCGGTTTTTCCTGAATATATTCAGGAAAAACCGCATACGCCCTTTTTGGCCAACCAAGCAAGCTTGCAAAGGAAATCTGCACTACAATGAAGTCTCACTTCCCCCCGGTCAAAAGGGCCATCTGAAAAATGTGTAAAATCCAGAAAGGCAGGACAGGCCATGGAGAACTGGGAGCCTTGTTATGCTGATGGGCGGGATGGAAATTGCCAACAGACACTCGGGAGAAGTGTATGGTGTTTCCTGAAACATCTAAAAAACAAAGCAACAGAGCCTAGGGCACTTCCACTTATGGTCCTATAGCTTAGGGAAATTAAAATCCAAAAGACACAGCCACCCCAATGTTTGGGACGCCTCTGTTTACAAGAACCTCGTTTACCGTACAAGTTCAATATCACAGAAAGTGAAAAATGGATAAAGAACTTGTGGTACTTACGTACAATGCAGTATCACTCAGCAATGAAATCTATGTCATCAGGCCCGTAGCAGCATAATGAGTGGATTCAGGTACGATGATTCTAACTGAAATAAGTCACACAGAAAAAGAAACATCATAAGATATCACTAATACACGGAATGTAAACTTGCCTACACAGGAACTGAATTCCAAAACAGAACAGGGTCTCAAATTTAGAAAACCAACTTATGCTTGCTTAAGGCGAAAGGTGAGTTGGGGTGCTGCATAAAACCAGAGATTGAAAGGAGCACAGATAAAGTTCCTTAAGCCAAATATGGAATGGACAAGAGCTACTCCTTGCTCAACGAAATGGACTCAACACCCCATAAATAAGCGCCTAAGAATGTACCTGACTAGTAAGTATCTTAAAACCTATGGATTGCTATGTCTCCAAAAGAGAATCAAGCGTGTGTACAGGGGCATAAACGCAGCAGTGATAGGATTGGAGAGGTTCGGTGAGCAAATGAAGACCCTTTGAAGTCATATTGCATGGTACCCATTCCACGGGTCTCAACTCTACAGGTTTAAGGTATTCTTCCTTCTGCTAAAACATGCATGTGGAACCCAGAGTATGATCAACCATGTGAATGGGAGACGTGTTCAAATATGTCTCAGTTTTCGTACCCTGGTACTCGGGTGCAACATTCCAGACGCTTTACTAACACTCTCCCCACTTGGAGAGTCAGCGCCTTTAACCTCCTGTTTGGCCCAGTTTGCAATTTCTGCGGAAGATGAACAGGAATAGGGAGAACCAATGAGAGACTAGCTGGAGGTGTCTGGACGGGCAAATTTAACTCTCATTTCCCACCAGGAAGAGGAAATAACCAAAGGCTCAGCGTGCCGTGCCACAACCAGATTAGGGCCTGAAGCCATCCTGCGGTGTTGCGGCCAGCTCACAAGAAAGCGAGTTGAAGAAAGGAGCTCAGGGGCACTGTAATTCACAAACCTGCAGAGTTATAAATGACAGCTATCGTCCAAAAATATACTGAAGTAAGGCTGCCAAGGGGACTTGAAAGCGGGGCAGAATTGCAGGAAACCGATTTCAGGAGGTAGACTGGAATTGCATTGAAAGCATAGGAAAAGAGGCAGAACGTCCACAATGATGCACTTGGCCAAAAAGGGCGTATGCGTTTTTTCCTGAATATATTCAGGAAAAAACGCATACGCACTTTTTGGCCAACCAAGCAAGCTTGCAAAGGAAATCTGCACTACAATGAAGTCTCACTTCCCCCTGGTCAAAAGGGCCATCTTAATAAAATGTGAAATCCAGAAAGGCAGAACAGGCCATGGAGAACTGGGAGCCTTGTTATGCTGATGGGCGGGATGTAAATTGCTAATGGACACTCCGGAGAAGTGTATGGTGTTTTCTGAAACATCTAAAAAACAAAGCAACAAGCCTCGCGAACTTCCACTTATGTGTCCTATAGCTTAGGGAAATTAAAATCCAAAAGACACAGCCACCCCAAAGTTTGGGACACCTCTGTTTACAAGAACCTCGTTTACCGTACAAGTTCAGTATCACAGAAAGTGAAAAATGGATAAAGAACATGTGGTACTTACGTACAATGCAGTATCACTCAACAATGAAATCTATGTCATCAGGCCCATAGCAGCATAATGAGTGGATTCAGGTACGATGATTCTAACTGAAATAAGTCACACAGAAAAGGAAACATCATAAGATATCAGTAATACACGGAATGTAAACTTGCCTACACAGGAACTGAATTCCAAAACAGAACAGGGTCTCAAATTTAGAAAAGCAACTTATGCTTGCTTAAGGGGAAATGTGAGATGGGGTGCTGCATAAAACCAGAGATTGAAAGGAGAACAGATAAAGTTCCTTAAGCCAAATATGGAATAGACAAGAGCTACTCCTTGCTCAACGAAATGGACTCAACACCCCATATTAAACACCTAAGAATGTACCTGACTAGTAAGTATCTTAAAATATAGGGATTGCTATGTCTCCAAAAGAGAATCAAGCGTGTGTACAGGGGCATAAATGCAGCAGTGATAGGATTGGAGAGGTTCGGTGAGCAAATGAAGACCCTTTGAAGTCATATTGCATGGTTCCCATTCCACGGGTCTCAACTCTCCAGGTTTAAGGTATTCTTCCTTCAGCTAAAACATGCATGTGGAACCCAGAGTATGATCAACCGTGTGATCGGGAGACGTGTTCAAATATGTCTCAGTTTTCGTACCCTGGTACTCGGGTGCAACATTCCAGACGCTTTACTAACACTCTCCCGACTGAGAGTCAGTCCCTTTAACCTCCTGTTTGGCCCAGAGTGCAATTTCTGCGGAAGATGAACAGGAATAGCGGGAACCAATGAGAAACTAGCTGGAGGTGTCTGGACGGGCAAATTTAACTCTCATTTCCCACCAGGAAGAGGAAATAACCAAAGGCTCAGCGTGCCGTGCCGGAACCAGATTAGGGCCTGAAGCCATCCTGCAGTGTTGTGGCCAGCTCACAAGAAAGCGAGTTGAAGAAAGGAGCTCAGGGGCACTGTAATTCACAAACCTGCAGAGTTATAAATGACAGCTATCGTCCAAAAATATACTGAAGTAAGGCTGCCAAGAGGACTTGAAAGCGGGGCAGAATTGCAGGAAACCGATTTCAGGAGGTAGACTGGAATTGCATTGAAAACATGGGAAAAGAGGCAGAACGTCCACAATGATGCACTTGGCCAAAAAGCGCATATGCGTTTTTTCCTGAATATATTCAGGAAAAAACGCATATGCCCTTTTTGGCCAACCAAGCAAGCTTGCAAAGGAAATCTGCACTACAATGAAGTCTCACTTCCCCCCGGTCAAAAGGGCCATCTGAAAAAAGTGTAAAATCCAGAAAGGCAGGACAGGCCATGGAGAACTGGGAGCCTTGTTATGCTGATGGGCGGGATGTAAATTGCCAACAGACACTCGGGAGAAGTGTATGGTGTTTCCTGAAACATCTAAAAAACAAAGCAACAGAGCCTAGGGCACTTCCACTTATGGTCCTATAGCTTAGGGAAATTAAAATCCAAAAGACACAGCCTCCCCAAAGTTTGGAATGGCTCTGTTTACAAGAACCTCGTTTACAGTACAAGTTCAACATCGCAGAAAGTGAAAAATGGATAAAGAAGTTGTGGTATTTACTTACAAAGCAATATCACTCAGCAATGAAATCTATGTCATCAGGCCCTTAGCAGCACAATGAGTGGATACAGGTATGATGATTCTAACTGAAATAAGTCACACAGAAAAAGAAACATCATAAGATATCACTAATACACGGAATGTAAACTTGGCTACACAGGAACTGAATTCCAAAACAGAACAGTGTCTCAAATTTAGAAAACCAACTTATGCTTGCTTAAGGGGAAAGGTGAGTTGGGGTGCTGCATAAAACCAGAGATTGAAATGAGCACAGATAAAGTTCCTTAAGCCAAATATGGAATAGACAAGAGCTACTCCTTGCTCAACGAAATGGACTCAACACCACATATTAAATGCCTAAGGATGTACCTGACTAGTAAGTATCTTAAAACCTATGGATTGCTATGTCTCCGAAAGAGAATCAAGCATGTGTACAGGGGCATAAACGCAGCAGTGATAGGATTGGAGAGGTTCGGTGAGCAAATGAAGACCTTTGAAGTCATATTGCATGGTACCCATTCCACAGGTTTCAACTACCCAGGTTTAAGGTATTCTTCCTTCAGCTAAAACATGCATGTGGAACCCAGAGTATGATCAACCGTGTGATCGGGAGACGTGTTCAAATATGTCTCAGTTTTCGTACCCTGGTACTCGGGTGCAACATTCCAGACGCTTTACTAACACTCTCCCCACTTGGAGAGTCAGCGCCTTTAACCTCCTGTTTGGCCCAGTTTGCAATTTCTGCGGAAGATGAACAGGAATAGCGAGAACCAATGAGAGACTAGCTGGAGGTGTCTGGACGGGCAAATTTAACTCTCATTTCCCACCAGGAAGAGGAATTAACAAAAGGCTCAGCGTGCCGTGCCGGAACCATATTAGGGCCTGAAGCCATCCTGCGGTGTTGTGGCCAGCTCACAAGAAAGCGAGTTGAAGAAAGGAGCTCAGGGGCACTGTAATTCACAAACCTGCAGAGTTATAAATGACAGCTATCGTCCAAAAATATACTGAAGTAAGGCTGCCAAGAGGACTTGAAAGCGGGGCAGAATTGCAGGAAACCGATTTCAGGAGGTAGACTGGAATTGCATTGAAAGCATAGGAAAAGAGGCAGAGCGTCCACAATGATGCACTTGGTCAAAAAGGGCGTATGCGTTTTTTCCTTAATATATTCAGGAAAAAACGCATACGCCCTTTTTGGCCAACCAAGCAAGCTTGCAAAGGAAATCTGCACTACAATGAAGTCTCACTTCCCCCCGGTGAGAAGGGCCATCTGAAAAAAGTGTAAAATCCAGAAAGGCAGGACAGGCCATGGAGAACTGGGAGCCTTGTTATACTGATGAGCGGGATGGAAATTGCCAACAGACACTCGGGAGAAGTGTATGGTGTTTCCTGAAACATCTAAAAAACAAAGCAACAGAGCCTAGGGCACTTCCACTTATGGTCCTATAGCTTAGGGAAATTAAAATCCAAAAGACACAGCCACCCCAAAGTTTGGGATGCCTCTGTTTACAAGAACCTCATTTACCGTACAAGTTCAGTATCACAGAAAGTGAAAAATGGATAAAGAACATGTGGTACTTACGTACAATGCAGTATCACTCAGCAATGAAATCTATGTCATCAGGCCCGTAGCAGCATAATGAGTGGATTCAGGTACGATGATTCTAACTGAAATAAGTCACACAGAAAAAGAAACATCATAAGATATCACTAATACACGGAATGTAAACTTGGCTACACAGGAACTGAATTACAGAACAGAACAGGGTCTCAAATTTAGAAAACCAACTTATGCTTGCTTAAGGGGAAAGGTGAGTTGGGGTGCTGCATAAAACCAGAGATTGAAATGAGCACAGATAAAGTTCCTTAAGCCAAATATGGAATAGACAAGAGCTACTCCTTGCTCAACGAAATGGACTCAACACCGCATATTAAACGCCTAAGAATGTACCTGACTAGTAAGTATCTTAAAACCTATGGATTGCTATGTCTCCGAAAGAGAATCAAGCATGTGTACAGGGGCATAAACGCAGCAGTGATAGGATTGGAGAGGTTCGGTGAGCAAATGAAGACCCTTTGAAGTCATATTGCATGGTACCCATTCCACAGGTTTCAACTACCCAGGTTTAAGTTATTCTTCCTTCCGCTAAAACATGCATGTGGAACCCAGAGTATGATCAACCATGTGAACGGGAGACGTGTTCAAATATGTCTCAGTTTTCGTACCCTGGTACTCGGGTGCAACATTCCAGACGCTTTACTAACACTCTCCCGACTGAGAGTCAGTGCCCTTAACCTCCTGTTTGGCCCAGAGTGCAATTTCTGCGGAAGATGAACAGGAATAGCGGGAACCAATGAGAAACTAGCTGGAGGTGTCTGGACGGGCAAATTTAACTCTCATGTCCCACCAGGAAGAGGAAATAACCAAAGGCTCAGCGTGCCGTGCCGGAACCAGATTAGGGCCTGAAGCCATCCTGCGGTGTTGCGGCCAGCTCACAAGAAAGCGAGTTGAAGAAAGGAGCTCAGGGACACTGTAATTCACAAACCTGCAGAGTTATAAATGACAGCTATCGTCCAAAAATATAGTGAAGTAAGGCTGCCAAGAGGACTTGAAAGCGGGGCAGAATTGCAGGAAACCGATTTCAGGAGGTAGACTGGAATTGCATTGAAAACATGGGAAAAGAGGCAGAACGTCCACAATGATGTACTTGGCCAAAAAGGGCGTATGCGTTTTTTCCTGAATATATTCAGGAAAAAACGCATACGCCCTTTTTGGCCAACCAAGCAAGCTTGCAAAGGAAATCTGCACTACAATGAAGTCTCACTTCCCCCCGGTGAGAAGGGCCATCTGAAAAAAGTGTAAAATCCAGAAAGGCAGGACAGGCCATGGAGAACTGGGAGCCTTGTTATGCTGATGGGCGGGATGTAAATTGCCAACAGACACTTGGGAGAAGTGTATGGTGTTTCCTGAAACATCTAAAAAACAAAGGAACAGAGCCTAGGGCACTTCCACTTATGGTCCTATAGCTTAGGGAAATTAAAATCAAAAAGACACAGCCACCCCATAGTTTGGAACGGCTCTGTTTACAAGAACCTCGTTTACAGTACAAGTTCAACATCGCAGAAAGTGAAAAATGGATAAAGAAGTTGTGGAATTTACTTACAAAGCAATATCACTAAGCAATGAAATCTATGTCATCAGGCCCTTAGCAGCACAATGAGTGGATTCAGGTATGATGATTCTAACTGAAATAAGTCACACAGAAAAAGAAACATCATAAGATATCAGTAATACACGGAATGTAAACTTGCCTACAAAGGAACTGAATTCCAAAACAGAACAGGGTCTCAAATTCAGAAAAGCAACTTATGCTTGCTTAAGGGGAAATGTGAGTTGGGGTGCTGCATAAAACCAGAGATTGAAAGGAGAACAGATAAAGTTCCTTAAGCCAAATATGGAATAGACAAGAGCTACTCCTTGCTCAACGAAATGGACTCAACACCCCATATTAAACACCTAAGAATGTACCTGACTAGTAAGTATCTTAAAATATAGGGATTGCTATGTCTCCAAAAGAGAATCAAGCGTGTGTACAGGGGCATAAATGCAGCAGTGATAGGATTGGAGAGGTTCGGTGAGCAAATGAAGACCCTTTGAAGTCATATTGCATGGTACCCATTCCACGGGTCTCAACTCTCCAGGTTTAAGGTATTCTTCCTTCCGCTAAAACATGCATGTGGAACCCAGAGTATGATCAACCATGTGATCGTGAGACGTGTTCAAATATGTCTCAGTTTTCGTACCCTGGTACTTGGGTGCAACATTCCAGACACTTTACTAACACTCTCCCGACTTGGAGAGTCAGTCCCTTTAACCTCCTGTTTGGCCAAGTTTGCAATTTCTGCGGAAGATGAACAGGAATAGCGAGAACCAATGAGAGACTAGCTGGAGGTGTCTGGACGTGCAAATTTAACTCTCATTTCCCACCAGGAAGAGGAATTAACAAAGGGCTCAGCGTGCCGTGCCGGAACCAGATTAGGGCCTGAAGCCATCCTGCGGTGTTGTAGCCAGCTCACAAGAAAGCGAGTTGAAGAAAGGAGCTCAGGGGCACTGTAATTCACAAACCTGCAGAGTTATAAATGACAGCTATCGTCCAAAAATATACTGAAGTAAGGCTGCCAAGAGGACTTGAAAGCAGGGCAGAATTGCAGGAAACCGATTTCAGGAGGTAGACTGGAATTGCATTGAAAGCATAGGAAAAGAGGCAGAGCGTCCACAATGATGCACTTGGCCAAAAAGGGCGTATGCGTTTTTTCCTGAATATATTCAGGAAAAAACGCATACGCCCTTTTTGGCCAACCAAGCAAGCTTGCAAAGGAAATCTGCACTAAAATGAAGTCTCACTTCCCCCTGGTCAAAAGGGCCATCTGAAAAAAGTGTAAAATCCAGAAAGGCAGGACAGGCCATGGAGAACTGGGTGGCTTGTTATGCTGTTGGGCGGGATGTAAATTGCCAACAGACACTCAGGAGAAGTATATGGTGTTTCCTGAAACATCTAAAAAACAAAGCAACAGAGCCTAGGGCACTTCCACTTATGGTCCTATAGCTTAGGGAAATTAAAATCAAAAAGACACAGCCACCCCAAAGTTTGGGACGCCTCTGTTTACAAGAACCTCATTTACCGTACAAGTTCAATATCACAGAAAGTGAAAAATGGATAAAGAACTTGTGGTACTTACGTACAATGCAGTATCACTCAGCAATGAAATCTATGTCATCAGGCCCGTAGCAGCATAATGAGTGGATTCAGGTACGATGATTCTAACTGAAATAAGTCACACAGAAAAAGAAACATCATAAGATATCACTAATACACGGAATGTAAACTTGGCTACACAGGAACTGAATTCCAAAACAGAACAGGGTCTCAAATTTAGAAAACCAACTTATGCTTGCTTAAGGGGAAAGGTGAGTTGGGGTGCTGCATAAAACCAGAAATTGAAATGAGCACAGATAAAGTTCCTTAAGCCAAATATGGAATAGACAAGAGCTACTCCTTGCTCAACGAAATGGACTCAACACCGCATATTAAATGCCTAAGGATGTACCTGACTAGTAAGTATCTTAAAACCTATGGATTGCTATGTCTCCGAAAGAGAATCAAGCATGTGTACAGGGGCATAAACGCAGCAGTGATAGGATTGGAGAGGTTCGGTGAGCAAATGAAGACCTTTGAAGTCATATTGCATGGTACCCATTCCACAGGTTTCAACTACCCAGGTTTAAGGTATTCTTCCTTCAGCTAAAACATGCATGTGGAACCCAGAGTATGATCAACCGTGTGATCGGGAGACGTTTTCAAATATGTCTCAGTTTTCGTACCCTGGTACTTGGGTGCAACATTCCAGACACTTTACTAACACTCTCCCGACTTGGAGAGTCAGCGCCTTTAACCTCCTGTTTGGCCAAGTTTGCAATTTCTGCGGAAGATGAACAGGAATAGCGAGAACCAATGAGAGACTAGCTGGAGGTGTCTGGACGTGCAAATTTAACTCTCATTTCCCACCAGGAAGAGGAATTAACAAAGGGCTCAGCGTGCCGTGCCGGAACCAGATTAGGGCCTGAAGCCATCCTGCGGTGTTGGGGCCAGCTCACAAGAAAGCGAGTTGAAGAAAGGAGCTCAGGGGCACTGTAATTCACAAACCTGCAGAGTTATAAATGACAGCTATCGTCCAAAAATATACTGAAGTAAGGCTGCCAAGAGGACTTGAAAGCGGGGCAGAATTGCAGGAAACCGATTTCAGGAGGTAGACTGGAATTGCATTGAAAGCATAGGAAAAGAGGCAGAGCGTCCACAATGATGCACTTGGCCAAAAAGGGCGTATGCGTTTTTTCCTGAATATATTCAGGAAAAAACGCATACGCCCTTTTTGGCCAACCAAGCAAGCTTGCAAAGGAAATCTGCACTAAAATGAAGTCTCACTTCCCCCTGGTCAAAAGGGCCATCTGAAAAAAGTGTAAAATCCAGAAAGGCAGGACAGGCCATGGAGAACTGGGAGGCTTGTTATGCTGTTGGGCGGGATGTAAATTGCCAAAGGACACTCAGGAGAAGTATATGGTGTTTCCTGAAACATCTAAAAAACAAAGTAACAGAGCCTAGGGCACTTCCACTTATGGTCCTATAGCTTAGGGAAATTAAAATCCAAAAGACACAGCCACCCCAAAGTTTGGGACGCCTCTGTTTACAAGAACCTCGTTTACCGTACAAGTTCAGTATCACAGAAAGTGAAAAATGGATAAAGAACATGTGGTACTTACGTACAATGCAGTATCACTCAACAATGAAATCTTTGTCATCAGGCCCATAGCAACATAATGAGTGGATTCAGGTACAATGATTCTAACTGAAATAAGTCACACAAAAACAAACATCATAAGATATCACTAATACACGGAATGTAAACTTGGCTACACAGGAACTGAATTCCAAAACAGAACAGGGTCTCAAATTTAGAAAACCAACTTATGCTTGCTTAAGGGGAAAGGTGAGTTGGGGTGCTGCATAAAACCAGAGATTGAAATGAGCACAGATAAAGTTCCTTAAGCCAAATATGGAATAGACAAGAGCTACTCCTTGCTCAACGAAATGGACTCAACACCGCATATTAAACCCCTAAGAATGTACCTGACTAGTAAGTATCTTAAAACCTATGGATTGCTATGTCTCTGAAAGAGAATCAAGCATGTGTACAGGGGCATAAACGCAGCAGTGATAGGATTGGAGAGGTTCGGTGAGCAAATGAAGACCCTTTCAAGTCATATTGCATGGTACCCATTCCACGGGTTTCAACTCTCCAGGTTTAAGGTATTCTTCCTTCAGCTAAAACATGCATGTGGAACCCAGAGTATGATCAACCGTGTGATCGGGAGACGTGTTCAAATATGTCTCAGTTTTCGTACCCTGGTACTCGGGTGCAACATTCCAAACGCTTTACTAACACTCTCCCGACTGAGAGTCAGTCCCTTTAACCTCCTGTTTGGCCCAGTTTGCAATTTCTGCGGAAGATGAACAGGAATAGCAAGAACCAATGACAGACTAGCTGGAGGTGTCTGGACGGGCAAATTTAACTCTCATTTCCCACCAGGAAGAGGAATTAACCAAAGGCTCAGCGTGCCGTGCCAGAAGAAGATTAGGGCCTGAAGCCATCCTGCGGTGTTGCGGCCAGCTCGCAAGAAAGCGAGTTGAAGAAAGGAGCTCAGGGGCACTGTAATGCACAAACCTGCAGAGTTATAAATGACAGCTATCGTCCAAAAATATACTGAGGTAAGGCTGCCAAGAGGACTTGAAAGCGGGGCAGAATTGCAGGAAACCGATTTCAGGAGGTAGACTGGAATTGCATTGAAAGCATAGGAAAAGAGGCAGAACGTCCACAATGATGCACTTGGCCAAAAAGGGCGTATGCGTTTTTTCCTGAATATATTCAGGAAAAAACGCATACGCCCTTTTTGGCCAACCAAGCAATCTTGCAAAAGAAATCTGCACTACAATGAAGTCTCACTTCCCCCCGGTCAAAAGGGCCAACTGAAAAAAGTGTAAAATCCAGAAAGGCAGGACAGTCCATGGAGAACTGGGAGCCTTGTTATGCTGATGGGCGGGATGGAAATTGCCAACAGACACTCGGGAGATGTGTATGGTGTTTCCTGAAACATCTAAAAAACAAAGCAACAGAGCCTAGGGCACTTCCACTTATGGTCCTATAGCTTAGGGAAATTAAAATCCAAAAGACACAGCCACCCCAAAGTTTGGGACGCCTCTGTTTACAAGAACCTCGTTTACAGTACAAGTTCAACATCGCAGAAAGTGAAAAATGGATAAAGAACATGTGGTACTTACGTAAAATGCAGTATCACTCAGCAATGAAATCTATGTCATCAGGCCCTTAGCAGCATAATGAGTGGATTCAGGTACGATGATTCTAACTGAAATAAGTCACACAGAAAAAGAAACATCATAAGATATCACTAATACACTGAATGTAAACTTGGCTACACAGGAACTGAATTCCAAAACAGAACAGGGTCTCAAATTTAGAAAACCAACTTATGCTTGCTTAAGGGGAAAGGTGAGTTGGGGTGCTGCATAAAACCAGAAATTGAAATGAGCACAGATAAAGTTCCTTAAGCCAAATATGGAATAGACAAGAGCTACTCCTTGCTCAACGAAATGGACTCAACACCCCATATTAAACGCCTAAGAATGTACCTGACTAGTAAGTATCTTAAAACCTATGGATTGCTATGTCTCCAAAAGAGAATCAAGCAGGTGTACAGGGGCATAAACGCAGCAGTGATAGGATTGGAGAGGTTCGGTGAGCAAATAAAGACCCTTTGAAGTCATATTGCATGGTACCCATTCCACGGGTCTCAACTCTCCAGGTTTAAGGTATTCTTCCTTCAGCTAAAACATGCATGTGGAACCCAGAGTATGATCAACCGTGTGAACGGGAGACGTGTTCAAATATGTCTCAGTTTTCCTCCCCTGGTACTCGGGTGCAACATTCCAGACACTTTACTAACACTCTCCCCACTTGGAGAGTCAGCGCCTTTAACCTCCTGTTTGGCCCAGTTTGCAATTTCTGCGGAAGATGAACAGGGATAGTGAGAACCAATGAGAGACTAGCTGGAGGTGTCTGGACGGGCAAATTTAACTCTCATTTCCCACCAGGAAGAGGAAATAACCAAAGGCTCAGCGTGCCGTGCCGGAACCAGATTAGGGCCTCAAGCCATCCTGCGGTGTTGCGGCCAGCTCAAAAGAAAGCGAGTTGAAGAAAGGAGCTCAGGGGCACTGTAATTCACAAACCTGCAGAGTTATAAATGACAGCTATCGTCCAAAAATATACTGAAGTAAGGCTGCCAAGAGGACTTGAAAGCAGGGCAGAATTACAGGAAACCGATTTCAGGAGGTAGACTGGAATTGCATTGAAAGCATAGGAAAAGAGGCAGAGCGTCCACAATGATGCACTTGGCCAAAAAGGGCGTATGCGTTTTTTCCTGAATATATTCAGGAAAAAACGCATACGCCCTTTTTGGCCAACCAAGCAAGCTTGCAAAGGAAATCTGCACTACAATGAAGTCTCACTTCCCCCCGGTCAAAAGGGCCATCTGAAAAAAGTGTAAAATCCAGAAAGCCAGGACAGGCCATGGAGAACTGGGAGCCTTGTTATGCTGATGGGCGGGATGGAAATTGCCAACAGACACTCAGGAGAAGTATATGGTGTTTCCTGAAACATCTAAAAAACAAAGAAACAGAGCCTAGGGCACTTCCACTTATGGCCCTATAGCTTAGGGAAATTAAAATCAAAAAGACACAGCCACCCCAAAGTTTGGGACGGCTCTGTTTACAAGAACCTCGTTTACAGTACAAGTTCAACATCGCAGAAAGTGAAAAATGGATAAAGAAGTTGTGGTATTTACTTACAAAGCAATATCACTAAGCAATGAAATCTATGTCATCAGGCCCGTAGCAGCACAATGAGTGGATTCAGGTATGATGATTCTAACTGAAATAAGTCACACAGAAAAAGAAACATCATAAGATATCAGTAATACACGGAATGTAAACTTGGCTACACAGGATCTGAATTACAGAACAGAACAGTGTCTTAAATTTAGAAAACCAACTTATGCTTGCTTAAGCGGAAAGGTGAGTTGGGGTGCTGCATAAAACCAGAGATTGAAATGAGCACAGATAAAGTTCCTTAAGCCAAATATGGAATAGACAAGAGCTACTCCTTGCTCAACGAAATGGACTCAACACCGCATATTAAACGCCTAAGAATGTACCTGACTAGTAAGTATCTTAAAACCTATGGATTGCTATGTCTCCGAAAGAGAATCAAGCATGTGTACAGGGGCATAAACGCAGCAGTGATAGGATTGGAGAGGTTCGGTGAGCAAATGAAGACCCTTTGAAGTCATATTGCATGGTACCCATTCCACATGTCTCAACTCTCCAGGTTTAAGGTATTCTTCCTTCAGCTAAAACATGCATGTGGAACCCAGAGTATGATCAACCATGTGAACGGGAGACGTGTTCAAATATGTCTCAGTTTTCCTCCCCTGGTACTCGAGTGCAACATTCCAGACGCTTTACTAACACTCTCCCCACTTGATGAGTCAGCGCCTTTAACCTCCTGTTTGGCCCAGTTTGCAATTTCTGCGGAAGATGAACAGGAATAGGGAGAACCAATGAGAGACTAGCTGGAGGTGTCTGGACGGCCAAATTTAACTCTCATGTCCCACCAGGAAGAGGAAATAACCAAAGGCTCAGTGTGCCGTGCCGGAACCAGATTAGGGCCTGAAGCCATACTGCGGTGTTGCGGCCAGCTCACAAGAAAGCGAGTTGAAGAAAGGAGCTCAGGGGCACTGTAATTCACAAACCTGCAGAGTTATAAATGACAGCTATCGTCCAAAAATATACTGAAGTAATGTTGCCAAGAGGACTTGAAAGCGGGGCAGAATTGCAGGAAACCGATTTCAGGAGGTAGACTGGAATTGCATTGAAAGCATAGGAAAAGAGGCAGAACGTCCACAATGATGCACTTGGCCAAAAAGGGCGTATGCGTTTTTTCCTGAATATATTCAGGAAAAAACGCATACGCCCTTTTTGGCCAACCAAGCAAGCTTGCAAAGGAAATCTGCACTACAATGAAGTCTCACTTCCCCCCAGTCAAAAGGGCCATCTGAAAAAAGTGTAAAATCCAGTAAGGCAGGACAGGCCATGGAGAACTGGGAGCCTTGTTATGCTGATGGGCGGGATGTAAATTGCCAACAGACACTCGGGAGAAGTGTATGGTGTTTCCTAAAACATCTAAAAAACAAAGCAACAGAGCCTAGGGCTCTTGCACTTATGGTCCTATAGCTTAGGGAAATTAAAATCAAAAAGACACAGCCACCCCAAAGTTTGGGACGCCTCTGTTTACAAGAACCTCATTTTCAGAACAAGTTCAACATCGCAGAAAGTGAAAAATGGATAAAGAAGTTGTGGTATTTACTTACAAAGCAATATCACTCAGCAATGAAATCTATGTCATCAGGCCCTTAGCAGCATAATGAGTGGATTCAGGTATGATGATTCTAACTGGAATAAGTCACACAGAAAAAGAAACATCATAAGATATCACTAATACACGGAATGTAAACTTGGCTACACAGGAACTGAATTACAGAACAGAACAGGGACTCAAATTTAGAAAACCAACTTATGCTTGCTTAAGGGGAAAGGTGAGTTGGGGTGCTGCATAAAACCAGAGATTGAAATGAGCACAGGTAAAGTTCCTTAAGCCAAATATAGAATAGACAAGAGCTACTCCTTGCTCAACGAAATGGGCTCAACACCCCATATTAAACGCCGAAGAATGTACCTGACTAGTAAGTATCTTAAAACCTATGGATTGCTATATCTCCGAAAGAGAATGAAGCATGTGTACAGGGGCATAAACGCAGCAGTGATAGGATTGGAGAGTTTCGGTGAGCAAATGAAGACCCTATGAAGTCATATTGCATGGTACCCATTACACGGGTCTCAACTCTCCAGGTTTAAGGTATTCTTCCTTCAGCTAATACATGTATGTGGAACCTAGAGTATGAACCACCATGTGATCGGGAGACGTGTTCAAATATGTCTCAGTTTTCGTACCCTGGTACTCGGGTGCAACATTCCAGACGCTTTACTAACACTCTCCCGACTTAGAGAGTCAGTCCCTTTAACCTCTTGTTTGGCCCAGTTTGCAATTTCTGCGGAAGATGAACAGGAATAGCGAGAACCAATGAGAGACTAGCTGGAGGTGTCTGGACGGGCAAATTTAACTCTCATTTCCCACCAGGAAGAGGAAATAACCAAAGGCTCAGCATGCCATGCCAGAACCAGATTAGGGCCTGAAGCCATCCTGCGGTGCTGCGGCCAGGTCACAAGAAAGCGAGTTGAAGAAAGGAGCTCAGGGGCACTGTAATTCACAAACCTGTAGAGTTATAAATGACAGCTATCGTCCAAAAATATACTGAAGTAAGGCTGCCAAGAGGACTTGAAAGCGGGGCAGAATTGCAGGAAACCGATTTCAGGAGGTAGACTGGAATTGCATTGAAAGCATAGGAAAAGAGGCAGAGCGTCCACAATGATGCACTTGGCCAAAAAGGGGGTATGCGTTTTTTCCTGAATATATTCAGGAAAAAACTCATACGCCTTTTTTGGCCAACCAAGCAAGCTTGCAAAGGAAATCTGCACTACAATGAAGTCTCACTTCCCCCCGGTCAAACGGGCCATCTGAAAAAAGCATAAAATCCAGAAAGGCAGGACCGGCCATGATGTACTGGGAGGCTTGTAATGCTGATGGGCGGGATGGAAATTGCTAACAGACACTCTGGAGAAGTGTATGGTGTTTCCTGAAACATCTAAAAAACAAAGCAACAGAGCCTAGGGCACTTCCACTTATGGTCCTATAGCTTAGGGAAATTAAAATCCAAAAGACACAGCCACCCCAAAGTTTGGGACGCCTCTGTTTACAAGAACCTCGTTTACAGTACAAGTTCAACAACGCAGAAAGTGAAAAATGGATAAAGAAGTTGTGGTATTTACTTACAAAGCAATATCACTCAGCAATGAAATCTATGTCATCAGGCCCTTAGCAGCACAATGAGTGGATTCAGGTATGATGATTCTAACTGAAATAAGTCACACAGAAAAAGAAACATCATAAGATATCACTAATACACGGAATGTAAACTTGGCTACACAGGAACTGAATTACAGAACAGAACAGGGTCTCAAATTTAGAAAACCAACTTATGCTTGCTTAAGGGGAAAGGTGAGTTGGGGTGCTGCATAAAACCAGAGATTGAAATGAGCACAGATAAAGTTCCTTAAGCCAAATATGGAATAGACAAGAGCTACTCCTTGCTCAACGAAATGGACTCAACACCCCATATTAAACGCCTAAGAATGTACCTGACTAGTAAGTATCTTAAAACCTATGGATTGCTATGTCTCCGAAAGAGAATCAAGCATGTGTACAGGGGCATAAAAGCAGCAGTGATAGGATTGGAGAGGTTCGGTGAGCAAATGAAGACCGTTTGAAGACATATTGCATGGTACCCATTACACGGGTCTCAACTACCCAGGTTTAAGGTATTCTTCCTGCAGCTAATACATGCATGTGGAACCTAGAGTATGATCAACCATGTGAATGGGAGACGTGTTCAAATATGTCTCAGTTTTCGTACCCTGGTACTCGGGTGCAACATTCCAGACGCTTTACTAACACTCTCCCGACTTGGAGAGTCAGTCCCTTTAACCTCCTGTTTGGCCCAGTTTGCAATTTCTGCGGAAGATGAACAGGAATAGCGAGAACCAATGAGAGACTAGCTGGAGGTGTCTGGACGGGCAAATTTAACTCTCATTTCCCACCAGGAAGAGGAAATAACCAAAGGCTCAGCGTGCCGTGCCGGAACCAGATTAGGGCCTGAAGCCATCCTGCGGTGTTGCGGCCAGGTCACAAGAAAGCGAGTTGAAGAAAGGAGCTCAGGGGCACTGTAATTCACAAACCTGCAGAGTTATAAATGACAGCTATCGTCCAAAAATATACTGAAGTAAGGCTGCCAAGAGGACTTGAAAGCGCGTCAGAATTGCAGGAAACCGATTTCAGGAGGTAGACTGGAATTGCATTGAAAGCATAGGAAAAGAGGCAGAACGTCCACAATGATGCACTTGGCCAAAAAGTGCGTATGCGTTTTTTCCTGAATATATTCAGGAAAAAACGCATACGCCCTTTTTGGCCAACCAAGCAAGCTTGCAAAGGAAATCTGCACTACAATGAAGTCTCACTCCCCCCTGGTCAAAAGGGCCATCTGAAAAAAGTGTAAAATCCAGAAAGGCAGGACAGGCCATGGAGAACTGGGAGCCTTGTTATGCTGATGGGCGGGATGTAAATTGCCAACAGACACTCGGGAGAAGTGTATGGTGTTTCCTGAAACATCTGAAAAACAAAGCAACAGAGCCTAGGGCACTTCCACTTATGGTCCTATAGCTTAGGGAAATTAAAATCAAAAAGACACAGCCACCCCAAAGTTTGGGACGCCTCTGTTTACAAGAACCTCGTTTACAGTACAAGTTCAACATCACAGAAAGTGAAAAATGGATAAAGAAGTTGTGGTATTTACTTACAAAGCAATATCACTCAGCAATGAAATCTATGTCATCAGGCCCTTAGCAGCACAATGAGTGGATTCAGGTATGATGATTCTAACTGAAATAAGTCACACAGAAAAAGAAACATCATAAGATATCAGTAATACACGGAATGTAAACTTGGCTACACAGGAACTGAATTACAAAACAGAACAGGGTCTCAAATTTAGAAAATCAACTTATGCTTGCTTAAGGGGAAAGGTGAGTTGGAGTGCTGCATAAAACCAGAGATTGAAATGAGCACAGATAAAGTTCCTTAAGCCAAATATGGAATAGACAAGAGCTACTCCTTGCTCAACGAAATGGACTCAACACCCCATATTAAACGCCTAAGAATGTACCTGACTAGTAAGTATCTTAAAACCTATGGATTGCTATGTCTCCGAAAGAGAATCAAGCATGTGTACAGGGGCATAAACGCAGCAGTGATAGGATTGGAGAGGTTCGGTGAGCAAATGAGGACCCCTTGAAGACATATTGCATGGTACCCATTACACGGGTCTCAACTACCCAGCTTTAAGGTATTCTTCCTTCAGCTAATACATTCATGTGGAACCTAGAGTATGATCAACCATGTGATCGGGAGACGTGTTCAAATATGTCTCAGTTTTCGTACCCTGGTACTCGGGTGCAACATTCCAGACGCTTTACTAACACTCTCCCGACTTGGAGAGTCAGTCCCTTTAACCTCCTGTTTGGCCCAGTTTGCAATTTCTGCGGAAGATGAACAGGAATAGCGAGAACCAATGAGAGACTAGCTGGAGGTGTCTGGACGGGCAAATTTAACTCTCATTTCCCACCAGGAAGAGGAAATAACCAAAGGCTCAGTGTGCTGTGCCGGAACCATATTAGGGCCTGAAGCCATCCTGCGGTGTTGCGGCCAGGTCACAAGAAAGCGAGTTGAAAAAAGGAGATCAGGGGCACTGTAATTCACAAACATGCAGAGTTATAAATGACAGCTATCGTCCAAAAGTATACTGAAGTAAGGCTGCCAAGAGGACTTGAAAGCGGGGCAGAATTGCAGGAAACCGATTTCAGGAGGTAGACTGGAATTGCATTGAAAGCATAGGAAAAGAGGCAGAATGTCCACAATGATGCACTTGGCCAAAAAGGGCATATGCGTTTTTTCCTGAATATATTCAGGAAAAAACGCATACACACTTTTTGGCCAACCAAGCAAGCTTGCAAAGGAAATCTGCACTACAATGAAGTCTCACTTCCCCCCGGTCAAAAGGGCCATCTGAAAAAAGTGTAAAATCCAGAAAGGCAGGACAGGCCATGGAGAACTGGGAGCCCTGTTATGCTGATGGGCGGGATGTAAATTGCCAACAGACACTCGGGAGAAGTGTATGGTGTTTCCTGAAACATCTGAAAAACAAAGCAACAGAGCCTAGGGCACTTCCACTTATGGTCTTATAGCTTAGGGAAATTAAAATCAAAAAGACACAGCCACCCCAAAGTTTGGGATGCCTCTGTTTACAAGAACCTCGTTTACAGTACAAGTTCAACATCGCAGAAAGTGAAAAATGGATAAAGAAGTTGTGGTATTTACTCACAAAGCAATATCACTTAGCAAGGAAATCTATGTCATCAGGCCCTTAGCAGCACAATGAGTGGATTCAGGTATGATGATTCTAAGTGAAATAAGTCACACAGAAAAAGAAACATCATAAGATATCAGTAATACACGGAATGTAAACTTGGCTACACAGGAACTGAATTACAGAACAGAACAGGGTCTCAAATTAAAAAAGCAACTTATGCTTGCTTAAGGGGAAAGGTGAGTTGGGGTGCTGCATAAAACCAGAGATTGAAATGAGCACAGATAAAGTTCCTTAAGCCAAATATGGAATAGACAAGAGCTACTCCTTACTCAATGAAATGGACTCAACACTGCATATTAAACGCCTAAGAATGTACCTGACTAGTAAGTATCTTAAAACCTATGGATTGCTATGTCTCCAAAAGAGAATCAAGCATGTGTACAGGGGCATAAACGCAGCAGTGATAGGATTGGAGAGGTTCGGTGAGCAAATGAAGACCCTTTGAAGTCATATTGCATGGTACCCATTCCATGGGTTTCAACTACCCAGGTTTAAGGTATTCTTCCTTCAGCTAAAACATGCATGTGGAACCTAGAGTATGATCAACCATGTGATCGGGAGACGTGTTCAAATATGTCTCAGTTTTCGTACCCTGGTACTCGGGTGCAACATTCCAGAAGCTTTACTAACACTCTCCCGACTTGGAGAGTCAGTCCCTTTAACCTCCTGTTTGGCCCAGTTTGCAATTTCTGCGGAAGATGAACAGGAATAGCGAGAACCAATGAGAGACTAGCTGGAGGGCTCTGGACGGGCAAATTTAACTCTCATTTCCCACTAGGAAGAGGAATTAACAAAAGGCTCAGCGTGCCGTGCCGGAACAAGATTAGGGACTGAAGCCATCCTGCGGTGTTGCGGCCAGCTCAAAAGAAAGCGAGTTGAAGAAAGGAGCTCAGGGGCACTGTAATTCACAGACCTGCAGAGTTATAAATGACAGCTATCGTCCAAAAATATACTGAAGTAAGGCTGCCAAGTGGACTTGAAAGTGGGGCAGAATTGCAGGAAACTGATTTCAGGAGGGAGACTGGAATTGCATTGAAAGCATAGGAAAAGAGGCAGAACGTCCACAATGATGCACTTGGCCAAAAAGGGCGTATGCGTTTTTTCCTGAATATATTCAGGAAAAAACGCATACGCCCTTTTTGGACAACCAAGCAAGCTTGCAAAGGAAATCTACACTACAATGTAGTCTCACTTCACCCCGGTCATACGGGCCATCTGAAAAAAGTGTAAAATCCAGAAAGGCAGGACAGGCCATGGAGAACTGGGAGCCTTGTTATGCTGATGGTCGGGATGGAAATTGCCAACAGACACTCGGGACAAGTGTATGGTGTTTCCTGAAACATCTAAAAAACAAAGCAACAGAGCCTAGGGCACTTCCACTTATGGTCCTATAGCTTAGGGAAATTAAAATCAAAAAGACACAGCCACCCCAAAGTTTGGGACGCCTCTGTTTACAAGAACCTCGTTTACAGTACATTTTCAATATTACAGAAATTTAAAAATGGATAAAGAACTTGTGGTACTTACGTACAATGCAGTATCACTCAGCAATGAAATCTATGTCATCAGGCCCGTAGCAGCATAATGAGTGGATTCAGGTACGATGATTCTAACTGAAATAAATCACACAGAAAAAGAAACATCATAAGATATCACTAATACACGGAATGTAAACTTGGCTACACAGGAACTGAATTCCAAAACAGAACAGGGTCTCAAATTTAGAAAACCAACTTATGCTTGCTTAAGGGGAAAGGTGAGTTGGGGTGCTGCATAAAACCAGAGATTGAAATGAGCACAGATAAAGTTCCTTAAGCCAAATATGGAAGAGACAAGAGCTACTCCTTGCTCAACGAAATGGACTCAACACCCCATATTAAACGCCTAAGAATGTACCTGACTAGTAAGTATCTTAAAACCTATGTATTGCTATGTCTCCAAAAGAGAATCAAGCGTGTGTACAGGGGCATAAACACAGCAGTGATAGGATTGGAGAGGTTCGGTGAGCAAATGAAGACCCTTTGAAGTCATATTGCATGGTACCCATTCCACGGGTCTCAACTCTCCAGGTTTAAGGTATTCTTCCTTCAGCTAAAACATGCATGTGGAACCCAGAGTATGATCAACCGTGTGAACGGGAGACGTGTTCAAATATGTCTCAGTTTTCCTCCCCTGGTACTCGGGTGCAACATTCCAGACGCTTTACTAACACTCTCCCCACTTGGAGAGTCAGCGCCTTTAACCTCCTGTTTGGCCCAGTTTGCAATTTCTGCGGAAGATGAACAGGAATAGGGAGAACCAATGAGAGACTATCTGGAGGTGTCTGGACGGGCAAATTTAACTCTCATTTCCCACCAGGAAGAGGAAATAACCAAAGGCTCAGCGTGCCGTGCCGGAACCAGATTAGGGCCTGAATCCATCCTGCCGTGTTGCGGCCAGGTCACAAGAAAGCGAGTTGAAGAAAGGAGCTCAGGGGCACTGTAATTCACAAACCTGCAGAGTTATAAATGACAGCTATCGTCCAAAAATATACGGAAGTAAGGCTGCCAAGAGGACTTGAAAGCGGGGCAGAATTGCAGGAAACCGATTTCAGGAGGTAGACTGGAATTGCATTGAAAGCATAGGAAAAGAGGCAGAACGTCCACAATGATGCACTTGGCCAAAAAGGGCGTATGCGTTTTTTCCTGAATATATTCAGCAAAAACGCATACGCACTTTTTGGCCAACCAAGCAAGCTTGCAAAGGAAATCTGCACTACAATGAAGTCTCACTTCCCCCCGGTCAAAAGGGTCATCTGAAAAAAGTGTAAAATCCAGAAAGGCAGGACAGGCCATGGAGAACTGGGAGCCTTGTTATGCTGATGGGCGGGATGTAAATTGCCAACAGACACTGGGGAGAACTGTATGGTGTATCCTGAAACATCTAAAAAACAAAGCAACAGAGCCTAGGGCACTTCCACTTATGGTCCTATAGCTTAGGGAAATTAAAATCAAAAAGACACAGCCACCCCAAAGTTTGGGACGCCTCTGTTTACAAGAACCTCGTTTACAGTACAAGTTCAACATCACAGAAAGTGAAAAATGGATAAAGAAGTTGTGGTATTTACTTACAAAGCAATATCACTCAGCCATGAAATGTATGTCATCAGGCCCTTAGCAGCACAATGAGTGGATTCAGGTATGATGATTCTAACTGAAATAAGTCACACAGAAAAAGAAACATCATAAGATATCACTAATACACGGAATGTAAACTTGGCTACACAGGAACTGAATTACAGAACAGAACAGGGTCTTAAATTTAGAAAACCAACTTATGCTTGCTTAAGGGGAAAGGTGAGTTGGGGTGCTGCATAAAACCAGAGATTGAAATGAGCACAGATAAAGTTCCTTAAGCCAAATGTAGAATAGACAAGAGCTACTCCTTGCTCAACGAAATGGACTCAACACCCCATATTAAACGCCTAAGAATGTACCTGACTAGTAAGTATCTTAAAACCTATGGATTGCTATGTCTCCGAAAGTGAATCAAGCATGTATACAGGGGCATAAACGCAGCAGTGATAGGATTGGAGAGGTTCGGTGAGGCAATGAAGACCCTTTGAAGTCATATTGCATGCTACCCATTCCACGGGTCTTAACTCTCCAGGTTTAAGGTACTCTTCCTTCAGCTAAAACATGCATGTGGAACCCAGAGTATGATCAACCATGTGATCGGGAGACGTGTTCAAATATGTCTCAGTTTTCGTACCCTGGTACTCGGGTGCAACATTCCAGACGCTTTACTAACACTCTCCCGACTTGGAGAGTCAGTCCCTTTAACCTCCTGTTTGGCCCAGTTTTCAATTTCTGCGGAAGATGAACAGGAATACCGAGAACCAATGAGAGACTAGCTGGAGGTGTCTGGACGGGCAAATTTAACTCTCATTTCCCACCAAGAAGAGGAATTAACCAAAGGCTCAGTGTGCCATGCCGGGACCAGATTAGGGTCTGAAGCCATCCTGCGGTGTTGCTGCCAGCTCACAAGAAAGCGAGTTGAAGAAAGGAGCTCAGGGGCACTGTAATTCACAAACCTGCAGAGTTATAAATGACAGCTATCGTCCAAAAATATACTGAAGTAAGGCTGCCAAGGGGACTTGAAAGCGGGGCAGAATTGCAGGAAACCGATTTCAGGAGGTAGACTGGAATTGCATTGAAAGCATAGGAAAAGAGGCAGAACGTCCACAATGATGCACTTGGCCAAAAAGGGCGTATGCGTTTTTTCCTGAATATATTCAGCAAAAACGCATACGCACTTTTTGGCCAACCAAGCAAGCTTGCAAAGGAAATCTGCACTACAATGAAGTCTCACTTCCCCCCGGTCAAAAGGGTCATCTGAAAAAAGTGTAAAATCCAGAAAGGCAGGACAGGCCATGGAGAACTGGGAGCCTTGTTATGCTGATGGGCGGGATGTAAATTGCCAACAGACACTGGGGAGAACTGTATGGTGTATCCTGAAACATCTAAAAAACAAAGCAACAGAGCCTAGGGCACTTCCACTTATGGTCCTATAGCTTAGGGAAATTAAAATCAAAAAGACACAGCCACCCCAAAGTTTGGGACGCCTCTGTTTACAAGAACCTCGTTTACAGTACAAGTTCAACATCACAGAAAGTGAAAAATGGATAAAGAAGTTGTGGTATTTACTTACAAAGCAATATCACTCAGCCATGAAATGTATGTCATCAGGCCCTTAGCAGCACAATGAGTGGATTCAGGTATGATGATTCTAACTGAAATAAGTCACACAGAAAAAGAAACATCATAAGATATCACTAATACACGGAATGTAAACTTGGCTACACAGGAACTGAATTACAGAACAGAACAGGGTCTTAAATTTAGAAAACCAACTTATGCTTGCTTAAGGGGAAAGGTGAGTTGGGGTGCTGCATAAAACCAGAGATTGAAATGAGCACAGATAAAGTTCCTTAAGCCAAATGTAGAATAGACAAGAGCTACTCCTTGCTCAACGAAATGGACTCAACACCCCATATTAAACGCCTAAGAATGTACCTGACTAGTAAGTATCTTAAAACCTATGGATTGCTATGTCTCCGAAAGTGAATCAAGCATGTATACAGGGGCATAAACGCAGCAGTGATAGGATTGGAGAGGTTCGGTGAGGCAATGAAGACCCTTTGAAGTCATATTGCATGCTACCCATTCCACGGGTCTTAACTCTCCAGGTTTAAGGTACTCTTCCTTCAGCTAAAACATGCATGTGGAACCCAGAGTATGATCAACCATGTGATCGGGAGACGTGTTCAAATATGTCTCAGTTTTCGTACCCTGGTACTCGGGTGCAACATTCCAGACGCTTTACTAACACTCTCCCGACTTGGAGAGTCAGTCCCTTTAACCTCCTGTTTGGCCCAGTTTTCAATTTCTGCGGAAGATGAACAGGAATACCGAGAACCAATGAGAGACTAGCTGGAGGTGTCTGGACGGGCAAATTTAACTCTCATTTCCCACCAAGAAGAGGAATTAACCAAAGGCTCAGTGTGCCATGCCGGGACCAGATTAGGGTCTGAAGCCATCCTGCGGTGTTGCTGCCAGCTCACAAGAAAGCGAGTTGAAGAAAGGAGCTCAGGGGCACTGTAATTCACAAACCTGCAGAGTTATAAATGACAGCTATCGTCCAAAAATATACTGAAGTAAGGCTGCCAAGGGGACTTGAACGCGGGGCAGAATTGCAGGAAACCGATTTCAGGAGGTAGACTGGAATTGCATTGAAAGCATAGGAAAAGAGGCAGAACGTCCACAATGATGCACTTGGCCAAAAAGGGCGTATGCGTTTTTTCCTGAATATATTCAGGAAAAAACGCATACACACTTTTTGGCCAACCAAGCAAGCTTGCAAAGGAAATCTGCACTACAATGAAGTCTCATGTCCCCCCGGTCAAAAGAGCCATCTGAAAAAAGTGTAAAATCCAGAAAGGCAGGACAGGCCATAGAGAACTGGAAGCCTTGTTATGCTGATGGGCGGGATGGAAATTGCCAACAGACACTCGGGAGAAGTGTATGGTGTTTCCTGAAACATCTAAAAAACAAAGCAACAGAGCCTAGGGCACTTCCACTTATGGTCCTATAGCTTAGGGAAATTAAAATCAAAAAGACACAGCCACCCCAAAGTTTGGGACGCCTCTGTTTACAAGAAACTCGTTTACAGTACAAGTTCAACATCGCAGAAAGTGAAAAATGGATAAAGAACTTGTGGTACTTACGTACAATGCAGTATCACTCAGCCATGAAATCTATGTCATCAGGCCCTTAGCAGCACAATGAGTGGATTCAGGTATGATGATTGTAACTGAAATAAGTCACACAGAAAAAGAAACATCATAAGATATCAGTAATACACGGAATGTAAACTTGGCTACACAGGAACTGAATTACAGAACAGAACAGGGTCTCAAATTTAGAAAACCAACTTATGCTTGCTTAAGGGGAAAGGTGATTTCGGGTGTTGCATAAAACCAGAGATTGAAATGAGCACAGATAAAGTTCCTTAAGCCAAATATGGAATAGACAAGAGCTACTCCTTGCTCAACGAAATGGACTCAACACCGCATATTAAACGCCTAAGAATGTACCTGACTAGTAAGTATCTGAAAACCTATGGATTGCTATGTCTCCGAAAGAGAAACAAGCATGTGTACAGGGACATAAACGCAGCAGTGATAGGATTGGAAAGGTTCGGTGATCAAATGAAGACCCTTTGAAGTCAAATTGCATGTTACCCATTCCACGGGTTTCAACTACCCAGGTTTAAGGTATTCTTCCTTCAGCTAAAACATGCATGTGGAACCTAGAGTATGATCAACCATATGATCAGGAGACGTGTGCAAATATGTCTCAGTTTTCGTACCCTGGTACGCGGGTTCAACATTCCAGATGCTTTACTAACACTCTCCCGACTTGGAGAGTCAGTCCCTTTAACCTCCTGTTTGGCCCAGTTTGCAATTTCTGCGGAAGATGAACAGGAATAGCGAGAACCAATGAGAGACTAGCTGGAGGTGTCTGGACGGGCAAATTTAACTCTCATTTCCCACCAGGAAGAGGAATTAACCAAAGGCTCAGCGTGCCGTGCCGGAACCAGATTAGGGCCTGAAGCCATCCTGCGGTGTTGCGGCCAGGTCACAAGAAAGCGAGTTGAAGAAAGGATCTCAGGGGCACTGTAATTCACAAACCTGCAGAGTTATAAATGACAGCTATCATCCAAAAATATACTGAAGTAAGGCTGCCAAGAGGACTTGAAAGCGGGGCAGAATTGCAGGAAACCAATTTCAGGAGGTAGACTGGAATTGCATTGAAAGCATAGGAAAAGAGGCAGAATGTCCACAATGATGCACTTGGCCAAAAAGGGCGTATGCGTTTTTTCCTGAATATATTCAGGAAAAAACGCATACGCCCTTTTTGGCCAACCAAGCAAACTTGCAAAGGAAATCTGCACTACAATGAAGTCTCACTTCCCCCCGGTCAAAAGGGCCATCTGAAAAAAGTGTAAAATCCAGAAAGGCAGGACAGGCCATGGAGAACTGGGAGCCTTGTTATGCTGATGGGCGGGATGTAAATTGCCAACAGACACTCGGGAGAAGTGTATGGTGTTTCCTGAAACATCTAAAAAAAAAAGCAACAGAGCCTAGGGCACTTCCACTTATGGTCCTATAGCTTAGGGAAATTAAAATCAAAAAGACACAGCAACCCCAAAGTTTGGGACGCCTCTGTTTACAAGAACCTCGTTTACCGTACAAGTTCAATATCACAGAAAGTGAAAAATGGATAAAGAACTTGTGGTACTTACGTATAATGCAGTATCACTCAGCAATGAAATCTATGTCATCAGGCCCGTAGCAGCATAATGAGTGGATTCAGGTACGATGATTCTAACTGAAATAAGTCACACAGAAAAAGAAACATCATAAGATATCACTAATACACGGAATGTAAACTTGGCTACACATGAACTGAATTACAAAACAGAACAGGGTTTCAAGTTTAGAAAACCAACTTATGCCTGCTTAAGGGGGAAGGTGAATTGGGGTGCTGCATAAAAGCAGAGTTTGAAATTAGCACAGATACCGTTCCATAAGCCAAATATGTAATAGACAAGACCTACCCCTTGCTCAACGAAATGGATTCAACTATGAGGTATCACCTCACACCTCGTAGAATAGGCATCATAGAAAATCTACAAACAGAAAATGCTGGAATGGGTGTGGAGAAAAGGAACCCTCTTCCACTATTGTTGGGAATATAAATTGATACAGTCATTATGGAGAACAATATGGAATTTCTTAAGAAACTGACAATAGAATTACCATATGATACAGCAATCCCAGTACTGGACATATACCCAGACAAAACCATAAATCAAAAAGAGTCATTCACCGCAATGTTCATTGCATCACTATTTACAATACCGAGGTAATGGAAGCAACCTAAATGCCCACAGACAGACGAATGCATAAAGCTGTGGTACTTATATAAAATGGAATATTACTAAGCCATGAAAAGGAATGAAATTGGGTCATTTGTAGAGACGTCGATGGATCTAGAGACTGTCATACAGAGTGAAGTAAGTCAGAAAGAGAAAAACAAATCTTGTATATTCGTGCATATATGTGGAACCTAGAAAAACTGTACAGATTAACCATTTTGCAAGGCATAAATAGAGCAACAGATGTAGACAACAAACGTATGGACAACAAGGGGGGAAAGCTGTTGGGGGGGTGGTGGTGGCAGGAGTTGAGAGACTGGGATTGGCATGTATACATTTATATGTATAAAATAGATAACCAATAAGAACCTGCTGTATAAAAATATAAAATAAAATTCAAAATTAAAAAGAAATAAAATTTAAAAAATAAAACAGAAAAAACAATTATTCCCTGCACATACATGTATTCATATGAATAAATTATTTCCATGCTTATATCTGTAAATACAAAAAAGAGGAATAAAATCTACCTTGAACCAAAAACGAAAAAGAGAAAAAAACACAGAACCCACCAGTTACACAGAGGAAAACCGTATCAGGGCACTTGCTCCAGTTGTAAACAATTCTGAAGTTGGTCAGTGGTGGGGAATCGTCTCCCATTCAGCCAGCAGCCCCCACGCAACAAACGTCCTCATTGCAAAGCTGGGGCACCGTGCCGAGGCATCTGTGAGTAAACGTGAGCTGAGCCCCAGGCCAGTTGCTGCTGAACTATTCCCACCCGTCCCAGGTAAAACACCTGAATATATACAAGGACTTGAAAGCCTAGAGGAAGGGCCATAGAGCCACACGAGTGACAGCATGCCGGCCGACTTGGTGCCTGCAGGCCAGCCAGGATGGTCCTGGCCCTGGGTGCTCTTCTGGAAGATTTCCATTTCCCTGCCTGAGATACCCGTCCTGTCCCTGCCCCCACTGCTTTTTTCCTTCCTCACCTCTGCCCAGGGAGAAATTCCAGCAGCAGGTATGGGTGACACATCCTCTTCTTTAGCAGGTGGCAGCCTGGCAACTGCTGCAGAAAGTCCAGCAGAGCCCCACTCACACTGGGCCACCCACAAAGCCGTGGCCTCTCACTCCCTCCCACCAGCCCAGCCCCGAGACTGCTGACAGGGCAGAGAAAATGGCGTCAGGCACGGCTGCAGGGGCTCTTGCTGCCTGGAGTGGTATTTATATTGATCTCAACCCAGGCACACCTGGGGAGGGCTGGCCGGCACAGTAAGGCTGCCCAGGTCAGCCAATCATCACCCCTCAGGGGCTCACAGTTGCAGAAAATGGAACTTGCTGAACCGGCCAGGTCCAAGGAACAGGTGTGGGCTCCTGAGAGTCAGGATAGACAAGGGGCTGCAGCTTTGGCTTGTTTTCTAATCATTTTATCTGGCCCATGAGTGGGAGACAACTTCAAGAAAACCCTCTCCTAATGAGAGGAACCCAGGAGTCAGGGAGAGGAGGGGTGGGTGGTGGTTGGAGACAGAGGCCTGGTGCCCCGGGTGCAGTGGAAGTCTCTGGAAGACCAGGTGGAGGGAGGCCTCACGGAGTGATGCCCAGGGTCACAGACCTGTCGCAGCTGCTGTTTGTTAGTTCAAGTCCTGCTCTGAGGTGCTCTGTGTCAGCTCTGAGCGACAGGTGAGCTGGGGGTGCTCTGCAATGAGGGCTATGTGCACGGTTCCTGTGTGCCCAGCCCTGCCACGGTACCTGCAAGGGTAGCTCTGTATCCTGGGAGGGGCCTGACCACGAGAGCCCCATGGGCTGGGGTGGGGGTGGGGTACCTGCCCAGGTGAGCTCCATATTCTGGGATTGGTCTGACCACGAGAGCCCCATGGGCTGCTGGGGACCTGGTAAAGGATGTCAGGACAGTCAGTGAAGCCACCGAGGATATACCTCCAGTTGCTCCTAATTCCTACACCCTGCTGGTCATTCTACCAACCACCAGGACATGGTATTCTGTATTAGTCTTCAATGATGCCTTCTTTTGTATTCCATTAGTCCCAGAGTCACAAGAAATTTTGGCTTGTGAGTGGCAGGACTCAACATACAACTAAAACAATACTTCCGGGCCGTCTGGCCCCAAGGGTGCAAAAGTTCCCACACCATCTTTGGGGAAAGCTTAGCTAAAGACCTAAAAGTTCTACCTCTGGAAAAGGAAACCCTCCTTCAATATGCAGATGACATTCTGATCGCCAGCCCTACTAAGGAGGCCTCTGAACTACCAAGCCAATAAAGGATAGAAGTTGTCCAAGAAAAAGCTCAAATATCACAGACTGCGGTGACCTGCCTGGGCTTCATTCTCACAGAAGGTCAGAGAAGCCCATCCCAGGAAAGGGAAGAAACCATTTTCAGCCTTACCCCTTTCTAAAACTAGAAGAGAGCTTAGGGGTTCCTGGGGAGGCCAGGGTTTGCTGCTTCTGGATCCCTAACTACAGTCTACTAGCTGGGCCTCTATATGAAACACTGAAAGGAAAAGATGATGATCCTTTTGAATAGAATCCAGAAGTGGCCTTTCAAGAATGGAAAGAGCAGTCAATTCAGACCCTTGCCCTGGAACTCCCTAATTTAGCTAAACCCTTTGACCTTTACATTCCCGGTGAAAGGTGAATCGCCATTGGAGAATTAGTGCAAAAACTGGGACCACTTGAAATGGAACAATGCAAGAATGCCATCCAGGTAGGATAAACTACGGTCACCAAGGGGCTTGGCCCACTGCCACATCTGGCCAAGATACTGGCGGTATCTAAAAACCTGGAAATCAGCAGCCCAAAAGGCCACCTCCCTCCTAAGGGAAAAGGACCCCACGTGGTGATCCTAACCACCAACCATGCCCTGAAGTTGCAGGGTTCGCTCCGTGGGCACACCGACCTCGAGTGAGGAGGCCCTCCAACTCCAACATCCAGAGAGATAACCGGGGGCAACAGGGCACCATGACGACTCGTGTGAACATCACTTGACCTGGAGTTTCTCTCATAAAACAACAAGGGTGTGCCCCAAAAGAGTAGACTACTGCTTGCAGGACTTACTGCACCCAGAGGGGAGCTAATAATCTTGGCGGGGGAACCGTATATCACACTGTCACCATAGAAAAGCCTACAGACACCGTGATGATGGTGGCCAATAAGACCGGCTGGACTCCTGTTTACTTCAAAAGGCTGTTGACTCAGTAGCCATCATGGTCCTTGATCACCACTGACCCTGGACTGTCTGGGAGTTGAGCGGGCAGGGCTCTGACACCTGGTGCTGTTTGTACGTTAATTCAGGGGCCTAATTGAAGAAAGCGCAGACTACTGGTCAGAGCATCTAGGCTGGCAGAAACGGTCAGCCTAAGGTGGCCGAACAAATGTGGGGCGGGGTGAAACCGGCCCCCACAGCGTCTCTGCACCTCTCTTTCCTGGACCCTTAAAGGTCATTAGAATCTATAACACTTCCAATGCTGGTGCTCAGGTGGACGAGCAGGGAGGCAGGGGTCCTGGGGACAATCAACGTCACCGGGAGGCTGCTGGGGAGAAGCTCTGACCCTCGCCCCAGGGTATGAGGGCTCCCAACTCAGCACTCAGCAGTTACAGAAGAAGGGTCTGCACCCTCAGCACTCCAAGAATGAGGAACGGGACAAAAGGCAGAGGAGGGGTTTGTCCCCAGCAAAGCCCATTAAAAATCCCTGGGAGATAAAAATAGAATCTGGGCAATAAAGTCAAGTCTAACCTTTTTTATCCTTTGTGCTTTGTCTAATTTCACGTGCTCCTAGGGTCCCGCATGCAGAGGTTCCACACCCGGCACTTCAGACCAGATTTCCTAGTGCAGAATGGCTGGGTCGACACCTCAGCTCCTGGGGCCCAGTGCAGACTCCACGATATAGAGCCTGAGCTACAGCCAACCCAGCCCTCGAGAGCTCCGCCACCTCCCTCCCTCCCACTGACTCTGACAGGATCTCTACACAGCAGCCCAGCCCACAGCCCACGGGGTAGTGCATGCTCTCACCTCTCCATTCTCTGATCAAAATATAAAGTTTCCTTTGCTTGTGAACCAAACTCAGTCTCGATCTGTTGGCCCCAATGACACTGGGCAGGGGGACACTTGTTGGGGTCCACTCTGGAGGATCAGTAACAGAAATTGAGACTATTGTAACCTCAATGAACAGATGTGTGAGCCAAACTGTAGTTAACATAGAACAGTGTATAAGGCTCGGGTAAAATAAGATGTTTCTAACACTTCCATTTGATATTTCCATCACTTTTTATAAGCAAGTTCAGTGAAAAGGTTTGTCTTATTTGTCAGGTCAATATTAGAGAAACGAAGTGATTTCTTTCCAAGGATGTACATCTAATAATCTTGGTTAAACCTTCAATCTTGTTTTAAATGCTTTTCCATTGAAAATGATACCTCTCTTTCAGCTCCCCCATTTCTGAGAAGTATAAAATCTTATAATTTATTATTACCAAAGGGGAAAGGTGGGAGGAGGGATAAATTAACAGTTTGGAATTAACACATACACACTGCTATGTATAAAATAGATCATCAACAAGGAACTACTGTATAGCACAGGGAACTACACTCAACATTTTGCAATAACCTATAAGGGGAAATAATCTGAAAAAGAATAGATATTTTTATTGACATCATCTATCAATGATAGTTAAAGTGTAGCCTAAGGGAAGCTGGTGGTGAGTGCTTCTGACCCTGAAGACTTCAATCATCTAAAGTTTGGACTCTGCCTACTTCCCAAGGCCCTTAATGAACATATGTGTAGCCGTAGCTTAAAAAATTCCCCAGTTTGGGTTTCGGGGAGACACTGATTTTGAAAAAGCCCTGGTGTTCTCCTTACATGAATGGGACTCTTCCTACTGCTAAAACATGTCTGTCACACCCAGAGGATGGTATACCGTCTGATCGGGAAGAGTTTGGAAAAGGCATCTCATCTCCTCATCTCCTGGTGCTCGGGTTCACCCCTCCAGCGTCTTTACTAACAGTCTCCCCACTTGGAGATGTCAGCACTGTCAACATCCTGTTGCGTACAGTTTGGAATTTGTCCAGAGGATGAAGCGGAAGGATGAGGAACAATGAGAGACAAGTCCTAGGTGTTCAGACAGGCACATGTCACTCTAATTTCCAATCAGGAAGACGAATTGACCAAAGGCTAGGGTTGCCCATGGAAACAGTATAGGGCTTGAGGAAATCCCGCTGCTCTGTGGCCAGTTCCCATAAACACAAGTTGAACAATGGAACTCAGGGGCAGTAAAATTCACAAAACTGCAGAGTTGAAAATATCCATCACTGAAAAATGTCTTGAGGAAAGTCAGAGAAAAGGGCTTGTAAGCAAGGGAGAATGGCAGGAAAGGGATTTGAGGAGGTAGAAAGGACTCGCCATTAAGCACAAGAAAAGGAGCTGAACATTGCCAACATTGCAGTTGGCCAAAAAGGGTGTATGCGTTTTTTTCTGTATATATTCAAGAAAAGGGCATACACTTTTTTAGCCAACCAAACAGGTGGGCACTGGAAGTCAATACTACAAAAGATATCACTTCGCATCAGTCAGAAGAGCCATCCTCATAAAGCGTATACAACAGAAATGCAGGACAGGGCAACGAGAAGAGGGAGCCCTGTGAGACTTATAGTGGAAATGTATATTGCCAACGGCCATTCTGGAGAAGTGTATTGTGTTTACTAAAGCATCTAAAAAATGAGCTACAGAGCATAGGGCACTTGCACTCATGGGCGTATATCTTGGGAAAAACAAAAATCGAGAGGACACAGGCACCCCAATGTTTACCCCCTCTCTGTTTAAAAGATCCTCGACTAGGATATAACTTAAATGTCTCTGGAGGGAAAAAATGGATAGAGATGTGGTACTTAGGTAGAGTGGAATATTATTCAGCCTGGAAATCAATGAAATATGGCCAGTTGTAACAACTCCGGAGGAGTTACGTATGATCATTCTAAGTGACAGAATTCAAAAAGAAAAAGACACATATCATAAGATATCACTTAAAGGTGGAATCCAAAATGGCTACACATGAAATAAATTACAAAACAAAAACATAGTCAAATATGTAGAAAACACGCATAAGGCTGCTAAACGGGAAAGGTGGGGAGGGGTGAGGCATCATCCAGGAGGTTGAAATTAGCAAAGATACCATTCCAAATACCAAACTGATAATCAACAAGGCCTACACGGTAGCTAAAAGAACTGCACTCAGCACACTCAAGTCACCGGAAAAGAATATATACGACTGGTAAGAATCTGAAAAAGAATTTATTGATGTCTCTCTGTACGTGAATCAAGTGGATGTACAGCAGCAAGAAACAGAGCTTTGAAAATCAGCTGTAACCAATATAGTAATAAATTGAAAAAAATAAACGACAGAGAGACAGAGAAAACCTCTTACAACTTTTCCTCAGGGACGGTGATGCAACATGGATTGAACACATCTAGACCCACAGCAGGATGAGACATAAGGCTGGAAACTGTTTGCGCTAAGAGAAATGTGAGGTTGGGTGAGGAAATGCACACCCTTTAAAGTAATACTACCTGGTACCCATTCAATGGGTCCCAAATCTGCAGGTTCAAGGGATCTTCCTACAGCTAAAACATGCATGGAAAACCCAGAGGACTGTACACCATGTGATCGGGAGATGTGTCTAAAATGCACCTCATTTATCCTCTCCTGGTGCTCCTGTTCACCATTCCAGCCACGTTACTTAGAATCTCCCCACTTGGAGAATCAGCACATTTAAACTTCTGTTTCACACATTTTGCAAATTGTGAGGAGGATGAACAGGAAGAGGGGGAACCAATGAGAGAAGAGTTGTAGGGGTTTGGACGGGCACATATCACTCTAATTTCCCATTAAGAATAAGAATTAAAGAAAGGCTCAGCCCGCCTCGCCGGAGCCAAAATAGGGCCTGAAGCAATCCTGCGGGTTTGAGGCCAGCTCACAAAAGAACAACTTAAAAAATGGAGCTCAGGGTCACTGCAATTCACAAACCTGCAGAGTTATAAATGAAAACTAACGTCCAAAAATATGTTGAGGTAAGGCAAAGAAGAGGATCTGAATGCAAGACAGAATTGCAAGAAACAGATTTCAAGAGATAGATTGGACTCGTCTTTAACGCACATGAAAAGCGGCAGAATTTCGACAATGATGCAGTTGGCCCAAAAGGGCGTATGCGTTTTTTCCTGATTATATCCAGGAAAAAACGTATACGCACTTTATGGGCAACGAAGCAAGCAAGCAATGCAAATGTGCACAACAAAGAAGTCTCACTTCCCACCGGTCAAAAGGGCCATCCTAAAAAATTGTAAAAACCAGAAATGCAGGACAGGCCATGGAGAACAGGGAGCCTTTATACGCTGATGGGCAGTGTGTGAACTGCCGAGAGCCACTCTGGAGAAGTGTGTGGTGGTTCCTAAATCATCTAAAAAACAGAGCTACAGAGCATAGGACACTTCCAATCATGGGAGTATATCTAGGGAAGTCTAAAAATCAACAAGACACAAGCACACCACAGTTTAGGGCTACTCTGTTTACAAGAACCTCAACTTCAGTACACCTTAAATATCCCAGGAAAGAGAACAATGGATAAAGAAGATGTGGTACTTATGTACAATGGAATATCTCTTCACCATGAAATCAATGTAATAAGGCTAGTAGAAGGATAAAGAGTGGATTTAGGTCCGATAATATTACTTGAAATAAGTCAAACAGAAAAAGAAACATATCATAAGATATCACTTATAGAGGGAGGGTAAATATGGCTGCACAAGAAATGAATTACAGAACAGAACAGTGTCTCACATTTAGAAAACACACTTATGTCAGCTTAAGGGGAAAGGAGAGGTGGGGTGATGCATAAAACCAGAGTTTGAAATTAGCACAGATACCGTTCAATAAACCAAATAGGTATTAGACAAGATCTACACCTTGCTCAATGAACTGGCCTCAACACACCCTATACACTGCAGAGAAATATATCTGAGTAATAAGAATCTTAAAACCCATGTATTGATATATCTCCATAAGGGAATCAAGTGTGTGCAGAGCGGCACAAACACAGCAGTGAAAATGAGCTAAACCCCATTATAGAAATAAATTTTAAAAACAAAACGCTGAAACAATGAAAGAGAGAAAAATTCTTACAAAATTCGCTCAGGGGCTGTGATGCAACCTGGATTGACCACATATAAACCCACAGCTGGATAAGACATAAGGCTGGACACTTGGGGCTGAGAGGATTGGTGAGCTTTGGTGAGCAACCGCCGAAAGTTTAATGCAATACTTCATGCTACTCAGTCCAAGGGTCCCAACACTCCAGGTTGAAGGGAATCTTCCTACAGCTAAACCATGCTTGGGAAACCCAGCGACTGGTATACCATATGATCGGGAAAGGTTTCTAAAACACACCTCATTTTTGCTCACCTGGGGCTCCGGATCGACATTCCAGCCGCTTTACTAACAACATCCCCACATGGAGAGTCAATGCCTTTAAGTTCTGGTATCGCACAGTCTGCAGTTAGCGCGGAGGATGAATGGGAATAGGGGGAACCAGTGAGAAAATAGCTGTAGCGGTTTCAATGGGCACATGTCACTCTAATTTCACATCAGTAAGAAGAATTAACCAAAGGCACAGCAAGGTGCCGCAGAAGAAGAATAGGGCTTCAAGGAATCCTGTGGTTATGGGGTAAGATCACAAAAATAAGAGCTGAAAAATGGAGCTAAGGGCCACTGCAATTCAAAAACCTGCAGAGTTATAAAGGCCAACTATTTTCAAAAAATATATTGAGGTAAGGCTATGAAGAAGCATTGAAAGCAAGGCAGAATTGCAGGAAACTGATTTCAGGAGGTACACTGGAATTGCACTGAAAACATATGAAGAGAGTCAGAACATCGACAATGATGCACTTGGCCAAAAAGGGCGTATGTGTTTTTTCCTGAATATAGTCAGGAAAAAACGCATACACACTTTTTGGCCAACCAAGCAAGCTTGCAAAGGAAATCTGCACTACAATGAAGTCTCACTTTCCCCCGGTCAAAAGGGCCATCTGAAAAAAGTGTAAAATCCAGAAAGGCAGGACAGGCCATGGAAAACTGGGAACCTTGTTATGTGGATGGGCGGGATGTAAATTGCCAACAGACACTAGGGAGAAGTGTATGGTGTTTCCTGAATAGCGAGAACCAATGAGAGACTAGCTGGAGGTGTCTGGACGGGCAAATTTAACTCTCATTTCCCACCAGGAAGAGGAAATAACCAAAAGCTCAGCGTGCCGTGCCGGAACCAGATTAGGGCCTGAAGCCATCCTTCGGTGTTGCGGCCAGGTCACAAGAAAGCGAGTTGAAGAAGGGAGCTCAGGGGCACTGTAATTCACAAACCTGCAGAGTTATAAATGACAGCTATCGTCCAAAAATATACTGAAGTAAGGCTGCCAAGAGGACTTGAAAGCGGGGCAGAATTGCAGGAAACCGATTTCAGGAGGTAGACTGGAATTGCATTGAAAGCATAGGAAAAGAGGCAGAACGTCCACAATGATGCACTTGGCCAAAAAGGGCGTATGCGTTTTTTCCTGAATATATTCAGGAAAAAAGGCATACGCCCTTTTTGGCCAACCAAGCAAGCTTGCAAAGGAAATCAGCACTACAATGAAGTCTCACTTCCCCCCGGTCAAAAGGGCCATCTGAAAAAAGTGTAAAATCCAGAAAGGCAGGACAGGCCATGGAGAACTGGGAGCCTTGTTATGCTGATGGGCGGGATGTAAATTGCCAACAGACACTCGGGAGAAGTGTATGGTGTTTCCTGAAACATCTAAAAAACAAAGCAACAGAGCCTAGGGCACTTCCACTTATGGTCCTATAGCTTAGAGAAATTAAAATCAAAAAGACACAGCCACCCCAAAGTTTGGGACGGCTCTGTTTACAAGAACCTCGTTTACAGTACAAGTTAAATCGCAGAAAGTGAAAAATGGATAAAGAAGTTGTGCTATTTACGTACAAGGCAATATCACTCAGCAATGAAATCTATGTCATCACGCCCGTAGGAGCACAATGAGTGGATTCAGGTATGATGATTCTAACCGAAACAAGTCACACAGAAAAGGAAACATCATAAGATATCAGTAATACATGGAATGTAAACTTGGCTACACAGGAACTGAATTACAGAACAGAACAGGGTCTCAAATTTAGGAAACCAACTTATGCTTGCTTAAGGGGAAAGGTGAGTTGGGGTGCTGCATAAAAGCAGAGATTGAAATGAGCACAGATAAAGTTCCTTAAGCCAAATATGGAATAGACAAGAGCTACTCCTTGCTCAACGAAAAGGACTCAACACCCCTTATTAAACGCCTAAGAATGTACCTGACGAGTAAGTATCTTAAAACCTATGGATTGCTATGTCTCCAAAAGAGAATCAACGTGTGTACAGGAGCATAAACGCAGCAGTGATAGGATTGGAGAGGTTCGGTGAGCAAATGAAGACCCTTTGAAGTCATATTGCATGGTACCCATTCCACGGGTTTCAACTACCCAGGGTTAAGGTATTCTTCCTTCAGATAAAACATGCATGTTGAACCCAGAGTATGATCAACCGTGTGAACGGGAGATGTGTTCAAATATGTCTAAGTTTTCGTACCCTGTTACTCGGGTGCAACATTCCAGACGCTTTACTAACACTCTCCCGACTTGGAGAGTCAGTCCCTTTAACCTCCTGTTTGGCCCAGTTTGCAATTTCTGCGGAAGATGAACAGGAATAGCTAGAACCAATGAGAGATTGGCTGGAGGTGTCTGGACGGGCAAATTTAACTCTCATTTCCCACCAGGAAGAGGAATTAACCAAAGGCTCAGCGTGCCGTGCCGGAACCATATTAGGGCCTGAAGCCATCCTGCGGTGTTGCGGCCAGGTCACAAGAAAGCGAGTTGAAGAAAGGAGCTCAGGGGCACTGTAATTCACAAACCTGCAGAGTTTTAATGACAGCTATCATCCAAAAATATACTGAAGTAACGCTGCCAAGAGGACTTGAAAGCGGGGCAGAATTGCAGGAAACCGATTTCAGGAGGTAGACTGGAATTGCAATGAAAGCATAGGAAAAGAGGCAGAACGTCCACAATGATGCACTTGGCCAAAAAGGGCGTATGCGTTTTTTCCTGAATATATTCAGGAAAAAACGCATACGCCCTTTTTGGCCAACCAAGCAAGCTTGCAAAAGAAATCTGCACTACAATGAAGTCTCACTTCCCCCCGGTCAAAAGGGCCATCCGAAAAAAGTGTAAAATCCAGAAAGGCAGGACAGGCCATGGAGAACTGGGAGCCTTGTTATGCTGATGGGCGGGATGGAAATTGCCAACAGACACTAGGGAGAAGTGTGTGGTGTTGCCTGAAACATCTAAAAAACAAAGCAACAGAGCCTAGGGCACTTCCACTTATGGTCCTACAGCTTAGGGAAATTAAAATCAAAAAGACACAGCCACCCCAAAGTTTGGGACACCTCTGTTTACAAGAACCTCGTTTACCGTAGAAGTTCAATATCACAGAAAGTGAAAAATGGATAAAGAACTTGTGGTACTTACGTACAATGCAGTATCACTCAGCAATGAAATCTATGTCATCAGGCCCGTAGCAGCATAATGAGTGGATTCAGGTACGATGATTCTAACTGAAATAAGTCACACAGAAAAAGAAACATCATAAGATATCACTAATACACGGAATGTAAACTTGGCTACACAGGAACTGAAGTCCAAAACAGAACAGGGTCTCAAATTTAGAAAACCAACTTATGCTTGCTTAAGGGGAAAGGTGAGTTGGGGTGCTGCATAAAACCAGAGATTGAAATGAGCACAGATAAAGTTCCTTAAGCCAAATATGGAATAGAGAAGAGCTACTCCTTGCTCAACGAAATAGACTCAACACCCCATATTAAACGCCTAAGAATGTACCTGACTAGAAAGTATCTTAAAACCTATGGATTGCTATGTCTCCGAAAGAGAATCAAGCATGTGTACAGGGGCATAAACGCAGCAGTGATAGGATTGGAGAGGTTCGGTGAGCAAATGAAGACCCTTTGAAGTCATATTGCATGGTACCCATTCCACGGGTCTCAACTCTCAAGGTTTAAGGTATTCTTCCTTCAGCTAAAACATGCATGTGGAACCCAGAGTATGATCAACCGTGTGAACGGGAGACGTGTTCAAATATGTCTCAGTTTTCCTCCCCTGGTACTCGGGTGCAACATTCCAGACGCTTTACTAACACTCTCCCCACTTGGAGAGTCAGCGCCTTTAACCTCCTGTTTGGCCCAGTTTGCAATTTCTGCGGAAGATGAACAGGAATATCGAGAATCAATGAGAGACTAGCTGGAGGTGTCTGGACGGGCAAATTTAACTCTCATTTCCCACCAGGAAGAGGAATTAACCAAAGGCTCAGCGTGCCGTGCCGGAACCAGATTAGGGCCTGAAGCCATCCTGCGGTGTTGCGGCCAGCTCACAAGAAAGCGAGTTGAAGAAAGGAGCTCAGGGACACTGTAATTCACAAACCTGCAGAGTTACAAATGACAGCTATCGTCCAAAAGTATACTGAAGTAAGGCTGCCAAGAGGACTTGAAAGCGGGGCAGAATTTCAGGAAACCGATTTCAGGAGGTAGACTGGAATTGCATTGAAAGCATAGGAAAAGAGGCAGAACGTCCACAATGATGCACTTGGCCAAAAAGGGCGTATGCGTTTTTTCCTGAATATATTCAGGAAAAAACGCATACGCCCTTTTTGGCCAACCAAGCAAGCTTGCAAAGGAAATCTGCACTACAATGAAGTCTCACTTCCCCCCGGTCAAAAGGGCCATCTGAAAAAAGTGTAAAATCCAGAAAGGCAGGACAGGCCATGGAGAACTGGGAGCCTTGTTATGCTGATGGGCGGGATGGAAATTGCCAACAGACACTCGGGAGAAGTGTATGGTGTTTCCTGAAACATCTAAAAAACAAAGCAACAGAGCCTAGGGCACTTCCACTTATGGTCCTATAGCTTAGGGAAATTAAAATCAAAAAGACACAGCCACCCCAAAGTTTGGGACGCCTCTGTTTACAAGAACCTCGTTTACCGTACAAGGTCAATATCACAGAAAGTGAAAAATGGATAAAGAACTTGTGGTACTTACGTACAATGCAGTATCACTCAGCAATGAAATCTATGTCATCAGGCCCGTAGCAGCATAATGAGTGGATTCAGGTACGATGATTCTAACTGAAATAAGTCACACAGAAAAAGAAACATCATAAGATATCACTAATACACGGAATGTAAACTTGGCTACACAGGAACTGAATTCCAAAACAGAACAGGGTCTCAAATTTAGAAAACCAACTTATGCTTGCTTAAGGGGAAAGGTGAGTTGGGGTGCTGCATAAAACCAGAGATTGAAATGAGCACAGATAAAGTTCCTTAAGCCAAATATGGAATAGACAAGAGCTACTCCTTGCTCAACGAAATGGACTCAACACCGCATATTAAACGCCTAAGAATGTACCTGACTAGAAAGTATCTTAAAACCTATGGATTGCTATGTCTCCGAAAGAGAATCAAGCATGTGTACAGGGGCATAAATGCAGCAGTGATAGGATTGGAGAGTTTCGGTGAGCAAATGAAGACCCTTTGAAGTCATATTGCATGGTACCCATTCCACGGGTTTCAACTACCCAGGTTTAAGGTATTCTTCCTTCAGCTAAAACATGCATGTGGAACCCAGAGTATGATCAACCATGTGATCGGGAGACGTGTTGAAATATGTCTCAGTTTCCGTACCCTGGTACTCGGGTGCATCATTCCAGACGCTTTACTAACACTCTCCCGACTTGGAGAGTCATTCACTTTAACCTCCTGTTTGGCCCAGTTTGCAATTTGTGTGGAAGATGAACAGGAATAACGAGAACCAATGAGAGACTAGCTGGAGGTGTCTGGACGGGCACATTTAACTCTCATTTCCCACCACGAAGAGGAATTAACCAAAGGCTCAGCGTGCCGTGCCGGAACCAGATTAGGGCCTGACGCCATCCTGCTGTGTTGCGGCCAGGTCACAAGAAAGTGAGTTGAAGAAAGGAGCTCAGGGGCACTGTAATTCACAAACCTGCAGAGTTATAAATGACAGCTATCGTCCAAAAATATACTGAAGTAAGGCTGCCAAGAGGACTTGAAAGCGGGGCAGAATTGCAGGAAACCGATTTCAGGAGGTAGACTGGAATTGCATTGAAAGCATAGGAAAAGAGGCAGAACGTCCACAATGATGCACTTGGCCAAAAAGGGCGTATGCGTTTTTTCCTGAATATATTCAGGAAAAAACGCATACGCCCGTTTTGGCCAACCAAGCAAGCTTGCAAAGGAAATCTGCACTACAATGAAGTCTCACTTCCCCCCGGTGAAACGGGCCACCTGAAAAAAGCGTAAAATCCAGAAAGGCAGGACAGGCCATGGAGAACTGGGAGCCTTGTTATGCTGATGGGCGGGATGGAAATTGCCAACAGACACTCGGGAGAAGTGTATGGTGTTTCCTGAAACATCTAAAAAACAAAGCAACAGAGCCTAGGGCACTTCCACTTATGGTCCTATAGCTTAGGGAAATTAAAATCAAAAAGACACAGCCACCCCAAAGTTTGGGACGCCTCTGTTTACAAGAACCTCATTTACAGTACAAGTTCAGTATCACAGAAAGTGAAAAATGGATAAAGAACATGTGGTACTTACATACAATGCAGTATCACTCAACAATGAAATCTATGTCATCAGGCCCGTAGCAGCATAATGAGTGGATTCAGGTACGATGATTCTAACTGAAATAAGTCACACAGAAAAAGAAACATCATAAGATATCACTAATACACGGAATGTAAACTTGGCTACACAGGAACTGAATTCCAAAACAGAACAGGGTCTCAAATTTAGAAAACCAACTTATGCTTGCTTAAGGGGAAAGGTGAGTTGGGGTGCTGCATAAAACCAGAGATTGAAATGAGCACAGATGAAATTCCTTAAGCCAAATATGGAATAGACAAGAGCTACTCCTTGCTCAACGAAATGGACTCAACACCGCATATTAAACGCCTAAGAATGTACCTGACTAGAAAGTATCTTAAAACCTATGGATTGCTATGTCTCCGAAAGAGAATCAAGCATGTGTACAGGGGCATAAACGCAGCAGTGATAGGACTGGAGAGGTTCGGTGAGCAAATGAAGACCCTTTGAAGTCATATTGCATGGTACCCATTCCACGGGTTTCAACTACCCAGGTTTAAGGTATTCTTCCTTCAGCTAAAACATGCATGTGGAACCCAGAGTATGATCAACCATGTGATCAGGAGACGTGTTCAAATATGTCTCACTTTTTGTACCCTGGTACTCGGGTGCAACATTCCAGACGCTTTACTAACACTCTCCCGACTTGGAGAGTCATTCCCTTTAACCTCCTGTTTGGCCCAGTTTGCAATTTCTGCGGAAGATGAACAGGAATAGCGAGAACCAATGAGAGACTAGCTGGAGGTGTGTGGACGGGCACATTTAACTCTCATTTCCCACCACGAAGAGGAATTAACCAAAGGCTCAGCGTGCCGTGCCGGAACCAGATTAGGGCCTGAAGCCATCCTGCTGTGTTGCGGCCAGGTCACAAGAAAGTGAGTTGAAGAAAGGAGCTCAGGGGCACTGTAATTCACAAACCTGCAGAGTTACAAATGACAGCTATCGTCCAAAAATATACTGAAGTAAGGCTGCCAAGAGGACTTGAAAGCGGGGCAGAATTGCAGGAAACCGATTTCAGGAGGTAGACTGGAATTGCATTGAAAGCATAGGAAAAGAGGCAGAACGTCCACAATGATGCACTTGGCCAAAAAGGGCGTATGCGTTTTTTCCTGAATATATTCAGGAAAAAACGCATACGCCCGTTTTGGCCAACCAAGCAAGCTTGCAAACGAAATCTGCACTACAATGAAGTCTCACTTCCCCCCGGTGAAACGGGCCACCTGAAAAAAGCGTAAAATCCAGAAAGGCAGGACAGGCCATGGAGAACTGGGAGCCTTGTTATGCTGATGGGCGGGATGGAAATTGCCAACAGACACTCGGGAGAAGTGTATGGTGTTTCCTGAAACATCTAAAAAACAAAGCAACAGAGCCTAGGGCACTTCCACTTATGGTCCTATAGCTTAGGGAAATTAAAATCAAAAAGACACAGCCACCCCAAAGTTTGGGACGCCTCTGTTTACAAGAACCTCATTTACAGTACAAGTTCAGTATCACAGAAAGTGAAAAATGGATAAAGAACATGTGGTACTTACATACAATGCAGTATCACTCAACAATGAAATCTATGTCATCAGGCCCGTAGCAACATAATGAGTGGATTCAGGTACGATGATTCTAACTGACATAAGTCACACAGAAAAAGAAACATCATAAGATATCAGTCATACACGGAATGTAAACTTGGCTACACAGGAACTGAATTCCAAAACAGAACAGGGTCTCAAATTTAGAAAACCAACTTATGCTTGCTTAAGGGGAAAGGTGAGTTGGGGTGCTGCATAAAACCAGAGATTGAAATGAGCACAGATAAAGTTCCTTAAGCCAAATATGGAATAGACAAGAGCTACTCCTTGCTCAATGAAATGGACTCAACACCGCATATTAAACGCCTAAGAATGTACCTGACTAGAAAGTATCTTAAAACCTATGGATTGCTATGTCTCCGAAAGAGAATCAAGCATGTGTACAGGGACATAAATGCAGCAGTGATAGGATTGGAGAGGTTCGGTGAGCAAATGAAGACCCTTTGAAGTCATATTGCATGGTACCCATTCCATGGGTTTCAACTACCCAGGTTTAAGGTATTCTTCCTTCAGCTAAAACATGCATGTGGAACCCGGAGTATGATCAACCATGTGATCGGGAGACGTGTTCAAATATGTCTCAGTTTTCCTCCCCTGGTACTCTTGTGCAACATTCCAGACGCTTTACTAACACTCTCCCCACTTGGAGAGTCAGCGCCTTTAACCTCCTGTTTGGCCCAGTTTGCAATTTCTGCGGAAGATGAACAGGAATAGGGAGAACCAATGAGAGACTAGCTGGAGGTGTCTGGACGCGCAAATTTAACTCTCATTTCCCACCAGGAAGAGGAAATAACCAAAGACTCAGCGTGCCGTGCCGGAACCAGATTAGGGCCTGAAGCCATCCTGTGGTGTTGCGGCCAGCTCACAAGAAAGCGAGTTGAAGAAAGGAGCTCAGGGGCACTGTAATTCACAAACCTGCAGAGTTATAAATGACAGCTATCGTCCAAAAATATACTGAAGTAAGGCTGCCAAGAGGACTTGAAAGCGGGGCAGAATTGCAGGAAACCGATTTCAGGAAGTAGACTGGAATTGCATTTACAGCATAGGAAAAGAGGCAGAGCGTCCACAATGATGCACTTGGCCAAAAAGGGCGTATGCGTTTTTTCCTGAATATATTCAGGAAAAAACGCATACGCCCTTTTTGGCCAACCAAGCAAGCTTGCAAAGGAAATCTGCACTACAATGAAGTCTCACTTCCCCCCGGTGAAACGGGCCACCTGAAAAAAGCGTAAAATCCAGAAAGGCAGGACAGGCCATGGAGAACTGGGAGCCTTGTTATGCTGATGGGCGGGATGGAAATTGCCAACAGCCACTGGGGAGAAGTGTATGGTGTTTCCTGAAACATCTAAAAAACAAAGCAACAGAGCCTAGGGCACTTCCACTTATGGTCTTATAGCTTAGGGAAATTAAAATCAAAAAGACACAGCCACCCCAAAGTTTGGGACGCCTCTGTTTACAAGAACCTCATTTACAGTACAAGTTCAGTATCACAGAAAGTGAAAAATGGATAAAGAACATGTGGTACTTACGTACAATGCAGTATCACTCAACAATGAAATCTATGTCATCAGGCCCGTAGCAGCATAATGAGTGCATTCAGGTACGATGATTCTAACTGAAATAAGTCACACAGAAAAAGAAACATCATAAGATATCAGTCATACACGGAATGTAAACTTGGCTACACAGGAACTGAATTCCAAAACAGAACAGGGTCTCAAATTTAGAAAACCAACTTATGCTTGCTTAAGGGGAAAGGTGAGTTGGGGTGCTGCATAAAACCAGAGATTGAAATGAGCACAGATAAAGTTCCTTAAGCCAAATATGGAATAGACAAGAGCTACTCCTTGCTCCACGAAATGGACTCAACACCGCATATTAAATGCCTAAGAATGTACCTGACTAGAAAGTATCTTAAAACCTATTGATTGCTATGTCTCCGAAAGAGAATCAAGCATGTGTACAGGGGCATAAATGCAGCAGTGATAGGATTGGAGAGTTTCGGTGAGCAAATGAAGACCCTTTGAAGTCATATTGCATGGTACCCATTCCACGGGTTTCAACTACCCAGGTTTAAGGTATTCTTCCTTCCGCTAAAACATGCATGTGGAACCCAGAGTATGATCAACCGTGTGAACGGGAGACGTGTTCAAATATGTCTCAGTTTTCCTCCCCTGGTACTCGGGTGCAACATTCCAGACGCTTTACTAACACTCTCCCCACTTGGAGAGTCAGCGCCTTTAACCTCCTGTTTGGCCCAGTTTGCAATTTCTGCGGAAGATGAACAGGAATAGGGAGAACCAATGAGAGACTAGCTGGAGGTGTCTAGACGCGCAAATTTAACTCTCATTTCCCAGCAGGAAGAGGAAATAACCAAAGGCTCAGCGTTCCGTGCCGGAACCAGATTAGGGCCTGAAGCCATCCTGCGGTGTTGCGGCCAGCTCACAAGAAAGCGAGTTGAAGAAAGGAGCTCAGGGGCACTGTAATTCACAAACCTGCAGAGTTATAAATGACAGCTATCGTCCAAAAATATACTGAAGTAAGGCTGCCAAGGTGAGTTGAAAGCGGGGCAGAATTGCAGGAAACCGATTTCAGGAAGTAGACTGGAATTGCATTGAAAGCATAGGAAAAGAGGCAGAGCGTCCACAATGGTGCACTTGGCCAAAAAGGGCGTATACGTTTTTTCCTGAATATATTCAGGAAAAAACGCATACGCACTTTTTGGCCAACCAAGCAAGCTTGCAAAGGAAATCTGCACTACAATGAAGTCTCACTTCCCCCTGGTGAAACGGGCCACCTGAAAAAAGCGTAAAATCCAGAAAGGCAGGACAGGCCATGGAGAACTGGGAGCCTTGTTATGCTGATGAGCGGGATGTAAATTGCCAACAGACACTCGGGAGAAGTGTATGGTGTTTCCTGAAACATCTAAAAAACAAAGCAACAGAGCCTAGGGCACTTCCACTTATGGTCCTATAGCTTAGGGAAATTAAAATCAAAAAGACACAGCCACCCCAAAGTTTGGGACGCCTCTGTTTACAAGAACCTCATTTACAGTACAAGTTCAGTATCACAGAAAGTGAAAAATGGATAAAGAACATGTGGTACTTACGTACAATGCAGTATCACTCAACAATGAAATCTATGTCATCAGGCCCGTAGCAGCATAATGAGTGGATTCAGGTACGATGATTCTAACTGAAATAAGTCACACAGAAAAAGAAACATCATAAGATATCACTAATACACGGAATGTAAACTTGGCTACACAGGAACTGAATTCCAAAACAGAACAGGGTCTCAAATTTAGAAAACCAACTTATGCTTGCTTAAGGGGAAAGGTGAGTTGGGGTGCTGCATAAAACCAGAGATTGAAATGAGCACAGATAAATTTCCTTAAGCCAAATATGGAATAGACAAGAGCTACTCCTTGCTCAACGAAATGGACTCAACACCGCATATTAAACGCCTAAGAATGTACCTGACTAGAAAGTATCTTAAAACCTATGGATTGCTATGTCTCCGAAAGAGAATCAAGCATGTGTACAGGGGCATAAATGCAGCAGTGATAGGATTGGAGAGGTTCGGTGAGCAAATGAAGACCCTTTGAAGTCATATTGCATGGTACCCATTCCACGGGTTTCAACTACCCAGGTTTAAGGTATTCTTCCTTCAGCTAAAACATGCATGTGGAACCCAGAGTATGATCAACCATGTGATCGGGAGACGTGTTCAAATATGTCTCAGTTTTAGTACCCTGGTACTCGGGTGCAACATTCCAGACGCTTTACTAACACTCTCCCGACTTGGAGAGTCAGTCCCTTTAACCTCCTGTTTGGCCCAGTTTGCAATTTCTGCGGAAGATGAACAGGAATAGCGAGAACCAATGAGAGACTAGCTGGAGGTGTGTGGACGGGCACATTTAACTCTCATTTCCCACCACGAAGAGGAATTAACCAAAGGCTCAGCGTGCCGTGCCGGAACCAGATTAGGGCCTGAAGCCATCCTGCTGTGTTGCGGCCAGGTCACAAGAAAGTGAGTTGAAGAAAGGAGCTCAGGGGCACTGTAATTCACAAACCTGCAGAGTTACAAATGACAGCTATCGTCCAAAAATATACTGAAGTAAGGCTGCCAAGAGGACTTGAAAGCGGGGCAGAATTGCAGGAAACCGATTTCAGGAGGTAGACTGGAATTGCATTGAAAGCATAGGAAAAGAGGCAGAACGTCCACAATGATGCACTTGGCCAAAAAGGGCGTATGCGTTTTTTCCTGAATATATTCAGGAAAAAACGCATACGCCCGTTTTGGCCAACCAAGCAAGCTTGCAAACGAAATCTGCACTACAATGAAGTCTCACTTCCCCCCGGTGAAACGGGCCACCTGAAAAAAGCGTAAAATCCAGAAAGGCAGGACAGGCCATGGAGAACTGGGAGCCTTGTTATGCTGATGGGCGGGATGGAAATTGCCAACAGACACTCGGGAGAAGTGTATGGTGTTTCCTGAAACATCTAAAAAACAAAGCAACAGAGCCTAGGGCACTTCCACTTATGGTCCTATAGCTTAGGGAAATTAAAATCAAAAAGACACAGCCACCCCAAAGTTTGGGACGCCTCTGTTTACAAGAACCTCATTTACAGTACAAGTTCAGTATCACAGAAAGTGAAAAATGGATAAAGAACATGTGGTACTTACATACAATGCAGTATCACTCAACAATGAAATCTATGTCATCAGGCCCGTAGCAACATAATGAGTGGATTCAGGTACGATGATTCTAACTGACATAAGTCACACAGAAAAAGAAACATCATAAGATATCAGTCATACACGGAATGTAAACTTGGCTACACAGGAACTGAATTCCAAAACAGAACAGGGTCTCAAATTTAGAAAACCAACTTATGCTTGCTTAAGGGGAAAGGTGAGTTGGGGTGCTGCATAAAACCAGAGATTGAAATGAGCACAGATAAAGTTCCTTAAGCCAAATATGGAATAGACAAGAGCTACTCCTTGCTCAATGAAATGGACTCAACACCGCATATTAAACGCCTAAGAATGTACCTGACTAGAAAGTATCTTAAAACCTATGGATTGCTATGTCTCCGAAAGAGAATCAAGCATGTGTACAGGGACATAAATGCAGCAGTGATAGGATTGGAGAGGTTCGGTGAGCAAATGAAGACCCTTTGAAGTCATATTGCATGGTACCCATTCCATGGGTTTCAACTACCCAGGTTTAAGGTATTCTTCCTTCAGCTAAAACATGCATGTGGAACCCGGAGTATGATCAACCATGTGATCGGGAGACGTGTTCAAATATGTCTCAGTTTTCCTCCCCTGGTACTCTTGTGCAACATTCCAGACGCTTTACTAACACTCTCCCCACTTGGAGAGTCAGCGCCTTTAACCTCCTGTTTGGCCCAGTTTGCAATTTCTGCGGAAGATGAACAGGAATAGGGAGAACCAATGAGAGACTAGCTGGAGGTGTCTGGACGCGCAAATTTAACTCTCATTTCCCACCAGGAAGAGGAAATAACCAAAGACTCAGCGTGCCGTGCCGGAACCAGATTAGGGCCTGAAGCCATCCTGTGGTGTTGCGGCCAGCTCACAAGAAAGCGAGTTGAAGAAAGGAGCTCAGGGGCACTGTAATTCACAAACCTGCAGAGTTATAAATGACAGCTATCGTCCAAAAATATACTGAAGTAAGGCTGCCAAGAGGACTTGAAAGCGGGGCAGAATTGCAGGAAACCGATTTCAGGAAGTAGACTGGAATTGCATTTACAGCATAGGAAAAGAGGCAGAGCGTCCACAATGATGCACTTGGCCAAAAAGGGCGTATGCGTTTTTTCCTGAATATATTCAGGAAAAAACGCATACGCCCTTTTTGGCCAACCAAGCAAGTTTGCAAAGGAAATCTGCACTACAATGAAGTCTCACTTCCCCCCGGTGAAACGGGCCACCTGAAAAAAGCGTAAAATCCAGAAAGGCAGGACAGGCCATGGAGAACTGGGAGCCTTGTTATGCTGATGGGCGGGATGGAAATTGCCAACAGCCACTGGGGAGAAGTGTATGGTGTTTCCTGAAACATCTAAAAAACAAAGCAACAGAGCCTAGGGCACTTCCACTTATGGTCTTATAGCTTAGGGAAATTAAAATCAAAAAGACACAGCCACCCCAAAGTTTGGGACGCCTCTGTTTACAAGAACCTCATTTACAGTACAAGTTCAGTATCACAGAAAGTGAAAAATGGATAAAGAACATGTGGTACTTACGTACAATGCAGTATCACTCAACAATGAAATCTATGTCATCAGGCCCGTAGCAGCATAATGAGTGGATTCAGGTACGATGATTCTAACTGAAATAAGTCACACAGAAAAAGAAACATCATAAGATATCACTAATACACGGAATGTAAACTTGGCTACACAGGAACTGAATTCCAAAACAGAACAGGGTCTCAAATTTAGAAAACCAACTTATGCTTGCTTAAGGGGAAAGGTGAGTTGGGGTGCTGCATAAAACCAGAGATTGAAATGAGCACAGATAAATTTCCTTAAGCCAAATATGGAATAGACAAGAGCTACTCCTTGCTCAACGAAATGGACTCAACACCGCATATTAAACGCCTAAGAATGTACCTGACTAGAAAGTATCTTAAAACCTATGGATTGCTATGTCTCCGAAAGAGAATCAAGCATGTGTACAGGGGCATAAATGCAGCAGTGATAGGATTGGAGAGGTTCGGTGAGCAAATGAAGACCCTTTGAAGTCATATTGCATGGTACCCATTCCACGGGTTTCAACTACCCAGGTTTAAGGTATTCTTCCTTCAGCTAAAACATGCATGTGGAACCCAGAGTATGATCAACCATGTGATCGGGAGACGTGTTCAAATATGTCTCAGTTTTAGTACCCTGGTACTCGGGTGCAACATTCCAGACGCTTTACTAACACTCTCCCGACTTGGAGAGTCAGTCCCTTTAACCTCCTGTTTGGCCCAGTTTGCAATTTCTGCGGAAGATGAACAGGAATAGCGAGAACCAATGAGAGACTAGCTGGAGGTGTCTGGACGGGCAAATTTAACTCTCATTTCCCACCAGGAAGAGGAAATAACCAAAGGCTCAGCGTGCCGTGCCGGAACCATATTAGGGCCTGAAGCCATACTGCTGTGTTGCAGCCAGCTCACAAGAAAGCGAGTTGAGGAAAGGAGCTCAGGGGCACTGTAATTCACAAACCTGCAGAGTTACAAATGACAGCTATCGTCCAAAAATATACTGAAGTAAGGCTGCCAAGAGGACTTGAAAGCGGGGCAGAATTGCAGGAAACCGATTTCAGGAGGTAGACTGGAATTGCATTGAAAGCATAGGAAAAGAGGCAGAACGTCCACAATGATGCACTTGGCCAAAAAGGGCGTATGCGTTTTTTCCTGAATATATTCAGGAAAAAACGCATACGCCCTTTTTGGCCAACCAAGCAAGCTTGCAAAGGAAATCTGCACTAAAATGAAGTCTCACTTCCCTCCGGTCAAAAGGGCCATCTGAAAAAAGTGTAAAATCCAGAAAGGCAGGACAGGCCATGGAGAACTGGGAGCCTTGTTATGCTGATGGGCGGGATGGAAATTGCCAACAGACACTCGGGAGAAGTGTATGGTGTTTCCTGAAACATCTAAAAAACAAAGCAAAAGAGCCTAGGGCACTTCCACTTATGGTCCTATAGCTTAGGGAAATTAAAATCAAAAAGACACAGCCACCCCAAAGTTTGGGACGCCTCTGTTTACAAGAACCTCGTTTACCGTACAAGTTCAATATCACAGAAAGTGAAAAATGGATAAAGAACTTGTGGTACTTACGTACAATGCAGTATCACTCAGCAATGAAATCTATGTCATCAGGCCCGTAGCAGCATAATGAGTGGATTCAGGTACGATGATTCTAACTGAAATAAGTCACACAGAAAAAGAAACATCATAAGATATCACTAATACACGGAATGTAAACTTGGCTACACAGGAACTGAATTCCAAAACAGAACAGGGTCTCAAATTTAGAAAACCAACTTATGCTTGCTTAAGGGGAAAGGTGAGTTGGGGTGCTGCATAAAACCAGAGATTGAAATGAGCACAGATAAAGTTCCTTAAGCCAAATATGGAATAGACAAGAGCTACTCCTTGCTCAACGAAATGGACTCAACACCGCATATTAAACGCCTAAGAATGTACCTGACTAGAAAGTATCTTAAAACCTATTGATTGCTATGTCTCCGAAAGAGAATCAAGCATGTGTACAGGGGCATAAATGCAGCAGTGATAGGATTGGAGAGTTTTGGTGAGCAAATGAAGACCCTTTGAAGTCATATTGCATGGTACCCATTCCACGGGTTTCAACTACCCAGGTTTAAGGTATTCTTCCTTCCGCTAAAACATGCATGTGGAACCCAGAGTATGATCAACCGTGTGAACGGGAGACGTGTTCAAATATGTCTCAGTTTTCCTCCCCTGGTACTCGGGTGCAACATTCCAGACGCTTTACTAACACTCTCCCCACTTGGAGAGTCAGCGCCTTTAACCTCCTGTTTGGCCCAGTTTGCAATTTCTGCGGAAGATGAACAGGAATAGGGAGAACCAATGAGAGACTAGCTGGAGGTGTCTGGACGCGCAAATTTAACTCTCATTTCCCACCAGGAAGAGGAAATAACCAAAGGCTCAGCGTTCCGTGCCGGAACTAGATTAGGGCCTGAAGCCATCCTGCGGTGTTGCGGCCAGCTCACAAGAAAGCGAGTTGAAGAAAGGAGCTCAGGGGCACTGTAATTCACAAACCTGCAGAGTTATAAATGACAGCTATCGTCCAAAAATATACTGAAGTAAGGCTGCCAAGGTGACTTGAAAGCGGGGCAGAATTGCAGGAAACCGATTTCAGGAGGTAGACTGGAATTGCATTGAAAGCATAGGAAAAGAGGCAGAGCGTCCACAATGGTGCACTTGGCCAAAAAGGGCGTATAAGTTTTTTCCTGAATATATTCAGGAAAAAACGCATACGCACTTTTTGGCCAACCAAGCAAGCTTGCAAAGGAAATCTGCACTACAATGAAGTCTCACTTCCCCCTGGTGAAACGGGCCACCTGAAAAAAGCGTAAAATCCAGAAAGGCAGGACAGGCCATGGAGAACTGGGAGCCTTGTTATGCTGATGGGCGGGATGTAAATTGCCAACAGACACTCGGGAGAAGTGTATGGTGTTTCCTGAAACATCTAAAAAACAAAGCAACAGAGCCTAGGGCACTTCCACTTATGGTCCTATAGCTTAGGGAAATTAAAATCAAAAAGACACAGCCACCCCAAAGTTTGGGACGCCTCTGTTTACAAGAACCTCATTTACAGTACAAGTTCAGTATCACAGAAAGTGAAAAATGGATAAAGAACATGTGGTACTTACGTACAATGCAGTATCACTCAACAATGAAATCTATGTCATCAGGCCCGTAGCAGCATAATGAGTGGATTCAGGTACGATGATTCTAACTGAAATAAGTCACACAGAAAAAGAAACATCATAAGATATCACTAATACACGGAATGTAAACTTGGCTGCACAGGAACTGAATTCCAAAACAGAACAGGGTCTCAAATTTAGAAAACCAACTTATGCTTGCTTAAGGGGAAAGGTGAGTTGGGGTGCTGCATAAAACCAGAGATTGAAATGAGCACAGATAAAGTTCCTTAAGCCAAATATGGAATAGACAAGAGCTACTCCTTGCTCAACGAAATGGACTCAACACCGCATATTAAACGCCTAAGAATGTACCTGACTAGAAAGTATCTTAAAACCTATGGATTGCTATGTCTCCGAAAGAGAATCAAGCATGTGTACAGGGGCATAAATGCAGCAGTGATAGGATTGGAGAGGTTCGGTGAGCAAATGAAGACCCTTTGAAGTCATATTGCATGGTACCCATTCCACGGGTTTCAACTACCCAGGTTTAAGGTATTCTTCCTTCAGCTAAAACATGCATGTGGAACCCAGAGTATGATCAACCATGTGATCGGGAGACGTGTTCAAATATGTCTCAGTTTTAGTACCCTGGTACTCGGGTGCATCATTCCAGACGCTTTACTAACACTCTCCCGACTTGGAGAGTCATTCACTTTAACCTCCTGTTTTTCCCAGTTTGCAATTTGTGCGGAAGATGAACAGGAATAGCGAGAACCAATGAGAGACTACCTGGAGGTGTCTGGACGGGCAAATTTAACTCTCATTTCCCACCAGGAAGAGGAATTAACCAAAGGCTCAGCGTGCTGTGCCGGAACCAGATTAGGGCCTGAAGCCATCCTGCGGTGTTGCGGCCAGCTCACAAGAAAGCGAGTTGAAGAAAGGAGCTCAGGGACACTGTAATTCACAAACCTGCAGAGTTACAAATGACAGCTATCGTCCAAAAATATACTGACGTAAGGCTGCCAAGAGGACTTGAAAGCGGGGCAGAATTGCAGGAAACCGATTTCAGGAGGTAGACTGGAATTGCATTGAAAGCATAGGAAAAGAGGCAGAACGTCCACAATGATGCACTTGGCCAAAAAGGGCGTATGCGTTTTTTCCTGAATATATTCAGGAAAAAACGCATACGCCCTTTTTGGCCAACCAAGCAAGCTTGCAAAGGAAATCTGCACTACAATGAAGTCTCACTTCCCCCCGGTGAAACGGGCCACCTGAAAAAAGTGTAAAATCCAGAAAGGCAGGACAGGCCATGGAGAACTGGGAGCCTTGTTATGCTGATGGGCGGGATGGAAATTGCCAACAGACACTCGGGAGAAGTGTATGGTGTTTCCTGAAACATCTAAAAAACAAAGCAACAGAGCCTAGGGCACTTCCACTTATGGTCCCATAGCTTAGGGAAATTAAAATCAAAAAGACACAGCCACCCCAAAGTTTGGGAGGCCTCTGTTTACAAGAACCTCATTTACAGTACAAGTTCAGTATCACAGAAAGTGAAAAATGGATAAAGAACATGTGGTACTTACATACAATGCAGTATCACTCAACAATGAAATCTATGTCATCAGGCCCGTAGCAACATAATGAGTGGATTCAGGTACGATGATTCTAACTGAAATAAGTCACACAGAAAAAGAAACATCATAAGATATCAGTCATACACGGAATGTAAACTTGGCTACACAGGAACTGAATTCCAAAACAGAACAGGGTCTCAAATTTAGAAAACCAACTTATGCTTGCTTAAGGGGAAAGGTGAGTTGGGGTGCTGCATAAAACCAGAGATTGAAATGAGCACAGATAAAGTTCCTTAAGCCAAATATGGAATAGACAAGAGCTACTCCTTGCTCAACGAAATGGACTCAACACCGCATATTAAACGCCTAAGAATGTACCTGACTAGAAAGTATCTTAAAACCTATGGATTGCTATGTCTCCGAAAGAGAATCAAGCATGTGTACAGGGGCATAAATGCAGCAGTGATAGGATTGGAGAGGTTCGGTGAGCAAATGAAGACCCTTTGAAGTCATATTGCATGGTACCCATTCCACGGGTTTCAACTACCCAGGTTTAAGGTATTCTTCCTTCAGCTAAAACATGCATGTGGAACCCGGAGTATGATCAACCATGTGATCGGGAGACGTGTTCAAATATGTCTCAGTTTTCCTCCCCTGGTACTCTTGTGCAACATTCCAGACGCTTTACTAACACTCTCCCCACTTGGAGAGTCAGCGCCTTTAACCTCCTGTTTGGCCCAGTTTGCAATTTCTGCGGAAGATGAACAGGAATAGCGAGAACCAATGAGAGACTAGCTGGAGGTGTCTGGACGCGCAAATTTAACTCTCATTTCCCACCAGGAAGAGGAAATAAGCAAAGGCTCAGCGTGCCGTGCCGGAACCAGATTAGGGCCTGAAGCCATCCTGTGGTGTTGCGGCCAGCTCACAAGAAAGCGAGTTGAAGAAAGGAGCTCAGGGGCACTGTAATTCACAAACCTGCAGAGTTATAAATGACAGCTATCGTCCAAAAATATACTGAAGTAAGGCTGCCAAGAGGACTTGAAAGCGGGGCAGAATTGCAGGAAACCGATTTCAGGAGGTAGACTGGAATTGCATTGAAAGCATAGGAAAAGAGGCAGAACGTCCACAATGATGCACTTGGCCAAAAAGGGCGTATGCGTTTTTTCCTGAATATATTCAGGAAAAAACGCATACGCCCTTTTTGGCCAACCAAGCAAGCTTGCAAAGGAAATCTGCACTACAATGAAGTCTCACTTCCCCCCGGTCAAAAGGGCCATCTGAAAAAAGCGTAAAATCCAGAAAGGCAGGACAGGCCATGGAGAACTGGGAGCCTTGTTATGCTGATGGGCGGGATGGAAATTGCCAACAGAAACTCGGGAGAAGTGTATGGTGTTTCCTGAAACATCTAAAAAACAAAGCAACAGAGCCTAGGGCACTTCCACTTATGGTCCTATAGCTTAGGGAAATTAAAATCAAAAAGACACAGCCACCCCAAAGTTTGGGACGCCTCTGTTTACAAGAACCTCGTTTACCGTACAAGTTCAATATCACAGAAAGTGAAAAATTGATAAAGAACTTGTGGTACTTACGTACAATGCAGTATCACTCAGCAATGAAATCTATGTCATCAGGCCCGTGGCAGCATAATGAGAGGATACAGGTACGATGATTCTAACTGAAATAAGTCACACAGAAAAAGAAACATCATAAGATATCACTAATACACGGAATGTAAACTTGGCTACACAGGAACTGAATTCCAAAACAGAACAGGGTCTCAAATTTAGAAAACCAACTTATGCTTGCTTAAGGGGAAAGGTGAGTTGGGGTGCTGCATAAAACCAGAGATTGAAATGAGCACAGATAAAGTTCCTTAAGCCAAATATGGAATAGACAAGAGCTACTCCTTGCTCAACGAAATGGACTCAACACCCCATATTAAACGCCTAAGAATGTACCTGACTAATAAGTATCTTAAAACCTATGGATTGCTATGTCTCCGAAAGAGAATCAAGCATGTGTACAGGGGCATAAACGCAGCAGTGATAGGATTGGAGAGGTTCGGTGAGCAAATGAAGACCGTTTGAAGTCATATTGCATGGTACCCATTCCACGGGTTTCAACTACCCAGGTTTAAGGTATTCTTCCTTCAGCTAAAACATGCATGTGGAACCCAGAGTATGATCAACCATGTGATCGGGAGACGTGTTCAAATATGTCTCACTTTTTGTACCCTGGTACTCGGGTGCAACATTCCAGACGCTTTACTAACACTCTCCCGACTTGGAGAGTCAGTCCCTTTAACCTCCTGTTTGGCCCAGTTTGCAATTTCTGCGGAAGATGAACAGGAATAGCGAGAACCAATGAGAGACTAGCTGGAGGTGTCTGGACGGGCAAATTTAACTCTCATTTCCCACCAGGAAGAGGAAATAACCAAAGGCTCAGCGTGCCGTGCCGGGACCAGATTAGGGCCTGAAGCCATCCTGTGGTGTTGCGGCCAGGTCACAAGAAAGCGAGTTGAAGAAAGGAGCTCAGGGGCACTGTAATTCACAGACCTGCAGAGTTATAAATGACAGCTATCGTCCAAAAATATACTGAAGTAAGGCTGCCAAGAGGACTTGAAAGCGGGGCAGAATTGCAGGAAACCGACTTCAGGAGGTAGACTGGAATTGCATTGATAGCATAGGAAAAGAGGCAGAGCGTCCACAATGATGCACTTGGCCAAAAAGGGCGTATGTGTTTTTTCCTGAATATATTCAGGAAAAAACGCATACGCCCTTTTTGGCCAACCAAGCAAGCTTGCAAAGGAAATCTGCACTACAATGAAGTCTCACTTCCCCCCGGTCAAAAGGGCCATCTGAAAAAAGTGTAAAATCCAGAAAGGCAGGACAGGCCATGGAGAACTGGGAGCCTTGTTATGCTGATGGGCGGGATGGAAATTGCCAACAGACACTCGGGAGAAGTGTGTGGTGTTTCCTGAAACATCTAAAAAACAAAGCAACAGAGCCTAGGGCACTTCCACTTATGGTCCTACAGCTTAGGGAAATTAAAATCAAAAAGACACAGCCACCCCAAAGTTTGGGATGCCTCTGTTTACAACAACCTCGTTTACCGTACAAGTTCAATATCACAGAAAGTGAAAAATGGATAAAGAACTTGTGGTACTTACGTACAATGCAGTATCACTCAGCAATGAAATCTATGTCATCAGGCCCTTAGCAGCACAATGAGTGGATTCAGGTATGATGATTCTAACTGAAATAAGTCACACAGAAAAAGAAACATCATAAGATATCAGTAACACACGGAATGTAAACTTGGCTACACAGGAACTGAATTACAGAACAGAACAGGGTCTCAAATTTAGAAAACCAACTTATGCTTGCTTAAGGGGAAAGGTGAGTTGGGGTGCTGCATAAAACCAGAGATTCAAATGAGCACAGATAAAGTTCCTTAAGCCAAATATGGAATAGACAAGACTACTCCTCGCTCAACGAAATGGACTCACCACCGCATATTAAACGCCTAAGAATGTACCTGACTAATAAGTATCTTAAAACCTATGGATTGCTATGTCTCCGAAAGAGAATCAAGCATGTGGACAGGGGCATAAACGCAGCAGTGATAGGATTGGAGAGGTTCGGTGAGCAAATGAAGACCCTTTGAAGTCATATTGCATGGTACCCATTCTACGGGTTTCATCTACCCAGTTTTAAGGTATTCTTCCTTCAGCTAAAACATGCATGTGGAACCTAGAGTATGATCAACCATGTGATCGGGAGACCTGTTCAAATATGTCTCAGTTTTCGTACCCTGGTACTTGGGTGCAACATTCCAGACGCTTTACTAACACTCTCCCGACTTGGAGAGTCAGTCCCTTTAACCTCCTGTTTGGCCCAGTTTGCAATTTCTGCGGAAGATGAACAGGAATAGTGAGAACCAATGAGAGACTAGCTGGAGGTGTCTGGACGGGCAAATTTAACTCTCATTTCCCACCAGGAAGAGGAATTAACCAAAGGCTCAGCGTGCCGTGCCGGAACCAGATTAGGGCCTGAAGCCATCCTGCGGTGTTGCAGCCAGGTCACAAGAGAGCGAGGTGAAGAAAGAGCTCAGGGGCACTGTAATTCACAAACCTGCAGAGTTATAAATGACAGCTATCGTCCAAAAATATACTGAAGTAAGGCTGCCAAGAGGACTTGAAAGCAGGGCTGAATTGCAGGAAACCGATTTCAGGAGGTAGACTGGAATTGCATTGAAAGCATAGGAAAAGAGGCAGAACATCCACAATGATGCACTTGGCCAAAAAGGGCGTATGCGTTTTTTCCTGAATATATTCAGGAAAAAACGCATACGCCCTTTTTGGCCAACCAAGCAAGCTTGCAAAGGAAATCTGCACTACAATGAAGTCTCACTTCCCCCCGGTCAAAAGGGCCATCTGAAAAAAGTGTAAAATCCAGAAAGGCAGGACAGGCCATGGAGAACTGGGAGCCTTGTTATGCTGATGGGCGGGATGTAAATTGCCAACAGACACTCCGGAGAAGTGTATGGTGTTTCCTGAAACATCTAAAAAACAAAGCAACAGAGCCTAGGGCACTTCCACTTATGGTCCTATAGCTTAGGGAAATTAAAATCAAAAAGACACAGCCACCCCAAAGTTTGGGACGCCTCTGTTTACAAGAACCTCGTTTACCGTACAAGTTCAACATCGCAGAAAGTGAAAAATGGATAAAGAACTTGTGGTACTTACGTACAATGCAGTATCACTCAGCAATGAAATCTATGTCATCAGGCCTGTAGCAGCATAATGAGTGGATTCAGGTACGATGATTCTAACTGAAATAAGTCACACAGAAAAAGAAACATCATAAGATATCAGTAATACACGGAATGTAAACTTGGCTACACAGGAACTGAATTACAGAACAGAACAGGGTCTCAAATTTAGAAAACCAACTTATGCTTGCTTAAGCGGAAAGGTGAGTTGGGGTGCTGCATAAAACCAGAGATTGAAATGAGCACAGATAAAGTTCCTTAAGCCAAATATGGAATAGACAAGAGCTACTCCTTGCTCAACGAAATGGACTCAACACCACATATTAAACACCTAAGAATGTACCTGACTAGTAAGTATCTTAAAACCTATGGATTTCTATGTCTCTGAAAGAGAATCAAGCATGTGTACAGGGGCATAAACGCAGCAGTGATAGGATTGGAGAGGTTCAGTGAGCAAATGAAGACCCTTTGAAGTCATAGTGCATGGTACCCATTCCACGGGTTTCAACTACCCAGGTTTAAGGTATTCTTCCTTCAGCTAAAACATGCATGTGGAACCTAGAGTATGATCAACCATGTGATCGGGAGACGTGTTCAAATATGTCTCAGTTTTCGTATCCTGGTACTCGGGTGCAACATTCCAGACACTTTACTAACACTCTCCCGACTTGGAGAGTCAGTCCCTTTAACCTCCTGATTTGCCCAGTATGCGATTTCTGCGGAAGATGAACAGGAATAGCGAGAACCAATGAGAGACTAGCTGGAGGTATCTGGATGGGCAAATTTAACTCTCATTTCCCACCAGGAAGAGGAAATAACCAAAGGCTCAGCGTGCCGTGCCGGAACAAGATTATTGCCTGATGCCATCGTGCGGTGTTGCGGCCAGCTCACAAGAAAGCGAGTTGAAGAAAGGAGCTCAGGGACACTGTAATTCACAAACCTGCAGAGTTATAAATGACAGCTATCGTCCAAAAATATACTGAAGTAAGGCTGCCAAGAGGACTTGAAAGCGGGGCAGAATTGCAGTAAACCGATTTCAGGAGGTAGACTGGAATTGCATTGAAAGCATAGGAAAAGAGGCAGAACGTCCACAATGATGCACTTGGCCAAAAAGGGCGTATGCGTTTTTTCCTGAATATATTCAGGAAAAAACGCATACGCCCTTTTTGGCCAACCAAGCAAGCTTGCAAAGGAAATCTGCACTACAATGAAGTCTCACTTCCCCCCGGTCAAAAGGGCCATCTGAAAAAAGTGTAAAATCCAGAAAGGCAGGACAGGTCATGGAGAACTGGGAGCCTTGTTATGCTGATGGGCGGGATGTAAATTGCCAACAGACACTCGGGAGAAGTGTATGGTGTTTCCTGAAACATCTAAAAAACAAAGCAACAGAGCCTAGGGCACTTCCACTTATGGTCCTATAGCTTAGGGAAATTAAAATCAAAAAGACACAGCCACCCCAATGTTTGGAACGGCTCTGTTTACAAGAACCTCATTTACAGTACAAGTTCAACATCGCAGAAAGTGAAAAATGGATAAAGAAGTTGTGGTATTTACTTACAAAACAATATCACTCAGCAATGAAATCTATGTCATCAGGCCCTTAGCAGCACAATGAGTGGATTCAGGTATGATGATTCTAACTGAAATAAGTCACACAGAAAAAGAAACATCATAAGATATCAGTAATACACGGAATGTAAACTTGGCTACACAGGAACTGAATTACAGAACAGAACAGGGTCTCAAATTTAGAAAACCAACTTATGCTTGCTTAAGGGGAAAGGTGAGTTGGGGTGCTGCATAAAACCAGAGATTGAAATGAGCACAGATAACGTTCCTTAAGCCAAATATGGAATAGACAAGAGCTACTCCTTGCTCAACGAAATGGACTCAACACCGCATATTAAACGCCTAAGAATGTACCTGACTAGTAAGTATCTTAAAAGTTATGGATTGCTATGTCCCTGAAAGAGAATCACACGTGTGTACAGGGGCATAAACGCAGCAGTGATAGGATTGGAGAGGTTCGGTGAGCAAATGAAGACCCTTTGAAGTCATATTGCATGGTCCCCATTACACGGGTCTCAACTTTCCAGGTTTAAGATATTCTTCCTTCAGCTAAAACATGCATGTGGAACCCAGATTATGATCAACCGTTTGAACCGGAGATGTGTTCAAATATGTCTCAGTTTTCGTACCCTGGTACTCGGGTGCAACATTCCAGATGCTGTACTAACACTCTCCCCACTTGGAGAGTCAGCGCCTTTAACCTCCTGTTTGGCCCAGTTTGCAGTTTCTGCGGAAGATGAACAGGAATAGGGAGAACCAATGAGAGACTAGCTGGAGGTGTCTGGACGGGCAAATTTAACTCTCATTTCCCACCAGGAAGAGGAAATAACAAAAGGCTCAGCATGCCGTGCCAGAACCAGATTAGGGCCTGAAGCCATCCTGTGGTGTTGCGGCCAGCTCACAAGAAATTGAGTTGAAGAAAGGAGCTCAGGGGCACTGTAATTCACAAACCTGCAGAGTTATAAATGACAGCTATCGTCCAAAAATATACTGAAGTAAGGCTGCCAAGAGGACTTGAAAGCGGGGCTGAATTGCAGGAAACCGATTTCAGGAGGTAGACTGGAATTGCATTGAAAGCATAGGAAAAGAGGCAGAACGTCCACAATGATGCACTTGGCCAAAAAGGGCGTATGCGTTTTTTCCTGAATATATTCAGGAAAAAACGCATACGCCCTTTTTGGCCAACCAAGCAAACTTGCAAAGGAAATCTGCACTACAATGAAGTCTCACTTCCCCCCGGTCAAAAGGGCCATCTGAAAAAAGTGTAAAATCCAGAAAGGCAGGACAGGCCATGGAGAACTGGGAGCCTTGTTATGCTGATGGGCGGGATGTAAATTGCCAACAGACACTCGGGAGAAGTGTATGGTGTTTCCTGAAACATCTAAAAAACAAAGCAACAGAGCCTAGGGCACTTCCACTTATGGTCCTATAGCTTAGGGAAATTAAAATCAAAAAGACACAGCCACCCCAAAGTTTGGGACGCCTCTGTTTACAAGAACCTCGTTTACCGTACAAGTTCAATATCACAGAAAGTGAAAAATGGATAAAGAACTTGTGGTACTTACGTACAATGCAGTATCACTCAGCAATGAAATCTATGTCATCAGGCCCGTAGCAGCATAATGAGTGGATTCAGGTACGATGATTCTAAGTGAAATAAGTCACACAGAAAAAGAAACATCATAAGATATCACTAATACATGGAATGTAAACTTGGCTACACAGGAACTGAATTCCAAAACAGAACAGGGTCTCAAATTTAGAAAACCAACTTATGCTTGCTTAAGGGGAAAGGTGAGTTGGGGTGCTGCATAAAACCAGAGATTGAAATGAGCACAGATAAAGTTCCTTAAGCCAAATATGGAATAGACAAGAGCTACTCCTTGCTCAACGAAATGGACTCAACACCCCATATTAAACGCCTAAGAATGTACCTGACTAGTAAGTATCTTCAAACCTATTGATTGCTATGTCTCCGAAAGAGAATCAAGCATGTGTACAGGGGCATAAACGCAGCAGCGATAGGATTGGAGAGGTTCGGTGAGCAAATGAAGACCCTTTGAAGTCATATTGCATGGTACCCATTCCACGGGTTTCAACTACCCAGGTTTAAGGTATTCTTCCTTCAGCTAAAACATACATGTGGAACCTAGAGTATGATCAACCATGTGATCGGGAGACGTGTTCAAATATGTCTCAGTTTTCGTACCCTGGTACTCAGGTGCAACATTCCAGACACTTTACTAACACTCTCCCGACATGGAGAGTCAGTCCCTTTAACGTCCTGTTTGGCCCAGTTTGCAATTTCTGCGGAAGATGAACAGTAATAGGGAGAACCAATGAGAGACTAGCTGGAGGTGTCTGGACGGGCAAATTTAACTCTCATTTCCCACCAGGAAGAGGAAATAACGAAAGGCTCAGCGTGCCGTGCCGGAACCAGATTAGGGCCTGAAGCCATCCTGCGGTGTTGCGGCCAGCTCACAAGAAAGCGAGTTGAAGAAAGGAGCTCAGGGGCACTGTAATTCACAAACCTGCAGAGTTATAAATGACAGCTATGGTCCAAAAATATACTGAAGTAAGGCTGCCAAGAGGACTTGAAAGCGGGGCAGAATTGCAGGAAACCGATTTCAGGAGGTAGACTGGAATTGCATTGAAAGCATAGGAAAAGAGACAGAACGTCCACAATGATGCACTTGGTCAAAAAGGACGTATGCGTTTTTTCCTGAATATATTCAGGAAAAAACGCATACGCCCTTTTTGGCCAACCAAGCAAGCTTGCAAAGGAAATCTGCACTACAATGAAGTCTCACTTCCCACCGGTCAAAAGGGCCATCTGAAAAAAGTGTAAAATCCAGAAAGGCAGGACAGGCCATGGAGAACTGGGAGCCTTGTTATGCTGATGGGCGGGATGTAAATTGCCAACAGACACTCGGGAGAAGTGTATGGTGTTTCCTGAAACATCTAAAAAACAAAGCAACAGAGCCTAGGGCACTTCCACTTATGGTCCTATAGTTTAGGAAAATTAAAATCAAAAAGACACAGCCATCCCAAAGTTTGGAACAGCTCTGTTTACAAGAACCTCGTTTACAGTACAAGTTCAACATCGCAGAAAGTGAAAAATGGATAAAGAAGTGGTGGTATTTACTTACAAAGCAATATCACTCAGCAATGAAATCTATGTCATCAGGCCCTTAGCAGCACAATGAGTGGATTCAGGTATGATGATTCTAACTGAAATAAGTCACACAGAAAAATAAACATCATAAGATATCAGTAATACACGGAATGTAAACTTGGCTACACAGGAACTGAATTACAGAACAGAACAGGGTCTCAAATTTAGAAAACCAACTTATGCTTGCTTAAGGGGAAAGGTGAGTTGGGGTGCTGCATAAAACCAGAGATTGAAATGAGCACAGATAAAGTTCCTTAAGCCAAATATGGAATAGACAAGAGCTACTCCTTGCTCAACGAAATGGACTCAACACACCATATTAAACGCCTAAGAATGTACCTGACTAGTAAGTGTCTTAAAATCTATGGATTGCTATGTCTCCAAAACAGAATCAAGCATGTGTACAGGGGCATAAATGCAGCAGTGATAGGATTGGAGAGGTTCGGTGAGCAAATGAAGACCCTTTGAAGTCATATTGCATGGTAACCATTCCATGGGTTTCAACTACCCAGGTTTAAGGTATTCTTCCTTTAGCTAAAACATGCATGTGGAACCTAGAGCATGATCAACCATGTGATCGGGAGACGTGTTCAAATATGTCTCAGTTTTCGTACCTGGTACTCGGGTGCAACATTCCAGACGCTTTACTAACACTCTCCCGACTTGGAGAGTCAGCCCCTTTAACCTCCTGTTTGGCCCAGTTTGCAATTTCTGCGGAAGATGAACAGGAATAGCGAGAACCAATGAGAGACTAGCTGGAGGTGTCTGGACGGGCAAATTTAACTCTCATTTCCCACCAGGAAGAGGAAATAACCAAAGGCTCAGCGTGCTGTGCCGGAACCAGATTAGGGCGTGAAGCCATCCTGCGGTGTTGCGGCCAGCTCACAAGAAAGCGAGTTGAAGAAAGGAGCTCAGGGGCACTGTAATTCACAAACCTGCAGAGTTATAAATGACAGCTATCGTCCAAAAATATACTGAAGTAAGGCTGCCAAGAGGACTTGAAAGCGGGGCAGAATTGCAGGAAACCGATTTCAGGAGGTAGACTGGAATTGCATTGAAAGCATAGGAAAAGAGGCAGAACGTCCACAATGATGCACTTGGCCAAAAAGGGCGTATGCGTTTTTTCCTGAATATATTCAGGAAAAAACGCATACGCCCTTTTTGGCCAACCAAGCAAGCTTGCAAAGGAAATCTGCACTACAATGAAGTCTCACTTCCCCCCGGTCAAAAGGGCCATCTGAAAAAAGTGTAAAATCCAGAAAGCCAGGACAGGCCATGGAGAACTGGGAGCCTTGTTATGCTGATGGGCGGGATGGAAATTGCCAACAGACACTCGGGAGAAGTGTATGGTGTTTCCTGAAACATCTAAAAAACAAAGCAACAGAGCCTAGGGCACTTCCACTTATGGTCCTATAGCTTAGGAAAATTAAAATCAAAAAGACACAGCCACCCCAAAGTTTGGAACGGCTCTGTTTACAAGAACCTCGTTTACAGTACAAGTTCAACATCGCAGAAAGTGAAAAATGGATAAAGAAGTTGTGGTATTTACTTACAAAGCAATATCACTCAGCAATGAAATCTATGTCATCAGGCCCTTAGCAGCACAATGAGTGGATTCAGGTATGATGATTGTAACTGAAATAAGTCACACAGAAAAAGAAACATCATAAGATATCAGTAATACACGGAATGTAAACTTGGCTACACAGGAATTGAATTCCAAAACAGAACAGGGTCTCAAATTTAGAAAACCAACTTATGCTTGCTTAAGGGTAAAGGTGAGTTGGGGTGCTGCATAAAACCAGAGATTGAAATGAGCACAGATAAAGTTCCTTAAGCCAAATATGGAATAGACAAGAGCTACTCCTTGCTCAACGAAATGGACTCAACACCGCATATTAAACGCCTAAGAATGTACCTGACTAGTAAGTATCTTAAAAGTTATGGATTGCTATGTCCCGGAAAGAGAATCACACGTGTGTACAGGGGCATAAACGCAGCAGTGATAGGATTGGAGAGGTTCGGTGAGCAAATGAAGACCCTTTGAAATCATATTGCATGGTCCCCATTACACGGGTCTCAACTTTCCAGGTTTAAGATATTCTTCCTTCAGCTAAAACATGCATGTGGAACCCAGATTATGATCAACCGTTTGCACCGGAGATGTGTTCAAATATGTCTCAGTTTTCGTACCCTGGTACTCGGGTGCAACATTCCAGATGCTTTACTAACACTCTCCCCACTTGGAGAGTCAGTCCCTTTAACCTCCTGTTTCGCCCAGTTTGCAATTTCTTCGGAAGGTGAACAGGAATAGCGAGAACCAATGAGAGACTAGCTGGAGGGGTCTGGACGGGCAAATTTAACTCTCATTTCCCACCAGGAAGAGGAAATAACCAAAGGCTCAGCATGCCGTGCCGGAACCAGATTAGGGACTGAAGCCATCCTGCGGTGTTGCGGCCAGCTCAAAAGAAAGCGAGTTGAAGAAAGGAGCTCAGGGTCACTGTAATTCACAAACCTGCAGAGTTATAAATGACAGCTATCGTCCAAAAATATACTGAAGTAAGGCTGCCAAGAGGACTTGAAAGTGGGGCAGAATTGCAGGAAACCGATTTCAGGAGGTAGACTGGAATTGCATTGAAAGCATAGGAAAAGAGGCAGAACGTCCACAATGATGCACTTGGCCAAAAAGGGCGTATGCGTTTTTTCCTGAATATATTCAGGAATATTTTCAGGAAAAATATATTCAGGAAAAAACGCATACGCCCTTTTTGGCCAACCAAGCAAGCTTGCGAAGGAAATCTGCACTACAATGAAGTCTCACTTCCCCCCGGTCAAAAGGGCCATCTGAAAAAAGTATAAAATCCAGAAAGGCAGGACAGGCCATGAAGAACTGGGAGCCTTGTTATGCTGATGGGCGGGATGTAAATTGCTAACAGACACTCGGGAGAAGTGTATGGTGTTTCCTGAAACATCTAAAAAACAAAGCAACAGAGCCTAGGGCACTTCCACTTATGGTCCTATAGCTTAGGGAAATTAAAATCAAAAAGACACAGCCACCCCAAAGTTTGGGATGCCTCTGTTTACAAGAACCTCGTTTACGGTACAAGTTCAATATCACAGAAAGTGAAAAATGGATAAAGAACTTGTGGTACTTATGTACAATGCAGTATCACTCAGCAATGAAATCTATGTCATCAGGCCCATAGCAGCATAATGAGTGGATTCAGGTACGATGATTCTAACTGAAATAAGTCACACAGAAAAAGAAACATCATAAGATATCACTAATACACGGATGTAAACTTGGCTACACAGGAACTGAATTTCAAAACAGAACAGGGTCTCAAATTTAGAAAACCAACTTATGCTTGCTTAAGGGGAAAGGTGAGTTGGGGTGCTGCATAAAACCAGAGATTGAAATGAGCACAGATAAAGTTCCTTAAGCCAAATATGGAATAGACAAGAGCTACTCCTTGCTCAACGAAATGGACTCAACACCCCATATTAAACGCCTAAGAATGTACCTGACTAGTAAGTATCTTAAAACCTATGGATTGCTATGTCTCCAAAAGAGAATCAAGCGTGTGTACAGGGGCATAAACGCAGCAGTGATAGGATTGGAGAGGTTCGGTGAGCAAATGAAGACCCTTTGAAGTCATATTGCATTGTACCCATTACACGGGTCTCAACTCTCCAGGTTTAAGGTATTCTTCCTTCAGCTAAAACATGCATGTGGAACCCAGAGTATGATCAACCATGTGAACGGGATACGTGTTCAAATATGTCTCAGTTTTCCTCCCCTGGTACTCGGGTGCAACATTCCACATGCTTTACTAACACTCTCCACACTTGGAGAGTCAGCGCCTTTAACCTCCTGTTTGGCCCAGTTTGCAATTTCTGCGGAAGATGAACAGGAATAGGGAGAACCAAAGAGAGACTAGCTGGAGGTGTCTGGACGGGCAAATTTAACTCTCATTTCCCACCAGGAAGAGGAAATAACCAAAGGCTCAGCGTGCCGTGCCGGAACCAGATTAGGGCGTGAAGCCATCCTGCGGTGTTGCGGCCCGCTCACAAGAAAGCGAGTTGAAGAAAGGAGCTCAGGGGCACTGTAATTCACAAACCTGCAGAGTTATAAATGACAGCTATCGTCCAAAAATATACTGAAGTAAGGCTGCCAAGAGGACTTGAAAGCGGGGCAGAATTGCAGGAAACCGATTTCAGGAGGTAGACTGGAATTGCATTGAAAGCATAGGAAAAGAGGCAGAACGTCCACAATGATGCACTTGGCCAAAAAGTGCGTATGCGTTTTTTCCTGAATATATTCAGGAAAAAACGCATACGCCCTTTTTGGCCAACCAAGCAAGCTTGCAAAGGAAATCTGCACTACAATGAAGTCTCACTTCCCCCCGGTCAAAAGGGCCATCTGAAAAAAGTGTAAAATCCAGAAAGGCAGGACAGGCCATGGAGAACTGGGAGCCTTGTTATGCTGATGGGCGGGATGTAAATTGCCAACAGACACTAGGGAGAAGTGTATGGTGTTTCCTGAAACATCTAAAAAACAAAGCAACAGAGCCTAGGGCACTTCCACTTATGGTCCTATAGCTTAGGGAAATTAAAATCAAAAAGACACAGCCACCCCAAAGTTTGGGACGCCTCTGTTTACAAGAACCTCGTTTACAGTACAAGTTCAATATCGCAGAAAGTGAAAAATGGATAAAGAAGTTGTGGTATTTACTTACAAAGCAATATCACTCAGCAATGAAATCTATGTCATCAGGCCCTTAGCAGCACAATGAGTGGATTCAGGTATGATGATTCTAACTGAAATAAGTCACACAGAAAAAGAAACATCATAAGATATCAGTAATACACGGAATGTAAACTTGGCTACACAGGAACTGAATTACAGAACAGAACAGGGTCTCAAATTTAGAAAACCAACTTATGCTTGCTTAAGGGGAAAGGTGAGTTGGGGTGCTGAATAAAACCAGAGATTGAAATGAGCACAGATAAAGTTCCTTAAGCCAAATATGGAATAGACAAGAGCTACTCCTTGCTCAACGAAATGGACTCAACACCGCATATTAAACGCCTAAGAATGTACCTCACTAGTAAGTATCTTAAAACCTATGGATTGCTATGTCTCCGAAAGAGAATCAAGCATGTGTACAGGGGCATAAACGCAGCAGTGATAGGATTGGAGAGGTTCGGTGAGCAAATGAAGACCCTTTGAAGTCATATTGCATGGTACCCATTACACGGGTCTCAACTCTCGAGGTTTAAGGTATTCTTCCTTCAGCTAAAACATGCATGTGGAACCCAGAGTATGATCAACCGTGTGAACGGGAGACGTGTTCAAATATGTCTCAGTTTTCGTACCCTGGTACTCGGGTGCAACATTCCAGATGCTTTACTAACACGCTCCCGACTTGGAGAGTCAGTCCCTTTAACCTCCTGTTTGGCCCAGTTTGCAATTTCTGTGGAAGATGAACAGGAATAGCGAGAACCAATGAGAGACTAGCTGGAGGTGTCTGGACGGGCAAATTTAACTCTCATTTCCCACCAGGAAGAGGAATTAACCAAAGGCTCAGCGTACCGTGCCGGAACAAGATTAGGGCCTGAAGCCATCCTGCGGTGTTGCGGCCAGGTCACAAGAAAGCGAGTTGAAGAAAGGAGCTCAGGGGCACTGTAATTCACAAACCTGCAGAGTTATAAATGACAGCTATCGTCCAAAAATATACTGAAGTAAGGCTGCCAAGAGGACTTGAAAGTGGGGCAGAATTGCGGGAAACCGATTTCAGGAGGTAGACTGGAATTGCACTGAAAGCATAGGAAAAGAGGCAGAACGTCCACAGTGATGCACTTGGCCAAAAAGGGCGTATGCGTTTTTTCCTGAATATATTCAGGAAAAAACGCATACGCCCTTTTTGGCCAACCAAGCAAGCTTGCGAAGGAAATCTGCACTACAATGAAGTCTCACTTCCCCCCGGTCAAAAGGGCCATCTGAAAAAAGTGTAAAATCCAGAAAGGCAGGACAGGCCATGGAGAACTGGGAGCCTTGTTATGCTGATGGGCGGGATGTAAATTGCCAACAGACACTCGGGAGAACTGTATGGTGTTTCCTGAAACATCTAAAAAACAAAGCAACAGAGCCTCGGGCACTTCCACTTATGGTCCTATAGCTTAGGGAAATTAAAATCAAAAAGACACAGCCACCCCAAAGTTTGGGACGCCTCTGTTTACAAGAACCTCGTTTACAGTACAATTTCAATATTACAGAAATATAAAAATGGATAAAGAACTTGTGGTACTTACGTACAATGCAGTATCACTCAGCAATGAAATCTATGTCATCAGGCCCGTAGCAGCATAATGAGTGGATTCAGGTACGATGATTCTAACTGAAATAAGTCACACAGAAAAAGAAACATCATAAGTTATCACTAATACACGGAATGTAAACTTGGCTACACAGGAACTGAATTCCAAAACAGAACAGGGTCTCAAATTTAGAAAACCAACTTATGCTTGCTTAAGGGGAAAGGTGAGTTGGGGTGCTGCATAAAACCAGAGATTGAAATGAGCACAGATAAAGTTCCTTAAGCCAAATATGGAAGAGACAAGAGCTACTCCTTGCTCAACGAAATGGACTCAACACCGCATATTAAACGCCTAAGAATGTACCTGACTAGTAAGTATCTTAAAACCTATGGATTGCTATGTCTCCAAAAGAGAATCAAGCGTGTGTACAGGGGCATAAACACAGCAGTGATAGCATTGGAGAGGTTCGGTGAGCAAATGAAGACCCTTTGAAGTCATATTGCATGGTACCCATTCCACGGGTCTCAACTCTCCAGGTTTAAGGTATTCTTCCTTCATCTAAAACATGCATGTGGAACCCAGAGTATGATCAACCGTGTGAACGGGAGACGTGTTCAAATAGGTCTCAGTTTTCCTCCCCTGGTACTCGGGTGCAACATTCCAGACGCTTTACTAACACTCTCCCGACTTGGAGAGTCAGTCCCTTTAACCTCCTGTTTGGCTCAGTTTGCAATTTCTGCGGAAGATGAACAGGAATAGGGAGAACCAATGAGAGACTAGCTGGAGGTGTCTGGACGGGCAAATTTGACTCTCATTTCCCACCAGGAAGAGGAAATAACCAAAGGCTCAGCGTGCCGTGCCGGAACCAGATTAGGGCCTGAAGCCATCCTGCGGTGTTGCGGCCAGGTCACAAGAAAGCGAGTTGAAGAAAGGAGCTCAGGGGCACTGTAATTCACAAACCTGCAGAGTTATAAATGACAGCTATCGTCCAAAAATATACTGAAGTAAGGCTGCAAGAGGACTTGAAAGCGTGGAAGAATTGCAGGAAACCGATTTCAGGAGGTAGACTGGAATTGCATTGAAAGCATAGGAAAAGAGGCAGAAGGTCCACAATGATGCACTTGGCCAAAAAGGGCGTATGCGTTTTTTCCTGAATATATTCAGGAAAAAACGCATACGCCCTTTTTGGCCAACCAAGCAAGCTTGCAAAGGAAATCTGCACTACAATGAAGTCTCACTTCCCCCCGGTCAAAAGGGCCATCTGAAAAAAGTGTAAAATCCAGAAAGGCAGGACAGGCCATGGAGAACTGGGAGCCTTGTTACGCTGATGGGCGGGATGTAAATTGCCAACAGACACTCAGGAGAAGTGTATGGTGTTTCCTGAAACATCTAAAAAACAAAGCAACAGAGCCTAGGGCACTTCCACTTATGGTCCTATAGCTTAGGGAAATTAAAATCAAAAAGACACAGCCACCCCAAAGTTTGGGACGCCTCTGTTTACAAGAACCTCGTTTACAGTACAAGTTCAACATCACAGAAAGTGAAAAATGGATAAAGAAGTTGTGGTATTTACTTACAAAGCAATATCACTCAGCCATGAAATCTATGTCATCAGGCCCTTAGCAGCACAATGAGCGGATTCAGGTATGATGATTCTAACTGAAATAAGTCACACAGAAAATGAAACATCATAAGATATCAGTAATACACGGAATGTAAACTTGGCTACACAGGAACTGAATTACAGAACAGAACAGGGTCTTAAATTTAGAAAACCAACTTATGCTTGCTTAAGGGGAAATGTGAGTTGGGGTGCTTCATAAAACCAGAGATTGAAATGAGCACAGATAAAGTTCCTTAAGCCAAATGTAGAATAGACAAGAGCTACTCCTTGCTCAACGAAATGGACTCAACACCCCATATTAAACGCCTAAGAATGTACCTGACTAGTAAGTATCTTAAAACCTATGGATTGCTATGTCTCCGAAAGTGAATCAAGCATGTGTACAGGGGCATAAACACAGCAGTGATAGGATTGGAGAGGTTCGGTGAGGCAATGAAGACCCTTTGTAGTCATATTGCATGGTACCCATTCCACGGGTCTTAACTCTCCAGGTTTAAGGTACTCTTCCTTCAGCTAAAACATGCATGTGGAACCCAGAGTATGATCAACCATGTGATCGGGAGACGTGTTCAAATATGTCTCAGTTATCGTACCCTGGTACTCGGGTGCAACATTCCAGACGCTTTACTAACACTCTCCCGACTTGGAGAGTCAGCGCCTTTAACCTCCTGTTTGGCCCAGTTTTCAATTTCTGCGGAAGATGAACAGGAATACCGAGAACCAATGAGAGACTAGCTGGAGGTGTCTGGACGGGCAAATTTAACTCTCATTTCCCACCAGGAAGAGGAATTAACCAAAGGCTCAGTGTGCCATGCCGGGACCAGATCAGGGTCTGAAGCCATCCTGCGGTGTTGCGGCTAGCTCACAAGAAAGCGAGTTGAAGAAAGGAGCTCAGGGGCACTGTAATTCACAAACCTGCAGAGTTATAAATGACAGCTATCGTCCAAAAATATACTGAAGTAAGGCTCCCAAGGGGACTTGAACGCGGGGCAGAATTGCAGGAAACCGATTTCAGGAGGTAGACTGGAATTGCATTGAAAGCATAGGAAAAGAAGCAGAACGTCCACAATGATGCACTTGCCCAAAAAGGGCGTATGCGTTTTTTCCTGAATATATTCAGGAAAAAACGCATACACACTTTTTGGCCAACCAAGCAAGCTTGCAAAGGAAATGTGCACTACAATGAAGTCTCACGTCCCCCCGGTCAAAAGGGCCATCTGAAAAAAGTGTAAAATCCAGAAAGGCAGGACAGGCCATAGAGAACTGGAAGCCTTGTTATGCTGATAGGCGGGATGGAAATTGCCAACAGACACTCGGGAGAAGTGTATGGTGTTTCCTGAAACATCTAAAAAACAAAGCAACAGAGCCTAGGGCACTTCCACTTATGGTCCTATAGCTTAGGGAAATTAAAATCAAAAAGACACAGCCACCCCAAAGTTTGGGACGCCTCTGTTTACAAGAAACTCGTTTACAGTACAAGTTCAACATCGCAGAAAGTGAAAAATGGATAAAGAACTTGTGGTACTTACGTACAATGCAGTATCACTCAGCCATGAAATCTATGTCATCAGGCCCTTAGCAGCACAATGAGTGGATTCAGGTATGATGATTCTAACTGAAATAAGTCACACAGAAAAAGAAACATCATAAGATATCAGTAATACACGGAATGTAAACTTGGCTACAGAGGAACTGAATTACAGAACAGAACAGGGTCTCAAATTTAGAAAACCAACTTATGCTTGCTTAAGGGGAAAGGTGATTTCGGGTGTTGCATAAAACCAGAGATTGAAATTAGCACAGATAAAGTTCCTTAAGCCAAATATGGAATAGACAAGAGCTACTCCTTGCTCAACGAAATGGACTCAACACCGCATATTAAACGCCTAAGAATGTACCTGACTAGTAAGTATCTGAAAACCTATGGATTGCTATGTCTCCGAAAGAGTATCAAGCATGTGTACAGGGACATAAACGCAGCAGTGATAGGATTGGAGAGGTTCGGTGATCAAATGAAGACCCTTTGAAGTCATATTGCATGGTACCCATTCCACGGGTTTCAACTACCCAGGTTTAAGGTATTCTTCCTTCAGCTAAAACATGCATGTGGAACCTAGAGTATGATCAACCATATGATCAGGAGACGTGTGCAAATATGTCTCAGTTTTCGTACCCTGGTACTCGGGTGCAACATTCCAGATGCTTTACTAACACTCTCCCGACTTGGGGAGTCAGTCCCTTTAACCTCCTGTTTGGCCCAGTTTGCAATTTCTGCGGAAGATGAACAGGAATAGCGAGAACCAATGAGAGACTAGCTGGAGGTGTCTGGACGGGCAAATTTAACTCTCATTTCCCACCAGGAAGAGGAATTAACCAAAGGCTCAGCGTGCCGTGCCAGAACCAGATTAGGGCCTGAAGCCATCCTGCGGTGTTGCGGCCAGGTCACAAGAAAGCGAGTTGAAGAAAGGAGCTCAGGGGCACTGTAATTCACAAACCTGCAGAGTTATAAATGACAGCTATCGTCCAAAAATATACTGAAGTAAGGCTGCCAAGAGGACTTGAAAGCGGGGCAGAATTGCAGGAAACCAATTTCAGGAGGTAGACTGGAATTGCATTGAAAGCATAGGAAAAGAGGCAGAATGTCCACAATGATGCACTTGGCCAAAAAGGGCGTATGCGTTTTTTCCTGAATATATTCAGGAAAAAACGCATACGCCCTTTTCGGCCAACCAAGCAAACTTGCAAAGGAAATCTGCACTACAATGAAGTCTCACTTCCCCCCGGTCAAAAGGGCCATCTGAAAAAAGTGTAAAATCCAGAAAGGCAGGACAGGCCATGGAGAACTGGGAGCCTTGTTATGCTGATGGGCGGGATGTAAATTGCCAACAGACACTCAGGAGAAGTGTATGGTGTTTCCTGAAACATCTAAAAAACAAAGCAACAGAGCCTAGGGCACTTCCACTTATGGTCCTATAGCTTAGGGAAATTAAAATCAAAAAGACACAGCCACCCCAAAGTTTGGGACGCCTCTGTTTACAAGAACCTCGTTTACAGTACAAGTTCAACATCACAGAAAGTGAAAAATGGATAAAGAAGTTGTGGTATTTACTTACAAAGCAATATCACTCAGCCATGAAATCTATGTCATCAGGCCCTTAGCAGCACAATGAGCGGATTCAGGTATGATGATTCTAACTGAAATAAGTCACACAGAAAATGAAACATCATAAGATATCAGTAATACACGGAATGTAAACTTGGCTACACAGGAACTGAATTACAGAACAGAACAGGGTCTTAAATTTAGAAAACCAACTTATGCTTGCTTAAGGGGAAATGTGAGTTGGGGTGCTTCATAAAACCAGAGATTGAAATGAGCACAGATAAAGTTCCTTAAGCCAAATGTAGAATAGACAAGAGCTACTCCTTGCTCAACGAAATGGACTCAACACCCCATATTAAACGCCTAAGAATGTACCTGACTAGTAAGTATCTTAAAACCTATGGATTGCTATGTCTCCGAAAGTGAATCAAGCATGTGTACAGGGGCATAAACACAGCAGTGATAGGATTGGAGAGGTTCGGTGAGGCAATGAAGACCCTTTGTAGTCATATTGCATGGTACCCATTCCACGGGTCTTAACTCTCCAGGTTTAAGGTACTCTTCCTTCAGCTAAAACATGCATGTGGAACCCAGAGTATGATCAACCATGTGATCGGGAGACGTGTTCAAATATGTCTCAGTTATCGTACCCTGGTACTCGGGTGCAACATTCCAGACGCTTTACTAACACTCTCCCGACTTGGAGAGTCAGCGCCTTTAACCTCCTGTTTGGCCCAGTTTTCAATTTCTGCGGAAGATGAACAGGAATACCGAGAACCAATGAGAGACTAGCTGGAGGTGTCTGGACGGGCAAATTTAACTCTCATTTCCCACCAGGAAGAGGAATTAACCAAAGGCTCAGTGTGCCATGCCGGGACCAGATCAGGGTCTGAAGCCATCCTGCGGTGTTGCGGCTAGCTCACAAGAAAGCGAGTTGAAGAAAGGAGCTCAGGGGCACTGTAATTCACAAACCTGCAGAGTTATAAATGACAGCTATCGTCCAAAAATATACTGAAGTAAGGCTCCTAAGGGGACTTGAACGCGGGGCAGAATTGCAGGAAACCGATTTCAGGAGGTAGACTGGAATTGCATTGAAAGCATAGGAAAAGAAGCAGAACGTCCACAATGATGCACTTGCCCAAAAAGGGCGTATGCGTTTTTTCCTGAATATATTCAGGAAAAAACGCATACACACTTTTTGGCCAACCAAGCAAGCTTGCAAAGGAAATGTGCACTACAATGAAGTCTCACGTCCCCCCGGTCAAAAGGGCCATCTGAAAAAAGTGTAAAATCCAGAAAGGCAGGACAGGCCATAGAGAACTGGAAGCCTTGTTATGCTGATAGGCGGGATGGAAATTGCCAACAGACACTCGGGAGAAGTGTATGGTGTTTCCTGAAACATCTAAAAAACAAAGCAACAGAGCCTAGGGCACTTCCACTTATGGTCCTATAGCTTAGGGAAATTAAAATCAAAAAGACACAGCCACCCCAAAGTTTGGGACGCCTCTGTTTACAAGAAACTCGTTTACAGTACAAGTTCAACATCGCAGAAAGTGAAAAATGGATAAAGAACTTGTGGTACTTACGTACAATGCAGTATCACTCAGCCATGAAATCTATGTCATCAGGCCCTTAGCAGCACAATGAGTGGATTCAGGTATGATGATTCTAACTGAAATAAGTCACACAGAAAAAGAAACATCATAAGATATCAGTAATACACGGAATGTAAACTTGGCTACAGAGGAACTGAATTACAGAACAGAACAGGGTCTCAAATTTAGAAAACCAACTTATGCTTGCTTAAGGGGAAAGGTGATTTCGGGTGTTGCATAAAACCAGAGATTGAAATGAGCACAGATAAAGTTCCTTAAGCCAAATATGGAATAGACAAGAGCTACTCCTTGCTCAACGAAATGGACTCAACACCGCATATTAAACGCCTAAGAATGTACCTGACTAGTAAGTATCTGAAAACCTATGGATTGCTATGTCTCCGAAAGAGTATCAAGCATGTGTACAGGGACATAAACGCAGCAGTGATAGGATTGGAAAGGTTCGGTGATCAAATGAAGACCCTTTGAAGTCATATTGCATGGTACCCATTCCACGGGTTTCAACTACCCAGGTTTAAGGTATTCTTCCTTCAGCTAAAACATGCATGTGGAACCTAGAGTATGATCAACCATATGATCAGGAGACGTGTGCAAATATGTCTCAGTTTTCGTACCCTGGTACTCGGGTGCAACATTCCAGATGCTTTACTAACACTCTCCCGACTTGGGGAGTCAGTCCCTTTAACCTCCTGTTTGGCCCAGTTTGCAATTTCTGCGGAAGATGAACAGGAATAGCGAGAACCAATGAGAGACTAGCTGGAGGTGTCTGGACGGGCAAATTTAACTCTCATTTCCCACCAGGAAGAGGAATTAACCAAAGGCTCAGCGTGCCGTGCCAGAACCAGATTAGGGCCTGAAGCCATCCTGCGGTGTTGCGGCCAGGTCACAAGAAAGCGAGTTGAAGAAAGGAGCTCAGGGGCACTGTAATTCACAAACCTGCAGAGTTATAAATGACAGCTATCGTCCAAAAATATACTGAAGTAAGGCTGCCAAGAGGACTTGAAAGCGGGGCAGAATTGCAGGAAACCAATTTCAGGAGGTAGACTGGAATTGCATTGAAAGCATAGGAAAAGAGGCAGAATGTCCACAATGATGCACTTGGCCAAAAAGGGCGTATGCGTTTTTTCCTGAATATATTCAGGAAAAAACGCATACGCCCTTTTCGGCCAACCAAGCAAACTTGCAAAGGAAATCTGCACTACAATGAAGTCTCACTTCCCCCCGGTCAAAAGGGCCATCTGAAAAAAGTGTAAAATCCAGAAAGGCAGGACAGGCCATGGAGAACTGGGAGCCTTGTTATGCTGATGGGCGGGATGTAAATTGCCAACAGACACTCGGGAGAAATGTATGTTGTTTCCTGAAACATCTAAAAAAAAAAGCAACAGAGCCTAGGGCACTTCCACTTATGGTCCTATAGCTTAGGGAAATTAAAATCAAAAAGACACAGCAACCCCAAAGTTTGGGACGCCTCTGTTTACAAGAACCTCGTTTACCGTACAAGTTCAATATCACAGAAAGTGAAAAATGGATAAAGAACTTGTGGTACTTACATATAATGCAGTATCACTCAGCAATGAAATCTATGTCATCAGGCCCTTAGCAGCACAATGAGTGGATTCAGGTACGATGATTCTAACTGAAATAAGTCACACAGAAAAAGAAACATCATAAGATATCACTAATACACGGAATGTAAACTTGGCTACACATGAACTGAATTACAAAACAGAACAGGGTTTCAAGTTTAGAAAACCAACTTATGCCTGCTTAAGGGGGAAGGTGAATTGGGGTGCTGCATAAAAGCAGAGTTTGAAATTAGCACAGATACCGTTCCATAAGCCAAATATGTAATAGACAAGACCTACCCCTTGCTCAACAAAATGGATTCAACAATGAGGTATCACCTCACACCTGGTAGAATAGGCATCATAGAAAATCTACAAACAGAAAATGCTGGAAAGGGTGTGGAGAAAAGGAACCCTCTTCCACTATTGTTGGGAATATAAATTGATACAGTCATTATGGAGAACAATATGGAATTTCTTAAGAAACTGACAATAGAATTACCATATGATACAGCAATCCCAGTACTGGACATATACCCAGACAAAACCATAAATCAAAAAGAGTCATTCACCGCAATGTTCATTGCATCGCTATTTACAATATCGAGGTAATGGAAGCAACCTAAATGCCCACAGACAGACGAATGCATAAAGCTGTGGTACTTATATAAAATGGAATATTACTAAGCCATGAAAAGGAATGAAATTGGGTCATTTGTAGAGACGTCGATGGATCTAGAGACTGTCATACAGAGTGAAGTAAGTCAGAAAGAGAAAAACAAATCTTGTATATTCATGCATATATGTGGAACCTAGAAAAACTGTACAGATTAACCATTTTGCAAGGCATAAATAGAGCAACAGATGTAGACAACAAACGTATGGACAACAAGGGGGGAAAGCTGTTGGGGGGGTGGTGGTGGCAGGAGTTGAGAGACTGGGATTGGCATGTATACATTTATATGTATAAAATAGATAACCAATAAGAACCTGCTGTATAAAAATATAAAATAAAATTCAAAATTAAAAAGAAATAAAATTTAAAAAATAAAACAGAAAAAACAATTATTCCCTGCACATACATGTATTTCTATGAATAAATTATTTCCATGCTTATATCTGTAAATACAAAAAAGAGGAATAAAATCTACCTTGAACCAAAAACGAAAAAGAGAAAAAAACACAGAACCCACCAGTTACACAGAGGAAAACCGTATCAGGGCACTTGCTCCAGTTGTAAACAATTCTGAAGTTGGTCAGTGGTGGGGAATCGTCTCCCATTCAGCCAGCAGCCCCCACGCAACAAACGTCCTCATTGCAAAGCTGGGGCACCGTGCCGAGGCATCTGTGAGTAAACGTGAGCTGAGCCCCAGGCCAGTTGCTGCTGAACTATTCCCACCCGTCCCAGGTAAAACACCTGAATATATACAAGGACTTGAAAGCCTAGAGGAAGGGCCATAGAGCCACACGAGTGACAGCATGCCGGCCGACTTGGTGCCTGCAGGCCAGCCAGGATGGTCCTGGCCCTGGGTGCTCTTCTGGAAGATTTCCATTTCCCTGCCTGAGATACCCATCCTGTCCCTGCCCCCACTGCTTTTTTCCTTCCTCACCTCTGCCCAGGGAGAAATTCCAGCAGCAGGTATGGGTGACACATCCTCTTCTTTAGCAGGTGGCAGCCTGGCAACTGCTGCAGAAAGTCCAGCAGAGCCCCACTCACACTGGGCCACCCACAAAGCCGTGGCCTCTCACTCCCTCCCACCAGCCCAGCCCCGAGACTGCTGACAGGGCAGAGAAAATGGCGTCAGGCACGGCTGCAGGGGCTCTTGCTGCCTGGAGTGGTATTTATATTGATCTCAACCCAGGCACACCTGGGGAGGGCTGGCCGGCACAGTAAGGCTGCCCAGGTCAGCCAATCATCACCCCTCAGGGGCTCACAGTTGCAGAAAATGGAACTTGCTGAACCGGCCAGGTCCAAGGAACAGGTGTGGGCTCCTGAGAGTCAGGATAGACAAGGGGCTGCAGCTTTGGCTTGTTTTCTAATCATTTTATCTGGCCCATGAGTGGGAGACAACTTCAAGAAAACCCTCTCCTAATGAGAGGAACCCAGGAGTCAGGGAGAGGAGGGGTGGGTGGTGGTTGGAGACAGAGGCCTGGTGCCCCGGGTGCAGTGGAAGTCTCTGGAAGACCAGGTGGAGGGAGGCCTCACGGAGTGATGCCCAGGGTCACAGACCTGTCGCAGCTGCTGTTTGTTAGTTCAAGTCCTGCTCTGAGGTGCTCTGTGTCAGCTCTGAGCGACAGGTGAGCTGGGGGTGCTCTGCAATGAGGGCTATGTGCACGGTTCCTGTGTGCCCAGCCCTGCCACGGTACCTGCAAGGGTAGCTCTGTATCCTGGGAGGGGCCTGACCACGAGAGCCCCGTGGGCTGGGGTGGGGGTGGGGTACCTGCCCAGGTGAGCTCCATATTCTGGGATTGGTCTGACCACGAGAGCCCCATGGGCTGCTGGGGACCTGGTAAAGGATGTCAGGACAGTCAGTGAAGCCACCGAGGATATACCTCCAGTTGCTCCTAATTCCTACACCCTGCTGGTCATTCTACCAACCACCAGGACATGGTATTCTGTATTAGTCTTCAATGATGCCTTCTTTTGTATTCCATTAGTCCCAGAGTCACAAGAAATTTTGGCTTGTGAGTGGCAGGACTCAACATACAACTAAAACAATACTTCCGGGCCGTCTGGCCCCAAGGGTGCAAAAGTTCCCACACCATCTTTGGGGAAAGCTTAGCTAAAGACCTAAAAGTTCTACCTCTGGAAAAGGAAACCCTCCTTCAATGTGCAGATGACATTCTGATCGCCAGCCCTACTAAGGAGGCCTCTGAACTACCAAGCCAATAAAGGATAGAAGTTGTCCAAGAAAAAGCTCAAATATCACAGACTGCGGTGACCTGCCTGGGCTTCATTCTCACAGAAGGTCAGAGAAGCCCATCCCAGGAAAGGGAAGAAACCATTTTCAGCCTTACCCCTTTCTAAAACTAGAAGAGAGCTTAGGGGTTCCTGGGGAGGCCAGGGTTTGCTGCTTCTGGATCCCTAACTACAGTCTACTAGCTGGGCCTCTATATGAAACACTGAAAGGAAAAGATGATGATCCTTTTGAATAGAATCCAGAAGTGGCCTTTCAAGAATGGAAAGAGCAGTCAATTCAGACCCTTGCCCTGGAACTCCCTAATTTAGCTAAACCCTTTGACCTTTACATTCCCGGTGAAAGGTGAATCGCCATTGGAGAATTAGTGCAAAAACTGGGACCACTTGAAATGGAACAATGCAAGAATGCCATCCAGGTAGGATAAACTACGGTCACCAAGGGGCTTGGCCCACTGCCACATCTGGCCAAGATACTGGCGGTATCTAAAAACCTGGAAATCAGCAGCCCAAAAGGCCACCTCCCTCCTAAGGGAAAAGGACCCCACGTGGTGATCCTAACCACCAACCATGCCCTGAAGTTGCAGGGTTCGCTCCGTGGGCACACCGACCTCGAGTGAGGAGGCCCTCCAACTCCAACATCCAGAGAGATAACCGGGGGCAACAGGGCACCATGACGACTCGTGTGAACATCACTTGACCTGGAGTTTCTCTCATAAAACAACAAGGGTGTGTCCCAAAAGAGTAGACTACTGCTTGCAGGACTTACTGCACCCAGAGGGGAGCTAATAATCTTGGCGGGGGAACCGTATATCACACTGTCACCATAGAAAAGCCTACAGACACCGTGATGATGGTGGCCAATAAGACCGGCTGGACTCCTGTTTACTTCAAAAGGCTGTTGACTCAGTAGCCATCATGGTCCTTGATCACCACTGACCCTGGACTGTCTGGGAGTTGAGCGGGCAGGGCTCTGACACCTGGTGCTGTTTGTACGTTAATTCAGGGGCCTAATTGAAGAAAGCGCAGACTACTGGTCAGAGCATCTAGGCTGGCAGAAACGGTCAGCCTAAGGTGGCCGAACAAATGTGGGGCGGGGTGAAACCGGCCCCCACAGCGTCTCTGCACCTCTCTTTCCTGGACCCTTAAAGGTCATTAGAATCTATAACACTTCCAATGCTGGTGCTCAGGTGGACGAGCAGGGAGGCAGGGGTCCTGGGGACAATCAACGTCACCGGGAGGCTGCTGGGGAGAAGCTCTGACCCTCGCCCCAGGGTATGAGGGCTCCCAACTCAGCACTCAGCAGTTACAGAAGAAGGGTCTGCACCCTCAGCACTCCAAGAATGAGGAACGGGACAAAAGGCAGAGGAGGGGTTTGTCCCCAGCAAAGCCCATTAAAAATCCCTGGGAGATAAAAATAGAATCTGGGCAATAAAGTCAAGTCTAACCTTTTTTATCCTTTGTGCTTTGTCTAATTTCACGTGCTCCTAGGGTCCCGCATGCAGAGGTTCCACACCCGGCACTTCAGACCAGATTTCCTAGTGCAGAATGGCTGGGTCGACACCTCAGCTCCTGGGGCCCAGTGCAGACTCCACGATATAGAGCCTGAGCTACAGCCAACCCAGCCCTCGAGAGCTCCACCACCTCCCTCCCTCCCACTGACTCTGACAGGATCTCTACACAGCAGCCCAGCCCACAGCCCACGGGGTAGTGCATGCTCTCACCTCTCCATTCTCTGATCAAAATATAAAGTTTCCTTTGCTTGTGAACCAAACTCAGTCTCGATCTGTTGGCCCCAATGACACTGGGCAGGGGGACACTTGTTGGGGTCCACTCTGGAGGATCAGTAACAGAAATTGAGACTATTGTAACCTCAATGAACAGATGTGTGAGCCAAACTGTAGTTAACATAGAACAGTGTATAAGGCTCGGGTAAAATAAGATGTTTCTAACACTTCCATTTGATATTTCCATCACTTTTTATAAGCAAGTTCAGTGAAAAGGTTTGTCTTATTTGTCAGGTCAATATTAGAGAAACGAAGTGATTTCTTTCCAAGGATGTACATCTAATAATCTTGGTTAAACCTTCAATCTTGTTTTAAATGCTTTTCCATTGAAAATGATACCTCTCTTTCAGCTCCCCCATTTCTGAGAAGTATAAAATCTTATAATTTATTATTACCAAAGGGGAAAGGTGGGAGGAGGGATAAATTAACAGTTTGGAATTAACACATACACACTGCTATGTATAAAATAGATCATCAACAAGGAACTACTGTATAGCACAGGGAACTACACTCAACATTTTGCAATAACCTATAAGGGGAAATAATCTGAAAAAGAATAGATATTTTTATTGACATCATCTATCAATGATAGTTAAAGTGTAGCCTAAGGGAAGCTGGTGGTGAGTGCTTCTGACCCTGAAGACTTCAATCATCTAAAGTTTGGACTCTGCCTACTTCCCAAGGCCCTTAATGAACATATGTGTAGCCGTAGCTTAAAAAATTCCCCAGTTTGGGTTTCGGGGAGACACTGATTTTGAAAAAGCCCTGGTGTTCTCCTTACATGAATGGGACTCTTCCTACTGCTAAAACATGTCTGTCACACCCAGAGGATGGTATACCGTCTGATCGGGAAGAGTTTGGAAAAGGCATCTCATCTCCTCATCTCCTGGTGCTCGGGTTCACCCCTCCAGCGTCTTTACTAACAGTCTCCCCACTTGGAGATGTCAGCACTGTCAACATCCTGTTGCGTACAGTTTGGAATTTGTCCAGAGGATGAAGCGGAAGGATGAGGAACAATGAGAGACAAGTCCTAGGTGTTCAGACAGGCACATGTCACTCTAATTTCCAATCAGGAAGACGAATTGACCAAAGGCTAGGGTTGCCCATGGAAACAGTATAGGGCTTGAGGAAATCCCGCTGCTTTGTGGCCAGTTCCCATAAACACAAGTTGAACAATGGAACTCAGGGGCAGTAAAATTCACAAAACTGCAGAGTTGAAAATATCCATCACTGAAAAATGTCTTGAGGAAAGTCAGAGAAAAGGGCTTGTAAGCAAGGGAGAATGGCAGGAAAGGGATTTGAGGAGGTAGAAAGGACTCGCCATTAAGCACAAGAAAAGGAGCTGAACATTGCCAACATTGCAGTTGGCCAAAAAGGGTGTATGCGTTTTTTTCTGTATATATTCAAGAAAAGGGCATACACTTTTTTAGCCAACCAAACAGGTGGGCACTGGAAGTCAATACTACAAAAGATATCACTTCGCATCAGTCAGAAGAGCCATCCTCATAAAGCGTATACAACAGAAATGCAGGACAGGGCAACGAGAAGAGGGAGCCCTGTGAGACTTATAGTGGAAATGTATATTGCCAACGGCCATTCTGGAGAAGTGTATTGTGTTTACTAAAGCATCTAAAAAATGAGCTACAGAGCATAGGGCACTTGCACTCATGGGCGTATATCTTGGGAAAAACAAAAATCGAGAGGACACAGGCACCCCAATGTTTACCCCCTCTCTGTTTAAAAGATCCTCGACTAGGATATAACTTAAATGTCTCTGGAGGGAAAAAATGGATAGAGATGTGGTACTTAGGTAGAGTGGAATATTATTCAGCCTGGAAATCAATGAAATATGGCCAGTTGTAACAACTCCGGAGGAGTTACGTACGATCATTCTAAGTGACATAATTCAAAAAGAAAAAGACACATATCATAAGATATCACTTAAAGGTGGAATCCAAAATGGCTACACATGAAATAAATTACAAAACAAAAACATAGTCAAATATGTAGAAAACACGCATAAGGCTGCTAAACGGGAAAGGTGGGGAGGGGTGAGGCATCATCCAGGAGGTTGAAATTAGCAAAGATACCATTCCAAATACCAAACTGATAATCAACAAGGCCTACACGGTAGCTAAAAGAACTGCACTCAGCACACTCAAGTCACCGGAAAAGAATATATACGACTGGTAAGAATCTGAAAAAGAATTTATTGATGTCTCTCTGTACGTGAATCAAGTGGATGTACAGCAGCAAGAAACAGAGCTTTGAAAATCAGCTGTAACCAATATAGTAATAAATTGAAAAAAATAAACGACAGAGAGACAGAGAAAACCTCTTACAACTTTTCCTCAGGGACGGTGATGCAACATGGATTGAACACATCTAGACCCACAGCAGGATGAGACATAAGGCTGGAAACTGTTTGCGCTAAGAGAAATGTGAGGTTGGGTGAGGAAATGCACACCCTTTAAAGTAATACTACCTGGTACCCATTCAATGGGTCCCAAATCTGCAGGTTCAAGGGATCTTCCTACAGCTAAAACATGCATGGAAAACCCAGAGGACTGTACACCATGTGATCGGGAGATGTGTCTAAAATGCACCTCATTTATCCTCTCCTGGTGCTCCTGTTCACCATTCCAGCCACGTTACTTAGAATCTCCCCACTTGGAGAATCAGCACATTTAAACTTCTGTTTCACACATTTTGCAAATTGTGAGGAGGATGAACAGGAAGAGGGGGAACCAATGAGAGAAGAGTTGTAGGGGTTTGGACGGGCACATATCACTCTAATTTCCCATTAAGAATAAGAATTAAAGAAAGGCTCAGCCTGCCTCGCCGGAGCCAAAATAGGGCCTGAAGCAATCCTGCGGGTTTGAGGCCAGCTCACAAAAGAACAACTTAAAAAATGGAGCTCAGGGTCACTGCAATTCACAAACCTGCAGAGTTATAAATGAAAACTAACGTCCAAAAATATGTTGAGGTAAGGCAAAGAAGAGGATCTGAATGCAAGACAGAATTGCAAGAAACAGATTTCAAGAGATAGATTGGACTCGTCTTTAACGCACATGAAAAGCGGCAGAATTTCGACAATGATGCAGTTGGCCCAAAAGGGCGTATGCGTTTTTTCCTGATTATATCCAGGAAAAAACGCATACGCACTTTATGGGCAACGAAGCAAGCAAGCAATGCAAATGTGCACAACAAAGAAGTCTCACTTCCCACCGGTCAAAAGGGCCATCCTAAAAAATTGTAAAAACCAGAAATGCAGGACAGGCCATGGAGAACAGGGAGCCTTTATACGCTGATGGGCAGTGTGTGAACTGCCGAGAGCCACTCTGGAGAAGTGTGTGGTGGTTCCTAAATCATCTAAAAAACAGAGCTACAGAGCATAGGACACTTCCAATCATGGGAGTATATCTAGGGAAGTCTAAAAATCAACAAGACACAAGCACACCACAGTTTAGGGCTACTCTGTTTACAAGAACCTCAACTTCAGTACACCTTAAATATCCCAGGAAAGAGAACAATGGATAAAGAAGATGTGGTACTTATGTACAATGGAATATCTCTTCACCATGAAATCAATGTAATAAGGCTAGTAGAAGGATAAAGAGTGGATTTAGGTCCGATAATATTACTTGAAATAAGTCAAACAGAAAAAGAAACATATCATAAGATATCACTTATAGAGGGAGGGTAAATATGGCTGCACAAGAAATGAATTACAGAACAGAACAGTGTCTCACATTTAGAAAACACACTTATGTCAGCTTAAGGGGAAAGGAGAGGTGGGGTGATGCATAAAACCAGAGTTTGAAATTAGCACAGATACCGTTCAATAAACCAAATAGGTATTAGACAAGATCTACACCTTGCTCAATGAACTGGCCTCAACACACCCTATACACTGCAGAGAAATATATCTGAGTAATAAGAATCTTAAAACCCATGTATTGATATATCTCCATAAGGGAATCAAGTGTGTGCAGAGCGGCACAAACACAGCAGTGAAAATGAGCTAAACCCCATTATAGAAATAAATTTTAAAAACAAAACGCTGAAACAATGAAAGAGAGAAAAATTCTTACAAAATTCGCTCTGGGGCTGTGATGCAACCTGGATTGACCACATATAAACCCACAGCTGGATAAGACATAAGGCTGGACACTTGGGGCTGAGAGGATTGGTGAGCTTTGGTGAGCAACTGCCGAAAGTTTAATGCAATACTTCATGCTACTCAGTGCAAGGGTCCAACACTACAGGTTGAAGGGAATCTTCCTACAGCTAAACCATGCTTGGGAAACCCAGCGACTGGTATACCATATGATCGGGAAAGGTTTCTAAAACACACCTCATTTTTGCTCACCTGGGGCTCCGGATCGACATTCCAGCCGCTTTACTAACAACATCCCCACATGGAGAGTCAATGCCTTTAAGTTCTGGTATCGCACAGTCTGCAGTTAGTGCGGAGGATGAATGGGAATAGGGGGAACCAGTGAGAAAATAGCTGTAGCGGTTTCAATGGGCACATGTCACTCTAATTTCACATCAGTAAGAAGAATTAACCAAAGGCACAGCAAGGTGCCGCAGAAGAAGAATAGGGCTTCAAGGAATCCTGTGGTTATGGGGTAAGATCACAAAAATAAGAGCTGAAAAATGGAGCTAAGGGCCACTGGAATTCAAAAACCTGCAGAGTTATAAAGGCCAACTATTTTCAAAAAATATATTGAGGTAAGGCTATGAAGAAGCATTGAAAGCAAGGCAGAATTGCAGGAAACCGATTTCAGGAGGTACACTGGAATTGCACTGAAAACATATGAAGAGAGTCAGAACATCGACAATGATGCACTTGGCCAAAAAGGGCGTATGTGTTTTTTCCTGAATATAGTCAGGAAAAAACGCATACACACTTTTTGCCAACCAAGCAAGCTTGCAAAGGAAATCTGCACTACAATGAAGTCTCACTTTCCCTGGTCAAAAGGGCCATCTGAAAAAAGTGTAAAATCCAAAGGCACGACAGGCCATGGAGAACTGGGAGCCTTGTTATGCTGATGGGCGGGATGTAAATTGCCAACAGCCACTCTGGAGAAGTGTATGGTGTTTTCTGAAACATCTAAAAAACAAAGCAACAGAGCCTAGGGCACTTCCACTTATGGTCCTATAGTTTAGGGAAATTAAAATCAAAAAGAAACAGCCACCCCAAAGTTTGGGATGGCTCTGTTTACAAGAACCTCATATACGGTACAAGTTCAATATCGCAGAAAGTGAAAAATGGATAAAGAAGTTGTGGTACTTACGTACAATGCAATATCACTCAGCAATGAAATCTATGTCATCAGGCCCATAGCAGCATAATGAGTGGATTCAGGTACGATGATTCTAACTGAAATAAGTCACACAGAAAAAGAAACATCATAAGATATCAGTAATACATGGAATGTAAACTTGGCTACTCAGGAACTGAATTACAGAACAGAACAGGGTCTCAAATTTAGAAAACCAACTTATGCTTGCTTAAGGGGAAAGGTGAGTTGGGGTGCTGCATAAAACCAGAGATTGAAATGAGCACAGATAAAGTTCCTTAAGCCAAATATGGAATAGACAAGAGCTACTCCTTGCTCAACGAAATGGACTCAACACCGCATATTAAACGCCTAAGAATGTACCTGACTAGTAAGTATCTTAAAACCTATGGATTGCTATGTCTCCGAAAGAGAATCAAGCATGTGTACAGGGGCATAAACGCAGCAGTGATAGGATTGGAGAGGTTCGGTGAGCAAATGAAGACCCTTTGAAGTCATATTGCATGGTACCCATTACACGGGTCTCAACTCTCGAGGTTTAAGGTATTCTTCCTTCAGCTAAAACATGCATGTAGAACCCAGAGTATGATCAACCGTGTGAACGGGAGATGTGTTCAAATATGTCTCAGTTTTCGTACTCTGGTACTCGGGTGCAACATTCCAGACGCTTTACTAACACTCTCCCGACTTGGAGAGTCAGTCCCTTTAACCTCCTGTTTCGCCCAGTTTGCAATTTCTTCGGAAGGTGAACAGGAATAGCGAGAACCAATGAGAGACTAGCTGGAGGGGTCTGGACGCGCAAATTTAACTCTCATTTCCCACCAGGAAGAGGAAATAACCAAAGGCTCAGCATGCCGTGCCGGAACCAGATTAGGGACTGAAGCCATCCTGCGGTGTTGCGGCCAGCTCAAAAGAAAGCGAGTTGAAGAAAGGAGCTCAGGGTCACTGTAATTCACAAACCTGCAGAGTTATAAATGACAGCTATCGTCCAAAAATATACTGAAGTAAGGCTGCCAAGAGGACTTGAAAGTGGGGCAGAATTGCAGGAAACCGATTTCAGGAGGTAGACTGGAATTGCATTGAAAGCATAGGAAAAGAGGCAGAACGTCCACAATGATGCACTTGGCCAAAAAGGGCGTATGCGTTTTTTCCTGAATATATTCAGGAATATTTTCAGGAAAAATATATTCAGGAAAAAACGCATACGCCCTTTTTGGCCAACCAAGCAAGCTTGCGAAGGAAATCTGCACTACAATGAAGTCTCACTTCCCCCCGGTCAAAAGGGCCATCTGAAAAAAGTATAAAATCCAGAAAGGCAGGACAGGCCATGAAGAACTGGGAGCCTTGTTATGCTGATGGGCGGGATGTAAATTGCTAACAGACACTCGGGAGAAGTGTATGGTGTTTCCTGAAACATCTAAAAAACAAAGCAACAGAGCCTAGGGCACTTCCACTTATGGTCCTATAGCTTAGGGAAATTAAAATCAAAAAGACACAGCCACCCCAAAGTTTGGGATGCCGCTGTTTACAAGAACCTCGTTTACGGTACAAGTTCAATATCACAGAAAGTGAAAAATGGATAAAGAACTTGTGGTACTTATGTACAATGCAGTATCACTCAGCAATGAAATCTATGTCATCAGGCCCATAGCAGCATAATGAGTGGATTCAGGTACGATGATTCTAACTGAAATAAGTCACACAGAAAAAGAAACATCATAAGATATCACTAATACACGGATGTAAACTTGGCTACACAGGAACTGAATTTCAAAACAGAACAGGGTCTCAAATTTAGAAAACCAACTTATGCTTGCTTAAGGGGAAAGGTGAGTTGGGGTGCTGCATAAAACCAGAGATTAAAATGAGCACAGATAAAGTTCCTTAAGCCAAATATGGAATAGACAAGAGCTACTCCTTGCTCAACGAAATGGACTCAACACCCCATATTAAACGCCTAAGAATGTACCTGACTAGTAAGTATCTTAAAACCTATGGATTGCTATGTCTCCAAAAGAGAATCAAGCGTGTGTACAGGGGCATAAACGCAGCAGTGATAGGATTGGAGAGGTTCGGTGAGCAAATGAAGACCCTTTGAAGTCATATTGCATTGTACCCATTACACGGGTCTCAACTCTCCAGGTTTAAGGTATTCTTCCTTCAGCTAAAACATGCATGTGGAACCCAGAGTATGATCAACCATGTGAACGGGATACGTGTTCAAATATGTCTCAGTTTTCCTCCCCTGGTACTCGGGTGCAACATTCCAGATGCTTTACTAACACTCTCCACACTTGGAGAGTCAGCGCCTTTAACCTCCTGTTTGGCCCAGTTTGCAATTTCTGCGGAAGATGAACAGGAATAGGGAGAACCAAAGAGAGACTAGCTGGAGGTGTCTGGACGGGCAAATTTAACTCTCATTTCCCACCAGGAAGAGGAAATAACCAAAGGCTCAGCGTGCCGTGCCGGAACCAGATTAGGGCGTGAAGCCATCCTGCGGTGTTGCGGCCAGCTCACAAGAAAGCGAGTTGAAGAAAGGAGCTCAGGGGCACTGTAATTCACAAACCTGCAGAGTTATAAATGACAGCTATCGTCCAAAAATATACTGAAGTAAGGCTGCCAAGAGGACTTGAAAGCGGGGCAGAATTGCAGGAAACCGATTTCAGGAGGTAGACTGGAATTGCATTGAAAGCATAGGAAAAGAGGCAGAACGTCCACAATGATGCACTTGGCCAAAAAGTGCGTATGCGTTTTTTCCTGAATATATTCAGGAAAAAACGCATACGCCCTTTTTGGCCAACCAAGCAAGCTTGCAAAGGAAATCTGCACTACAATGAAGTCTCACTTCCCCCCGGTCAAAAGGGCCATCTGAAAAAAGTGTAAAATCCAGAAAGGCAGGACAGGCCATGGAGAACTGGGAGCCTTGTTATGCTGATGGGCGGGATGTAAATTGCCAACAGACACTAGGGAGAAGTGTATGGTGTTTCCTGAAACATCTAAAAAACAAAGGAACAGAGCCTAGGGCACTTCCACTTATGGTCCTATAGCTTAGGGAAATTAAAATCAAAAAGACACAGCCACCCCAAAGGTTGGGACGCCTCTGTTTACAAGAACCTCGTTTACAGTACAAGTTCAACATCGCAGAGAGTGAAAAATGGATAAAGAAGTTGTGGTATTTACTTACAAAGCAATATCACTCAGCAATGAAATCTATGTCATCAGGCCCTTAGCAGCACAATGAGTGGATTCAGGTATGATGATTCTAACTGAAATAAGTCACACAGAAAAAGAAACATCATAAGATATCAGTAATACACGGAATGTAAACTTGGCTACACAGGAACTGAATTACAGAACAGAACAGGGTCTCAAATTTAGAAAACCAACTTATGCTTGCTTAAGGGGAAAGGTGAGTTGGGGTGCTGAATAAAACCAGAGATTGAAATGAGCACAGATAAAGTTCCTTAAGCCAAATATGGAATAGACAAGAGCTACTCCTTGCTCAACGAAATGGACTCAACACCGCATATTAAACGCCTAAGAATGTACCTGACTAGTAAGTATCTTAAAACCTATGGATTGCTATGTCTCCGAAAGAGAATCAAGCATGTGTACAGGGGCATAAACGCAGCAGTGATAGGATTGGAGAGGTTCGGTGAGCAAATGAAGACCCTTTGAAGTCATATTGCATGGTACCCATTACACGGGTCTCAACTCTCGAGGTTTAAGGTATTCTTCCTTCAGCTAAAACATGCATGTGGAACCCAGAGTATGATCAACCGTGTGAACGGGAGACGTGTTCAAATATGTCTCAGTTTTCGTACCCTGGTACTCGGGTGCAACATTCCAGATGCTTTACTAACACTCTCCCGACTTGGAGAGTCAGTCCCTTTAACCTCCTGTTTGGCCCACTTTGCAATTTCTGTGGAAGATGAACAGGAATAGCGAGAACCAATGAGAGACTAGCTGGAGGTGTCTGGACGGGCAAATTTAACTCTCATTTCCCACCAGGAAGAGGAATTAACCAAAGGCTCAGCGTACCGTGCCGGAACAAGATTAGGGCCTGAAGCCATCCTGCGGTGTTGCGGCCAGGTCACAAGAAAGCTAGTTGAAGAAAGGAGCTCAGGGGCACTGTAATTCACAAACCTGCAGAGTTATAAATGACAGCTATCGTCCAAAAATATACTGAAGTAAGGCTGCCAAGAGGACTTGAAAGTGGGGCAGAATTGCAGGAAACCGATTTCAGGAGGTAGACTGGAATTGCACTGAAAGCATAGGAAAAGAGGCAGAACGTCCACAGTGATGCACTTGGCCAAAAAGGGCGTATGCGTTTTTTCCTGAATATATTCAGGAAAAAACGCATACGCCCTTTTTGGCCAACCAAGCAAGCTTGCGAAGGAAATCTGCACTACAATGAAGTCTCACTTCCCCCCGGTCAAAAGGGCCATCTGAAAAAAGTGTAAAATCCAGAAAGGCAGGACAGGCCATGGAGAACTGGGAGCCTTGTTATGCTGATGGGCGGGATGTCAATTGCCAACAGACACTCGGGAGAAGTGTATGGTGTTTCCTGAAACATCTAAAAAACAAAGCAACAGAGCCTCGGGCACTTCCACTTATGGTCCTATAGCTTAGGGAAATTAAAATCAAAAAGACACAGCCACCCCAAAGTTTGGGACGCCTCTGTTTACAAGAACCTCGTTTACAGTACAATTTCAATATTACAGAAATATAAAAATGGATAAAGAACTTGTGGTACTTACGTACAATGCAGTATCACTCAGCAATGAAATCTATGTCATCAGGCCCGTAGCAGCATAATGAGTGGATTCAGGTACGATGATTCTAACTGAAATAAGTCACACAGAAAAAGAAACATCATAAGATATCACTAATACACGGAATGTAAACTTGGCTACACAGGAACTGAATTCCAAAACAGAACAGGGTCTCAAATTTAGAAAACCAACTTATGCTTGCTTAAGGGGAAAGGTGAGTTGGGGTGCTGTATAAAACCAGAGATTGAAATGAGCACAGATAAAGTTCCTTAAGCCAAATATGGAAGAGACAAGAGCTACTCCTTGCTCAACGAAATGGACTCAACACCGCATATTAAACGCCTAAGAATGTACCTGACTAGTAAGTATCTTAAAACCTATGTATTGCTATGTCTCCAAAAGAGAATCAAGCGTGTGTACAGGGGCATAAACACAGCAGTGATAGGATTGGAGAGGTTCGGTGAGCAAATGAAGACCCTTTGAAGTCATATTGCATGGTACCCATTACACGGGTCTCAACTCTCGAGGTTTAAGGTATTCTTCCTTCAGCTAAAACATGCATGTGGAACCCAGAGTATGATCAACCGTGTGAACGGGAGACGTGTTCAAATATGTCTCAGTTTTCCTCCCCTGGTACTCGGGTGCAACATTCCAGACGCTTTACTAACACTCTCCCGACTTGGAGAGTCAGTCCCTTTAACCTCCTGTTTGGCCCAGTTTGCAATTTCTGCGGAAGATGAACAGGAATAGGGAGAACCAATGAGAGACTAGCTGGAGGTGTCTGGACGGGCAAATTTGACTCTCATTTCCCACCAGGAAGAGGAAATAACCAAAGGCTCAGCGTGCCGTGCCGGAACCAGATTAGGGCCTGAAGCCATCCTGCGGTGTTGCGGCCAGGTCACAAGAAAGCGAGTTGAAGAAAGGAGCTCAGGGGCACTGTAATTCACAAACCTGCAGAGTTATAAATGACAGCTATCGTCCAAAAATATACTGAAGTAAGGCTGCAAGAGGACTTGAAAGCGTGGAAGAATTGCAGGAAACCGATTTCAGGAGGTAGACTGGAATTGCATTGAAAGCATAGGAAAAGAGGCAGAAGGTCCACAATGATGCACTTGGCCAAAAAGGGCGTATGCGTTTTTTCCTGAATATATTCAGGAAAAAACGCATACGCCCTTTTTGGCCAACCAAGCAAGCTTGCAAAGGAAATCTGCACTACAATGAAGTCTCACTTCCCCCCGGTCAAAAGGGCCATCTGAAAAAAGTGTAAAATCCAGAAAGGCAGGACAGGCCATGGAGAACTGGGAGCCTTGTTATGCTGATGGGCGGGATGTCAATTGCCAACAGACACTCGGGAGAAGTGTATGGTGTTTCCTGAAACATCTAAAAAACAAAGCAACAGAGCCTCGGGCACTTCCACTTATGGTCCTATAGCTTAGGGAAATTAAAATCAAAAAGACACAGCCACCCCAAAGTTTGGGACGCCTCTGTTTACAAGAACCTCGTTTACAGTACAAGTTCAACATCACAGAAAGTGAAAAATGGATAAAGAAGTTGTGGTATTTACTTACAAAGCAATATCACTCAGCCATGAAATCTATGTCATCAGGCCCTTAGCAGCACAATGAGCGGATTCAGGTATGATGATTCTAACTGAAATAAGTCACACAGAAAATGAAACATCATAAGATATCAGTAATACACGGAACGTAAACTTGGCTACACAGGAACTGAATTACAGAACAGAACAGGGTCTTAAATTTAGAAAACCAACTTATGCTTCCTTGAGGGTAAAGGTGAGTTAGGGTGCTGCATAAAACCAGAGATTGAAATGAGCACAGATAAAGTTCCTTAAGCCAAATATGGAATAGACAAGAGCTACTCCTTGCTCAACGAAATGGACTCAACACCGCATATTAAACGCCTAAGAATGTACCTGACTAGTAAGTATCTGAAAACCTATGGATTGCTATGTCTCCGAAAGAGTATCAAGCATGTGTACAGGGACATAAACGCAGCAGTGATAGGATTGGAAAGGTTCGGTGATCAAATGAAGACCCTTTGAAGTCATATTGCATGGTACCCATTCCACGGGTTTCAACTACCCAGGTTTAAGGTATTCTTCCTTCAGCTAAAACATGCATGTGGAACCTAGAGTATGATCAACCATATGATCAGGAGACGTGTGCAAATATGTCTCAGTTTTCGTACCCTGGTACTCGGGTGCAACATTCCAGATGCTTTACTAACACTCTCCCGACTTGGGGAGTCAGTCCCTTTAACCTCCTGTTTGGCCCAGTTTGCAATTTCTGCGGAAGATGAACAGGAATAGCGAGAACCAATGAGAGACTAGCTGGAGGTGTCTGGACGGGCAAATTTAACTCTCATTTCCCACCAGGAAGAGGAATTAACCAAAGGCTCAGCGTGCCGTGCCAGAACCAGATTAGGGCCTGAAGCCATCCTGCGGTGTTGCGGCCAGGTCACAAGAAAGCGAGTTGAAGAAAGGAGCTCAGGGGCACTGTAATTCACAAACCTGCAGAGTTATAAATGACAGCTATCGTCCAAAAATATACTGAAGTAAGGCTGCCAAGAGGACTTGAAAGCGGGGCAGAATTGCAGGAAACCAATTTCAGGAGGTAGACTGGAATTGCATTGAAAGCATAGGAAAAGAGGCAGAATGTCCACAATGATGCACTTGGCCAAAAAGGGCGTATGCGTTTTTTCCTGAATATATTCAGGAAAAAACGCATACGCCCTTTTCGGCCAACCAAGCAAACTTGCAAAGGAAATCTGCACTACAATGAAGTCTCACTTCCCCCCGGTCAAAAGGGCCATCTGAAAAAAGTGTAAAATCCAGAAAGGCAGGACAGGCCATGGAGAACTGGGAGCCTTGTTATGCTGATGGGCGGGATGTAAATTGCCAACAGACACTCGGGAGAAATGTATGTTGTTTCCTGAAACATCTAAAAAAAAAAGCAACAGAGCCTAGGGCACTTCCACTTATGGTCCTATAGCTTAGGGAAATTAAAATCAAAAAGACACAGCAACCCCAAAGTTTGGGACGCCTCTGTTTACAAGAACCTCGTTTACCGTACAAGTTCAATATCACAGAAAGTGAAAAATGGATAAAGAACTTGTGGTACTTACATATAATGCAGTATCACTCAGCAATGAAATCTATGTCATCAGGCCCTTAGCAGCACAATGAGTGGATTCAGGTACGATGATTCTAACTGAAATAAGTCACACAGAAAAAGAAACATCATAAGATATCACTAATACACGGAATGTAAACTTGGCTACACATGAACTGAATTACAAAACAGAACAGGGTTTCAAGTTTAGAAAACCAACTTATGCCTGCTTAAGGGGGAAGGTGAATTGGGGTGCTGCATAAAAGCAGAGTTTGAAATTAGCACAGATACCGTTCCATAAGCCAAATATGTAATAGACAAGACCTACCCCTTGCTCAACAAAATGGATTCAACAATGAGGTATCACCTCACACCTGGTAGAATAGGCATCATAGAAAATCTACAAACAGAAAATGCTGGAAAGGGTGTGGAGAAAAGGAACCCTCTTCCACTATTGTTGGGAATATAAATTGATACAGTCATTATGGAGAACAATATGGAATTTCTTAAGAAACTGACAATAGAATTACCATATGATACAGCAATCCCAGTACTGGACATATACCCAGACAAAACCATAAATCAAAAAGAGTCATTCACCGCAATGTTCATTGCATCGCTATTTACAATATCGAGGTAATGGAAGCAACCTAAATGCCCATGCATAAAGCTGTGGTACTTATATAAAATGGAATATTACTAAGTCATGAAAAGGAATGAAATTGGGTCATTTGTAGAGACGTCGATGGATCTAGAGACTGTCATACAGAGTGAAGTAAGTCAGAAAGAGAAAAACAAATCTTGTATATTCATGCATATATGTGGAACCTAGAAAAACTGTACAGATTAACCATTTTGCAAGGCATAAATAGAGCAACAGATGTAGACAACAAACGTATGGACAACAAGGGGGGAAAGCTGTTGGGGGGGTGGTGGTGGCAGGAGTTGAGAGACTGGGATTGGCATGTATACATTTATATGTATAAAATAGATAACCAATAAGAACCTGCTGTATAAAAATATAAAATAAAATTCAAAATTAAAAAGAAATAAAATTTAAAAAATAAAACAGAAAAAACAATTATTCCCTGCACATACATGTATTTCTATGAATAAATTATTTCCATGCTTATATCTGTAAATACAAAAAAGAGGAATAAAATCTACCTTGAACCAAAAACGAAAAAGAGAAAAAAACACAGAACCCACCAGTTACACAGAGGAAAACCGTATCAGGGCACTTGCTCCAGTTGTAAACAATTCTGAAGTTGGTCAGTGGTGGGGAATCGTCTCCCATTCAGCCAGCAGCCCCCACGCAACAAACGTCCTCATTGCAAAGCTGGGGCACCGTGCCGAGGCATCTGTGAGTAAACGTGAGCTGAGCCCCAGGCCAGTTGCTGCTGAACTATTCCCACCCGTCCCAGGTAAAACACCTGAATATATACAAGGACTTGAAAGCCTAGAGGAAGGGCCATAGAGCCACACGAGTGACAGCATGCCGGCCGACTTGGTGCCTGCAGGCCAGCCAGGATGGTCCTGGCCCTGGGTGCTCTTCTGGAAGATTTCCATTTCCCTGCCTGAGATACCCGTCCTGTCCCTGCCCCCACTGCTTTTTTCCTTCCTCACCTCTGCCCAGGGAGAAATTCCAGCAGCAGGTATGGGTGACACATCCTCTTCTTTAGCAGGTGGCAGCCTGGCAACTGCTGCAGAAAGTCCAGCAGAGCCCCACTCACACTGGGCCACCCACAAAGCCGTGGCCTCTCACTCCCTCCCACCAGCCCAGCCCCGAGACTGCTGACAGGGCAGAGAAAATGGCGTCAGGCACGGCTGCAGGGGCTCTTGCTGCCTGGAGTGGTATTTATATTGATCTCAACCCAGGCACACCTGGGGAGGGCTGGCCGGCACAGTAAGGCTGCCCAGGTCAGCCAATCATCACCCCTCAGGGGCTCACAGTTGCAGAAAATGGAACTTGCTGAACCGGCCAGGTCCAAGGAACAGGTGTGGGCTCCTGAGAGTCAGGATAGACAAGGGGCTGCAGCTTTGGCTTGTTTTCTAATCATTTTATCTGGCCCATGAGTGGGAGACAACTTCAAGAAAACCCTCTCCTAATGAGAGGAACCCAGGAGTCAGGGAGAGGAGGGGTGGGTGGTGGTTGGAGACAGAGGCCTGGTGCCCCGGGTGCAGTGGAAGTCTCTGGAAGACCAGGTGGAGGGAGGCCTCACGGAGTGATGCCCAGGGTCACAGACCTGTCGCAGCTGCTGTTTGTTAGTTCAAGTCCTGCTCTGAGGTGCTCTGTGTCAGCTCTGAGCGACAGGTGAGCTGGGGGTGCTCTGCAATGAGGGCTATGTGCACGGTTCCTGTGTGCCCAGCCCTGCCACGGTACCTGCAAGGGTAGCTCTGTATCCTGGGAGGGGCCTGACCACGAGAGCCCCGTGGGCTGGGGTGGGGGTGGGGTACCTGCCCAGGTGAGCTCCATATTCTGGGATTGGTCTGACCACGAGAGCCCCATGGGCTGCTGGGGACCTGGTAAAGGATGTCAGGACAGTCAGTGAAGCCACCGAGGATATACCTCCAGTTGCTCCTAATTCCTACACCCTGCTGGTCATTCTACCAACCACCAGGACATGGTATTCTGTATTAGTCTTCAATGATGCCTTCTTTTGTATTCCATTAGTCCCAGAGTCACAAGAAATTTTGGCTTGTGAGTGGCAGGACTCAACATACAACTAAAACAATACTTCCGGGCCGTCTGGCCCCAAGGGTGCAAAAGTTCCCACACCATCTTTGGGGAAAGCTTAGCTAAAGACCTAAAAGTTCTACCTCTGGAAAAGGAAACCCTCCTTCAATATGCAGATGACATTCTGATCGCCAGCCCTACTAAGGAGGCCTCTGAACTACCAAGCCAATAAAGGATAGAAGTTGTCCAAGAAAAAGCTCAAATATCACAGACTGCGGTGACCTGCCTGGGCTTCATTCTCACAGAAGGTCAGAGAAGCCCATCCCAGGAAAGGGAAGAAACCATTTTCAGCCTTACCCCTTTCTAAAACTAGAAGAGAGCTTAGGGGTTCCTGGGGAGGCCAGGGTTTGCTGCTTCTGGATCCCTAACTACAGTCTACTAGCTGGGCCTCTATATGAAACACTGAAAGGAAAAGATGATGATCCTTTTGAATAGAATCCAGAAGTGGCCTTTCAAGAATGGAAAGAGCAGTCAATTCAGACCCTTGCCCTGGAACTCCCTAATTTAGCTAAACCCTTTGACCTTTACATTCCCGGTGAAAGGTGAATCGCCATTGGAGAATTAGTGCAAAAACTGGGACCACTTGAAATGGAACAATGCAAGAATGCCATCCAGGTAGGATAAACTACGGTCACCAAGGGGCTTGGCCCACTGCCACATCTGGCCAAGATACTGGCGGTATCTAAAAACCTGGAAATCAGCAGCCCAAAAGGCCACCTCCCTCCTAAGGGAAAAGGACCCCACGTGGTGATCCTAACCACCAACCATGCCCTGAAGTTGCAGGGTTCGCTCCGTGGGCACACCGACCTCGAGTGAGGAGGCCCTCCAACTCCAACATCCAGAGAGATAACCGGGGGCAACAGGGCACCATGACGACTCGTGTGAACATCACTTGACCTGGAGTTTCTCTCATAAAACAACAAGGGTGTGTCCCAAAAGAGTAGACTACTGCTTGCAGGACTTACTGCACCCAGAGGGGAGCTAATAATCTTGGCGGGGGAACCGTATATCACACTGTCACCATAGAAAAGCCTACAGACACCGTGATGATGGTGGCCAATAAGACCGGCTGGACTCCTGTTTACTTCAAAAGGCTGTTGACTCAGTAGCCATCATGGTCCTTGATCACCACTGACCCTGGACTGTCTGGGAGTTGAGCGGGCAGGGCTCTGACACCTGGTGCTGTTTGTACGTTAATTCAGGGGCCTAATTGAAGAAAGCGCAGACTACTGGTCAGAGCATCTAGGCTGGCAGAAACGGTCAGCCTAAGGTGGCCGAACAAATGTGGGGCGGGGTGAAACCGGCCCCCACAGCGTCTCTGCACCTCTCTTTCCTGGACCCTTAAAGGTCATTAGAATCTATAACACTTCCAATGCTGGTGCTCAGGTGGACGAGCAGGGAGGCAGGGGTCCTGGGGACAATCAACGTCACCGGGAGGCTGCTGGGGAGAAGCTCTGACCCTCGCCCCAGGGTATGAGGGCTCCCAACTCAGCACTCAGCAGTTACAGAAGAAGGGTCTGCACCCTCAGCACTCCAAGAATGAGGAACGGGACAAAAGGCAGAGGAGGGGTTTGTCCCCAGCAAAGCCCATTAAAAATCCCTGGGAGATAAAAATAGAATCTGGGCAATAAAGTCAAGTCTAACCTTTTTTATCCTTTGTGCTTTGTCTAATTTCACGTGCTCCTAGGGTCCCGCATGCAGAGGTTCCACACCCGGCACTTCAGACCAGATTTCCTAGTGCAGAATGGCTGGGTCGACACCTCAGCTCCTGGGGCCCAGTGCAGACTCCACGATATAGAGCCTGAGCTACAGCCAACCCAGCCCTCGAGAGCTCCGCCACCTCCCTCCCTCCCACTGACTCTGACAGGATCTCTACACAGCAGCCCAGCCCACAGCCCACGGGGTAGTGCATGCTCTCACCTCTCCATTCTCTGATCAAAATATAAAGTTTCCTTTGCTTGTGAACCAAACTCAGTCTCGATCTGTTGGCCCCAATGACACTGGGCAGGGGGACACTTGTTGGGGTCCACTCTGGAGGATCAGTAACAGAAATTGAGACTATTGTAACCTCAATGAACAGATGTGTGAGCCAAACTGTAGTTAACATAGAACAGTGTATAAGGCTCGGGTAAAATAAGATGTTTCTAACACTTCCATTTGATATTTCCATCACTTTTTATAAGCAAGTTCAGTGAAAAGGTTTGTCTTATTTGTCAGGTCAATATTAGAGAAACGAAGTGATTTCTTTCCAAGGATGTACATCTAATAATCTTGGTTAAACCTTCAATCTTGTTTTAAATGCTTTTCCATTGAAAATGATACCTCTCTTTCAGCTCCCCCATTTCTGAGAAGTATAAAATCTTATAATTTATTATTACCAAAGGGGAAAGGTGGGAGGAGGGATAAATTAACAGTTTGGAATTAACACATACACACTGCTATGTATAAAATAGATCATCAACAAGGAACTACTGTATAGCACAGGGAACTACACTCAACATTTTGCAATAACCTATAAGGGGAAATAATCTGAAAAAGAATAGATATTTTTATTGACATCATCTATCAATGATAGTTAAAGTGTAGCCTAAGGGAAGCTGGTGGTGAGTGCTTCTGACCCTGAAGACTTCAATCATCTAAAGTTTGGACTCTGCCTACTTCCCAAGGCCCTTAATGAACATATGTGTAGCCGTAGCTTAAAAAATTCCCCAGTTTGGGTTTCGGGGAGACACTGATTTTGAAAAAGCCCTGGTGTTCTCCTTACATGAATGGGACTCTTCCTACTGCTAAAACATGTCTGTCACACCCAGAGGATGGTATACCGTCTGATCGGGAAGAGTTTGGAAAAGGCATCTCATCTCCTCATCTCCTGGTGCTCGGGTTCACCCCTCCAGCGTCTTTACTAACAGTCTCCCCACTTGGAGATGTCAGCACTGTCAACATCCTGTTGCGTACAGTTTGGAATTTGTCCAGAGGATGAAGCGGAAGGATGAGGAACAATGAGAGACAAGTCCTAGGTGTTCAGACAGGCACATGTCACTCTAATTTCCAATCAGGAAGACGAATTGACCAAAGGCTAGGGTTGCCCATGGAAACAGTATAGGGCTTGAGGAAATCCCGCTGCTCTGTGGCCAGTTCCCATAAACACAAGTTGAACAATGGAACTCAGGGGCAGTAAAATTCACAAAACTGCAGAGTTGAAAATATCCATCACTGAAAAATGTCTTGAGGAAAGTCAGAGAAAAGGGCTTGTAAGCAAGGGAGAATGGCAGGAAAGGGATTTGAGGAGGTAGAAAGGACTCGCCATTAAGCACAAGAAAAGGAGCTGAACATTGCCAACATTGCAGTTGGCCAAAAAGGGTGTATGCGTTTTTTTCTGTATATATTCAAGAAAAGGGCATACACTTTTTTAGCCAACCAAACAGGTGGGCACTGGAAGTCAATACTACAAAAGATATCACTTCGCATCAGTCAGAAGAGCCATCCTCATAAAGCGTATACAACAGAAATGCAGGACAGGGCAACGAGAAGAGGGAGCCCTGTGAGACTTATAGTGGAAATGTATATTGCCAACGGCCATTCTGGAGAAGTGTATTGTGTTTACTAAAGCATCTAAAAAATGAGCTACAGAGCATAGGGCACTTGCACTCATGGGCGTATATCTTGGGAAAAACAAAAATCGAGAGGACACAGGCACCCCAATGTTTACCCCCTCTCTGTTTAAAAGATCCTCGACTAGGATATAACTTAAATGTCTCTGGAGGGAAAAAATGGATAGAGATGTGGTACTTAGGTAGAGTGGAATATTATTCAGCCTGGAAATCAATGAAATATGGCCAGTTGTAACAACTCCGGAGGAGTTACGTACGATCATTCTAAGTGACATAATTCAAAAAGAAAAAGACACATATCATAAGATATCACTTAAAGGTGGAATCCAAAATGGCTACACATGAAATAAATTACAAAACAAAAACATAGTCAAATATGTAGAAAACACGCATAAGGCTGCTAAACGGGAAAGGTGGGGAGGGGTGAGGCATCATCCAGGAGGTTGAAATTAGCAAAGATACCATTCCAAATACCAAACTGATAATCAACAAGGCCTACACGGTAGCTAAAAGAACTGCACTCAGCACACTCAAGTCACCGGAAAAGAATATATACGACTGGTAAGAATCTGAAAAAGAATTTATTGATGTCTCTCTGTACGTGAATCAAGTGGATGTACAGCAGCAAGAAACAGAGCTTTGAAAATCAGCTGTAACCAATATAGTAATAAATTGAAAAAAATAAACGACAGAGAGACAGAGAAAACCTCTTACAACTTTTCCTCAGGGACGGTGATGCAACATGGATTGAACACATCTAGACCCACAGCAGGATGAGACATAAGGCTGGAAACTGTTTGCGCTAAGAGAAATGTGAGGTTGGGTGAGGAAATGCACACCCTTTAAAGTAATACTACCTGGTACCCATTCAATGGGTCCCAAATCTGCAGGTTCAAGGGATCTTCCTACAGCTAAAACATGCATGGAAAACCCAGAGGACTGTACACCATGTGATCGGGAGATGTGTCTAAAATGCACCTCATTTATCCTCTCCTGGTGCTCCTGTTCACCATTCCAGCCACGTTACTTAGAATCTCCCCACTTGGAGAATCAGCACATTTAAACTTCTGTTTCACACATTTTGCAAATTGTGAGGAGGATGAACAGGAAGAGGGGGAACCAATGAGAGAAGAGTTGTAGGGGTTTGGACGGGCACATATCACTCTAATTTCCCATTAAGAATAAGAATTAAAGAAAGGCTCAGCCTGCCTCGCCGGAGCCAAAATAGGGCCTGAAGCAATCCTGCGGGTTTGAGGCCAGCTCACAAAAGAACAACTTAAAAAATGGAGCTCAGGGTCACTGCAATTCACAAACCTGCAGAGTTATAAATGAAAACTAACGTCCAAAAATATGTTGAGGTAAGGCAAAGAAGAGGATCTGAATGCAAGACAGAATTGCAAGAAACAGATTTCAAGAGATAGATTGGACTCGTCTTTAATGCACATGAAAAGCGGCAGAATTTCGACAATGATGCAGTTGGCCCAAAAGGGCGTATGCGTTTTTTCCTGATTATATCCAGGAAAAAACGCATACGCACTTTATGGGCAACGAAGCAAGCAAGCAATGCAAATGTGCACAACAAAGAAGTCTCACTTCCCACCGGTCAAAAGGGCCATCCTAAAAAATTGTAAAAACCAGAAATGCAGGACAGGCCATGGAGAACAGGGAGCCTTTATACGCTGATGGGCAGTGTGTGAACTGCCGAGAGCCACTCTGGAGAAGTGTGTGGTGGTTCCTAAATCATCTAAAAAACAGAGCTACAGAGCATAGGACACTTCCAATCATGGGAGTATATCTAGGGAAGTCTAAAAATCAACAAGACACAAGCACACCACAGTTTAGGGCTACTCTGTTTACAAGAACCTCAACTTCAGTACACCTTAAATATCCCAGGAAAGAGAACAATGGATAAAGAAGATGTGGTACTTATGTACAATGGAATATCTCTTCACCATGAAATCAATGTAATAAGGCTAGTAGAAGGATAAAGAGTGGATTTAGGTCCGATAATATTACTTGAAATAAGTCAAACAGAAAAAGAAACATATCATAAGATATCACTTATAGAGGGAGGGTAAATATGGCTGCACAAGAAATGAATTACAGAACAGAACAGTGTCTCACATTTAGAAAACACACTTATGTCAGCTTAAGGGGAAAGGAGAGGTGGGGTGATGCATAAAACCAGAGTTTGAAATTAGCACAGATACCGTTCAATAAACCAAATAGGTATTAGACAAGATCTACACCTTGCTCAATGAACTGGCCTCAACACACCCTATACACTGCAGAGAAATATATCTGAGTAATAAGAATCTTAAAACCCATGTATTGATATATCTCCATAAGGGAATCAAGTGTGTGCAGAGCGGCACAAACACAGCAGTGAAAATGAGCTAAACCCCATTATAGAAATAAATTTTAAAAACAAAACGCTGAAACAATGAAAGAGAGAAAAATTCTTACAAAATTCGCTCTGGGGCTGTGATGCAACCTGGATTGACCACATATAAACCCACAGCTGGATAAGACATAAGGCTGGACACTTGGGGCTGAGAGGATTGGTGAGCTTTGGTGAGCAACTGCCGAAAGTTTAATGCAATACTTCATGCTACTCAGTGCAAGGGTCCAACACTACAGGTTGAAGGGAATCTTCCTACAGCTAAACCATGCTTGGGAAACCCAGCGACTGGTATACCATATGATCGGGAAAGGTTTCTAAAACACACCTCATTTTTGCTCACCTGGGGCTCCGGATCGACATTCCAGCCGCTTTACTAACAACATCCCCACATGGAGAGTCAATGCCTTTAAGTTCTGGTATCGCACAGTCTGCAGTTAGTGCGGAGGATGAATGGGAATAGGGGGAACCAGTGAGAAAATAGCTGTAGCGGTTTCAATGGGCACATGTCACTCTAATTTCACATCAGTAAGAAGAATTAACCAAAGGCACAGCAAGGTGCCGCAGAAGAAGAATAGGGCTTCAAGGAATCCTGTGGTTATGGGGTAAGATCACAAAAATAAGAGCTGAAAAATGGAGCTAAGGGCCACTGGAATTCAAAAACCTGCAGAGTTATAAAGGCCAACTATTTTCAAAAAATATATTGAGGTAAGGCTATGAAGAAGCATTGAAAGCAAGGCAGAATTGCAGGAAACCGATTTCAGGAGGTACACTGGAATTGCACTGAAAACATATGAAGAGAGTCAGAACATCGACAATGATGCACTTGGCCAAAAAGGGCGTATGTGTTTTTTCCTGAATATAGTCAGGAAAAAACGCATACACACTTTTTGCCAACCAAGCAAGCTTGCAAAGGAAATCTGCACTACAATGAAGTCTCACTTTCCCTGGTCAAAAGGGCCATCTGAAAAAAGTGAAAAATCCAAAGGCACGACAGGCCATGGAGAACTGGGAGCCTTGTTATGCTGATGGGCGGGATGTAAATTGCCAACAGCCACTCTGGAGAAGTGTATGGTGTTTTCTGAAACATCTAAAAAACAAAGCAACAGAGCCTAGGGCACTTCCACTTATGGTCCTATAGTTTAGGGAAATTAAAATCAAAAAGAAACAGCCACCCCAAAGTTTGGGATGCCTCTGTTTACAAGAACCTCATATACGGTACAAGTTCAATATCGCAGAAAGTGAAAAATGGATAAAGAAGTTGTGGTACTTACGTACAATGCAATATCACTCAGCAATGAAATCTATGTCATCAGGCCCATAGCAGCATAATGAGTGGATTCAGGTACGATGATTCTAACTGAAATAAGTCACACAGAAAAAGAAACATCATAAGATATCAGTAATACATGGAATGTAAACTTGGCTACTCAGGAACTGAATTACAGAACAGAACAGGGTCTCAAATTTAGAAAACCAACTTATGCTTGCTTAAGGGGAAAGGTGAGTTGGGGTGCTGCATAAAACCAGAGATTGAAATGAGCACAGATAAAGTTCCTTAAGCCAAATATGGAATAGACAAGAGCTACTTCTTGCTCAACGAAATGGACTCAACACCGCATATTAAACGCCTAAGAATGTACCTGACTAGTAAGTATCTTAAAACCTATGGATTGCTATGTCTCCGAAAGAGAATCAAGCATGTGTACAGGGGCATAAACGCAGCAGTGATAGGATTGGAGAGGTTCAGTGAGCAAATGAAGACCCTTTGAAGTCATATTGCATGGTACCCATTCCACGGGTTTCAACTACCCAGGTTTAAGGTATTCTTCCTTCAGCTAAAACATGCATGTGGAAACTAGATTATGATCAACCATGTGATCGGGAGATGTGTTCAAATATGTCTCAGTTTTCATACCCTGGTACTCGGGTGCAACATTCCAGACACTTTACTAACACTCTCCCGACTTGGAGAGTCAGTCCCTTTAACCTCCTGTTTGGCCCAGTTTGCAATTTCTGCGGAAGATGAACAGGAATAGCGAGAACCAATGAGAGACTAGCTGGAGGTGTCTGGACGGGCAAATTTAACTCTCATTTCCCACCAGGAAGAGGAATTAACCAAAGGCTCAGCGTGCCGTGCCGGAACCAGATTAGAGCCTGAAGCCATCCTGTGGTGTTGCGGCCAGTTCACAAGAAAGCGAGTTGAAGAAAGGAGCTCAGGGGCACTGTAATTCACAAACCTGCAGAGTTATAAATGACAGCTATCGTCCAAAAATATACTGAAGTAAGGCTGCCAAGAGGACTTGAAAGCGGGGCAGAATTGCAGGAAACCGATTTCAGGAGGTAGACAGGAATTGCATTGAAAACATATGAAGAGAGTCAGAACCTCGACAATGATGCACTTGGCCAAAAAGGGCGTATGCCTTTTTTCCTGAATATATTCAGGAAAAAAGGCATACGCCCTTTTTGGCCAACCAAGCAAGCTTGCAAAGGAAATCAGCACTACAATGAAGTCTCACTTCCCCCCGGTCAAAAGGGCCATCTGAAAAAAGTGTAAAATCCAGAAAGGCAGGACAGGCCATGGAGAACTGGGAGCCTTGTTATGCTGATGGGCGGGATGTAAATTGCCAACAGACACTCGGGAGAAGTGTATGGTGTTTCCTGAAACATCTAAAAAACAAAGCAACAGAGCCTAGGGCACTTCCACTTATGGTCCTATAGCTTAGAGAAATTAAAATCAAAAAGACACAGCCACCCCAAAGTTTGGGACGGCTCTGTTTACAAGAACCTCGTTTACAGTACAAGTTAAATCGCAGAAAGTGAAAAATGGATAAAGAAGTTGTGCTATTTACGTACAAGGCAATATCACTCAGCAATGAAATCTATGTCATCACGCCCGTAGGAGCACAATGAGTGGATTCAGGTATGATGATTCTAACCGAAACAAGTCACACAGAAAAGGAAACATCATAAGATATCAGTAATACATGGAATGTAAACTTGGCTACACAGGAACTGAATTACAGAACAGAACAGGGTCTTAAATTTAGGAAACCAACTTATGCTTGCTTAAGGGGAAAGGTGAGTTGGGGTGCTGCATAAAACCAGAGATTGAAATGAGCACAGATAAAGCTCCTTAAGCCAAATATGGAATAGACAAGAGCTACTCCTTGCTCAATGAAAAGGACACAACACCCCATATTAAACGCCTAAGAATGTACCTGACGAGTAAGTATCTTAAAACCGATGGATTGCTATGTCTCCAAAAGAGAATCAACGTGTGTACAGGAGCATAAACGCAGCAGTGATAGGATTGGAGACGTTCGGTGAGCAAATGAAGACCCTTTGAATTCGATAGCATGGTACCCATTCCACGGGTTTCAACTACCCAGGTTTAAGGTATTCTTCCTTCACCTAAAACATGCATGTGGAACCCAGAGTATAATCAACCGTGTGATCGGGAGACGTGTTCAGATATGTCTCAGTTTTCGTCCCCTGGTACTCGGGTGCAGCATTCCAGACGCTTTACTAACACTCTCCCCACTTGGAGAATCAGTGCCTTTAACCTCCTGTTTGGCCCAGTTTGCAATTTCTGCGGAAGATGAACAGGAATAGGGAGAACCAATGAGAGACTAGCTGGAGGTGTCTGGACGGGCAAATTTAACTCTCATTTCCCACCACGAAGAGGAATTAACCAAAGGCTCAGCGTGCCGTACCGGAACCAGATTAGGGCCTGAAGCCATCTTGTGGTGTTGCGGCCAGGTCACAAGAAAGCAAGTTGTAGAAAGGAGCTCAGGGGCACTGTAATTCACAAACCTGCAGAGTTATAAATGACAGCTATCGTCCAAAAATATACTGAAGTAAGAATGTCTAGAGGAGTTGAAAGTGGGGCAGAATTGCAGGAAACCGATTTCAGGAGGTAGACTGGAATTGCAATGAAAGCATAGGAAAAGAGGCAGAACATCCACAATGATGCACTTGGCCAAAAAGGGCGTATGCGTTTTTTCCTGAATATATTCAGGAAAAACGCATACGCCCTTTTTGGCCAACCAAGCAAGCTTGCAAAGGAAATCTGCACTACAATGAAGTCTCACTTCCCCCCGGTCAAAAGGGCCATCTGAAAAAAGTGTAAAATCCAGAAAGGCAGGACAGGCCATGGAGAACTGGGAGCCTTGTTATGCTGATGGGCGGGATGTAAATTGCCAACAGACACTCGGGAGAAGTGTATGGTGTTTCCTGAAACATCTAAAAAACAAAGCAACAGAGCCTAGGGCACTTCCACTTATGGTCCTATAGCTTAGGGAAATTAAAACCAAAAAGACACAGCCACCCCAAAGGTTGGGACGCCTCTGTTTACAAGAACCTCGTTTACCGTACAAGTTCAATATCACAGAAAGTGAAAAATGGATAAAGAACTTGTGGTACTTACGTACAATGCAGTATCACTCAGCAATGAAATCTATGTCATCAGGCCCGTAGCAGCATAATGAGTGGATTCAGGTACGATGATTCTAACTGAAATAAGTCACACAGAAAAAGAAACATCATAAGATATCAGTCATACACGGAATGTAAACTTGGCTACACAGGAACTGAATTCCAACTGGGAGCCTTGTTATGCTGATGGGCGGGATGTAAATTGCCAACAGACACTCGGGAGAAGTGTATGGTGTTTCCTGAAACATCTAAAAATCAAAGCAACAGAGCCTAGGGCACTTCCACCTATGGTCCTATAGCTTAGAGAAATTAAAATCAAAAAGACACAGCCACCCCAAAGTTTGGGACGCCTCTGTTTACAAGAACCTCGTTTACCGTACAAGTTCAATATCACAGAAAGTGAAAAATGGATAAAGAACTTGTGGTACTTACGTATAATGCAGTATCACTCAGCAATGAAATCTATGTCATCAGGCCCTTAGCAGCACAATGAGTGGATTCAGGTACGATGATTCTAACTGAAATAAGTCACACAGAAAAAGAAACATCATAAGATATCAGTAATACACGGAATGTAAACTTGGCTACACAGGAACTGAATTCCAAAACAGAACAGGGTCTCAAATTTAGAAAACCAACTTATGCTTGATTAAGGGGAAAGGTGAGTTGGGGTGCTGCATAAAACCAGAGATTGAAATGAGCACAGATAAAGTTCCTTAAGCCAAATATGGAATAGACAAGAGCTACTCCTTGCTCAACAAAATGGACTCAACAACCCATATTAAACGCCTAAGAATGTACCTGACTAGTAAGTATCTTAAAACCTATGGATTGCTATGTCTCCAAAAGAGAATCAAGTGTGTGTACAGGGGCATAAACGCAGCAGTGATAGGATTGGAGAGGTTCGGTGAGCAAATGAAGACCCTTTGAAGTCATATTGCATGGTACCCATTCCACGGGTCTCAACTCTCCAGGTTTAAGGTATTCTTCCTTCATCTAAAACATGCATGTGGAACCCAGAGTATGATCAACCGTGTGAACGGGAGACGTGTTCAAATATGTCTCAGTTTTCCTCCCCTGGTACTCGGGTGCAACATTCCAGACGCTTTACCTACACTCTCCCCACTTGGAGAGTCAGCGCCTTTAACCTCCTGTTTGGCCCAGTTTGCAATTTCTGTGGAACATGAACAGGAATAGCGAGAACAAATGAGAGACTAGCTGGAGGTGTCTGGACGGGCAAATTTAACTCTCATTTCCCACCAGGAAGAGGAATTAACCAAAGGCTCAGCATGCCGTGCCGGAACCAGATTAGGGCCTGAAGCCATCCTGCGGTGTTGCGGCCAGCTCACAAGAAAGCGAGTTAAAGAAAGGAGCTCAGGGGAACTGTAATTCGCAAACCTGCAGAGTTATAAATGACAGCTATGTCCAAAAATATATCGAAATAAGGCTGCCAAGAGGACTTGAAAGCGGGGCAGAATTGCAGGAAACCGATTTCAGGAGGTAGACTGGAATTGCATTGAAAGCATAGGAAAAGAGGCAGAGCGTCCACAATGATGCACTTGGCCAGAAAGTGCGTATGCGTTTTTTCCTGAATATATTCAGGAAAAAACGCATACGCCCTTTTTGGCCAACCAAGCAAGCTTGCAAAGGAAATCTGCACTACAATGAAGTCTCACTTCCCCCCGGTCAAAAGGGCCATCTGAAAAAAGTGTAAAATCCAGAAAGGCAGGACAGGCCATGGAGAACTGCGAGCCTTGTTATACTGATGGGCGGGATGTAAATTGCCAACAGACACTCGGGAGAAGTGTATGGTGTTTCCTGAAACATCTAAAAAACAAAGCAACAGAGCCTAGGGCACTTCCACTTATGGTCCTATAGCTTAGGGAAATTAAAATCAAAAAGACAAAACCACCCCAAAGTTTGGGACGCCTCTGTTTACAAGAACCTCGTTTACAGTACAAGTACAACATCGCAGAAAGTGAAAAATGGATAAAGAAGTTGTGGTATTTACTTACAAAGCAATATCACTCAGCACTGAAATCTATGTCATCAGGCCCTTAGCAGAACAATGAGTGGATTCAGGTACGATGATCCTAACTGAAATAAGTCACACAAAAAAAGAAACATCATAAGATATCACTAATACACGGAATGTAAACTTGGCTACACAGGAACTGAATTCCAAAACAGAACAGGGTCTCAAATTTAGAAACCCAACTTATGCTTGCTTAAGGGGAAAGGTGAGTTGGGGTGCTGCATAAAACCAGAGATTGAAATGAGCACAGATAAAGTTCCTTAAGCCAAATATGGAATAGACAAGAGCTACTCCTTGCTCAACGAAATGGACCCAACACCGCATATTAGACGCCTAAGAATGTACCTGACTAGTAACTATCTTAAAACCTATGGATTGCTATGTCTCCGAAAGAGAATCAAGCATGTGTACAGGGGCATAAACGCAGCAGTGATAGGATTGGAGAGGTTCGGTGAGCAAATGAAGACCCTTTGAAGTCATATTGCATGGTACCCATTCCACGGGTTTCATCTACCCAGGTTTAAGGTATTCTTCCTTCAGCTAAAACATGCATGTGGAACCTAGAGTATGATCAACCATGTGATCGGGAGACGTGTTCAAATATGTCTCAGTTTTCGTACTCTGGTACTCGGGTGCAACATTCCAGACGCTTTACTAACACTCTCCCGACTTGGAGAGTCATTCCCTTTAACCTCCTGTTTGGCCCAGTTTGCAATTTCTGCGGAAGATGAACAGGAATAGCGAGAACCAATGAGAGACTAGCTGGAGGTGTCTGGACGGGCAAATTTAACTCTCATTTCCCACCAGGAAGAGGAATTAACCAAAGGCTCAGCGTGCCGTGCCGGAAACAGATTAGGGCCTGAAGCCATCCTGCGGTGTTGCGGACAGCTCACAAGAAAGCGAGTTGAAGAAAGGAGCTCAGGGGCACTGTAATTCACAAACCTGCAGAGTTATAAATGACAGCTATCATCCAAAAATATACTAAAGTAAGGCTGCCAAGAGGACTTGAAAGCGGGGCAGAATTGCAGGAAACCGATTTCAGGAGGTAGACTGGAATTGCATTGAAAGCATAGGAAAAGAGGCAGAGCGTCCACAATGATGCACTTGGCCAAAAAGGGCGTATGCGTTTTTTCCTGAATATATTCAGGAAAAAACGCATACGCCCTTTTTGGCCAACCAAGCAAGCTTGCAAAGGAAATCTGCACTACAATGAAGTCTCACTTCCCCCAGTCAAAAGGGCCATCTGAAAAAAGTGTAAAATCCAGAAAGGCAGGACAGGCCATGGAGAACTGGGAGCCTTGTTATGCTGATGGGCGGGATGTAAATTGCCAACAGACACTGGGGAGAAGTGTATGGTGTTTCCTGAAACATCTAAAAAACAAAGCAACAGAGCCTAGGGCACTTCCACTTATGGTCCTATAGTTTAGGGAAATTAAAATCAAAAAGACACAGCCACCTCAAAGTTTGGGACGCCTCTGTTTACAAGAACCTCGTTTACCGTACAAGTTCAATATCACAGAAAGTGAAAAATGGATAAAGAACTTGTGGTACTTATGTACAATGCAGTATCACTCAGCAATGAAATCTATGTCATCAGGCCCGTAGCAGCATAATGAGTGGATTCAGGTACGATGATTCTAACTAAGTCACACAGAAAAAGAAACATCATAAGATATCACTAATACACGGAATGTAAACTTGGCTACACAGGAACTGAATTCCAAAACAGAACAGGGTCTCAAATTTAGAAAACCAACTTATGCTTGCTTAAGGGGAAAGGTGAGTTGGGGTGCTGCATAAAACCAGAGATTGAAATGAGCACAGATAAAGTTCCTTAAGCCAAATATGGAATACACAAGAGCTACTCCTTGCTCAACGAAATGGACTCAACACCGCATATTAAACGCCTAAGAATGTACCTGACTAGTAAGTATCTTAAAACCTATGGATTGCTATGTCTCCAAAAGAGAATGAAGCGTGTGTACAGGGGCATAAACGCAGCAGTGATAGGATTGGAGAGGTTCGGTGAGCAAATGAAGACCCTTTGAAGTCATATTGCATGGTACCCATTCCACGGGTTTCAACTACCCAGGTTTAAGGTATTCTTCCTTCAGCTAAAACATGCATGTGGAACCTAGAGTATGATGAACCATGTGATCGGGAGACGTGTTCAAATATGTGTCAGTTTTCGTACCCTGGTACTCGGGTGCAACATTCCAGACGCTTTACTAACACTCTCCTGACTTGGAGAGTCAGTCCCTTTAACCTCCTGTTTGGCCCAGTTTGCAATTTCTGCGGAAGATGAACAAAAATAACGAGAACCAATGAGAGACTACCTGGAGGTGTCTGGACGGGCAAGTTTAACTCTCATTTCCCACCAGGAAGAGGAATTAACCAAAGGCTCAGCGTGCCGTGCCGGAAACAGATTAGGGCCTGAAGCCATCTTGCGGTGTTGCGGCCAGCTCAAAAGAAAACGAGTTGAAGAAAGGAGCTCAGGGGCACTGTAATTCACAAACCTGCAGAGTTATAAATGACAGCTATCGTCCAAAAATATACTGAAGTAAGGCTGCCAAGAGGACTTGAAAGCGGGGCAGAATTGCAGGAAACCGATTTCAGGAGGTAGATTGGAATTGCAATGAAAGCATAGGAAAAGAGGCAGAACGTCCACAATGATGCACTTGGCCAAAAAGGGCGTATGCGTTTTTTCCTGAATATATTCAGGAAAAAACGCATACGCCCTTTTTGGCCAACCAAGCAAGCTTGCAATGGAAAACTGCACTACAATGAAGTTTCACTTCCCCCCGGTCAAAAGGGCCATCTGAAAAAAGTGTAAAATCCAGAAAGGCAGGACAGGCCATGGAGAACTGGGAGCCTTGTTATGCTGATGGGCGGTATGGAAATTGCCAACAGACACTCGGGAGAAGTGTATGGTGTTTCCTGAAACATCTAAAAAACAAAGCAACAGAGCCTAGGGCACTTCCACTTATGGTCCTATAGCTTAGGGAAATTAAAATCAAAAAGACACAGCCACCCCAAAGTTTGGAACGGCTCTGTTTACAAGAACCTCGTTTACAGTACAAGTTCAACATCGCAGAAAGTGAAAAATGGATAAAGAAGTTGTGGTATTTACTTACAAAGCAATATCACTCAGCAATGAAATCTATGTCATCAGGCCCTTAGCAGCACAATGAGTGGATTCAGGTATGATGATTCTAACTGAAATAAGTCACACAGAAAAAGAAACATCATAAGATATCAGTAATACACGGAATGTAAACTTGGCTACACAGGAACTGAATTACAGAACAGAACAGGGTCTCAAATTTAGAAAACAAACTTATGCTTGCTTAAGGGTAAAGGTGAGTTGGGGTGCTGCATAAAACCAGAGATTGAAATGAGCACAGATAAAGTTCCTTAAGCCAAATATGGAATAGACAAGAGCTACTCCTTGCTCAACAAAATGGACTCGACACCCCATATTAAACGCCTAAGAATGTACCTGACTAGTAAGTATCTTAAAACCTATGGATTGCTATGTCTCCAAAAGAGAATCAAGCGTGTGTACAGGGGCATAAACGCAGCAGTGATAGGATTGGAGAGGTTCGGTGAGCAAATGAAGACCCTTTGAAGTCATATTGCATGGTACCCATTCCACGGGTTTCAACTACCCAGGTTTAAGGTATTCTTCCTTCAGCTAAAACATGCATGTGGAACCTAGAATATGATGAACCGTGTGATCGGGAGACGTGTTCAAATATGTCTCAGTTTTCGTACCCTGGTACTCGGGTACAACATTCCAGACGCTTTACTAACACTCTCCTGACTTGGAGAGTCAGCGCCTTTAACCTCCTGTTTGGCCCAGTTTGCAATTTCTGCGGAAGATGAACAGGAATAGCGAGAACCAATGAGAGACTAGCTGGAGGTGTCTGGACGGGCAAATTTAACTCTCATTTCCCACCACGAAGAGGAAATAACCAAAGGCTCAGCGTGCCGTGCCGGGACCAGATTAGGGCCTGAAGCCATCCTGTGGTGTTGCGGCCAGCTCACAAGAAAGCGAGTTGAAGAAAGGAGCTCAGGGGCACGGTAATTCACAGACCTGCAGAGTTATAAATGACAGCTATCGTCCAAAAAAATACTGAAGTAAGGCTGCCAAGAGGACTTGAAAGCGGGGCAGAATTGCAGGAAACCGACTTCAGGAGGTAGACTGGAATAGCTTTGAAAGCATAGGAAAAGAGGCAGAACGTCCACAATGATGCACTTGGCCAAAAAGGGCGTATGCGTTTTTTCCTGAATATATTCAGGAAAAAACGCATACGCCCTTTTTGGCCAACCAAGCAAGCTTGCAAAGGAAATCTGCACTACAATGAAGTCTCACTTCCCCCCAGTCAAAAGGGCCATCTGAAAAAAGTGTAAAATCCAGAAAGGCAGGACAGGCCATGGAGAACTGGGAGCCTTGTTATGCTGATGGGCGGGATGGAAATTGCCAACAGACACTAGGGAGAAGTGTGTGGTGTTGCCTGAAACATCTAAAAAACAAAGCAACAGAGCCTAGGGCACTTCCACTTATGGTCCTACAGCTTAGGGAAATTAAAATAAAAAAGACACAGCCACCCCAAAGTTTGGGACGCCTCTGTTTACAAGAACCTCGTTTACCGTACAAGTTCAATATCACAGAAAGTGAAAAATGGATAAAGTACTTGTGGTACTTACGTACAATGCAGTATCACTCAGCAATGAAATCTATGTCATCAGGCCCATAGCAGCATAATGAGTGGATTCAGGTACGATGATTCTAACTGAAATAAGTCACACAGAAAAAGAAACATCATAAGATATCACTAATACACGGAATGTAAACTTGGCTACACAGGAACTGAATTCCAAAACAGAACAGGGTCTCAAATTTAGAAAACCAACATATGCTTGCTTAAGGGGAAAGGTGAGTTGGGGTGCTGCATAAAACCAGAGATTGAAATGAGCACAGATAAAGTTCCTTAAGCCAAATATGGAATAGACAAGAGCTACTCCTTGCTCAACGAAATGGACTCAACACCCCATATTAAACGCCTAAGAATGTACCTGACTAGTAAGTATCTTAAAACCTATGGATTGCTATGTCTCCGAAAGAGAATCAAGCATGTGTACAGGGGCATAAACGCAGCAGTGATAGGATTGGAGAGGTTCGGTGAGGAAATGAAGACCCTTCGAAGTCATATTGCATGGTACCCATTCCACGGGTCTCAACTACCCAGGTTTAAGGTATTCTTCCTTCAGCTAAAACATGCATGTGGAACCCAGAGTATGATCAACCGTGTGAACGGGAGACGTGTTCAAATATGTCTCAGTTTTCCTCCCCTGGTACTCGGGTGCAACATTCCAGACGCTTTACTAACACTCTCCCGACTTGGAGAGTCAGCGCCTTTAACCTCCTGTTTGGCCCAGTTTGCAATTTCTGCGGAAGATGAACAGAAATAGGGAGAACCAATGAGAGACTAGCTGGAGGTGTCTGGACGCGCAAATTTAACTCTCATTTCCCACCAGGAAGAGGAAATAACCAAAAGCTCAGCGTTCCGTGCCGGAACCAGATTAGGGCCTGAAGCCATCCTGCGGTGTTGCGGCCAGCTCACAAGAAAGCGAGTTGAAGAAAGGAGCTCAGGGGCACTGTAATTCACAAACCTGCAGAGTTATAAATGACAGCTATCGTCCAAAAATATACTGAAGTAAGGCTGCCAAGGTGACTTGAAAGCGGGGCAGAATTGCAGGAAACCGATTTCAGGAAGTAGACTGGAATTGCATTGAAAGCATAGGAAAAGAGGCAGAGCGTCCACAATGGTGCACTTGGCCAAAAAGGGCGTATGCGTTTTTTCCTGAATATATTCAGGAAAAAACGCATACGCCCTTTTTGGCCAACCAAGCAAGCTTGCAAAGGAAATCTGCACTACAATGAAGTCTCACTTCCCCCCGGTCAAAAGGGCCATCTGAAAAAAGTGTAAAATCCAGAAAGGCAGGACAGGCCATGGAGAACTGGGAGCCTTGTTATGCTGATGGGCGGGATGTAAATTGCCAACAGACACTCCGGAGAAGTGTATGGTGTTTCCTGAAACATCTAAAAAACAAAGCAACAGAGCCTAGGGCACTTCCACTTATGGTCCTATAGCTTAGGGAAATTAAAATCAAAAAGACACAGCCACCCCAAAGTTTGGGACGCCTCTGTTTACAAGAACCTCATTTACAGTACAAGTTCAATATCACAGAAAGTGAAAAATGGATAAAGAACATGTGGTACTTACGTACAATGCAGTATCACTCAACAATGAAATCTATGTCATCAGGCCCGTAGCAGCATAATGAGTGGATTCAGGTACGATGATTCTAACTGAAATAAGTCACACAGAAAAAGAAACATCATAAGATATCACTAATACACGGAATGTAAACTTGGCTACACAGGAACTGAATTCCAAAACAGAACAGGGTCTCAAATTTAGAAAACCAACTTATGCTTGCTTAAGGGGAAAGGTGAGTTGGGGTGCTGCATAAAACCAGAGATTGAAATGAGCACAGATAAAGTTCCTTAAGCCAAATATGGAATAGACAAGAGCTACTCCTTGCTCAACGAAATGGACTAAACACCGCATATTAAACGCCTAAGAATGTACCTGACTAGAAAGTATCTTAAAACCTATGGATTGCTATGTCTCCGAAAGAGAATCAAGCATGTGTACAGGGGCATAAACGCAGCAGTGATAGGATTGGAGAGGTTCGGTGAGCAAATGAAGACCCTTTGAAGTCATATTGCATGGTACCCATTCCACGGGTTTCAACTACCCAGGTTTAAGGTATTCTTCCTTCAGCTAAAACATGCATGTGGAACCCAGAGTATGATCAACCATGTGATCAGGAGACGTGTTCAAATATGTCTCACTTTTTGTACCCTGGTACTCGGGTGCAACATTCCAGACGCTTTACTAACACTCTCCCGACTTGGAGAGTCATTCCCTTTAACCTCCTGTTTGGCCCAGTTTGCAATTTCTGCGGAAGATGAACAGGAATAGCGAGAACCAATGAGAGACTAGCTGGAGGGGTCTGGACGGGCACATTTAACTCTCATTTCCCACCAGGAATAGGAATTAACCAAAGGCTCAGCGTGCCGTGCCAGAACCAGATTAGGGCCTGAAGCCATCCTGCTGTGTTGCGGCCAGGTCACAAGAAAGTGAGTTGAAGAAAGGAGCTCAGGGGCACTGTAATTCACAAACCTGCAGAGTTACAAATGACAGCTATCGTCCAAAAATATACTGAAGTAAGGCTGCCAAGAGGACTTGAAAGCGGGGCAGAATTGCAGGAAACCGATTTCAGGAGGTAGACTGGAATTGCATTGAAAGCATAGGAAAAGAGGCAGAACGTCCACAATGATGCACTTGGCCAAAAAGGGCGTATGCGTTTTTTCCTGAATATATTCAGGAAAAAACGCATACGCCCTTTTTGGCCAACCAAGCAAGCTTGCAAAGGAAATCTGCACTACAATGAAGTCTCACTTCCCCCCGGTCAAAAGGGCCATCTGAAAAAAGTGTAAAATCCAGAAAGGCAGGACAGGCCATGGAGAAATGGGAGCCTTGTTATGCTGATGGGCGGGATGTAAATTGCCAACAGACACTCGGGAGAAGTGTATGGTGTTTCCTGAAACATCTAAAAAACAAAGCAACAGAGCCTAGGGCACTTCCACTTATGGTCCTATAGCTTAGGGAAATTAAAATCAAAAAGACACAGCCACCCCAAAGTTTGGGACGCCTCTGTTTACAAGAACCTCATTTACAGTACAAGTTCAGTATCACAGAAAGTGAAAAATGGATAAAGAACATGTGGTACTTACGTACAATGCAGTATCACTCAACAATGAAATCTATGTCATCAGGCCCGTAGCAGCATAATGAGTGGATTCAGGTACGATGATTCTAACTGAAATAAGTCACACAGAAAAAGAAACATCATAAGATATCACTAATACACGGAATGTAAACTTGGCTACACAGGAACTGAATTCCAAAACAGAACAGGGTCTCAAATTTAGAAAACCAACTTATGCTTGCTTAAGGGGAAAGGTGAGTTGGGGTGCTGCATAAAACCAGAGATTGAAATGAGCACAGATAAAGTTCCTTAAGCCAAATATGGAATAGACAAGAGCTACTCCTTGCTCAACGAAATGGACTCAACACCGCATATTAAACGCCTAAGAATGTACCTGACTAGAAAGTATCTTAAAACCTATGGATTGCTATGTCTCCGAAAGAGAATCAAGCATGTGTACAGGGGCATAAATGCAGCAGTGATAGGATTGGAGAGGTTCGGTGAGCAAATGAAGACCCTTTGAAGTCATATTGCATGGTACAAATTCCACGGGTCTCAACTCTCCAGGTTTACGGTATTCTTCCTTCAGCTAAAACATGCATGTGGAACCCAGAGTATGATCAACCGTGTGAACGGGAGACGTGTTCAAATATGTCTCAGTTTTCCTCCCCTGGTACTCGGGTGCAACATTCCAGACGCTTTACTAACACTCTCCCCACTTGGAGAGTCAGCGCCTTTAACCTCCTGTTTGGCCCAGTTTGCAATTTCTGCGGAAGATGAACAGGAATAGCGAGAACCAATGAGAGACTAGCTGGAGGTCTCTGGACGCGCAAATTTAACTCTCATTTCCCAGCAGGAAGAGGAAATAACCAAAGGCTCAGCATTCCGTGCCGGAACCAGATTAGGGCCTGAAGACATCCTGTGGTGTTGCGGCCAGCTCACAAGAAAGCGAGTTGAAGAAAGGAGCTCAGGGGCACTGTAATTCACAAACCTGCAGAGTTATAAATGACAGCTATCGTCCAAAAATATACTGAAGTAAGTCTGCCAAGAGGACTTGAAAGCGGGGCAGAATTGCAGGAAACCCATTTCACGAAGTAGACTGGAATTGCATTGAAAGCATAGGAAGAGGAAGAGCGTCCACAATGATGCACTTGGCCGAAAAGGGCGTATGCGTTTTTTCCTGAATATATTCAGGAAAAAACGCATACGCCCTTTTTGGCCAACCAAGCAAGCTTGCAAAGGAAATCTGCACTACAATGAAGTCTCACTTCCCCCCGGTGAAACGGGCCACCTGAAAAAAGCGTAAAATCCAGAAAGGCAGGACAGGCCATGGAGAACTGGGAGCCTTGTTATGCTGATGGGCGGGATGGAAATTGCCAACAGACACTAGGGAGAAGTGTGTGGTGTTTCCTGAAACATCTAAAAAACAAAGCAACAGAGCCTAGGGCACTTCCACTTATGGTCCTACAGCTTAGGGAAATTAAAATCAAAAAGACACAGCCACCCCAAAGTTTGGGATGCCTCTGTTTACAAGAACCTCGTTTACAGTACAAGTTCAACATCGCAGAAAGTGAAAAATGGATAAAGAAGTTGTGGTATTTACTTAGAAAGCAATATCACTCAGCAATGAAATCTATGTCATCAGGCCCGTAGCAGCAAAATGAGTGGATTCAGGTATGATGATTCTAACTGAAATAAGTCACACAGAAAAAGAAACATCATAAGATATCACTAATACACGGAATGTAAACTTGGCTACACAGGAACTGAATTCCAAAACAGAACAGGGTCTCAAATTTAGAAAACCAACTTATGCTTGCTTAAGGGGAAAGGTGAGTTGGGGTGCTGCATAAAACCAGAGATTGAAATGAGCACAGATAAAGTTCCTTAAGCCAAATATGGAATAGACAAGAGCTACTCCTTGCTCAACGAAATGGACTCAACACCCCATATTAAACGCCTAAGAATGTACCTGAGTAGAAAGTATCTTAAAACCTATGGATTGCTATGTCTCCGAAAGAGAATCAAGCATGTGTACAGGGGCATAAACGCAGCAGTGATAGGATTGGAGAGGTTCGGTGAGCAAATGAAGACCCTTTGAAGTCATATTGCATGGTACCCATTCCACGGGTCTCAACTCTCCAGGTTTACGGTATTCTTCCTTCAGCTAAAACATGCATGTGGAACCCAGAGTATGATCAACCGTGTGAACGGGAGACGTGTTCAAATATGTCTCAGTTTTCCTCCCCTGGTACTCGGGTGCAACATTCCAGACGCTTTACTAACACTCTCCCCACTTGGAGAGTCAGCACCTTTAACCTCCTGTTTGGCCCAGTTTGCAATTTCTGCGGAAGATGAACAGGAATAGCGAGAACCAATGAGAGACTAGCTGGAGGTCTCTGGACGCGCAAATTTAACTCTCATTTCCCAGCAGGAAGAGGAAATAACCAAAGGCTCAGCATTCCGTGCCGGAACCAGATTAGGGCCTGAAGACATCCTGCGGTGTTGCGGCCAGCTCACAAGAAAGCGAGTTGAAGAAAGGAGCTCAGGGGCACTGTAATTCACAAACCTGCAGAGTTATAAATGACAGCTATCGTCCAAAAATATACTGAAGTAAGGCTGCCAAGAGGACTTGAAAGCGGGGCAGAATTGCAGGAAACCCATTTCACGAAGTAGACTGGAATTGCATTGAAAGCATAGGAAAAGAGGAAGAGCGTCCACAATGATGCACTTGGCCGAAAAGGGCGTATGCGTTTTTTCCTGAATATATTCAGGAAAAAACGCATACGCCCTTTTTGGCCAACCAAGCAAGCTTGCAAAGGAAATCTGCACTACAATGAAGTCTCACTTCCCCCCGGTGAAACGGGCCACCTGAAAAAAGCGTAAAATCCAGAAAGGCAGGACAGGCCATGGAGAACTGGGAGCCTTGTTATGCTGATGGGCGGGATGGAAATTGCCAACAGACACTCGGGAGAAGTGTGTGGTGTTTCCTGAAACATCTAAAAAACAAAGCAACAGAGCCTAGGGCACTTCCACTTATGGTCCTACAGCTTAGGGAAATTAAAATCAAAAAGACACAGCCACCCCAAAGTTTGGGATGCCTCTGTTTACAAGAACCTCGTTTACAGTACAAGTTCAACATCGCAGAAAGTGAAAAATGGATAAAGAAGTTGTGGTATTTACTTACAAAGCAATATCACTCAGCAATGAAATCTATGTCATCAGGCCCGTAGCAGCAAAATGAGTGGATTCAGGTATGATGATTCTAACTGAAATAAGTCACACAGAAAAAGAAACATCATAAGATATCACTAATACACGGAATGTAAACTTGGCTACACAGGAACTGAATTCCAAAACAGAACAGGGTCTCAAATTTAGAAAACCAACTTATGCTTGCTTAAGGGGAAAGGTGAGTTGGGGTGCTGCATAAAACCAGAGATTGAAATGAGCACAGATAAAGTTCCTTAAGCCAAATATGGAATAGACAAGAGCTACTCCTTGCTCAACGAAATGGACTCAACACCCCATATTAAACGCCTAAGAATGTACCTGAGTAGAAAGTATCTTAAAACCTATGGATTGCTATGTCTCCGAAAGAGAATCAAGCATGTGTACAGGGGCATAAACGCAGCAGTGATAGGATTGGAGAGGTTCGGTGAGCAAATGAAGACCCTTTGAAGTCATATTGCATGGTACCCATTCCACGGGTCTCAACTCTCCAGGTTTACGGTATTCTTCCTTCAGCTAAAACATGCATGTGGAACCCAGAGTATGATCAACCGTGTGAACGGGAGACGTGTTCAAATATGTCTCAGTTTTCCTCCCCTGGTACTCGGGTGCAACATTCCAGACGCTTTACTAACACTCTCCCCACTTGGAGAGTCAGCACCTTTAACCTCCTGTTTGGCCCAGTTTGCAATTTCTGCGGAAGATGAACAGGAATAGCGAGAACCAATGAGAGACTAGCTGGAGGTCTCTGGACGCGCAAATTTAACTCTCATTTCCCAGCAGGAAGAGGAAATAACCAAAGGCTCAGCATTCCGTGCCGGAACCAGATTAGGGCCTGAAGACATCCTGCGGTGTTGCGGCCAGCTCACAAGAAAGCGAGTTGAAGAAAGGAGCTCAGGGGCACTGTAATTCACAGACCTGCAGAGTTATAAATGACAGCTATCGTCCAAAAATATACTGAAGTAAGGCTGCCAAGAGGACTTGAAAGCGGGGCAGAATTGCAGGAAACCCATTTCACGAAGTAGACTGGAATTGCATTGAAAGCATATGAAAAGAGGAAGAGCGTCCACAATGATGCACTTGGCCGAAAAGGGCGTATGCGTTTTTTCCTGAATATATTCAGGAAAAAACGCATACGCCCTTTTTGGCCAACCAAGCAAGCTTGCAAAGGAAATCTGCACTACAATGAAGTCTCACTTCCCCCCGGTCAAATGGGCCATCTGAAAAAAGCGTAAAATCCAGAAAGGCAGGACAGGCCATGGAGAACTGGGAGCCTTGTTATGCTGATGGGCGGGATGGAAATTGCCAACAGACACTCGGGAGAAGTGTATGGTGTTTCCTGAAACATCTAAAAAACAAAGCAACAGAGCCTAGGGCACTTCCACTTATGGTCCTATAGCTTAGGGAAATTAAAATCAAAAAGACACAGCCACCCCAAAGTTTGGGACGCCTCTGTTTACAAGAACCTCGTTTACAGTACAAGTTCAGTATCACAGAAAGTGAAAAATGGATAAAGAACATGTGGTACTTACGTACAATGCAGTATCACTCAACAATGAAATCTATGTCATCAGGCTCATAGCAGCATAATGAGTGGATTCAGGTACGATGATTCTAACTGAAATAAGTCACACAGAAAAAGAAACATCATAAGATATCAGTCATACACGGAATGTAAACTTGGCTATACAGGAACTGAATTCCAAAACAGAACAGGGTCTCAAATTTAGAAAACCAACTTATGCTTGCTTAAGGGGAAAGGTGAGTTGGGGTGCTGCATAAAACCAGAGATTGAAATGAGCACAGATAAAGTTCCTTAAGCCAAATATGGAATAGACAAGAGCTACTCCTTGCTCAACGAAATGGACTCAACACCGCATATTAAACGCCTAAGAATGTACCTGACTAGAAATTATCTTAAAACCTATGGATTGCTATGTCTCCGAAAGAGAATCAAGCATGTGTACAGGGGCATAAACGCAGCAGTGATAGGATTGGAGAGGTTCGGTGAGCAAATGAAGACCCTTTGAAGTCATATTGCATGGTACCCATTCCACGGGTTTCAAATACCCAGGTTTAAGGTATTCTTCCTTCAGCTAAAACATGCATGTGGAACCCAGAGTATGATCAACCATGTGATCGGGAGACGTGTTCAAATATGTCTCACTTTTTGTACCCTGGTACTCGAGTGCAACATTCCAGACGCTTTACTAACACTCTCCCGACTTGGAGAGTCATTCCCTTTAACCTCCTGTTTGGCCCAGTTTGCAATTTCTGCGGAAGATGAACAGGAATAGCGAGAACCAATGAGAGACTAGCTGGAGGTGTCTGGACGGGCAAATTTAACTCTCATTTCCCACCAGGAAGAGGAAATAACCAAAGGCTCAGCGTGCCGTGCCGGGACGAGGTTAGGGCCTGAAGCCATCCTGTGGTGTTGCGGCCAGCTCACAAGAAAGTGAGTTGAAGAAAGGAGCTCAGGGGCACTGTAATTCACAGACCTGCAGAGTTATAAATGACAGCTATCGTCCAAAAATATACTGAAGTAAGGCTGCCAAGAGGACTTGAAAGCGGGGCAGAATTGCAGGAAACCGACCTCAGGAGGTAGACTGGAATTGCTTTTAAAGTATATGAAAAGAGGCAGAACGTCCACAATGATGCACTTGGCCAAAAAGGGCGTATGCGTTTTTTCCTGAATATATTCAGGAAAAAACGCATACGCCCTTTTTGGCCAACCAAGCAAGCTTGCAAAGGAAATCGGCACTACAATGAAGTCTCACTTCCCCCCGGTCAAAAGGGCCATCTGGAAAAAGTGTAAAATCCAGAAAGGCAGGACAGGCCATGGAGAACTGGGAGCCTTGTTATGCTGATGGGCGGGATGGAAATTGCCAACAGACACTCGGGAGAAGTGTGTGGTGTTTCCTGAAACATCTAAAAAACAAAGCAACAGAGGCTAGGGCACTTCCACTTATGGTCCTATAGCTTAGGGAAATTAAAATCAAAAAGACACAGCCACCCCAAAGTTTGGGACGCCTCTGTTTACAAGAACCTCGTTTACCGTACAAGTTCAATATCACAGAAAGTGAAAAATGGATAAAGAACTTGTGGTACTTACGTACAATGCAGTATCACTCAGCAATGAAATCTATGTCATCAGGTCCATAGCAGCATAATGAGTGGATTCAGGTACGATGATTCTAACTGAAATAAGTCACACAGAAAAAGAAACATCATAATATATCACTAATACACGGAATGTAAACTTGGCTACACAGGAACTGAATTCCAAAACAGAACAGGGTCTCAAATTTAGAAAACCAACTTATGCTTGCTTAAGGGGAAAGGTGAGTTGGGGTGCTGCATAAAACCAGAGTTTGAAATGAGCACAGATAAAGTTCCTTAAGCCAAATATGGAATACACAAGAGCTACTCCTTGCTCAACGAAATGGACTCAACACCCCATATTAAACGCCTAAGAATGTACCTGACTAGAAAGTATCTTAAAACCTATGGAATGTTATGTCTCCGAAAGAGAATCAAGCATGTGTACAGGGGCATAAACGCAGCAGTGATAGGATTGGAGAGGTTCGGTGAGCAAATGAAGACCCTTTGAAGTCATATTGCATGGTACCCATTCCACGGGTCTCAACTCTCCAGGTTTAAGGTATTCTTCCTTCAGCTAAAACATGCATGTGGAACCCAGAGTATGATCAACCGTGTGAACGGGAGACGTGTTCAAATATGTCTCAGTTCTCCTCCCCTGGTACTAGGGTGCAACATTCCAGATGCTTTACTAACACTCACCCCACTTGGAGAGTCAGTCCCTTTAACCTCCTGTTTGGCCCAGTTTGCAATTTCTGCGGAAGATGAACAGGAATAGCGAGAACCAATGAGAGACTAGCTGGAGGTTTCTGGACGGGCAAATTTAACTCTCATTTCCCACCAGGAAGAGGAATTATCCAAAGGCTCAGCGTACCGTGCCGGAACCAGATTAGGGCCTGAAGCCATCCTGCGGTGTTGCGGCGAGGTCACAAGAAAGCAATTTGAAGAAAGGAGCTCAGGGGCACTGTAATTCACAAACCTGCAGAGTTATAAATGACAGCTATCGTCCAAAAATATACTGAAGTAAGGCTGCCAAGAGGACTTGAAAGCGGGGCAGAATTGCAGGAAACCGATTTCAGGAGGTAGACTGGAATTGCATTGAAAGCATAGGAAAAGAGGCAGAACGTCCACAATGATGCACTTGGCCAAAAAGGGCGTATGCGTTTTTTCCTGAATATATTCAGGAAAAAACGCATACGCCCTTTTTGGCCAACCAAGCAATCTTGCAAAGGAAATCTGCACTACAATGAAGTCTCACTTCCCCCCGGTCAAAAGGGCCATCTGAAAAAAGTGTAAAATCCAGAAAGGCAGGACAGGCCATGGAGAACTTGGAGCCTTGTTATGCTGATGGGCGGGATATAAATTGCCAACAGACACTGGGGAGAAGTGTATGGTGTTTCCTGAAACATCTAAAAAACAAAGCAACAGAGCCTAGGGCACTTCCACTTATGGTCCTATAGCTTAGGGAAATTAAAATCAAAAAGACACAGCCACCCCAAAGTTTGGGACGCCTCTGTTTACAAGAACCTCGTTTACGGTACAAGTTCAATATCACAGAAAGTGAAAAATGGTTAAAGAACTTGTGGTACTTACGTACAATGCAGTATCACTCAGCAATGAAATCTATGTCATCAGGCCCATAGCAGCATAATGAGTGGATTCAGGTACGATGATTCTAACGGAAATAAGTCACACAGAAAAAGAAACATCATAAGATATCACTAATACACGGATGTAAACTTGGCTACACAGGAACTGAATTCCAAAACAGAACATGGTCTCAAATTTAGAAAACCAACTTATGCTTGCTTAAGGGGAAAGGTGAGTTGGGGTGCTGCATAAAACCAGAGATTGAAATGAGCACAGATAAAGTTCCTTAAGCCAAATATGGAATAGACAAGAGCTACTCCTTGCTCAACGAAATGGACTCAACACCCCATATTAAACGCCTAAGAATGTACCTGACTAGTAAGTATCTTAAAACCTATGTATTGCTATGTCTCCAAAAGAGAATCAAGCGTGTGTACAGGGGCATAAACGCAGCAGTGATAGGATTGGAGAGGTTCGGTGAGCAAATGAAGACCCTTTGAAGTCATATTGCATGGTACCCATTCCACGGGTCTCAACTCTCCAGGTTTAAGGTATTCTTCCTTCAGCTAAAACATGCATGTGGAACCCAGAGTATGATCAACCGTGTGAACGGGAGACGTGTTCATATATGTCTCAGTTTTCCTCCCCTGGTACTCAGGTGCAACATTCCAGACGCTTTACTAACACTCTCCCCACTTGGAGAGTCAGCGCCTTTAACCTCCTGTTTGGCCCAGTTTGCAATTTCTACGGAAGATGAACAGGAATAGGGAGAACCAATGAGAGACTAGCTGGAGGTGTCTGGACGGGCAAATTTAACTCTGATTTCCCACCAGGAAGAGGAAATAACGAAAGGCTCAGCGTGCCGTGCCGGAACCAGATTAGGGCCTGAAGCCATCCTGTGGTGTTGCGGCCAGCTCAAAAGAAAGCGAGTTGAAGAAAGGAGCTCAGGGGCACGGTAATTCACAGACCTGCAGAGTTATAAATGACAGCTATCGTCCAAAAAAATACTGAAGTAAGGCTGCCAAGAGGACTTGAAAGCGGGGCAGAATTGCAGGAAACCGACTTCAGGAGGTAGACTGGAATTGCTTTGAAAGCATAGGAGAAGAGGCAGAACGTCCACAATGATGCACTTGGCCAAAAAGGGTGTATGCGTTTTTTCCTGAATATATTCAGGAAAAAACTCATACGCCCTTTTTGGCCAACCAAGCAAGCTTGCAAAGGAAATCTGCACTACAATGAAGTCTCACTTCCCCCCAGTCAAAAGGGCCATCCGAAAAAAGTGTAAAATCCAGAAAGGCAGGACAGGCCATGGAGAACTGGGAGCCTTGTTATGCTGATGGGCGGGATGGAAATTGCCAACAGACACTAGGGAGAAGTGTGTGGTGTTGCCTGAAACATCTAAAAAACAAAGCAACAGAGCCTAGGGCACTTCCACTTATGGTCCTACAGCTTAGGGAAATTAAAATCAAAAAGACACAGCCACCCCAAAGTTTGGGACGCCTCTGTTTACAAGAACCTCGTTTACCGTACAAGTTCAATATCACAGAAAGTGAAAAATGGATAAAGAACTTGTGGTACTTACGTACAATGCAGTATCACTCAGCAATGAAATCTATGTCATCAGGCCCGTAGCAGCATAATGAGTGGATTCAGGTACGATGATTCTAACTGAAATAAGTCACACAGAAAAAGAAACATCATAAGATATCACTAATACACGGAATGTAAACTTGGCTACACAGGAACTGAATTCCAAAACAGAACAGGGTCTCAAATTTAGAAAACCAACTTATGCTTGCTTAAGGGGAAAGGTGAGTTGGGGTGCTGCATAAAACCAGAGATTGAAATGAGCACAGATAAAGTTCCTTAAGCCAAATATGGAATAGACAAGAGCTACTCCTTGCTCAACGAAATGGACTCAACACCCCATATTAAACGCCTAAGAATGTACCTGACTAGTAAGTATCTTAAAACCTATGGATTGCTATGTCTCCGAAAGAGAATCAAGCATGTGTACAGGGGCATAAACGCAGCAGTGATAGGATTGGAGAGGTTCGGTGAGGAAATGAAGACCCTTTGAAGTCATATTGCATGGTACCCATTCCACGGGTCTCAACTACCCAGGTTTAAGGTATTCTTCCTTCAGCTAAAACATGCATGTGGAACCCAGAGTATGATCAACCGTGTGAACGGGAGACGTGTTCAAATATGTCTCAGTTTTCCTCCCCTGGTACTCGGGTGCAACATTCCAGACGCTTTACTAACACTCTCCCGACTTGGAGAGTCAGCGCCTTTAACCTCCTGTTTGGCCCAGTTTGCAATTTCTGCGGAAGATGAACAGAAATAGGGAAAACCAATGAGAGACTAGCTGGAGGTGTCTGGACGCGCAAATTTAACTCTCATTTCCCACCAGGAAGAGGAAATAACCAAAGGCTCAGCGTTCCGTGCCGGAACCAGATTAGGGCCTGAAGCCATCCTGCGGTGTTGCAGCCAGCTCACAAGAAAGCGAGTTGAAGAAAGGAGCTCAGGGGCACTGTAATTCACAAACCTGCAGAGTTATAAATGACAGCTATCGTCCAAAAATATACTGAAGTAAGGCTGCCAAGGTGACTTGAAAGCGGGGCAGAATGGCAGGAAACCGATTTCAGGAAGTAGACTGGAATTGCATTGAAAGCATAGGAAAAGAGGCAGAGCGTCCACAATGGTGCACTTGGCCAAAAAGGGCGTATACGTTTTTTCCTGAATATATTCAGGAAAAAACGCATACGCACTTTTTGGCCAACCAAGCAAGCTTGCAAAGGAAATCTGCACTACAATGAAGTCTCACTTCCCCCCGGTCAAAAGGGCCATCTGAAAAAAGTGTAAAATCCAGAAAGGCAGGACAGGCCATGGAGAACTGGGAGCCTTGTTATGCTGATGGGCGGGATGTAAATTGCCAACAGACACTCGGGAGAAGTGTATGGTGTTTCCTGAAACATCTAAAAAACAAAGCAACAGAGCCTAGGGCACTTCCACTTATGGTCCTATAGCTTAGGGAAATTAAAATCAAAAAGACACAGCCACCCCAAAGTTTGGGACGCCTCTGTTTACAAGAACCTCATTTACAGTACAAGTTCAATATCACAGAAAGTGAAAAATGGATAAAGAACATGTGGTACTTACGTACAATGCAGTATCACTCAACAATGAAATCTATGTCATCAGGCCCGTAGCAGCATAATGAGTGGATTCAGGTACGATGATTCTAACTGAAATAAGTCACACAGAAAAAGAAACATCATAAGATATCACTAATACACGGAATGTAAACTTGGCTACACAGGAACTGAATTCCAAAACAGAACAGGGTCTCAAATTTAGAAAACCAACTTATGCTTTCATAAGGGGAAAGGTGAGTTGGGGTGCTGCATAAAACCAGAGATTGAAATGAGCACAGATAAAGTTCCTTAAGCCAAATATGGAATAGACAAGAGCTACTCCTTGCTCAACGAAATGGACTCAACACCGCATATTAAACGCCTAAGAATGTACCTGACTAGAAAGTATCTTAAAACCTATGGATTGCTATGTCTCCGAAAGAGAATCAAGCATGTGTACAGGGGCATAAACGCAGCAGTGATAGGATTGGAGAGGTTCGGTGAGCAAATGAAGACCCTTTGAAGTCATATTGCATGGTACCCATTCCACGGGTTTCAACTACCCAGGTTTAAGGTATTCTTCCTTCAGCTAAAACATGCATGTGGAACCCAGAGTATGATCAACCATGTGATCAGGAGACGTGTTCAAATATGTCTCACTTTTTGTACCCTGGTACTCGGGTGCAACATTCCAGACGCTTTACTAACACTCTCCCGACTTGGAGAGTCATTCCCTTTAACCTCCTGTTTGGCCCAGTTTGCAATTTCTGCGGAAGATGAACAGGAATAGCGAGAACCAATGAGAGACTAGCTGGAGGGGTCTGGACGGGCACATTTAACTCTCATTTCCCACCAGGAATAGGAATTAACCAAAGGCTCAGCGTGCCGTGCCGGAACCAGATTAGGGCCTGAAGCCATCCTGCTGTGTTGCGGCCAGGTCACAAGAAAGTGAGTTGAAGAAAGGAGCTCAGGGGCACTGTAATTCACAAACCTGCAGAGTTACAAATGACAGCTATCGTCCAAAAATATACTGAAGTAAGGCTGCCAAGAGGACTTGAAAGCGGGGCAGAATTGCAGGAAACCGATTTCAGGAGGTAGACTGGAATTGCATTGAAAGCATAGGAAAAGAGGCAGAACGTCCACAATGATGCACTTGGCCAAAAAGGGCGTATGCGTTTTTTCCTGAATATATTCAGGAAAAAACGCATACGCCCTTTTTGGCCAACCAAGCAAGCTTGCAAAGGAAATCTGCACTACAATGAAGTCTCACTTCCCCCCGGTCAAAAGGGCCATCTGAAAAAAGTGTAAAATCCAGAAAGGCAGGACAGGCCATGGAGAACTGGGAGCCTTGTTATGCTGATGGGCGGGATGTAAATTGCCAACAGACACTAGGGAGAAGTGTATGGTGTTTCCTGAAACATCTAAAAAACAAAGCAACAGAGCCTAGGGCACTTCCACTTATGGTCCTATAGCTTAGGGAAATTAAAATCAAAAAGACACAGCCACCCCAAAGTTTGGGACGCCTCTGTTTACAAGAACCTCATTTACAGTACAAGTTCAGTATCACAGAAAGTGAAAAATGGATAAAGAACATGTGGTACTTACGTACAATGCAGTATCACTCAACAATGAAATCTATGTCATCAGGCCCGTAGCAGCATAATGAGTGGATTCAGGTACGATGATTCTAACTGAAATAAGTCACACAGAAAAAGAAACATCATAAGATATCAGTCATACACGGAATGTAAACTTGGCTACACAGGAACTGAATTCCAAAACAGAACAGGGTCTCAAATTTAGAAAACCAACTTATGCTTGCTTAAGGGGAAAGGTGAGTTGGGGTGCTGAATAAAACCAGAGATTGAAATGAGCACAGATAAAGTTCCTTAAGCCAAATATGGAATAGACAAGAGCTACTCCTTGCTCAACGAAATGGACTCAACACCGCATATTAAACGCCTAAGAATGTACCTGACTAGAAAGTATCTTAAAACCTATGGATTGCTATGTCTCCGAAAGAGAATCAAGCATGTGTACAGGGGCATAAATGCAGCAGTGATAGGATTGGAGAGGTTCGGTGAGCAAATGAAGACCCTTTGAAGTCATATTGCATGGTACCCATTCCACGGGTCTCAACTCTCCAGGTTTACGGTATTCTTCCTTCAGCTAAAACATGCATGTGGAACCCAGAGTATGATCAACCGTGTGAACGGGAGACGTGTTCAAATATGTCTCAGTTTTCCTCCCCTGGTACTCGGGTGCAACATTCCAGACGCTTTACTAACACTCTCCCCACTTGGAGAGTCAGCGCCTTTAACCTCCTGTTTGGCCCAGTTTGCAATTTCTGCGGAAGATGAACAGGAATAGCGAGAACCAATGAGAGACTAGCTGGAGGTCTCTGGACGCGCAAATTTAACTCTCATTTCCCAGCAGGAAGAGGAAATAACCAAAGGCTCAGCATTCCGTGCCGGAACCAGATTAGGGCCTGAAGACATCCTGCGGTGTTGCGGCCAGCTCACAAGAAAGCGAGTTGAAGAAAGGAGCTCAGGGGCACTGTAATTCACAAACCTGCAGAGTTATAAATGACAGCTATCGTCCAAAAATATACTGAAGTAAGGCTGCCAAGAGGACTTGAAAGCGGGGCAGAATTGCAGGAAACCCATTTCACGAAGTAGACTGGAATTGCATTGAAAGCATAGGAAAAGAGGAAGAGCGTCCACAATGATGCACTTGGCCGAAAAGGGCATATGCGTTTTTTCCTGAATATATTCAGGAAAAAACGCATACGCCCTTTTTGGCCAACCAAGCAAGCTTGCAAAGGAAATCTGCACTACAATGAAGTCTCACTTCCCCCCGGTGAAACGGGCCACCTGAAAAAAGCGTAAAATCCAGAAAGGCAGGACAGGCCATGGAGAACTGGGAGCCTTGTTATGCTGATGGGCGGGATGGAAATTGCCAACAGACACTCGGGAGAAGTGTGTGGTGTTTCCTGAAACATCTAAAAAACAAAGCAACAGAGCCTAGGGCACTTCCACTTATGGTCCTACAGCTTAGGGAAATTAAAATCAAAAAGACACAGCCACCCCAAAGTTTGGGATGCCTCTGTTTACAAGAACCTCGTTTACAGTACAAGTTCAACATCGCAGAAAGTGAAAAATGGATAAAGAAGTTGTGGTATTTACTTACAAAGCAATATCACTCAGCAATGAAATCTATGTCATCAGGCCCGTAGCAGCACAATGAGTGGATTCAGGTATGATGATTCTAACTGAAATAAGTCACACAGAAAAAGAAACATCATAAGATATCACTAATACACGGAATGTAAACTTGGCTACACAGGAACTGAATTCCAAAACAGAACAGGGTCTCAAATTTAGAAAACCAACTTATGCTTGCTTAAGGGGAAAGGTGAGTTGGGGTGCTGCATAAAACCAGAGATTGAAATGAGCACAGATAAAGTTCCTTAAGCCAAATATGGAATAGACAAGAGCTACTCCTTGCTCAACGAAATGGACTCAACACCCCATATTAAACGCCTAAGAATGTACCTGAGTAGAAAGTATCTTAAAACCTATGGATTGCTATGTCTCCGAAAGAGAATCAAGCATGTGTACAGGGGCATAAACGCAGCAGTGATAGGATTGGAGAGGTTCGGTGAGCAAATGAAGACCCTTTGAAGTCATATTGCATGGTACCCATTCCACGGGTCTCAACTCTCCAGGTTTACGGTATTCTTCCTTCAGCTAAAACATGCATGTGGAACCCAGAGTATGATCAACCGTGTGAACGGGAGACGTGTTCAAATATGTCTCAGTTTTCCTCCCCTGGTACTCGGGTGCAACATTCGAGACGCTTTACTAACACTCTCCCCACTTGGAGAGTCAGCACCTTTAACCTCCTGTTTGGCCCAGTTTGCAATTTCTGCGGAAGATGAACAGGAATAGCGAGAACCAATGAGAGACTAGCTGGAGGTCTCTGGACGCGCAAATTTAACTCTCATTTCCCAGCAGGAAGAGGAAATAACCAAAGGCTCAGCATTCCGTGCCGGAACCAGATTAGGGCCTGAAGACATCCTGCGGTGTTGCGGCCAGCTCACAAGAAAGCGAGTTGAAGAAAGGAGCTCAGGGGCACTGTAATTCACAGACCTGCAGTTATAAATGACAGCTATCGTCCAAAAATATACTGAAGTAAGGCTGCCAAGAGGACTTGAAAGCGGGGCAGAATTGCAGGAAACCCATTTCACGAAGTAGACTGGAATTGCATTGAAAGCATAGGAAAAGAGGAAGAGCGTCCACAATGATGCACTTGGCCGAAAAGGGCGTATGCGTTTTTTCCTGAATATATTCAGGAAAAAACGCATACGCCCTTTTTGGCCAACCAAGCAAGCTTGCAAAGGAAATCTGCACTACAATGAAGTCTCACTTCCCCCCGGTCAAATGGGCCATCTGAAAAAAGCGTAAAATCCAGAAAGGCAGGACAGGCCATGGAGAACTGGGAGCCTTGTTATGCTGATGGGCGGGATGGAAATTGCCAACAGACACTCGGGAGAAGTGTATGGTGTTTCCTGAAACATCTAAAAAACAAAGCAACAGAGCCTAGGGCACTTCCACTTATGGTCCTATAGCTTAGGGAAATTAAAATCAAAAAGACACAGCCACCCCAAAGTTTGGGACGCCTCTGTTTACAAGAACCTCGTTTACAGTACAAGTTCAGTATCCCAGAAAGTGAAAAATGGATAAAGAACATGTGGTACTTACGTACAATGCAGTATCACTCAACAATGAAATCTATGTCATCAGGCTCATAGCAGCATAATGAGTGGATTCAGGTACGATGATTCTAACTGAAATAAGTCACACAGAAAAAGAAACATCATAAGATATCAGTCATACACGGAATGTAAACTTGGCTATACAGGAACTGAATTCCAAAACAGAACAGGGTCTCAAATTTAGAAAACCAACTTATGCTTGCTTAAGGGGAAAGGTGAGTTGGGGTGCTGCATAAAACCAGAGATTGAAATGAGCACAGATAAAGTTCCTTAAGCCAAATATGGAATAGACAAGAGCTACTCCTTGCTCAACGAAATGGACTCAACACCGCATATTAAACGCCTAAGAATGTACCTGACTAGAAATTATCTTAAAACCTATGGATTGCTATGTCTCCGAAAGAGAATCAAGCATGTGTACAGGGGCATAAACGCAGCAGTGATAGGATTGGAGAGGTTCGGTGAGCAAATGAAGACCCTTTGAAGTCATATTGCATGGTACCCATTCCACGGGTTTCAAATACCCAGGTTTAAGGTATTCTTCCTTCAGCTAAAACATGCATGTGGAACCCAGAGTATGATCAACCATGTGATCGGGAGACGTGTTCAAATATGTCTCACTTTTTGTACCCTGGTACTCGAGTGCAACATTCCAGACGCTTTACTAACACTCTCCCGACTTGGAGAGTCATTCCCTTTAACCTCCTGTTTGGCCCAGTTTGCAATTTCTGCGGAAGATGAACAGGAATAGCGAGAACCAATGAGAGACTAGCTGGAGGTGTCTGGACGGGCAAATTTAACTCTCATTTCCCACCAGGAAGAGGAAATAACCAAAGGCTCAGCGTGCCGTGCCGGGACGAGGTTAGGGCCTGAAGCCATCCTGTGGTGTTGCGGCCAGCTCACAAGAAAGTGAGTTGAAGAAAGGAGCTCAGGGGCACTGTAATTCACAGACCTGCAGAGTTATAAATGACAGCTATCGTCCAAAAATATACTGAAGTAAGGCTGCCAAGAGGACTTGAAAGCGGGGCAGAATTGCAGGAAACCGACCTCAGGAGGTAGACTGGAATTGCTTTTAAAGTATATGAAAAGAGGCAGAACGTCCACAATGATGCACTTGGCCAAAAAGGGCGTATGCGTTTTTTCCTGAATATATTCAGGAAAAAACGCATACGCCCTTTTTGGCCAACCAAGCAAGCTTGCAAAGGAAATCGGCACTACAATGAAGTCTCACTTCCCCCCGGTCAAAAGGGCCATCTGAAAAAAGTGTAAAATCCAGAAAGGCAGGACAGGCCATGGAGAACTGGGAGCCTTGTTATGCTGATGGGCGGGATGGAAATTGCCAACAGACACTCGGGAGAAGTGTATGGAGTTTCCTGAAACATCTAAAAAACAAAGCAACAGAGGCTAGGGCACTTCCACTTATGGTCCTATAGCTTAGGGAAATTAAAATCAAAAAGACACAGCCACCCCAAAGTTTGGGACGCCTCTGTTTACAAGAACCTCGTTTACCGTACAAGTTCAATATCACAGAAAGTGAAAAATGGATAAAGAACTTGTGGTACTTACGTACAATGCAGTATCACTCAGCAATGAAATCTATGTCATCAGGTCCATAGCAGCATAATGAGTGGATTCAGGTACGATGATTCTAACTGAAATAAGTCACACAGAAAAAGAAACATCATAATATATCACTAATACACGGAATGTAAACTTGGCTACACAGGAACTGAATTCCAAAACAGAACAGGGTCTCAAATTTAGAAAACCAACTTATGCTTGCTTAAGGGGAAAGGTGAGTTGGGGTGCTGCATAAAACCAGAGATTGAAATGAGCACAGATAAAGTTCCTTAAGCCAAATATGGAATAGACAAGAGCTACTCCTTGCTCAACGAAATGGACTCAACACCCCATATTAAACGCCTAAGAATGTACCTGACTAGAAAGTATCTTAAAACCTATGGAATGTTATGTCTCCGAAAGAGAATCAAGCATGTGTACAGGGGCATAAACGCAGCAGTGATAGGATTGGAGAGGTTCGGTGAGCAAATGAAGACCCTTTGAAGTCATATTGCATGGTTCCCATTCCACGGGTCTCAACTCTCCAGGTTTAAGGTATTCTTCCTTCAGCTAAAACATGCATGTGGAACCCAGAGTATGATCAACCGTGTGAACGGGAGACGTGTTCAAATATGTCTCAGTTTTCCTCCCCTGGTACTAGGGTGCAACATTCCAGATGCTTTACTAACACTCACCCCACTTGGAGAGTCAGTCCCTTTAACCTCCTGTTTGGCCCAGTTTGCAATTTCTGCGGAAGATGAACAGGAATAGCGAGAACCAATGAGAGACTAGCTGGAGGTTTCTGGACGGGCAAATTTAACTCTCATTTCCCACCAGGAAGAGGAATTAACCAAAGGCTCAGCGTACCGTGCCGGAACCAGATTAGGGCCTGAAGCCATCCTGCGGTGTTGCGGCCAGGTCACAAGAAAGCAAGTTGAAGAAAGGAGCTCAGGGGCACAGTAATTCACAAACCTGCAGAGTTATAAATGACAGCTATCGTCCAAAAGTATACTGAAGTAAGGCTGCCAAGAGGACTTGAAAGCGGGGCAGAATTGCAGGAAACCGATTTCAGGAGGTAGACTGGAATAGCATTGAAAGCATAGGAAAAGAGGCAGAACGTCCACAATGATGCACTTGGCCAAAAAGGGCGTATGCGTTTTTTCCTGAATATATTCAGGAAAAAACGCATACGCCCTTTTTGGCCAACCAAGCAAGCTTGCAAAGGAAATCTGCACTACAATGAAGTCTCACTTCCCCCCGGTCAAAAGGGCCATCTGAAAAAAGTGTAAAATCCAGAAAGGCAGGACAGGCCATGGAGAACTGGGAGCCTTGTTATGCTGATGGGCGGGATATGAATTGCCAACAGACACTGGGGAGAAGTGTATGGTGTTTCCTGAAACATCTAAAAAACAAAGCAACAGAGCCTAGGGCACTTCCACTTATGGTCCTATAGCTTAGGGAAATTAAAATCAAAAAGACACAGCCACCCCAAAGTTTGGGACGCCTCTGTTTACAAGAACCTCGTTTACGGTACAAGTTCAATATCACAGAAAGTGAAAAATGGTTAAAGAACTTGTGGTACTTACGTACAATGCAGTATCACTCAGCAATGAAATCTATGTCATCAGGCCCATAGCAGCATAATGAGTGGATTCAGGTACGATGATTCTAACGGAAATAAGTCACACAGAAAAAGAAACATCATAAGATATCACTAATACACGGATGTAAACTTGGCTACACAGGAACTGAATTCCAAAACAGAACAGGGTCTCAAATTTAGAAAACCAACTTATGCTTGCTTAAGGGGAAAGGTGAGTTGGGGTGCTGCATAAAACCAGAGATTGAAATGAGCACAGATAAAGTTCCTTAAGCCAAATATGGAATAGACAAGAGCTACTCCTTGCTCAACGAAATGGACTCAACACCCCATATTAAACGCCTAAGAATGTACCTGACTAGTAAGTATCTTAAAACCTATGGATTGCTATGTCTCCAAAAGAGAATGAAGCGTGTGTACAGGGGCATAAACGCAGCAGTGATAGGATTGGAGAGGTTCGGTGAGCAAATGAAGACCCTTTGAAGTCATATTGCATTGTACCCATTACACGGGTCTCAACTCTCCAGGTTTAAGGTATTCTTCCTTCAGCTAAAACATGCATGTGGAACCCAGAGTATGATCAACCATGTGAACGGGAGACGTGTTCAAATATGTCTCAGTTTTCCTCCCCTGGTACTCGGGTGCAACATTCCAGACGCTTTACTAACACTCTCCACACTTGGAGAGTCAGCGCCTTTAACCTCCTGTTTGGCCCAGTTTGCAATTTCTACGGAAGATGAACAGGAATAGGGAGAACCAATGAGAGACTAGCTGGAGGTGTCTGGACGGGCAAATTTAACTCTCATTTCCCACCAGGAAGAGGAAATAACGAAAGGCTCAGCGTGCCGTGCCGGAACCAGATTAGGGCCTGAAGCCATCCTGTGGTGTTGCGGCCAGCTCAAAAGAAAGCGAGTTGAAGAAAGGAGCTCAGGGGCACTGTAATTCACAAACCTGCAGAGTTATAAATGACAGCTATCGTCCAAAAATATACTGAAGTAAGGCTGCCAAGAGGACTTGAAAGCGGGGCAGAATTGCAGGAAACCGATTTCAGGAGGTAGACTGGAATTACATTGAAAGCATAGGAAAAGAGGCAGAACGTCCACAATGATGCACTTGGCCAAAAAGGGCGTATGCGTTTTTTCCTGAATATATTCAGGAAAAAACGCATACGCCCTTTTTGGCCAACCAAGCAAGCTTGCAAAGGAAATCTGCACTACAATGAAGTCTCACTTCCCCCCGGTCAAAAGGGCCATCTGAAAAAAGTGTAAAATCCAGAAAGGCAGGACAGGCCATGGAGAACTGGGAGCCTTGTTATGCTGATGGGCGGGATGTAAATTGCCAACAGACACTCCGGAGAAGTGTATGGTGTTTCCTGAAACATCTAAAAAACAAAGCAACAGAGCCTAGGGCACTTCCACTTATGGTCCTATAGCTTAGGAAAATTAAAATCAAAAAGACACAGCCACCCCAAAGTTTGGAACAGCTCTGTTTACAAGAACCTCGTTTACAGTACAAGTTCAACATCGCAGAAAGTGAAAAATGGATAAAGAAGTTGTGGTATTTACTTACAAAGCAATATCACTCAGCAATGAAATCTATGTCATCAGGCCCTTAGCAGCACAATGAGTGGATTCAGGTATGATGATTGTAACTGAAATAAGTCACAAAGAAAAAGAAACATCATAAGATATCAGTAATACACGGAATGTAAACTTGGCTACACAGGAACTGAATTACAGAACAGAACAGGGTCTCAAATTTAGAAAACCAACTTATGCTTGCTTAAGGGTAAAGGTGAGTTGGGGTGCTGCATAAAACCAGAGATTGAAATGAGCACAGATAAAGTTCCTTAAGCCAAATATGGAATAGACAAGAGCTACTCCTTGCTAACGAAATGGACTCAACACCCCATATTAAACGCCTAAGAATGTACCTGACTAGTAAGTGTCTTAAAACCTATGGATTGCTATGTCTCCAAAAGAGAATCAAGCATGTGTACAGGGGCATAAACGCAGCAGTGATAGGATTGGAGAGGTTCGGTGAGCAAATGAAGACCCTTTGAAGTCATATTGCATGGTACCCATTCCATGGGTTTCAACTACCCAGGTTTAAGGTATTCTTCCTTTAGCTAAAACATGCATGTGGAACCTAGAGCATGATCAACCATGTGATCGGGAGACGTGTTCAAATATGTCTCAGTTTTCGTACCTGGTACTCGGGTGCAACATTCCAGACGCTTTACTAACACTCTCCCGACTTGGAGAGTCAGCCCCTTTAACCTCCTGTTTGGCCCAGTTTGTAATTTCTGCGGAAGATGAACAGGAATAGCGAGAACCAATGAGAGACTACCTGGAGGTGTCTGGACGAGCAAATTTAACTCTCATTTCCCACCAGGAAGAGCAATTAAGCAAAGGCTCAGCGTGCCATGCCGGAACCAGATTAGGGCCTGAAGCCATCCTGCGGTGTTGCGGCCAGCTCACAAGAAAGCGAGTTGAAGAAAGGAGCTCAGGGGCACTGTAATTCACAAACCTGCAGAGTTATAAATGACAGCTATCGTCCAAAAATATACTGAAGTAAGTTTGCCAAGAGGACTTGAAAGCGGGGCAGAATTGCAGGAAACCGATTTCAGGAGGTAGACTGGAATTGCATTGAAAGCATAGGAAAAGAGGCAGAACGTCCACAATGATGCACTTGGCCAAAAAGGGCGTATGCGTTTTTTCCTGAATATATTCAGGAAAAAACGCATACGCCCTTCTTGGCCAACCAAGCAAACTTGCAAAGGAAATCTGCACTACAATGAAGTCTCACTTCCCCCCGGTCAAAAGGGCCATCTGAAAAAAGTGTAAAATCCAGAAAGGCAGGACAGGCCATGGAGAACTGGGAGCCTTGTTATGCTGATGGGCGGGATGTAAATTGCCAACAGACACTCGGGAGAAGTGTATGGTGTTTCCTGAAACATCTAAGAAACAAAGCAACAGAGCCTAGGGCATTTCCACTTATGGTCCTATAGCTTAGGAATATTAAAATCAAAAAGACACAGCCACCCCAAAGTTTGGAATGGCTCTGTTTACAAGAACCTCGTTTACAGTACAAGTTCAACATCGCAGAAAGTGAAAAATGGATAAAGAATTTGTGGTATTTACTTACAAAGCAATATCACTCAGCAATGAAATCTATGTCATCAGGCCCTTAGCAGCACAATGAGTGGATTCAGATATGATGATTCTAACTGAAATAAGTCACACAGAAAAAGAAACATCATAAGATATCAGTAATACACGGAATGTAAACTTGGCTACACAGGAACTGAATTACAGAACAGAACAGGGTCTCAAATTTAGAAAACCAACTTATGCTTGCTTAAGGGTAAAGGTGAGTTGGGGTGCTGCATAAAACCAGAGATTGAAATGAGCACAGATAAAGTTCCTTAAGCCAAATATGGAATAGACAAGAGCTACTCCTTGCTAACAAAATGGACTCAACACCCCATATTAAACGCCTAAGAATGTACCTGACTAGTAAGTGTCTTAAAACCTATGGATTGCTATGTCTCCAAAAGAGAATCAAGCATGTGTACAGGGGCATAAACACAGCAGCGATAGGATTGGAGAGGTTCGGTGAGCAAATGAAGACCCTTTGAAGTCATATTGCATGGTACCCATTACATGGGTCTCAACTCTCCAGGTTTAAGGTATTCTTCCTTCAGCTAAAACATGCATGTGGAACCCAGAGTATGATCAACCATGTGAACGGGAGACGTGTTCAAATATGTCTCAGTTTTCGTACCCTGGTACTCGGGTGCAACATTCCAGACGCTTTACTAACACTCTCCCCACTTGGAGAGTCAGCGCCTTTAACCTCCTGTTTGGCCCAGTTTGCAATTTCTGCGGAAGATGAACAGGAATAGGGAGAACCAATGAGAGACTAGCTGGAGGTGTCTGGACGGGCAAATTTAACTCTCATTTCCCACCAGGAAGAGCAATTAACCAAAGGCTCAGCGTGCCGTGCCGGAACCAGATTAGGGCCTGAAGCCATCCTGCGGTGTTTCGGCCAGCTCACAAGAAAGCGAGTTGAAGAAAGGAGCTCAGGGGCACTGTAATTCATAAACCTGCAGAGTTATAAATGACAGCTATCGTCCAAAAATATACTGAAGTAAGGCTGCCAAGAGGACTTGAAAGCGGGGCAGAATTGCAGGAAACCGATTTCAGGAGGTAGACTGGAATTGCATTGAAAGCATAGGAAAAGAGGCAGAACGTCCACAATGATGCACTTGGCCAAAAAGGGCGTATGCGTTTTTTCCTGAATATATTCAGGAAAAAACGCATACGCCCTTTTTGGCCAACCAAGCAAGCTTGCAAAGGAAATCTGCACTACAATGAAGTCTCACTTCCCCCCGGTCAAAAGGGCCATCTGAAAAAAGTGTAAAATCCAGAAAGGCAGGACAGGCCATGGAGAACTGGGAGCCTTGTTATGCTGATGGGCGGGATGTAAATTGCCAACAGACACTCGGGAGAAGTGTATGGTGTTTCCTGAAACATCTAAGAAACAAAGCAACAGAGCCTAGGGCACTTCCACTTATGGTCCTATAGCTTAGGAATATTAAAATCAAAACGACACAGCCACCTCAAAGTTTGGGACGCCTCTGTTTAAAAGAACTTCATTTACCGTACAAGTTCAATATCACAGAAAGTGAAAAATGGATAAAGAACTTGTGGTACTTACATACAATGCAGTATCACTCAGCAATGAAATCTATGTCATCAGGCCCGTAGCAGCATAATGAGTGGATTCAGGTACGATGATTCTAACTGAAATAAGTCACACAGAAAAAGAAACATCATAAGATATCACTAATACACGGAATGTAAACTTGGCTACACAGGAACTGAATTCCAAAGCAGAACAAGGTCTCAAATTTAGAAAACCAACTTATGCTTGCTTAAGGGGAAAGGTGAGTTGGGGTGCTGCATAAAATCAGAGATTGAAATGAGCACAGATAAAGTTCCTTAAGCCAAATATGGAATAGACAAGAGCTACTCCTTTTTCAACGAAATGGACTCAACACCCCATATTAAACGCCTAAGAATGTACCTGACTAGTAAGTATCTTAAAACATATGGATTGCTATGTCTCCAAAAGAGAATCAAGCGTGTGTACAGGGGCATAAACACAGCAGTGATAGGATTGGAGAGGTTCGGTGAGCAAATGAAGACCCTTTGAAGTCATATTGCATGGTACCCATTCCACGGGTCTCAACTCTCCAGGTTTAAGTTATTCTTCCTTCAGCTAAAACATGCATGTGGAACCGAGAGTATGATCAACCATGTGAACGGGAGATGTGTTCAAATATGTCTCAGATTTCCTCCCCTGGTACTCGGGTGCAACATTCCACACGCTTTACTAACACTCTCCCCACTTGGAGAGTCAGCGCCATTAACCTCCTGTTTGGCCGAGTTTGCAATTTCTGCGGAAGATGAACAGGAATAGGGAGAACCAATGAGAGACTAGCTGGAGGTGTCTGGACGGGCAAATTTAACTCTCATTTCCCACCAGGAAGAGGAAATAACGAAAGGCTCAGCGTGCCGTGCCGGAACCAGATTAGGGCCTGAAGCCATCCTGCGGTGTTGCGGCCAGCTCAAAAGAAAGCGAGTTGAAGAAAGGAGCTCAGGGGCACTGTAATTCACAAACCTGCAGAGTTATAAATGACAGCTATCGTCCAAAAATATACTGAAGTAAGGCTGCCAAGAGGACTTGAAAGCGGGGCAGAATTGCAGGAAACCGATTTCAGGAGGTAGACTGGAATTGCATTGAAAGCATAGGAAAAGAGGCAGAACGTCCACAATGATGCACTTGGCCAAAAAGGGCGTATGCGTTTTTTCCTGAATATATTCAGGAAAAAACGCATACGCCCTTTTTGGCCAACCAAGCAAGCTTGCAAAGGAAATCTGCACTACAATGAAGTCTCACTTCCCCCCGGTCAAAAGGGCCATCTGAAAAAAGTGTAAAATCCAGAAAGGCAGGACAGGCCATGGAGAACTGGGAGCCTTGTTATGCTGATGGGCGGGATGTAAATTGCCAACAGACACTCAGGAGAAGTGTATGGTGTTACCTGAAACATCTAAAAAACAAAGCAACAGAGCCTAGGGCTCTTGCACTTATGGTCCTATAGCTTAGGGAAATTAAAATCGAAAAGACACAGCCACCCCAAAGTTTGGGACGCCTCTGTTTACAAGAACCTCGTTTACAGTACAAGTTCAACATCGCAGAAAGTGAAAAATGGATAAAGAAGTTGTGGTATTTACTTACAAAACAATATCACTCAGCAATGAAATCTATGTCATCAGGCCCGTAGCAGCATAATGAGTGGATTCAGGTACGATGATTCTAACTGAAATAAGTCACACAGAAATAGAAACATCATAAGATATCACTAATACATGGAATGTAAACTTGGCTACACAGGAACTGAATTCCAAAACAGAACAGGGTCTCAAATTTAGAAAAGCAACTTATGCTTGCTTAAGGGGAAAGGTGAGTTGGGGTGCTGCATAAAACCAGAGATTGAAATGACCACAGATAAAGTTCCTTAAGCCAAATATGGAATAGACAAGAGCTACTCCTTGTTCAACGAAATGGACTCAACACCCCATATTAAACGCTTAAGAATGTACCTGACTAGTAAGTATCTTAAAACCTATGGATTGCTATGTCTCCAAAAGAGAATCAAGCGTGTGTACAGGGGCATAAACGCAGCAGTGATAGGATTGGAGAGGTTCGGTGAGCAAATGAAGACCCTTTGAAGTCATATTGCATGGTACCCATTCCACGGGTCTCAACTCTCCAGGTTTAAGGTATTCTTCCTTCAGCTAAAACATGCATGTGGAACCCAGAGTATGATCAACCATGTGAACGGGAGATGTGTTCAAATATGTCTCAGTTTTCATACCCTGGTACTCGGGTGCAACATTCCAGACGCTTTACTAACACTCTCCCCACTTGGAGAGTCAGCACCTTTAACCTCCTGTTTGGCCCAGTTTGCAATTTCTGCAGAAGATGAACAGGAATAGGGAGAACCAATGAGAGACTAGCTGGAGGTGTCTGGACGGGCAAATTTAACTCTCATTTCCCACCAGGAAGAGGAAATAACCAAAGGCTCAGCGTGCCGTGCCGGAACCAGATTAGGGCCTAAAGCCATCCTGCGGTGTTGCGGCCAGCTCAAAAGAAAGCAAGTTGAAGAAAGGAGCTCAGGGGCACTGTAATTCACAAACCTGCAGAGTTATAAATGACAGCTATCGTCCAAAAATATACTGAAGTAAGGCTGCCAAGAGGACTTGAAAGCGGGGCAGAATTGCAGGAAACCGATTTCAGGAGGTAGACTGAAATTGCATTGAAAGCATAGGAAAAGAGGCAGAACGTCCACAATGATGCACTTGGCCAAAAAGGGCGTATGCGTTTTTTCCTGAATATATTCAGGAAAAAACGCATACGCCCTTTTTGGCCAACCAAGCAAGCTTGCAAAGGAAATCTGCACTACAATGAAGTCTCACTTCCCCCCGGTCAAAAGGGCCATCTGAAAAAAGTGTAAAATCCAGAAAGGCAGGACAGGCCATGGAGAACTGGGAGCCTTGTTATTCTGATGGGCGGGATGTAAATTGCCAACAGACACTAGGGAGAAGTGTATGGTGTTTCCTGAAACATCTAAAAAACAAAGCAACAGAGCCTAGGGCACTTCCACTTATGGTCCTATAGCTTCGGGAAATTAAAATCAAAAAGACACAGCCACCCCAAAGTTTCGGACGCCTATGTTTACAAGAACCTCGTTTACAGTACAAGTTCAACATCGCAGAAAGTGAAAAATGGATAAAGAAGTTGTGGTCTTTACTTACAAAGCAATATCACTCAGCAATGAAATCTATGTCACCAGGCACTTAGCAGCACAATGAGTGGATTCAGGTATGATGATTCTAACTGAAATAAGTCACACAGAAAAAGAAACATCATAAGATATCTGTAATACACGGAATATAAACTTGGCTACACAGGAACTGTATTATAGAACAGAACAGGGTCTCAAATTTAGAAAACCAACTTATGCTTGCTTAAGGGGAAAGGTGAGTTGGGGTGCTGCATAAAACCAGAGATTGAAATGAGCACAGATAAAGTTCCTTAAGCCAAATATGGAATAGACAAGAGCTACTCCTTGCTCAGCGAAATGGACTCAACACCCCATATTAAACGCCTAAGAATGTACCTGACTAGTAAGTATCTTAAAACCTATGGATTGCTATGTCTCCGAAAGTGAATCAAGCATGTGTACAGGGGCATAAACGCAGCAGTGATAGAATTGGAGAGGTTCGGTGAGCAAATGAAGACCCTTTGAAGTCATATTGCATGGTACCCATTCCACGGGTTTCAACTACCCTGGTTTAAGGTATTCTTCCTTCAGCTAAAACATGCATGTGGAACCTAGAGTATGATCAACCCTGTGATCAGGAGACGTGTTCAAATATGTCTCAGTTTTCGTACCCTGGTACTCGGGTGCAACATTCCAGACGCTTTACTAACACTCTCCCGACTTGGAGAGTCAGTCCCTTTAACCTCTTGTTTGGCCCAGTGTGCAATTTCTGCGGAAGATGAACAGGAATAGCGAGAACCAATGAGAGACTAGCTGGAGGTGTCTGGACGGGCAAATTTAACTCTCATTCCCCACCAGGAAGAGGAAATAACCAAAGGCTCAGCGTGCCGTGCCCGAACCAGATTAGGGCCTGAAGCCATCCTGCGGTATTGCGGCCAGCTCACAAGAAAGCGAGTTGAAGAAAGGAGCTCAGGGGCACTGTAATTCACAAACCTGCAGAGTTATAAATGACAGCTATCGTCCAAAACTATACTGAAGTAAAGCTGCCAAGAGGACTTGAAAGCGGGGCAGAATTGCAGGAAACCGATTTCAGGAGGTAGACTGGAATTGCATTGAAAGCATAGGAAAAGAGGCAGAACGTCCACAATGATGCACTTGGCCAAAAAGGGCGTATGCGTTTTTTCCTGAATATATTCAGGAAAAAACGCATACGCCCTTTTTGGCCAACCAAGCAAGCTTGCAAAGGAAATCTGCACTACAATGAAGTCTCACTTCCCCTCGGTCAAAAGGGCCATCTGAAAAAAGTGTAAAATCCAGAAAGGCAGGACAGGCCATGGAGAACTGGGAGCCTTGTTATGCTGATGGGCGGGATGGAAATTGCCAACAGACACTCGGGAGAAGTGTATGGTGTTTCCTGAAACATCTGAAAAACAAAGCAACAGAGCCTAGGGCACTTCCACTTATGGTCCTATAGATTAGGGAAATTAAAATCAAAAAGACACAGCCACCCCAAAGTTTGGGACGCCTCTGTTTACAAGAACCTCGTTTACAGTACAAGTTCAACATCGCAGAAAGTGAAAAATGGATAAAGAAGTTGTGGTATTTACTTACAAAGCAATATCACTCAGCAATGAAATCTATGTCATCAGGCCCTTAGCAGCACAATGAGTGGATTCAGGTATGATGATTCTAACTGAAATAAGTCACACAGAAAAAGAAACATCATAAGATATCACTAATACACGGAAAGTAAACTTGGCTACACAGGAACTGAATTCCAAAACAGAACAGGGTCTCAAATTTAGAAAACCAACTTATGCTTGCTTAAGGGGAAAGGTGAGTTGGGGTGTTGCATAAAACCAGAGATTGAAATGAGCACAGATAAAGTTCCTTAAGCCAAATATGGAATAGACAAGAGCTACTCCTTGCTCAACGAAATAGACTCAACACCGCATATTAAATGCCTAAGAATGTACCTGACTAGTAAGTATCTTAAAACCTATGGATTGCTATGTCTCCGAAAGAGAATCAAGCATGTGTACAGGGGCATAAACGCAGCAGTGATAGGATTGGAGAGGTTCGGTGAGCAAATGAAGACCCTTTGAAGACATATTGCATGGTACCCATTACACGGGTCTCAACTACCCAGGTTTAAGGTATTCTTCCTGCAGCTAATACATGCATGTGGAACCTAGAGTATGATCAACCATGTGATCGGGAGACGTGTTCAAATATGTCTCAGTTTTCGTACCCTGGTACTCGGGTGCAACATTCCAGACGCTTTACTAACACTCTCCCGACTTGGAGAGTCAGTCCCTTTAACCTCCTGTTTGGGCCAGTTTGCAATTTCTGCGGAAGATGAACAGGAATAGCGAGAACCAATGAGAGACTAGCTGGAGGTGTCTGGACGGGCAAATTTAACTCTCATTTCCCACCAGGAAGAGGAAATAACCAAAGGCTCAGCGTGCCGTGCCGGAACCAGATTAGGGCCTGAAGCCATCCTGCGGTCTTGCGGCCAGCTCAAAAGAAAGCGAGTTGAAGAAAGGAGCTCGGGGGCACTGGAATTCACAAACCTGCAGAGTTATAAATGACAGCTATCGTCCAAAAATATACTGAAGTAAGGCTGCCAAGAGGACTTGAAAGCGGGGCAGAATTGCAGGAAACCGATTTCAGGAGGTAGACTGGAATTGCATTGAAAGCATAGGAAAAGAGGCAGAACGTCCACAATGATGCACTTGGCCAAAAAGGGCGTATGCGTTTTTTCCTGAATATATTCAGGAAAAAACGCATACGCCCTTTTTGGCCAACCAAGCAAGCTTGCAAAGGAAATCTGCACTACAATGAAGTCTCACTTCCCCCCGGTCAAAAGGGCCATCTGAAAAAAGTGTAAAATCCAGAAAGGCAGGACAGGCCATGGAGAACTGGGAGCCTTGTTATGCTGATGGGCGGGATGTAAATTGCCAACAGACACTCGGGAGAAGTGTATGGTGTTTCCTGAAACATCTAAACAACAAAGCAACAGAGCCTAGGGCACTTCCACTTATGGTCCTATAGCTTAGGGAAATTAAAATCAAAAAGACACAGCCACCCCAAAGTTTGGGACGCCTCTGTTTACAAGAACCGCGTTTACAGTACAAGTTCAACATCGCAGAAAGTGAAAAATGGATAAAGAAGTTGTGGTATTTACTTACAAAGCAATATCACTCAGCAATGAAATCTATGTCTTCAGGCCCTTAGCAGCACAATGAGTGGATTCAGGTATGATGATTCTAACTGAAATAAGTCACACAGAAAAAGAAACATCATAAGATATCACTAATACACGGAATGTAAACTTGGCTACACAGGAACTGAATTACAGAACAGAACAGGGTCTCAAATTTAGAAAACCAACTTATGCTTGCTTAAGGGGAAAGGTGAGTTGGGGTGCTGCATAAAACCAGAGATTGAAATGAGCACAGATAAAGTTCCTTAAGCCAAATATGGAATAGACAAGAGCTACTCCTTGCTCAACGAAATGGACTCAACACCCCATATTAAACGCCTAAGAATGTACCTGACTAGTAAGTATCTTAAAACCTATGGATTGCTATGTCTCCGAAAGAGAATCAAGCATGTGTACAGGGGCATAAACACAGCAGTGATAGGATTGGAGAGGTTCGGTGAGCAAATGAAGACCCTTTGAAGACATATTGCATGGTACCCATTACACGGGTCTCAACTACCCAGGTTTAAGGTATTCTTCCTGCAGCTAATACATGCATGTGGAACCTAGAGTATGATCAACCATGTGATCGGGAGACGTGTTCAAATATGTCTCAGTTTTCATACCCTGGTACTCGGGTGCAACATTCCAGACGCTTTACTAACACTCTCCCGACTTGGAGAGTCAGTCCCTTTAACCTCCTGTTTGGCCCAGTTTGCAATTTCTGCGGAAGATGAACAGGAATAGCGAGAACCAATGAGAGACTAGCTGGAGGTGTCTGGACGGGCAAATTTAACTCTCATTTCCCACCAGGAAGAGGAAATAACCAAAGGCTCAGCGTGCCGTGCCGGAACCAGATTAGGGCCTGAAGCCATCCTGCGGTGTTGCGGCCAGGTCACAAGAAAGCGAGTTGAAGAAAGGAGCTCAGGGGCACTGTAATTCACAAACCTGCAGAGTTATAAATGACAGCTATCGTCCAAAACTATACTGAAGTAAAGCTGCCAAGAGGACTTGAAAGCGGGGCAGAATTGCAGGAAACCGATTTCAGGAGGTAGACTGGAATTGCATTGAAAGCATAGGAAAAGAGGCAGAACGTCCACAATGATGCACTTGGCCAAAAAGGGCGTATGCGTTTTTTCCTGAATATATTCAGGAAAAAACGCATACGCCCTTTTTGGCCAACCAAGCAAGCTTGCAAAGGAAATCTGCACTACAATGAAGTCTCACTTCCCCTCGGTCAAAAGGGCCATCTGAAAAAAGTGTAAAATCCAGAAAGGCAGGACAGGCCATGGAGAACTGGGAGCCTTGTTATGCTGATGGGCGGGATGGAAATTGCCAACAGACACTCGGGAGAAGTGTATGGTGTTTCCTGAAACATCTGAAAAACAAAGCAACAGAGCCTAGGGCACTTCCACTTATGGTCCTATAGATTAGGGAAATTAAAATCCAAAAGACACAGCCACCCCAAAGTTTGGGACGCCTCTGTTTACAAGAACCTCGTTTACAGTACAAGTTCAACATCGCAGAAAGTGAAAAATGGATAAAGAAGTTGTGGTATTTACTTACAAAGCAATATCACTCAGCAATGAAATCTATGTCATCAGGCCCTTAGCAGCACAATGAGTGGATTCAGGTATGATGATTCTAACTGAAATAAGTCACACAGAAAAAGAAACATCATAAGATATCACTAATACACGGAAAGTAAACTTGGCTACACAGGAACTGAATTCCAAAACAGAACAGGGTCTCAAATTTAGAAAACCAACTTATGCTTGCTTAAGGGGAAAGGTGAGTTGGGGTGTTGCATAAAACCAGAGATTGAAATGAGCACAGATAAAGTTCCTTAAGCCAAATATGGAATAGACAAGAGCTACTCCTTGCTCAACGAAATAGACTCAACACCGCATATTAAATGCCTAAGAATGTACCTGACTAGTAAGTATCTTAAAACCTATGGATTGCTATGTCTCCGAAAGAGAATCAAGCATGTGTACAGGGGCATAAACGCAGCAGTGATAGGATTGGAGAGGTTCGGTGAGCAAATGAAGACCCTTTGAAGACATATTGCATGGTACCCATTACACGGGTCTCAACTACCCAGGTTTAAGGTATTCTTCCTGCAGCTAATACATGCATGTGGAACATAGAGTATGATCAACCATGTGATCGGGAGACGTGTTCAAATATGTCTCAGTTTTCGTACCCTGGTACTCGGGTGCAACATTCCAGACGCTTTACTAACACTCTCCCGACTTGGAGAGTCAGTCCCTTTAACCTCCTGTTTGGGCCAGTTTGCAATTTCTGCAGAAGATGAACAGGAATAGCGAGAACCAATGAGAGACTAGCTGGAGGTGTCTGGACGGGCAAATTTAACTCTCATTTCCCACCAGGAAGAGGAAATAACCAAAGTCTCAGCGTGCCGTGCCGGAACCAGATTAGGGCCTGAAGCCATCCTGCGGTGTTGCGGCCAGGTCACAAGAAAGCGAGTTGAAGAAAGGAGCTCGGGGGCACTGGAATTCACAAACCTGCAGAGTTATAAATGACAGCTATCGTCCAAAAATATACTGAAGTAAGGCTGCCAAGAGGACTTGAAAGCGGGGCAGAATTGCAGGAAACCGATTTCAGGAGGTAGACTGGAATTGCATTGAAAGCATATGAAAAGAGGCAGAACGTCCACAATGATGCACTTGGCCAAAAAGGGCGTATGCGTTTTTTCCTGAATATATTCAGGAAAAAACGCATACGCCCTTTTTGGCCAACCAAGCAAGCTTGCAAAGGAAATCTGCACTACAATGAAGTCTCACTTCCCCCCGGTCAAAAGGGCCATCTGAAAAAAGTGTAAAATCCAGAAAGGCAGGACAGGCCATGGAGAACTGGGAGCCTTGTTATGCTGATGGGCGGGATGTAAATTGCCAACAGACACTCGGGAGAAGTGTATGGTGTTTCCTGAAACATCTAAACAACAAAGCAACAGAGCCTAGGGCACTTCCACTTATGGTCCTATAGCTTAGGGAAATTAAAATCAAAAAGACACAGCCACCCCAAAGTTTGGGACGCCTCTGTTTACAAGAACCGCGTTTACAGTACAAGTTCAACATCGCAGAAAGTGAAAAATGGATAAAGAAGTTGTGGTATTTACTTACAAAGCAATATCACTCAGCAATGAAATCTATGTCTTCAGGCCCTTAGCAGCACAATGAGTGGATTCAGGTATGATGATTCTAACTGAAATAAGTCACACAGAAAAAGAAACATCATAAGATATCACTAATACACGGAATGTAAACTTGGCTACACAGGAACTGAATTACAGAACAGAACAGGGTCTCAAATTTAGAAAACCAACTTATGCTTGCTTAAGGGGAAAGGTGAGTTGGGGTGCTGCATAAAACCAGAGATTGAAATGAGCACAGATAAAGTTCCTTAAGCCAAATATGGAATAGACAAGAGCTACTCCTTGCTCAACGAAATGGACTCAACACCCCATATTAAACGCCTAAGAATGTACCTGACTAGTAAGTATCTTAAAACCTATGGATTGCTATGTCTCCGAAAGAGAATCAAGCATGTGTACAGGGGCATAAACACAGCAGTGATAGGATTGGAGAGGTTCGGTGAGCAAATGAAGACCCTTTGAAGACATATTGCATGGTACCCATTACACGGGTCTCAACTACCCAGGTTTAAGGTATTCTTCCTGCAGCTAATACATGCATGTGGAACCTAGAGTATGATCAACCATGTGATCGGGAGACGTGTTCAAATATGTCTCAGTTTTCATACCCTGGTACTCGGGTGCAACATTCCAGACGCTTTACTAACACTCTCCCGACTTGGAGAGTCAGTCCCTTTAACCTCCTGTTTGGCCCAGTTTGCAATTTCTGCGGAAGATGAACAGGAATAGCGAGAACCAATGAGAGACTAGCTGGAGGTGTCTGGACGGGCAAATTTAACTCTCATTTCCCACCAGGAAGAGGAAATAACCAAAGGCTCAGCGTGCCGTGCCGGAACCAGATTAGGGCCTGAAGCCATCCTGCGGTGTTGCGGCCAGGTCACAAGAAAGCGAGTTGAAGAAAGGAGCTCAGGGGCACTGTAATTCACAAACCTGCAGAGTTATAAATGACAGCTATCGTCCAAAAGTATACTGAAGTAAGGCTGCCAAGAGGACTTGAAAGCGGGGCAGAATTGCAGGAAACCGATTTCAGGAGGTAGACTGGAATTGCATTGAAAGCATAGGAAAAGAGGCAGAACGTCCACAATGATGCACTTGGCCAAAAAGGGCGTATGCGTTTTTTCCTGAATATATTCAGGAAAAAACGCATACGCCCTTTTTGGCCAACCAAGCAAGCTTGCAAAGGAAATCTGCACTACAATGAAGTCTCACTTCCCCCCGGTCAAAAGGGCCATCTGAAAAAAGTGTAAAATCCAGAAAGGCAGGACAGGCCATGGAGAACTGGGAGCCTTGTTATGCTGATGGGCGGGATGTAAACTGCCAACAGACACTCGGGAGAAGTGTATGGTGTTTCCTGAAACATCTGAAAAACAAAGCAACAGAGCCTAGGGCACTTCCACTTATGGTCCTATAGCTTAGGGAAATTAAAATCAAAAAGACACAGCCACCCCAAAGTTTGGGACGCCTCTGTTTACAAGAACCTCGTTTACAGTACAAGTTCAACATCGCAGAAAGTGAAAAATGGATAAAGAAATTGTGGTATTTACTTACAAAGCAATATCACTCAGCAATGAAATCTATGTCTTCAGGCCCTTAGCAGCACAATGAGTGGATTCAGGTATGATGATTCTAACTGAAATAAGTCACACAGAAAAAGAAACATCATAAGATATCACTAATACACGGAATGTAAACTTGGCTACACAGGAACTGAATTACAGAACAGAACAGGGTCTCAAATTTAGAAAACCAACTTATGCTTGCTTAAGGGGAAAGGTGAGTTGGGGTGCTGCATAAAACCAGAGATAGAAATGAGCACAGATAAAGTTCCTTAAGCCAAATATGGAATAGACAAGAGCTACTCCTTGCTCAACGAAATGGACTCAACACCCCATATTAAACACCTAAGAATGTACCTGACTAGTAAGTATCTTAAAAGATAGGGATTGCTATGTCTCCAAAAGAGAATCAAGCGTGTGTACAGGGGCATAAATGCAGCAGTGATAGGATTGGAGAGGTTCGGTGAGCAAATGAAGACCCTTTGAAGTCATATTGCATGGTACCCATTCCACGGGTCTCAACTCTCCAGGTTTAAGGTATTCTTCCTTCAGCTAAAACATGCATGTGGAACCCAGAGTATGATCAACCATGTGATCGGGAGACGTGTTCAAATATGTCTCAGTTTTCGTACCCTGGTACTTGGGTGCAACATTCCAGACACTTTACTAACACTCTCCCGACTTGGAGAGTCAGTCCCTTTAACCTCCTGTTTGGCCAAGTTTGCAATTTCTGCGGAAGATGAACAGGAATAGCGAGAACCAATGAGAGACTAGCTGGAGGTGTCTGGACGTGCAAATTTAACTCTCATTTCCCACCAGGAAGAGGAATTAACAAAGGGCTCAGCGTGCCGTGCCGGAACCAGATTAGGGCCTGAAGCCATCCTGCGGTGTTGGGGCCAGCTCACAAGAAAGCGAGTTGAAGAAAGGAGCTCAGGGGCACTGTAATTCACAAACCTGCAGAGTTATAAATGACAGCTATCGTCCAAAAATATACTGAAGTAAGGCTGCCAAGAGGACTTGAAAGCGGGGCAGAATTGCAGGAAACCGATTTCAGGAGGTAGACTGGAATTGCATTGAAACCATAGGAAAAGAGGCAGAGCGTCCACAATGATGCACTTGGCCAAAAAGGGCGTATGCGTTTTTTCCTGAATATATTCAGGAAAAAACGCATACGCCCTTTTTGGCCAACCAAGCAACCTTGCAAAGGAAATCTGCACTAAAATGAAGTCTCACTTCCCCCTGGTCAAAAGGGTCATCTGAAAAAAGTGTAAAATCCAGAAAGGCAGGACAGGCCATGGAGAACTGGGAGGCTTGTTATGCTGTTGGGCGGGATGTAAATTGCCAAAGGACACTCAGGAGAAGTATATGGTGTTTCCTGAAACATCTAAAAAACAAAGTAACAGAGCCTAGGGCACTTCCACTTATGGTCCTATAGCTTAGGGAAATTAAAATCCAAAAGACACAGCCACCCCAAAGTTTGGGACGCCTCTGTTTACAAGAACCTCGTTTACCGTACAAGTTCAGTATCACAGAAAGTGAAAAATGGATAAAGAACATGTGGTACTTACGTACAATGCAGTATCACTCAACAATGAAATCTATGTCATCAGGCCCATAGCAACATAATGAGTGGATTCAGGTACAATGATTCTAACTGAAATAAGTCACACAAAAACAAACATCATAAGAGATCACTAATACACGGAATGTAAACTTGGCTACACAGGAACTGAATTCCAAAACAGAACAGGGTCTCAAATTTAGAAAACCAACTTATGCTTGCTTAAGGGGAAAGGTGAGTTGGGGTGCTGCATAAAACCAGAGATTGAAATGAGCACAGATAAAGTTCCTTAAGCCAAATATGGAATAGACAAGAGCTACTCCTTGCTCAACGAAATGGACTCAACACCGCATATTAAACCCCTAAGAATGTACCTGACTAGTAAGTATCTTAAAACCTATGGATTGCTATGTCTCTGAAAGAGAATCAAGCATGTGTACAGGGGCATAAACGCAGCAGTGATAGGATTGGAGAGGTTCGGTGAGCAAATGAAGACCCTTTCAAGTCATATTGCATGGTACCCATTCCACGGGTTTCAACTCTCCAGGTTTAAGGTATTCTTCCTTCAGCTAAAACATGCATGTGGAACCCAGAGTATGATCAACCGTGTGATCGGGAGACGTGTTCAAATATGTCTCAGTTTTCGTACCCTGGTACTCGGGTGCAACATTCCAGACGCTTTACTAACACTCTCCCGACTGAGAGTCAGTCCCTTTAACCTCCTGTTTGGCCCAGTTTGCAATTTCTGCGGAAGATGAACAGGAATAGCAAGAACCAATGACAGACTAGCTGGAGGTGTCTGGACGGGCAAATTTAACTCTCATTTCCCACCAGGAAGAGGAATTAACCAAAGGCTCAGCGTGCCGTGCCAGAAGAAGATTAGGGCCTGAAGCCATCCTGCGGTGTTGCGGCCAGCTCGCAAGAAAGCGAGTTGAAGAAAGGAGCTCAGGGGCACTGTAATGCACAAACCTGCAGAGTTATAAATGACAGCTATCGTCCAAAAATATACTGAGGTAAGGCTGCCAAGAGGACTTGAAAGCGGGGCAGAATTGCAGGAAACCGATTTCAGGAGGTAGACTGGAATTGCATTGAAAGCATAGGAAAAGAGGCAGAACGTCCACAATGATGCACTTGGCCAAAAAGGGCGTATGCGTTTTTTCCTGAATATATTCAGGAAAAAACGCATACGCCCTTTTTGGCCAACCAAGCAATCTTGCAAAAGAAATCTGCACTACAATGAAGTCTCACTTCCCCCCGGTCAAAAGGGCCAACTGAAAAAAGTGTAAAATCCAGAAAGGCAGGACAGTCCATGGAGAACTGGGAGCCTTGTTATGCTGATGGGCGGGATGGAAATTGCCAACAGACACTCGGGAGATGTGTATGGTGTTTCCTGAAACATCTAAAAAACAAAGCAACAGAGCCTAGGGCACTTCCACTTATGGTCCTATAGCTTAGGGAAATTAAAATCCAAAAGACACAGCCACCCCAAAGTTTGGGACGCCTCTGTTTACAAGAACCTCGTTTACAGTACAAGTTCAACATCGCAGAAAGTGAAAAATGGATAAAGAACATGTGGTACTTACGTACAATGCAGTATCACTCAGCAATGAAATCTATGTCATCAGGCCCTTAGCAGCATAATGAGTGGATTCAGGTACGATGATTCTAACTGAAATAAGTCACACAGAAAAAGAAACATCATAAGATATCACTAATACACTGAATGTAAACTTGGCTACACAGGAACTGAATTCCAAAACAGAACAGGGTCTCAAATTTAGAAAACCAACTTATGCTTGCTTAAGGGGAAAGGTGAGTTGGGGTGCTGCATAAAACCAGAAATTGAAATGAGCACAGATAAAGTTCCTTAAGCCAAATATGGAATAGACAAGAGCTACTCCTTGCTCAACGAAATGGACTCAACACCCCATATTAAACACCTAAGAATGTACCTGACTAGTAAGTATCTTAAAACCTATGGATTGCTATGTCTCCAAAAGAGAATCAAGCGTGTGTACAGGGGCATAAACGCAGCAGTGATAGGATTGGAGAGGTTCGGTGAGCAAATAAAGACCCTTTGAAGTCATATTGCATGGTACCCATTCCACGGGTCTCAACTCTCCAGGTTTAAGGTATTCTTCCTTCAGCTAAAACATGCATGTGGAACCCAGAGTATGATCAACCGTGTGAACGGGAGACGTGTTCAAATATGTCTCAGTTTTCCTCCCCTGGTACTCGGGTGCAACATTCCAGACACTTTACTAACACTCTCCCCACTTGGAGAGTCAGCGCCTTTAACCTCCTGTTTGGCCCAGTTTGCAATTTCTGCGGAAGATGAACAGGAATAGTGAGAACCAATGAGAGACTAGCTGGAGGTGTCTGGACGGGCAAATTTAACTCTCATTTCCCACCAGGAAGAGGAAATAACCAAAGGCTCAGCGTGCCGTGCCGGAACCAGATTAGGGCCTCAAGCCATCCTGCGGTGTTGCGGCCAGCTCAAAAGAAAGCGAGTTGAAGAAAGGAGCTCAGGGGCACTGTAATTCACAAACCTGCAGAGTTATAAATGACAGCTATCGTCCAAAAATATACTGAAGTAAGGCTGCCAAGAGGACTTGAAAGCAGGGCAGAATTACAGGAAACCGATTTCAGGAGGTAGGCTGGAATTGCATTGAAAGCATAGGAAAAGAGGCAGAGCGTCCACAATGATGCACTTGGCCAAAAAGGGCGTATGCGTTTTTTCCTGAATATATTCAGGAAAAAACGCATACGCCCTTTTTGGCCAACCAAGCAAGCTTGCAAAGGAAATCTGCACTACAATGAAGTCTCACTTCCCCCCGGTCAAAAGGGCCATCTGAAAAAAGTGTAAAATCCAGAAAGCCAGGACAGGCCATGGAGAACTGGGAGCCTTGTTATGCTGATGGGCGGGATGGAAATTGCCAACAGACACTCAGGAGAAGTATATGGTGTTTCCTGAAACATCTAAAAAACAAAGAAACAGAGCCTAGGGCACTTCCACTTATGGCCCTATAGCTTAGGGAAATTAAAATCAAAAAGACACAGCCACCCCAAAGTTTGGGACCCCTCTGTTTACAAGAACCTCGTTTACAGTACAAGTTCAACATCGCAGAAAGTGAAAAATGGATAAAGAAGTTGTGGTATTTACTTACAAAGCAATATCACTCAGCAATGAAATCTATGTCATCAGGCCCTTAGCAGCACAATGAGTGGATTCAGGTATGATGATTCTAACTGAAATAAGTCACACAGAAAAAGAAACATCATAAGATATCAGTAATACACGGAATGTAAACTTGGCTACACAGGAACTGAATTACAGAACAGAACAGGGTCTTAAATTTAGAAAACCAACTTATGCTTGCTTAAGCGGAAAGGTGAGTTGGGGTGCTGCATAAAACCAGAGATTGAAATGAGCACAGATAAAGTTCCTTAAGCCAAATATGGAATAGACAAGAGCTACTCCTTGCTCAACGAAATGGACTCAACACCGCATATTAAACGCCTAAGAATGTACCTGACTAGTAAGTATCTTAAAACCTATGGATTGCTATGTCTCCGAAAGAGAATCAAGCATGTGTACAGGGGCATAAACGCAGCAGTGATAGGATTGGAGAGGTTCGGTGAGCAAATGAAGACCCTTTGAAGTCATATTGCATGGTACCCATTCCACATGTCTCAACTCTCCAGGTTTAAGGTATTCTTCCTTCAGCTAAAACATGCATGTGGAACCCAGAGTATGATCAACCATGTGAACGGGAGACGTGTTCAAATATGTCTCAGTTTTCCTCCCCTGGTACTCGAGTGCAACATTCCAGACGCTTTACTAACACTCTCCCCACTTGATGAGTCAGCGCCTTTAACCTCCTGTTTGGCCCAGTTTGCAATTTCTGCGGAAGATGAACAGGAATAGGGAGAACCAATGAGAGACTAGCTGGAGGTGTCTGGACGGCCAAATTTAACTCTCATTTCCCACCAGGAAGAGGAAATAACCAAAGGCTCAGTGTGCCGTGCCGGAACCAGATTAGGGCCTGAAGCCATACTGCGGTGTTGCGGCCAGCTCACAAGAAAGCGAGTTGAAGAAAGGAGCTCAGGGGCACTGTAATTCACAAACCTGCAGAGTTATAAATGACAGCTATCGTCCAAAAATATACTGAAGTAATGTTGCCAAGAGGACTTGAAAGCGGGGCAGAATTGCAGGAAACCGATTTCAGGAGGTAGACTGGAATTGCATTGAAAGCATAGGAAAAGAGGCAGAACGTCCACAATGATGCACTTGGCCAAAAAGGGCGTATGCGTTTTTTCCTGAATATATTCAGGAAAAAACGCATACGCCCTTTTTGGCCAACCAAGCAAGCTTGCAAAGGAAATCTGCACTACAATGAAGTCTCACTTCCCCCCAGTCAAAAGGGCCATCTGAAAAAAGTGTAAAATCCAGTAAGGCAGGACAGGCCATGGAGAACTGGGAGCCTTGTTATGCTGATGGGCGGGATGTAAATTGCCAACAGACACTCGGGAGAAGTGTATGGTGTTTCCTAAAACATCTAAAAAACAAAGCAACAGAGCCTAGGGCTCTTGCACTTATGGTCCTATAGCTTAGGGAAATTAAAATCAAAAAGACACAGCCACCCCAAAGTTTGGGACGCCTCTGTTTACAAGAACCTCATTTTCAGAACAAGTTCAACATCGCAGAAAGTGAAAAATGGATAAAGAAGTTGTGGTATTTACTTAGAAAGCAATATCACTCAGCAATGAAATCTATGTCATCAGGCCCTTAGCAGCATAATGAGTGGATTCAGGTATGATGATTCTAACTGGAATAAGTCACACAGAAAAAGAAACATCATAAGATATCACTAATACACGGAATGTAAACTTGGCTACACAGGAACTGAATTACAGAACAGAACAGGGACTCAAATTTAGAAAACCAACTTATGCTTGCTTAAGGGGAAAGGTGAGTTGGGGTGCTGCATAAAACCAGAGATTGAAATGAGCACAGGTAAAGTTCCTTAAGCCAAATATAGAATAGACAAGAGCTACTCCTTGCTCAACGAAATGGGCTCAACACCCCATATTAAACGCCGAAGAATGTACCTGACTACTAAGTATCTTAAAACCTATGGATTGCTATATCTCCGAAAGAGAATGAAGCATGTGTACAGGGGCATAAACGCAGCAGTGATAGGATTGGAGAGTTTCGGTGAGCAAATGAAGACCCTATGAAGTCATATTGCATGGTACCCATTACACGGGTCTCAACTCTCCAGGTTTAAGGTATTCTTCCTTCAGCTAATACATGTATGTGGAACCTAGAGTATGAACCACCATGTGATCGGGAGACGTGTTCAAATATGTCTCAGTTTTCGTACCCTGGTACTCGGGTGCAACATTCCAGACGCTTTACTAACACTCTCCCGACTTAGAGAGTCAGTCCCTTTAACCTCTTGTTTGGCCCAGTTTGCAATTTCTGCGGAAGATGAACAGGAATAGCGAGAACCAATGAGAGACTAGCTGGAGGTGTCTGGACGGGCAAATTTAACTCTCATTTCCCACCAGGAAGAGGAAATAACCAAAGGCTCAGCATGCCATGCCAGAACCAGATTAGGGCCTGAAGCCATCCTGCGGTGCTGCGGCCAGGTCACAAGAAAGCGAGTTGAAGAAAGGAGCTCAGGGGCACTGTAATTCACAAACCTGTAGAGTTATAAATGACAGCTATCGTCCAAAAATATACTGAAGTAAGGCTGCCAAGAGGACTTGAAAGCGGGGCAGAATTGCAGGAAACCGATTTCAGGAGGTAGACTGGAATTGCATTGAAAGCATAGGAAAAGAGGCAGAGCGTCCACAATGATGCACTTGGCCAAAAAGGGCGTATGCGTTTTTTCCTGAATATATTCAGGAAAAAACGCATACGCCCTTTTTGGCCAACCAAGCAAGCTTGCAAAGGAAATCTGCACTACAATGAAGTCTCACTTCCCCCCGGTCAAAAGGGCCATCTGAAAAAAGTGTAAAATCCAGAAAGCCAGGACAGGCCATGGAGAACTGGGAGCCTTGTTATGCTGATGGGCGGGATGGAAATTGCCAACAGACACTCGGGAGAAGTGTATGGTGTTTCCTGAAACATCTAAAAAACAAAGCAACAGAGCCTAGGGCACTTCCACTTATGGTCCTATAGCTTAGGGAAATTAAAATCAAAAAGACACAGCCACCCCAAAGTTTGGGACGCCTCTGTTTACAAGAACCTCGTTTACAGTACAATTTCAATATTACAGAAATTTAAAAATGGATAAAGAACTTGTGGTACTTACGTACAATGCAGTATCACTCAGCAATGAAATCTATGTCATCAGGCCCGTAGCAGCATAATGAGTGGATTCAGGTACGATGATTCTAACTGAAATAAATCACACAGAAAAAGAAACATCATAAGATATCACTAATACACGGAATGTAAACTTGGCTACACAGGAACTGAATTCCAAAACAGAACAGGGTCTCAAATTTAGAAAACCAACTTATGCTTGCTTAAGGGGAAAGGTGAGTTGGGGTGCTGCATAAAACCAGAGATTGAAATGAGCACAGATAAAGTTCCTTAAGCCAAATATGGAATAGACAAGAGCTACTCCTTGCTCAACGAAATGGACTCAACACCCCATATTAAACGCCTAAGAATGTACCTGACTAGTAAGTATCTTAAAACCTATGTATTGCTATGTCTCCAAAAGAGAATCAAGCATGTGTACAGGGGCATAAACACAGCAGTGATAGGATTGGAGAGGTTCGGTGAGCAAATGAAGACCCTTTGAAGTCATATTGCATGGTACCCATTACACGGGTCTCAACTCTCCAGGTTTAAGGTATTCTTCCTTCAGCTAAAACATGCATGTGGAACCCAGAGTATGATCAACCGTGTGAACGGGAGACGTGTTCAAATATGTCTCAGTTTTCCTCCCCTGGTACTCGGGTGCAACATTCCAGACGCTTTACTAACACTCTCCCCACTTGGAGAGTCAGCGCCTTTAACCTCCTGTTTGGCCCAGTTTGCAATTTCTGCGGAAGATGAACAGGAATAGGGATAACCAATGAGAGACTAGCTGGAGGTGTCTGGACGGGCAAATTTAACTCTCATTTCCCACCAGGAAGAGGAAATAACCAAAGGCTCAGCGTGCCGTGCCGGAACCAGATTAGGGCCTGAATCCATCCTGCGGTGTTGCGGCCAGGTCACAAGAAAGCGAGTTGAAGAAAGGAGCTCAGGGGCACTGTAATTCACAAACCTGCAGAGTTATAAATGACAGCTATCGTCCAAAAATATACGGAAGTAAGGCTGCCAAGAGGACTTGAAAGCGGGGCAGAATTGCAGGAAACCGATTTCAGGAGGTAGACTGGAATTGCATTGAAAGCATAGGAAAAGAGGCAGAACGTCCACAATGATGCACTTGGCCAAAAAGGGCGTATGCGTTTTTTCCTGAATATATTCAGCAAAAACGCATACGCACTTTTTGGCCAACCAAGCAAGCTTGCAAAGGAAATCTGCACTACAATGAAGTCTCACTTCCCCCCGGTCAAAATGGTCATCTGAAAATAGTGTAAAATCCAGAAAGGCAGGACAGGCCATGGAGAACTGGGAGCCTTGTTATGCTGATGGGCGGGATGTAAATTGCCAACAGACACTGGGGAGAACTGTATGGTGTATCCTGAAACATCTAAAAAACAAAGCAACAGAGCCTAGGGCACTTCCACTTATGGTCCTATAGCTTAGGGAAATTAAAATCAAAAAGACACAGCCACCCCAAAGTTTGGGACGCCTCTGTTTACAAGAACCTCGTTTACAGTACAAGTTCAACATCACAGAAAGTGAAAAATGGATAAAGAAGTTGTGGTATTTACTTACAAAGCAATATCACTCAGCCATGAAATGTATGTCATCAGGCCCTTAGCAGCACAATGAGTGGATTCAGGTATGATGATTCTAACTGAAATAAGTCACACAGAAAAAGAAACATCATAAGATATCACTAATACACGGAATGTAAACTTGGCTACACAGGAACTGAATTACAGAACAGAACAGGGTCTTAAATTTAGAAAACCAACTTATGCTTGCTTAAGGGGAAAGGTGAGTTGGGGTGCTGCATAAAACCAGAGATTGAAATGAGCACAGATAAAGTTCCTTAAGCCAAATGTAGAATAGACAAGAGCTACTCCTTGCTCAACGAAATGGACTCAACACCCCATATTAAACGCCTAAGAATGTACCTGACTAGTAAGTATCTTAAAACCTATGGATTGCTATGTCTCCGAAAGTGAATCAAGCATGTATACAGGGGCATAAACGCAGCAGTGATAGGATTGGAGAGGTTCGGTGAGGCAATGAAGACCCTTTGAAGTCATATTGCATGCTACCCATTCCACGGGTCTTAACTCTCCAGGTTTAAGGTACTCTTCCTTCAGCTAAAACATGCATGTGGAACCCAGAGTATGATCAACCATGTGATCGGGAGACGTGTTCAAATATGTCTCAGTTTTCGTACCCTGGTACTCGGGTGCAACATTCCAGACGCTTTACTAACACTCTCCCGACTTGGAGAGTCAGTCCCTTTAACCTCCTGTTTGGCCCAGTTTTCAATTTCTGCGGAAGATGAACAGGAATACCGAGAACCAATGAGAGACTAGCTGGAGGTGTCTGGACGGGCAAATTTAACTCTCATTTCCCACCAAGAAGAGGAATTAACCAAAGGCTCAGTGTGCCATGCCGGGACCAGATTAGGGTCTGAAGCCATCCTGCGGTGTTGCGGCCAGCTCACAAGAAAGCGAGTTGAAGAAAGGAGCTCAGGGGCACTGTAATTCACAAACCTGCAGAGTTATAAATGACAGCTATCGTCCAAAAATATACTGAAGTAAGGCTGCCAAGGGGACTTGAACGCGGGGCAGAATTGCAGGAAACCGATTTCAGGAGGTAGACTGGAATTGCATTGAAAGCATAGGAAAAGAGGCAGAACGTCCACAATGATGCACTTGGCCAAAAAGGGCGTATGCGTTTTTTCCTGAATATATTCAGGAAAAAACGCATACACACTTTTTGGCCAACCAAGCAAGCTTGCAAAGGAAATCTGCACTACAATGAAGTCTCATGTCCCCCCGGTCAAAAGAGCCATCTGAAAAAAGTGTAAAATCCAGAAAGGCAGGACAGGCCATAGAGAACTGGAAGCCTTGTTATGCTGATGGGCGGGATGGAAATTGCCAACAGACACTCGGGAGAAGTGTATGGTGTTTCCTGAAACATCTAAAAAACAAAGCAACAGAGCCTAGGGCACTTCCACTTATGGTCCTATAGCTTAGGGAAATTAAAATCAAAAAGACACAGCCACCCCAAAGTTTGGGACGCCTCTGTTTACAAGAAACTCGTTTACAGTACAAGTTCAACATCGCAGAAAGTGAAAAATGGATAAAGAACTTGTGGTACTTACGTACAATGCAGTATCACTCAGCCATGAAATCTATGTCATCAGGCCCTTAGCAGCACAATGAGTGGATTCAGGTATGATGATTGTAACTGAAATAAGTCACACAGAAAAAGAAACATCATAAGATATCAGTAATACACGGAATGTAAACTTGGCTACACAGGAACTGAATTACAGAACAGAACAGGGTCTCAAATTTAGAAAACCAACTTATGCTTGCTTAAGGGGAAAGGTGATTTCGGGTGTTGCATAAAACCAGAGATTGAAATGAGCACAGATAAAGTTCCTTAAGCCAAATATGGAATAGACAAGAGCTACTCCTTGCTCAACGAAATGGACTCAACACCGCATATTAAACGCCTAAGAATGTACCTGACTAGTAAGTATCTGAAAACCTATGGATTGCTATGTCTCCGAAAGAGAAACAAGCATGTGTACAGGGACATAAACGCAGCAGTGATAGGATTGGAAAGGTTCGGTGATCAAATGAAGACCCTTTGAAGTCAAATTGCATGGTACCCATTCCACGGGTTTCAACTACCCAGGTTTAAGGTATTCTTCCTTCAGCTAAAACATGCATGTGGAACCTAGAGTATGATCAACCATATGATCAGGAGACGTGTGCAAATATGTCTCAGTTTTCGTACCCTGGTACTCGGGTTCAACATTCCAGATGCTTTACTAACACTCTCCCGACTTGGAGAGTCAGTCCCTTTAACCTCCTGTTTGGCCCAGTTTGCAATTTCTGCGGAAGATGAACAGGAATAGCGAGAACCAATGAGAGACTAGCTGGAGGTGTCTGGACGGGCAAATTTAACTCTCATTTCCCACCAGGAAGAGGAATTAACCAAAGGCTCAGCGTGCCGTGCCGGAACCAGATTAGGGCCTGAAGCCATCCTGCGGTGTTGCGGCCAGGTCACAAGAAAGCGAGTTGAAGAAAGGATCTCAGGGGCACTGTAAATCACAAACCTGCAGAGTTATAAATGACAGCTATCATCCAAAAATATACTGAAGTAAGGCTGCCAAGAGGACTTGAAAGCGGGGCAGAATTGCAGGAAACCAATTTCAGGAGGTAGACTGGAATTGCATTGAAAGCATAGGAAAAGAGGCAGAATGTCCACAATGATGCACTTGGCCAAAAAGGGTGTATGCGTTTTTTCCTGAATATATTCAGGAAAAAACGCATACGCCCTTTTTGGCCAACCAAGCAAACTTGCAAAGGAAATCTGCACTACAATGAAGTCTCACTTCCCCCCGGTCAAAAGGGCCATCTGAAAAAAGTGTAAAATCCAGAAAGGCAGGACAGGCCATGGAGAACTGGGAGCCTTGTTATGCTGATGGGCGGGATGTAAATTGCCAACAGACACTCGGGAGAAGTGTATGGTGTTTCCTGAAACATCTAAAAAAAAAAGCAACAGAGCCTAGGGCACTTCCACTTATGGTCCTATAGCTTAGGGAAATTAAAATCAAAAAGACACAGCAACCCCAAAGTTTGGGACGCCTCTGTTTACAAGAACCTCGTTTACCGTACAAGTTCAATATCACAGAAAGTGAAAAATGGATAAAGAACTTGTGGTACTTACGTATAATGCAGTATCACTCAGCAATGAAATCTATGTCATCAGGCCCGTAGCAGCATAATGAGTGGATTCAGGTACGATGATTCTAACTGAAATAAGTCACACAGAAAAAGAAACATCATAAGATATCACTAATACACGGAATGTAAACTTGGCTACACATGAACTGAATTACAAAACAGAACAGGGTTTCAAGTTTAGAAAACCAACTTATGCCTGCTTAAGGGGGAAGGTGAATTGGGGTGCTGCATAAAAGCAGAGTTTGAAATTAGCACAGATACCGTTCCATAAGCCAAATATGTAATAGACAAGACCTACCCCTTGCTCAACGAAATGGATTCAACTATGAGGTATCACCTCACACCTCGTAGAATAGGCATCATAGAAAATCTACAAACAGAAAATGCTGGAATGGGTGTGGAGAAAAGGAACCCTCTTCCACTATTGTTGGGAATATAAATTGATACAGTCATTATGGAGAACAATATGGAATTTCTTAAGAAACTGACAATAGAATTACCATATGATACAGCAATCCCAGTACTGGACATATACCCAGACAAAACCATAAATCAAAAAGAGTCATTCACCGCAATGTTCATTGCATCGCTATTTACAATATCGAGGTAATGGAAGCAACCTAAATGCCCACAGACAGACGAATGCATAAAGCTGTGGTACTTATATAAAATGGAATATTACTAAGCCATGAAAAGGAATGAAATTGGGTCATTTGTAGAGACGTCGATGGATCTAGAGACTGTCATACAGAGTGAAGTAAGTCAGAAAGAGAAAAACAAATCTTGTATATTCGTGCATATATGTGGAACCTAGAAAAACTGTACAGATTAACCATTTTGCAAGGCATAAATAGAGCAACAGATGTAGACAACAAACGTATGGACAACAAGGGGGGAAAGCTGTTGGGGGGGTGGTGGTGGCAGGAGTTGAGAGACTGGGATTGGCATGTATACATTTATATGTATAAAATAGATAACCAATAAGAACCTGCTGTATAAAAATATAAAATAAAATTCAAAATTAAAAAGAAATAAAATTTAAAAAATAAAACAGAAAAAACAATTATTCCCTGCACATACATGTATTCATATGAATAAATTATTTCCATGCTTATATCTGTAAATACAAAAAAGAGGAATAAAATCTACCTTGAACCAAAAACGAAAAAGAGAAAAAAACACAGAACCCACCAGTTACACAGAGGAAAACCGTATCAGGGCACTTGCTCCAGTTGTAAACAATTCTGAAGTTGGTCAGTGGTGGGGAATCGTCTCCCATTCAGCCAGCAGCCCCCACGCAACAAACGTCCTCATTGCAAAGCTGGGGCACCGTGCCGAGGCATCTGTGAGTAAACGTGAGCTGAGCCCCAGGCCAGTTGCTGCTGAACTATTCCCACCCGTCCCAGGTAAAACACCTGAATATATACAAGGACTTGAAAGCCTAGAGGAAGGGCCATAGAGCCACACGAGTGACAGCATGCCGGCCGACTTGGTGCCTGCAGGCCAGCCAGGATGGTCCTGGCCCTGGGTGCTCTTCTGGAAGATTTCCATTTCCCTGCCTGAGATACCCGTCCTGTCCCTGCCCCCACTGCTTTTTTCCTTCCTCACCTCTGCCCAGGGAGAAATTCCAGCAGCAGGTATGGGTGACACATCCTCTTCTTTAGCAGGTGGCAGCCTGGCAACTGCTGCAGAAAGTCCAGCAGAGCCCCACTCACACTGGGCCACCCACAAAGCCGTGGCCTCTCACTCCCTCCCACCAGCCCAGCCCCGAGACTGCTGACAGGGCAGAGAAAATGGCGTCAGGCACGGCTGCAGGGGCTCTTGCTGCCTGGAGTGGTATTTATATTGATCTCAACCCAGGCACACCTGGGGAGGGCTGGCCGGCACAGTAAGGCTGCCCAGGTCAGCCAATCATCACCCCTCAGGGGCTCACAGTTGCAGAAAATGGAACTTGCTGAACCGGCCAGGTCCAAGGAACAGGTGTGGGCTCCTGAGAGTCAGGATAGACAAGGGGCTGCAGCTTTGGCTTGTTTTCTAATCATTTTATCTGGCCCATGAGTGGGAGACAACTTCAAGAAAACCCTCTCCTAATGAGAGGAACCCAGGAGTCAGGGAGAGGAGGGGTGGGTGGTGGTTGGAGACAGAGGCCTGGTGCCCCGGGTGCAGTGGAAGTCTCTGGAAGACCAGGTGGAGGGAGGCCTCACGGAGTGATGCCCAGGGTCACAGACCTGTCGCAGCTGCTGTTTGTTAGTTCAAGTCCTGCTCTGAGGTGCTCTGTGTCAGCTCTGAGCGACAGGTGAGCTGGGGGTGCTCTGCAATGAGGGCTATGTGCACGGTTCCTGTGTGCCCAGCCCTGCCACGGTACCTGCAAGGGTAGCTCTGTATCCTGGGAGGGGCCTGACCACGAGAGCCCCGTGGGCTGGGGTGGGGGTGGGGTACCTGCCCAGGTGAGCTCCATATTCTGGGATTGGTCTGACCACGAGAGCCCCATGGGCTGCTGGGGACCTGGTAAAGGATGTCAGGACAGTCAGTGAAGCCACCGAGGATATACCTCCAGTTGCTCCTAATTCCTACACCCTGCTGGTCATTCTACCAACCACCAGGACATGGTATTCTGTATTAGTCTTCAATGATGCCTTCTTTTGTATTCCATTAGTCCCAGAGTCACAAGAAATTTTGGCTTGTGAGTGGCAGGACTCAACATACAACTAAAACAATACTTCCGGGCCGTCTGGCCCCAAGGGTGCAAAAGTTCCCACACCATCTTTGGGGAAAGCTTAGCTAAAGACCTAAAAGTTCTACCTCTGGAAAAGGAAACCCTCCTTCAATGTGCAGATGACATTCTGATCGCCAGCCCTACTAAGGAGGCCTCTGAACTACCAAGCCAATAAAGGATAGAAGTTGTCCAAGAAAAAGCTCAAATATCACAGACTGCGGTGACCTGCCTGGGCTTCATTCTCACAGAAGGTCAGAGAAGCCCATCCCAGGAAAGGGAAGAAACCATTTTCAGCCTTACCCCTTTCTAAAACTAGAAGAGAGCTTAGGGGTTCCTGGGGAGGCCAGGGTTTGCTGCTTCTGGATCCCTAACTACAGTCTACTAGCTGGGCCTCTATATGAAACACTGAAAGGAAAAGATGATGATCCTTTTGAATAGAATCCAGAAGTGGCCTTTCAAGAATGGAAAGAGCAGTCAATTCAGACCCTTGCCCTGGAACTCCCTAATTTAGCTAAACCCTTTGACCTTTACATTCCCGGTGAAAGGTGAATCGCCATTGGAGAATTAGTGCAAAAACTGGGACCACTTGAAATGGAACAATGCAAGAATGCCATCCAGGTAGGATAAACTACGGTCACCAAGGGGCTTGGCCCACTGCCACATCTGGCCAAGATACTGGCGGTATCTAAAAACCTGGAAATCAGCAGCCCAAAAGGCCACCTCCCTCCTAAGGGAAAAGGACCCCACGTGGTGATCCTAACCACCAACCATGCCCTGAAGTTGCAGGGTTCGCTCCGTGGGCACACCGACCTCGAGTGAGGAGGCCCTCCAACTCCAACATCCAGAGAGATAACCGGGGGCAACAGGGCACCATGACGACTCGTGTGAACATCACTTGACCTGGAGTTTCTCTCATAAAACAACAAGGGTGTGTCCCAAAAGAGTAGACTACTGCTTGCAGGACTTACTGCACCCAGAGGGGAGCTAATAATCTTGGCGGGGGAACCGTATATCACACTGTCACCATAGAAAAGCCTACAGACACCGTGATGATGGTGGCCAATAAGACCGGCTGGACTCCTGTTTACTTCAAAAGGCTGTTGACTCAGTAGCCATCATGGTCCTTGATCACCACTGACCCTGGACTGTCTGGGAGTTGAGCGGGCAGGGCTCTGACACCTGGTGCTGTTTGTACGTTAATTCAGGGGCCTAATTGAAGAAAGCGCAGACTACTGGTCAGAGCATCTAGGCTGGCAGAAACGGTCAGCCTAAGGTGGCCGAACAAATGTGGGGCGGGGTGAAACCGGCCCCCACAGCGTCTCTGCACCTCTCTTTCCTGGACCCTTAAAGGTCATTAGAATCTATAACACTTCCAATGCTGGTGCTCAGGTGGACGAGCAGGGAGGCAGGGGTCCTGGGGACAATCAACGTCACCGGGAGGCTGCTGGGGAGAAGCTCTGACCCTCGCCCCAGGGTATGAGGGCTCCCAACTCAGCACTCAGCAGTTACAGAAGAAGGGTCTGCACCCTCAGCACTCCAAGAATGAGGAACGGGACAAAAGGCAGAGGAGGGGTTTGTCCCCAGCAAAGCCCATTAAAAATCCCTGGGAGATAAAAATAGAATCTGGGCAATAAAGTCAAGTCTAACCTTTTTTATCCTTTGTGCTTTGTCTAATTTCACGTGCTCCTAGGGTCCCGCATGCAGAGGTTCCACACCCGGCACTTCAGACCAGATTTCCTAGTGCAGAATGGCTGGGTCGACACCTCAGCTCCTGGGGCCCAGTGCAGACTCCACGATATAGAGCCTGAGCTACAGCCAACCCAGCCCTCGAGAGCTCCGCCACCTCCCTCCCTCCCACTGACTCTGACAGGATCTCTACACAGCAGCCCAGCCCACAGCCCACGGGGTAGTGCATGCTCTCACCTCTCCATTCTCTGATCAAAATATAAAGTTTCCTTTGCTTGTGAACCAAACTCAGTCTCGATCTGTTGGCCCCAATGACACTGGGCAGGGGGACACTTGTTGGGGTCCACTCTGGAGGATCAGTAACAGAAATTGAGACTATTGTAACCTCAATGAACAGATGTGTGAGCCAAACTGTAGTTAACATAGAACAGTGTATAAGGCTCGGGTAAAATAAGATGTTTCTAACACTTCCATTTGATATTTCCATCACTTTTTATAAGCAAGTTCAGTGAAAAGGTTTGTCTTATTTGTCAGGTCAATATTAGAGAAACGAAGTGATTTCTTTCCAAGGATGTACATCTAATAATCTTGGTTAAACCTTCAATCTTGTTTTAAATGCTTTTCCATTGAAAATGATACCTCTCTTTCAGCTCCCCCATTTCTGAGAAGTATAAAATCTTATAATTTATTATTACCAAAGGGGAAAGGTGGGAGGAGGGATAAATTAACAGTTTGGAATTAACACATACACACTGCTATGTATAAAATAGATCATCAACAAGGAACTACTGTATAGCACAGGGAACTACACTCAACATTTTGCAATAACCTATAAGGGGAAATAATCTGAAAAAGAATAGATATTTTTATTGACATCATCTATCAATGATAGTTAAAGTGTAGCCTAAGGGAAGCTGGTGGTGAGTGCTTCTGACCCTGAAGACTTCAATCATCTAAAGTTTGGACTCTGCCTACTTCCCAAGGCCCTTAATGAACATATGTGTAGCCGTAGCTTAAAAAATTCCCCAGTTTGGGTTTCGGGGAGACACTGATTTTGAAAAAGCCCTGGTGTTCTCCTTACATGAATGGGACTCTTCCTACTGCTAAAACATGTCTGTCACACCCAGAGGATGGTATACCGTCTGATCGGGAAGAGTTTGGAAAAGGCATCTCATCTCCTCATCTCCTGGTGCTCGGGTTCACCCCTCCAGCGTCTTTACTAACAGTCTCCCCACTTGGAGATGTCAGCACTGTCAACATCCTGTTGCGTACAGTTTGGAATTTGTCCAGAGGATGAAGCGGAAGGATGAGGAACAATGAGAGACAAGTCCTAGGTGTTCAGACAGGCACATGTCACTCTAATTTCCAATCAGGAAGACGAATTGACCAAAGGCTAGGGTTGCCCATGGAAACAGTATAGGGCTTGAGGAAATCCCGCTGCTCTGTGGCCAGTTCCCATAAACACAAGTTGAACAATGGAACTCAGGGGCAGTAAAATTCACAAAACTGCAGAGTTGAAAATATCCATCACTGAAAAATGTCTTGAGGAAAGTCAGAGAAAAGGGCTTGTAAGCAAGGGAGAATGGCAGGAAAGGGATTTGAGGAGGTAGAAAGGACTCGCCATTAAGCACAAGAAAAGGAGCTGAACATTGCCAACATTGCAGTTGGCCAAAAAGGGTGTATGCGTTTTTTTCTGTATATATTCAAGAAAAGGGCATACACTTTTTTAGCCAACCAAACAGGTGGGCACTGGAAGTCAATACTACAAAAGATATCACTTCGCATCAGTCAGAAGAGCCATCCTCATAAAGCGTATACAACAGAAATGCAGGACAGGGCAACGAGAAGAGGGAGCCCTGTGAGACTTATAGTGGAAATGTATATTGCCAACGGCCATTCTGGAGAAGTGTATTGTGTTTACTAAAGCATCTAAAAAATGAGCTACAGAGCATAGGGCACTTGCACTCATGGGCGTATATCTTGGGAAAAACAAAAATCGAGAGGACACAGGCACCCCAATGTTTACCCCCTCTCTGTTTAAAAGATCCTCGACTAGGATATAACTTAAATGTCTCTGGAGGGAAAAAATGGATAGAGATGTGGTACTTAGGTAGAGTGGAATATTATTCAGCCTGGAAATCAATGAAATATGGCCAGTTGTAACAACTCCGGAGGAGTTACGTACGATCATTCTAAGTGACAGAATTCAAAAAGAAAAAGACACATATCATAAGATATCACTTAAAGGTGGAATCCAAAATGGCTACACATGAAATAAATTACAAAACAAAAACATAGTCAAATATGTAGAAAACACGCATAAGGCTGCTAAACGGGAAAGGTGGGGAGGGGTGAGGCATCATCCAGGAGGTTGAAATTAGCAAAGATACCATTCCAAATACCAAACTGATAATCAACAAGGCCTACACGGTAGCTAAAAGAACTGCACTCAGCACACTCAAGTCACCGGAAAAGAATATATACGACTGGTAAGAATCTGAAAAAGAATTTATTGATGTCTCTCTGTACGTGAATCAAGTGGATGTACAGCAGCAAGAAACAGAGCTTTGAAAATCAGCTGTAACCAATATAGTAATAAATTGAAAAAAATAAACGACAGAGAGACAGAGAAAACCTCTTACAACTTTTCCTCAGGGACGGTGATGCAACATGGATTGAACACATCTAGACCCACAGCAGGATGAGACATAAGGCTGGAAACTGTTTGCGCTAAGAGAAATGTGAGGTTGGGTGAGGAAATGCACACCCTTTAAAGTAATACTACCTGGTACCCATTCAATGGGTCCCAAATCTGCAGGTTCAAGGGATCTTCCTACAGCTAAAACATGCATGGAAAACCCAGAGGACTGTACACCATGTGATCGGGAGATGTGTCTAAAATGCACCTCATTTATCCTCTCCTGGTGCTCCTGTTCACCATTCCAGCCACGTTACTTAGAATCTCCCCACTTGGAGAATCAGCACATTTAAACTTCTGTTTCACACATTTTGCAAATTGTGAGGAGGATGAACAGGAAGAGGGGGAACCAATGAGAGAAGAGTTGTAGGGGTTTGGACGGGCACATATCACTCTAATTTCCCATTAAGAATAAGAATTAAAGAAAGGCTCAGCCCGCCTCGCCGGAGCCAAAATAGGGCCTGAAGCAATCCTGCGGGTTTGAGGCCAGCTCAAAAAAGAACAACTTAAAAAATGGAGCTCAGGGTCACTGCAATTCACAAACCTGCAGAGTTATAAATGAAAACTAACGTCCAAAAATATGTTGAGGTAAGGCAAAGAAGAGGATCTGAATGCAAGACAGAATTGCAAGAAACAGATTTCAAGAGATAGATTGGACTCGTCTTTAACGCACATGAAAAGCGGCAGAATTTCGACAATGATGCAGTTGGCCCAAAAGGGCGTATGCGTTTTTTCCTGATTATATCCAGGAAAAAACGTATACGCACTTTATGGGCAACGAAGCAAGCAAGCAATGCAAATGTGCACAACAAAGAAGTCTCACTTCCCACCGGTCAAAAGGGCCATCCTAAAAAATTGTAAAAACCAGAAATGCAGGACAGGCCATGGAGAACAGGGAGCCTTTATACGCTGATGGGCAGTGTGTGAACTGCCGAGAGCCACTCTGGAGAAGTGTGTGGTGGTTCCTAAATCATCTAAAAAACAGAGCTACAGAGCATAGGACACTTCCAATCATGGGAGTATATCTAGGGAAGTCTAAAAATCAACAAGACACAAGCACACCACAGTTTAGGGCTACTCTGTTTACAAGAACCTCAACTTCAGTACACCTTAAATATCCCAGGAAAGAGAACAATGGATAAAGAAGATGTGGTACTTATGTACAATGGAATATCTCTTCACCATGAAATCAATGTAATAAGGCTAGTAGAAGGATAAAGAGTGGATTTAGGTCCGATAATATTACTTGAAATAAGTCAAACAGAAAAAGAAACATATCATAAGATATCACTTATAGAGGGAGGGTAAATATGGCTGCACAAGAAATGAATTACAGAACAGAACAGTGTCTCACATTTAGAAAACACACTTATGTCAGCTTAAGGGGAAAGGAGAGGTGGGGTGATGCATAAAACCAGAGTTTGAAATTAGCACAGATACCGTTCAATAAACCAAATAGGTATTAGACAAGATCTACACCTTGCTCAATGAACTGGCCTCAACACACCCTATACACTGCAGAGAAATATATCTGAGTAATAAGAATCTTAAAACCCATGTATTGATATATCTCCATAAGGGAATCAAGTGTGTGCAGAGCGGCACAAACACAGCAGTGAAAATGAGCTAAACCCCATTATAGAAATAAATTTTAAAAACAAAACGCTGAAACAATGAAAGAGAGAAAAATTCTTACAAAATTCGCTCAGGGGCTGTGATGCAACCTGGATTGACCACATATAAACCCACAGCTGGATAAGACATAAGGCTGGACACTTGGGGCTGAGAGGATTGGTGAGCTTTGGTGAGCAACCGCCGAAAGTTTAATGCAATACTTCATGCTACTCAGTCCAAGGGTCCCAACACTCCAGGTTGAAGGGAATCTTCCTACAGCTAAACCATGCTTGGGAAACCCAGCGACTGGTATACCATATGATCGGGAAAGGTTTCTAAAACACACCTCATTTTTGCTCACCTGGGGCTCCGGATCGACATTCCAGCCGCTTTACTAACAACATCCCCACATGGAGAGTCAATGCCTTTAAGTTCTGGTATCGCACAGTCTGCAGTTAGTGCGGAGGATGAATGGGAATAGGGGGAACCAGTGAGAAAATAGCTGTAGCGGTTTCAATGGGCACATGTCACTCTAATTTCACATCAGTAAGAAGAATTAACCAAAGGCACAGCAAGGTGCCGCAGAAGAAGAATAGGGCTTCAAGGAATCCTGTGGTTATGGGGTAAGATCACAAAAATAAGAGCTGAAAAATGGAGCTAAGGGCCACTGGAATTCAAAAACCTGCAGAGTTATAAAGGCCAACTATTTTCAAAAAATATATTGAGGTAAGGCTATGAAGAAGCATTGAAAGCAAGGCAGAATTGCAGGAAACCGATTTCAGGAGGTACACTGGAATTGCACTGAAAACATATGAAGAGAGTCAGAACATCGACAATGATGCACTTGGCCAAAAAGGGCGTATGTGTTTTTTCCTGAATATACTCAGGAAAAAACGCATACACACTTTTTGGCCAACCAAGCAAGCTTGCAAAGGAAATCTGCACTACAATGAAGTCTCACTTTCCCCCGGTCAAAAGGGCCATCTGAAAAAAGTGTAAAATCCAGAAAGGCAGGACAGGCCATGGAAAACTGGGAACCTTGTTATGTGGATGGGCGGGATGTAAATTGCCAACAGACACTAGGGAGAAGTGTATGGTGTTTCCTGAATAGCGAGAACCAATGAGAGACTAGCTGGAGGTGTCTGGATGGGCAAATTTAACTCTCATTTCCCACCAGGAAGAGGAAATAACCAAAAGCTCAGCGTGCCGTGCCGGAACCAGATTAGGGCCTGAAGCCATCCTTCGGTGTTGCGGCCAGGTCACAAGAAAGCGAGTTGAAGAAGGGAGCTCAGGGGCACTGTAATTCACAAACCTGCAGAGTTATAAATGACAGCTATCGTCCAAAAATATACTGAAGTAAGGCTGCCAAGAGGACTTGAAAGCGGGGCAGAATTGCAGGAAACCGATTTCAGGAGGTAGACTGGAATTGCATTGAAAGCATAGGAAAAGAGGCAGAACGTCCACAATGATGCACTTGGCCAAAAAGGGCGTATGCGTTTTTTCCTGAATATATTCAGGAAAAAAGGCATACGCCCTTTTTGGCCAACCAAGCAAGCTTGCAAAGGAAATCAGCACTACAATGAAGTCTCACTTCCCCCCGGTCAAAAGGGCCATCTGAAAAAAGTGTAAAATCCAGAAAGGCAGGACAGGCCATGGAGAACTGGGAGCCTTGTTATGCTGATGGGCGGGATGTAAATTGCCAACAGACACTCGGGAGAAGTGTATGGTGTTTCCTGAAACATCTAAAAAACAAAGCAACAGAGCCTAGGGCACTTCCACTTATGGTCCTATAGCTTAGAGAAATTAAAATCAAAAAGACACAGCCACCCCAAAGTTTGGGACGGCTCTGTTTACAAGAACCTCGTTTACAGTACAAGTTAAATCGCAGAAAGTGAAAAATGGATAAAGAAGTTGTGCTATTTACGTACAAGGCAATATCACTCAGCAATGAAATCTATGTCATCACGCCCGTAGGAGCACAATGAGTGGATTCAGGTATGATGATTCTAACCGAAACAAGTCACACAGAAAAGGAAACATCATAAGATATCAGTAATACATGGAATGTAAACTTGGCTACACAGGAACTGAATTACAGAACAGAACAGGGTCTCAAATTTAGGAAACCAACTTATGCTTGCTTAAGGGGAAAGGTGAGTTGGGGTGCTGCATAAAAGCAGAGATTGAAATGAGCACAGATAAAGTTCCTTAAGCCAAATATGGAATAGACAAGAGCTACTCCTTGCTCAACGAAAAGGACTCAACACCCCTTATTAAACGCCTAAGAATGTACCTGACGAGTAAGTATCTTAAAACCTATGGATTGCTATGTCTCCAAAAGAGAATCAACGTGTGTACAGGAGCATAAACGCAGCAGTGATAGGATTGGAGAGGTTCGGTGAGCAAATGAAGACCCTTTGAAGTCATATTGCATGGTACCCATTCCACGGGTTTCAACTACCCAGGTTTAAGGTATTCTTCCTTCAGATAAAACATGCATGTTGAACCCAGAGTATGATCAACCGTGTGAACGGGAGATGTGTTCAAATATGTCTAAGTTTTCGTACCCTGTTACTCGGGTGCAACATTCCAGACGCTTTACTAACACTCTCCCGACTTGGAGAGTCAGTCCCTTTAACCTCCTGTTTGGCCCAGTTTGCAATTTCTGCGGAAGATGAACAGGAATAGCTAGAACCAATGAGAGATTGGCTGGAGGTGTCTGGACGGGCAAATTTAACTCTCATTTCCCACCAGGAAGAGGAATTTACCAAAGGCTCAGCGTGCCGTGCCGGAACCATATTAGGGCCTGAAGCCATCCTGCGGTGTTGCGGCCAGGTCACAAGAAAGCGAGTTGAAGAAAGGAGCTCAGGGGCACTGTAATTCACAAACCTGCAGAGTTTTAATGACAGCTATCATCCAAAAATATACTGAAGTAACGCTGCCAAGAGGACTTGAAAGCGGGGCAGAATTGCAGGAAACCGATTTCAGGAGGTAGACTGGAATTGCAATGAAAGCATAGGAAAAGAGGCAGAACGTCCACAATGATGCACTTGGCCAAAAAGGGCGTATGCGTTTTTTCCTGAATATATTCAGGAAAAAACGCATACGCCCTTTTTGGCCAACCAAGCAAGCTTGCAAAGGAAATCTGCACTACAATGAAGTCTCACTTCCCCCCGGTCAAAAGGGCCATCCGAAAAAAGTGTAAAATCCAGAAAGGCAGGACAGGCCATGGAGAACTGGGAACCTTGTTATGCTGATGGGCGGGATGGAAATTGCCAACAGACACTAGGGAGAAGTGTGTGGTGTTGCCTGAAACATCTAAAAAACAAAGCAACAGAGCCTAGGGCACTTCCACTTATGGTCCTACAGCTTAGGGAAATTAAAATCAAAAAGACACAGCCACCGAAAGTTTGGGACACCTCTGTTTACAAGAACCTCGTTTACCGTAGAAGTTCAATATCACAGAAAGTGAAAAATGGATAAAGAACTTGTGGTACTTACGTACAATGCAGTATCACTCAGCAATGAAATCTATGTCATCAGGCCCGTAGCAGCATAATGAGTGGATTCAGGTACGATGATTCTAACTGAAATAAGTCACACAGAAAAAGAAACATCATAAGATATCACTAATACACGGAATGTAAACTTGGCTACACAGGAACTGAATTCCAAAACAGAACAGGGTCTCAAATTTAGAAAACCAACTTATGCTTGCTTAAGGGGAAAGGTGAGTTGGGGTGCTGCATAAAACCAGAGATTGAAATGAGCACAGATAAAGTTCCTTAAGCCAAATATGGAATAGAGAAGAGCTACTCCTTGCTCAACGAAATAGACTCAACACCCCATATTAAACGCCTAAGAATGTACCTGACTAGAAAGTATCTTAAAACCTATGGATTGCTATGTCTCCGAAAGAGAATCAAGCATGTGTACAGGGGCATAAACGCAGCAGTGATAGGATTGGAGAGGTTCGGTGAGGAAATGAAGACCCTTTGAAGTCATATTGCATGGTACCCATTCCACGGGTCTCAACTCTCCAGGTTTAAGGTATTCTTCCTTCAGCTAAAACATGCATGTGGAACCCAGAGTATGATCAACCGTGTGAACGGGAGACGTGTTCAAATATGTCTCAGTTTTCCTCCCCTGGTACTCGGGTGCAACATTCCAGACGCTTTACTAACACTCTCCCCACTTGGAGAGTCAGCGCCTTTAACCTCCTGTTTGGCCCAGTTTGCAATTTCTGCGGAAGATGAACAGGAATATCGAGAATCAATGAGAGACTAGCTGGAGGTGTCTGGACGGGCAAATTTAACTCTCATTTCCCACCAGGAAGAGGAATTAACCAAAGGCTCAGCGTGCTGTGCCGGAACCAGATTAGGGCCTGAAGCCATCCTGCGGTGTTGCGGCCAGCTCACAAGAAAGCGAGTTGAAGAAAGGAGCTCAGGGACACCTTAATTCACAAACCTGCAGAGTTACAAATGACAGCTATCGTCCAAAAGTATACTGAAGTAAGGCTGCCAAGAGGACTTGAAAGCGGGGCAGAATTTCAGGAAACCGATTTCAGGAGGTAGACTGGAATTGCATTGAAAGCATAGGAAAAGAGGCAGAACGTCCACAATGATGCACTTGGCCAAAAAGGGCGTATGCGTTTTTTCCTGAATATATTCAGGAAAAAACGCATACGCCCTTTTTGGCCAACCAAGCAAGCTTGCAAAGGAAATCTGCACTACAATGAAGTCTCACTTCCCCCCGGTCAAAAGGGCCATCTGAAAAAAGTGTAAAATCCAGAAAGGCAGGACAGGCCATGGAGAACTGGGAGCCTTGTTATGCTGATGGGCGGGATGGAAATTGCCAACAGACACTCGGGAGAAGTGTATGGTGTTTCCTGAAACATCTAAAAAACAAAGCAACAGAGCCTAGGGCACTTCCACTTATGGTCCTATAGCTTAGGGAAATTAAAATCAAAAAGACACAGCCACCCCAAAGTTTGGGACGCCTCTGTTTACAAGAACCTCGTTTACCGTACAAGTTCAATATCACAGAAAGTGAAAAATGGATAAAGAACTTGTGGTACTTACGTACAATGCAGTATCACTCAGCAATGAAATCTATGTCATCAGGCCCGTAGCAGCATAATGAGTGGATTCAGGTATGATGATTCTAACTGAAATAAGTCACACAGAAAAAGAAACATCATAAGATATCACTAATACACGGAATGTAAACTTGGCTACACAGGAACTGAATTCCAAAACAGAACAGGGTCTCAAATTTAGAAAACCAACTTATGCTTGCTTAAGGGGAAAGGTGAGTTGGGGTGCTGCATAAAACCAGAGATTGAAATGAGCACAGATAAAGTTCCTTAAGCCAAATATGGAATAGACAAGAGCTACTCCTTGCTCAACGAAATGGACTCAACACCGCATATTAAACGCCTAAGAATGTACCTGACTAGAAAGTATCTTAAAACCTATGGATTGCTATGTCTCCGAAAGAGAATCAAGCATGTGTACAGGGGCATAAATGCAGCAGTGATAGGATTGGAGAGTTTCGGTGAGCAAATGAAGACCCTTTGAAGTCATATTGCATGGTACCCATTCCACGGGTTTCAACTACCCAGGTTTAAGGTATTCTTCCTTCAGCTAAAACATGCATGTGGAACCCAGAGTATGATCAACCATGTGATCGGGAGACGTGTTGAAATATGTCTCAGTTTTCGTACCCTGGTACTCGGGTGCATCATTCCAGACGCTTTACTAACACTCTCCCGACTTGGAGAGTCATTCCCTTTAACCTCCTGTTTGGCCCAGTTTGCAATTTGTGTGGAAGATGAACAGGAATAGCGAGAACCAATGAGAGACTAGCTGGAGGTGTCTGGACGGGCACATTTAACTCTCATTTCCCACCACGAAGAGGAATTAACCAAAGGCTCAGCGTGCCGTGCCGGAACCAGATTAGGGCCTGACGCCATCCTGCTGTGTTGCGGCCAGGTCACAAGAAAGTGAGTTGAAGAAAGGAGCTCAGGGGCACTGTAATTCACAAACCTGCAGAGTTATAAATGACAGCTATCGTCCAAAAATATACTGAAGTAAGGCTGCCAAGAGGACTTGAAAGCGGGGCAGAATTGCAGGAAACCGATTTCAGGAGGTAGACTGGAATTGCATTGAAAGCATAGGAAAAGAGGCAGAACGTCCACAATGATGCACTTGGCCAAAAAGGGCGTATGCGTTTTTTCCTGAATATATTCAGGAAAAAACGCATACGCCCGTTTTGGCCAACCAAGCAAGCTTGCAAAGGAAATCTGCACTACAATGAAGTCTCACTTCCCCCCGGTGAAACGGGCCACCTGAAAAAAGCGTAAAATCCAGAAAGGCAGGACAGGCCATGGAGAACTGGGAGCCTTGTTATGCTGATGGGCGGGATGGAAATTGCCAACAGACACTCGGGAGAAGTGTATGGTGTTTCCTGAAACATCTAAAAAACAAAGCAACAGAGCCTAGGGCACTTCCACTTATGGTCCTATAGCTTAGGGAAATTAAAATAAAAAAGACACAGCCACCCCAAAGTTTGGGACGCCTCTGTTTACAAGAACCTCATTTACAGTACAAGTTCAGTATCACAGAAAGTGAAAAATGGATAAAGAACATGTGGTACTTACATACAATGCAGTATCACTCAACAATTAAATCTATGTCATCAGGCCCGTAGCAGCATAATGAGTGGATTCAGGTACGATGATTCTAACTGAAATAAGTCACACAGAAAAAGAAACATCATAAGATATCACTAATACACGGAATGTAAACTTGGCTACACAGGAACTGAATTCCAAAACAGAACAGGGTCTCAAATTTAGAAAACCAACTTATGCTTGCTTAAGGGGAAAGGTGAGTTGGGGTGCTGCATAAAACCAGAGATTGAAATGAGCACAGATGAAATTCCTTAAGCCAAATATGGAATAGACAAGAGCTACTCCTTGCTCAACGAAATGGACTCAACACCGCATATTAAACGCCTAAGAATGTACCTGACTAGAAAGTATCTTAAAACCTATGGATTGCTATGTCTCCGAAAGAGAATCAAGCATGTGTACAGGGGCATAAACGCAGCAGTGATAGGACTGGAGAGGTTCGGTGAGCAAATGAAGACCCTTTGAAGTCATATTGCATGGTACCCATTCCACGGGTTTCAACTACCCAGGTTTAAGGTATTCTTCCTTCAGCTAAAACATGCATGTGGAACCCAGAGTATGATCAACCATGTGATCAGGAGACGTGTTCAAATATGTCTCACTTTTTGTACCCTGGTACTCGGGTGCAACATTCCAGACGCTTTACTAACACTCTCCCGACTTGGAGAGTCATTCCCTTTAACCTCCTGTTTGGCCCAGTTTGCAATTTCTGCGGAAGATGAACAGGAATAGCGAGAACCAATGAGAGACTAGCTGGAGGTGTGTGGACGGGCACATTTAACTCTCATTTCCCACCACGAAGAGGAATTAACCAAAGGCTCAGCGTGCCGTGCCGGAACCAGATTAGAGCCTGAAGCCATCCTGCTGTGTTGCGGCCAGGTCACAAGAAAGTGAGTTGAAGAAAGGAGCTCAGGGGCACTGTAATTCACAAACCTGCAGAGTTACAAATGACAGCTATCGTCCAAAAATATACTGAAGTAAGGCTGCCAAGAGGACTTGAAAGCGGGGCAGAATTGCAGGAAACCGATTTCAGGAGGTAGACTGGAATTGCATTGAAAGCATAGGAAAAGAGGCAGAACGTCCACAATGATGCACTTGGCCAAAAAGGGCGTATGCGTTTTTTCCTGAATATATTCAGGAAAAAACGCATACGCCCGTTTTGGCCAACCAAGCAAGCTTGCAAACGAAATCTGCACTACAATGAAGTCTCACTTCCCCCCGGTGAAACGGGCCACCTGAAAAAAGCGTAAAATCCAGAAAGGCAGGACAGGCCATGGAGAACTGGGAGCCTTGTTATGCTGATGGGCGGGATGGAAATTGCCAACAGACACTCGGGAGAAGTGTATGGTGTTTCCTGAAACATCTAAAAAACAAAGCAACAGAGCCTAGGGCACTTCCACTTATGGTCCTATAGCTTAGGGAAATTAAAATCAAAAAGACACAGCCACCCCAAAGTTTGGGACGCCTCTGTTTACAAGAACCTCATTTACAGTACAAGTTCAGTATCACAGAAAGTGAAAAATGGATAAAGAACATGTGGTACTTACATACAATGCAGTATCACTCAACAATGAAATCTATGTCATCAGGCCCGTAGCAACATAATGAGTGGATTCAGGTACGATGATTCTAACTGAAATAAGTCACACAGAAAAAGAAACATCATAAGATATCAGTCATACACGGAATGTAAACTTGGCTACACAGGAACTGAATTCCAAAACAGAACAGGGTCTCAAATTTAGAAAACCAACTTATGCTTGCTTAAGGGGAAAGGTGAGTTGGGGTGCTGCATAAAACCAGAGATTGAAATGAGCACAGATAAAGTTCCTTAAGCCAAATATGGAATAGACAAGAGCTACTCCTTGCTCAATGAAATGGACTCAACACCGCATATTAAACGCCTAAGAATGTACCTGACTAGAAAGTATCTTAAAACCTATGGATTGCTATGTCTCCGAAAGAGAATCAAGCATGTGTACAGGGACATAAATGCAGCAGTGATAGGATTGGAGAGGTTCGGTGAGCAAATGAAGACCCTTTGAAGTCATATTGCATGGTACCCATTCCATGGGTTTCAACTACCCAGGTTTAAGGTATTCTTCCTTCAGCTAAAACATGCATGTGGAACCCGGAGTATGATCAACCATGTGATCGGGAGACGTGTTCAAATATGTCTCAGTTTTCCTCCCCTGGTACTCTTGTGCAACATTCCAGACGCTTTACTAACACTCTCCCCACTTGGAGAGTCAGCGCCTTTAACCTCCTGTTTGGCCCAGTTTGCAATTTCTGCGGAAGATGAACAGGAATAGGGAGAACCAATGAGAGACTAGCTGGAGGTGTCTGGACGCGCAAATTTAACTCTCATTTCCCACCAGGAAGAGGAAATAACCAAAGGCTCAGCGTGCCGTGCCGGAACCAGATTAGGGCCTGAAGCCATCCTGTGGTGTTGCGGCCAGCTCACAAGAAAGCGAGTTGAAGAAAGGAGCTCAGGGGCACTGTAATTCACAAACCTGCAGAGTTATAAATGACAGCTATCGTCCAAAAATATACTGAAGTAAGGCTGCCAAGAGGACTTGAAAGCGGGGCAGAATTGCAGGAAACCGATTTCAGGAAGTAGACTGGAATTGCATTTACAGCATAGGAAAAGAGGCAGAGCGTCCACAATGATGCACTTGGCCAAAAAGGGCGTATGCGTTTTTTCCTGAATATATTCAGGAAAAAACGCATACGCCCTTTTTGGCCAACCAAGCAAGCTTGCAAAGGAAATCTGCACTACAATGAAGTCTCACTTCCCCCCGGTCAAAAGGGCCACCTGAAAAAAGCGTAAAATCCAGAAAGGCAGGACAGGCCATGGAGAACTGGGAGCCTTGTTATGCTGATGGGCGGGATGGAAATTGCCAACAGCCACTGGGGAGAAGTGTATGGTGTTTCCTGAAACATCTAAAAAACAAAGCAACAGAGCCTAGGGCACTTCCACTTATGGTCTTATAGCTTAGGGAAATTAAAATCAAAAAGACACAGCCACCCCAAAGTTTGGGACGCCTCTGTTTACAAGAACCTCATTTACAGTACAAGTTCAGTATCACAGAAAGTGAAAAATGGATAAAGAACATGTGGTACTTACGTACAATGCAGTATCACTCAACAATGAAATCTATGTCATCAGGCCCGTAGCAGCATAATGAGTGCATTCAGGTACGATGATTCTAACTGAAATAAGTCACACAGAAAAAGAAACATCATAAGATATCAGTCATACACGGAATGTAAACTTGGCTACACAGGAACTGAATTCCAAAACAGAACAGGGTCTCAAATTTAGAAAACCAACTTATGCTTGCTTAAGGGGAAAGGTGAGTTGGGGTGCTGCATAAAACCAGAGATTGAAATGAGCACAGATGAAATTCCTTAAGCCAAATATGGAATAGACAAGAGCTACTCCTTGCTCAACGAAATGGACTCAACACCGCATATTAAACGCCTAAGAATGTACCTGACTAGAAAGTATCTTAAAACCTATGGATTGCTATGTCTCCGAAAGAGAATCAAGCATGTGTACAGGGGCATAAACGCAGCAGTGATAGGATTGGAGAGGTTCGGTGAGCAAATGAAGACCCTTTGAAGTCATATTGCATGGTACCCATTCCACGGGTTTCAACTACCCAGGTTTAAGGTATTCTTCCTTCAGCTAAAACATGCATGTGGAACCCAGAGTATGATCAACCATGTGATCGGGAGACGTGTTCAAATATGTCTCACTTTTTGTACCCTGGTACTCGGGTGCAACATTCCAGACGCTTTACTAACACTCTCCCGACTTGGAGAGTCAGTCCCTTTAACCTCCTGTTTGGCCCAGTTTGCAATTTCTGCGGAAGATGAACAGGAATAGCGAGAACCAATGAGAGACTAGCTGGAGGTGTCTGGACGGGCAAATTTAACTCTCATTTCCCACCAGGAAGAGGAAATAACCAAAGGCTCAGCGTGCCGTGCCGGAACCATATTAGGGCCTGAAGCCATACTGCTGTGTTGCAGCCAGCTCACAAGAAAGCGAGTTGAGGAAAGGAGCTCAGGGGCACTGTAATTCACAAACCTGCAGAGTTACAAATGACAGCTATCGTCCAAAAATATACTGAAGTAAGGCTGCCAAGAGGACTTGAAAGCGGGGCAGAATTGCAGGAAACCGATTTCAGGAGGTAGACTGGAATTGCATTGAAAGCATAGGAAAAGAGGCAGAACGTCCACAATGATGCACTTGGCCAAAAAGGGCGTATGCGTTTTTTCCTGAATATATTCAGGAAAAAACGCATACGCCCGTTTTGGCCAACCAAGCAAGCTTGCAAACGAAATCTGCACTACAATGAAGTCTCACTTCCCCCCGGTGAAACGGGCCACCTGAAAAAAGCGTAAAATCCAGAAAGGCAGGACAGGCCATGGAGAACTGGGAGCCTTGTTATGCTGATGGGCGGGATGGAAATTGCCAACAGACACTCGGGAGAAGTGTATGGTGTTTCCTGAAACATCTAAAAAACAAAGCAACAGAGCCTAGGGCACTTCCACTTATGGTCCTATAGCTTAGGGAAATTAAAATCAAAAAGACACAGCCACCCCAAAGTTTGGGACGCCTCTGTTTACAAGAACCTCATTTACAGTACAAGTTCAGTATCACAGAAAGTGAAAAATGGATAAAGAACATGTGGTACTTACATACAATGCAGTATCACTCAACAATGAAATCTATGTCATCAGGCCCGTAGCAACATAATGAGTGGATTCAGGTACGATGATTCTAACTGAAATAACTCACACAGAAAAAGAAACATCATAAGATATCAGTCATACACGGAATGTAAACTTGGCTACACAGGAACTGAATTCCAAAACAGAACAGGGTCTCAAATTTAGAAAACCAACTTATGCTTGCTTAAGGGGAAAGGTGAGTTGGGGTGCTGCATAAAACCAGAGATTGAAATGAGCACAGATAAAGTTCCTTAAGCCAAATATGGAATAGACAAGAGCTACTCCTTGCTCAATGAAATGGACTCAACACCGCATATTAAACGCCTAAGAATGTACCTGACTAGAAAGTATCTTAAAACCTATGGATTGCTATGTCTCCGAAAGAGAATCAAGCATGTGTACAGGGACATAAATGCAGCAGTGATAGGATTGGAGAGGTTCGGTGAGCAAATGAAGACCCTTTGAAGTCATATTGCATGGTACCCATTCCATGGGTTTCAACTACCCAGGTTTAAGGTATTCTTCCTTCAGCTAAAACATGCATGTGGAACCCGGAGTATGATCAACCATGTGATCGGGAGACGTGTTCAAATATGTCTCAGTTTTCCTCCCCTGGTACTCTTGTGCAACATTCCAGACGCTTTACTAACACTCTCCCCACTTGGAGAGTCAGCGCCTTTAACCTCCTGTTTGGCCCAGTTTGCAATTTCTGCGGAAGATGAACAGGAATAGGGAGAACCAATGAGAGACTAGCTGGAGGTGTCTGGACGCGCAAATTTAACTCTCATTTCCCACCAGGAAGAGGAAATAACCAAAGGCTCAGCGTGCCGTGCCGGAACCAGATTAGGGCCTGAAGCCATCCTGTGGTGTTGCGGCCAGCTCACAAGAAAGCGAGTTGAAGAAAGGAGCTCAGGGGCACTGTAATTCACAAACCTGCAGAGTTATAAATGACAGCTATCGTCCAAAAATATACTGAAGTAAGGCTGCCAAGAGGACTTGAAAGCGGGGCAGAATTGCAGGAAACCGATTTCAGGAAGTAGACTGGAATTGCATTTACAGCATAGGAAAAGAGGCAGAGCGTCCACAATGATGCACTTGGCCAAAAAGGGCGTATGCGTTTTTTCCTGAATATATTCAGGAAAAAACGCATACGCCCTTTTTGGCCAACCAAGCAAGCTTGCAAAGGAAATCTGCACTACAATGAAGTCTCACTTCCCCCCGGTGAAACGGGCCACCTGAAAAAAGCGTAAAATCCAGAAAGGCAGGACAGGCCATGGAGAACTGGGAGCCTTGTTATGCTGATGGGCGGGATGGAAATTGCCAACAGCCACTGGGGAGAAGTGTATGGTGTTTCCTGAAACATCTAAAAAACAAAGCAACAGAGCCTAGGGCACTTCCACTTATGGTCTTATAGCTTAGGGAAATTAAAATCAAAAAGACACAGCCACCCCAAAGTTTGGGACGCCTCTGTTTACAAGAACCTCATTTACAGTACAAGTTCAGTATCACAGAAAGTGAAAAATGGATAAAGAACATGTGGTACTTACGTACAATGCAGTATCACTCAACAATGAAATCTATGTCATCAGGCCCGTAGCAGCATAATGAGTGCATTCAGGTACGATGATTCTAACTGAAATAAGTCACACAGAAAAAGAAACATCATAAGATATCAGTCATACACGGAATGTAAACTTGGCTACACAGGAACTGAATTCCAAAACAGAACAGGGTCTCAAATTTAGAAAACCAACTTATGCTTGCTTAAGGGGAAAGGTGAGTTGGGGTGCTGCATAAAACCAGAGATTGAAATGAGCACAGATAAAGTTCCTTAAGCCAAATATGGAATAGACAAGAGCTACTCCTTGCTCAACGAAATGGACTCAACACCCCATATTAAACGCCTAAGAATGTACCTGACTAATAAGTATCTTAAAACCTATGGATTGCTATGTCTCCGAAAGAGAATCAAGCATGTGTACAGGGGCATAAACGCAGCAGTGATAGGATTGGAGAGGTTCGGTGAGCAAATGAAGACCCTTTGAAGTCATATTGCATGGTACCCATTCCACGGGTTTCAACTACCCAGGTTTAAGGTATTCTTCCTTCAGCTAAAACATGCATGTGGAACCCAGAGTATGATCAACCATGTGATCGGGAGACGTGTTCAAATATGTCTCACTTTTTGTACCCTGGTACTCGGGTGCAACATTCCAGATGCTTTACTAACACTCTCCCGACTTGGAGAGTCAGTCCCTTTAACCTCCTGTTTGGCCCAGTTTGCAATTTCTGCGGAAGATGAACAGGAATAGCGAGAACCAATGAGAGACTAGCTGGAGGTGTCTGGACGGGCAAATTTAACTCTCATTTCCCACCAGGAAGAGGAAATAACCAAAGGCTCAGCGTGCCGTGCCGGGACCAGATTAGGGCCTGAAGCCATCCTGTGGTGTTGCGGCCAGGTCACAAGAAAGCGAGTTGAAGAAAGGAGCTCAGGGGCACTGTAATTCACAGACCTGCAGAGTTATAAATGACAGCTATCGTCCAAAAATATACTGAAGTAAGGCTGCCAAGAGGACTTGAAAGCGGGGCAGAATTGCAGGAAACCGACTTCAGGAGGTAGACTGGAATTGCATTGAAAGCATAGGAAAAGAGGCAGAACGTCCACAATGATGCACTTGGCCAAAAAGGGCGTATGCGTTTTTTCCTGAATATATTCAGGAAAAAACGCATACGCCCTTTTTGGCCAACCAAGCAAGCTTGCAAAGGAAATCTGCACTACAATGAAGTCTCACTTCCCCCCGGTCAAAAGGGCCATCTGAAAAAAGTGTAAAATCCAGAAAGGCAGGACAGGCCATGGAGAACTGGGAGCCTTGTTATGCTGATGGGCGGGATGGAAATTGCCAACAGACACTCGGGAGAAATGTGTGGTGTTTCCTGAAACATCTAAAAAACAAAGCAACAGAGCCTAGGGCACTTCCACTTATGGTCCTACAGCTTAGGGAAATTAAAATCAAAAAGACACAGCCACCCCAAAGTTTGGGATGCCTCTGTTTACAAGAACCTCGTTTACCGTACAAGTTCAATATCACAGAAAGTGAAAAATGGATAAAGAACTTGTGGTACTTACGTACAATGCAGTATCACTCAGCAATGAAATCTATGTCATCAGGCCCTTAGCAGCACAATGAGTGGATTCAGGTATGATGATTCTAACTGAAATAAGTCACACAGAAAAAGAAACATCATAAGATATCAGTAATACACGGAATGTAAACATGGCTACACAGGACCTGAATTACAGAACAGAACAGGGTCTCAAATTTAGAAAACCAACTTATGCTTGCTTAAGGGGAAAGGTGAGTTGGGGTGCTGCATAAAACCAGAGATTGAAATGAGCACAGATAAAGTTCCTTAAGCCAAATATGGAATAGACAAGAGCTACTCCTTGCTCAACGAAATGGACTCAACACCCCATATTAAACGCCTAAGAATGTACCTGACTAATAAGTATCTTAAAACCTATGGATTGCTATGTCTCCAAAAGAGAATCAAGCGTGTGTACAGGGGCATAAACGCAGCAGTGATAGGATTGGAGAGGTTCGGTGAGCAAATGAAGACCCTTTGAAGTCATATTGCATGGTACCCATTCCACGGGTCTCAACTCTCCAGGATTAAGGTATTCTTCCTTCAGCTAAAACATGCATGTGGAACCCAGAGTATGATCAACCGTGGGAACGGGAGACGTGTTCAAATATGTCTCATTTTTCCTCCCCTGGTACTCGGGTGCAACATCCAGACGCTTTACTAACACTCTCCCCACTTGGAAAGTCAACGCCTTTAACCTCCTGTTTGGCCCAGTTTGTAATTTTTGCGGAAGATGAACAGGAATAGGGAGAACCAATGAGAGACTAGCTGGAGGTGTCTGGATGGGCAAATTTAACTCTCATTTCCCACCAGGAAGAGGAAATAACCAAAGGCTCAGCGTGCCGTGCCGGAACAAGATTATTGCCTGATGCCATCGTGCGGTGTTGCGGCCAGCTCACAAGAAAGCGAGTTGAAGAAAGGAGCTCAGGGACACTGTAATTCACAAACCTGCAGAGTTATAAATGACAGCTATCGTCCAAAAATATACTGAAGTAAGGCTGCCAAGAGGACTTGAAAGCGGGGCAGAATTGCAGGAAACCGATTTCAGGAGGTAGACTGGAATTGCATTGAAAGCATAGGAAAAGAGGCAGAACGTCCACAATGATGCACTTGGCCAAAAAGGGCGTATGCGTTTTTTCCTGAATATATTCAGGAAAAAACGCATACGCCCTTTTTGGCCAACCAAGCAAGCTTGCAAAGGAAATCTGCACTACAATGAAGTCTCACTTCCCCCCAGTCAAAAGGGCCATCTGAAAAAAGTGTAAAATCCAGAAAGGCAGGACAGGTCATGGAGAACTGGGAGCCTTGTTATGCTGATGGGCGGGATGTAAATTGCCAACAGACACTCCGGAGAAGTGTATGGTGTTTCCTGAAACATCTAAAAAACAAAGCAACAGAGCCTAGGGCACTTCCACTTATGGTCCTATAGCTTAGGGAAATTAAAATCAAAAAGACACAGCCACCCCAATGTTTGGAACGGCTCTGTTTACAAGAACCTCATTTACAGTACAAGTTCAACATCGCAGAAAGTGAAAAATGGATAAAGAAGTTGTGGTATTTACTTACAAAACAATATCACTCAGCAATGAAATCTATGTCATCAGGCCCTTAGCAGCACAATGAGTGGATTCAGGTATGATGATTCTAACTGAAATAAGTCACACAGAAAAAGAAACATCATAAGATATCAGTAACACACGGAATGTAAACTTGGCTACACAGGAACTGAATTACAGAACAGAACAGGGTCTCAAATTTAGAAAACCAACTTATGCTTGCTTAAGGGGAAAGGTGAGTTGGGGTGCTGCATAAAACCAGAGATTCAAATGAGCACAGATAAAGTTCCTTAAGCCAAATATGGAATAGACAAGACTACTCCTCGCTCAACGAAATGGACTCACCACCGCATATTAAACGCCTAAGAATGTACCTGACTAGTAAGTATCTTAAAACCTATGGATTGCTATGTCTCCGAAAGAGAATCAAGCATGTGGACAGGGGCATAAACGCAGCAGTGATAGGATTGGAGAGGTTCGGTGAGAAAATGAAGACCCTTTGAAGTCATATTGCATGGTACCCATTCTACGGGTTTCATCTACCCAGTTTTAAGGTATTCTTCCTTCAGCTAAAACATGCATGTGGAACCTAGAGTATGATCAACCATGTGATCGGGAGACCTGTTCAAATATGTCTCAGTTTTCGTACCCTGGTACTTGGGTGCAACATTCCAGACGCTTTACTAACACTCTCCCGACTTGGAGAGTCAGTCCCTTTAACCTCCTGTTTGGCCCAGTTTGCAATTTCTGCGGAAGATGAACAGGAATAGTGAGAACCAATGAGAGACTAGCTGGAGGTGTCTGGACGGGCAAATTTAACTCTCATTTCCCACCAGGAAGAGGAATTAACCAAAGGCTCAGCGTGCCGTGCCGGAACCAGATTAGGGCCTGAAGCCATCCTGCGGTGTTGCAGCCAGGTCACAAGAGAGCGAGGTGAAGAAAGAGCTCAGGGGCACTGTAATTCACAAACCTGCAGAGTTATAAATGACAGCTATCGTCCAAAAATATACTGAAGTAAGGCTGCCAAGAGGACTTGAAAGCAGGGCAGAATTGCAGGAAACCGATTTCAGGAGGTAGACTGGAATTGCATTGAAAGCATAGGAAAAGAGGCAGAACATCCACAATGATGCACTTGGCCAAAAAGGGCGTATGCGTTTTTTCCTGAATATATTCAGGAAAAAACGCATACGCCCTTTTTGGCCAACCAAGCAAGCTTGCAAAGGAAATCTGCACTACAATGAAGTCTCACTTCCCCCCGGTCAAAAGGGCCATCTGAAAAAAGTGTAAAATCCAGAAAGGCAGGACAGGCCATGGAGAACTGGGAGCCTTGTTATGCTGATGGGCGGGATGTAAATTGCCAACAGACACTCCGGAGAAGTGTATGGTGTTTCCTGAAACATCTAAAAAACAAAGCAACAGAGCCTAGGGCACTTCCACTTATGGTCCTATAGCTTAGGGAAATTAAAATCAAAAAGACACAGCCACCCCAAAGTTTGGGACGCCTCTGTTTACAAGAACCTCGTTTACCGTACAAGTTCAATATCACAGAAAGTGAAAAATGGATAAAGAACTTGTGGTACTTACGTACAATGCAGTATCACTCAGCAATGAAATCTATGTCATCAGGCCTGTAGCAGCATAATGAGTGGATTCAGGTACGATGATTCTAACTGAAATAAGTCACACAGAAAAAGAAACATCATAAGATATCAGTAATACACGGAATGTAAACTTGGCTACACAGGAACTGAATTACAGAACAGAACAGGGTCTCAAATTTAGAAAACCAACTTATGCTTGCTTAAGCGGAAAGGTGAGTTGGGGTGCTGCATAAAACCAGAGATTGAAATGAGCACAGATAAAGTTCCTTAAGCCAAATATGGAATAGACAAGAGCTACTCCTTGCTCAACGAAATGGACTCAACACCACATATTAAACACCTAAGAATGTACCTGACTAGTAAGTATCTTAAAACCTATGGATTTCTATGTCTCTGAAAGAGAATCAAGCATGTGTACAGGGGCATAAACGCAGCAGTGATAGGATTGGAGAGGTTCAGTGAGCAAATGAAGACCCTTTGAAGTCATACTGCATGGTACCCATTCCACGGGTTTCAACTACCCAGGTTTAAGGTATTCTTCCTTCAGCTAAAACATGCATGTGGAACCTAGAGTATGATCAACCATGTGATCGGGAGACGTGTTCAAATATGTCTCAGTTTTCGTATCCTGGTACTCGGGTGCAACATTCCAGACACTTTACTAACACTCTCCCGACTTGGAGAGTCAGTCCCTTTAACCTCCTGATTTGCCCAGTATGCGATTTCTGCGGAAGATGAACAGGAATAGCGAGAACCAATGAGAGACTAGCTGGAGGTATCTGGATGGGCAAATTTAACTCTCATTTCCCACCAGGAAGAGGAAATAACCAAAGGCTCAGCGTGCCGTGCCGGAACAAGATTATTGCCTGATGCCATCGTGCGGTGTTGCGGCCAGCTCACAAGAAAGCGAGTTGAAGAAAGGAGCTCAGGGACACTGTAATTCACAAACCTGCAGAGTTATAAATGACAGCTATCGTCCAAAAATATACTGAAGTAAGGCTGCCAAGAGGACTTGAAAGCGGGGCAGAATTGCAGGAAACCGATTTCAGGAGGTAGACTGGAATTGCATTGAAAGCATAGGAAAAGAGGCAGAACGTCCACAATGATGCACTTGGCCAAAAAGGGCGTATGCGTTTTTTCCTGAATATATTCAGGAAAAAACGCATACGCCCTTTTTGGCCAACCAAGCAAGCTTGCAAAGGAAATCTGCACTACAATGAAGTCTCACTTCCCCCCGGTCAAAAGGGCCATCTGAAAAAAGTGTAAAATCCAGAAAGGCAGGACGGGCCATGGAGAACTGGGAGCCTTGTTATGCTGATGGGCGGGATGTAAATTGCCAACAGACACTCGGGAGAAGTGTATGGTGTTTCCTGAAACATCTAAAAAACAAAGCAACAGAGCCTAGGGCACTTCCACTTATGGTCCTATAGCTTAGGGAAATTAAAATCAAAAAGACACAGCCACCCCAAAGTTTGGGACGCCTCTGTTTACAAGAACCTCGTTTACCGTACAAGTTCAATATCACAGAAAGTGAAAAATGGATAAAGAACTTGTGGTACTTACGTACAATGCAGTATCACTCAGCAATGAAATCTATGTCATCAGGCCCGTAGCAGCATAATGAGTGGATTCAGGTACGATGATTCTAAGTGAAATAAGTCACACAGAAAAAGAAACATCATAAGATATCACTAATACATGGAATGTAAACTTGGCTACACAGGAACTGAATTCCAAAACAGAACAGGGTCTCAAATTTAGAAAACCAACTTATGCTTGCTTAAGGGGAAAGGTGAGTTGGGGTGCTGCATAAAACCAGAGATTGAAATGAGCACAGATAAAGTTCCTTAAGCCAAATATGGAATAGACAAGAGCTACTCCTTGCTCAACGAAATGGACTCAACACCCCATATTAAACGCCTAAGAATGTACCTGACTAGTAAGTATCTTCAAACCTATTGATTGCTATGTCTCCGAAAGAGAATCAAGCATGTGTACAGGGGCATAAACGCAGCAGCGATAGGATTGGAGAGGTTCGGTGAGCAAATGAAGACCCTTTGAAGTCATATTGCATGGTACCCATTCCACGGGTTTCAACTACCCAGGTTTAAGGTATTCTTCCTTCAGCTAAAACATACATGTGGAACCTAGAGTATGATCAACCATGTGATCGGGAGACGTGTTCAAATATGTCTCAGTTTTCGTACCCTGGTACTCAGGTGCAACATTCCAGACGCTTTACTAACACTCTCCCGACTTGGAGAGTCAGTCCCTTTAACGTCCTGTTTGGCCCAGTTTGCAATTTCTGCGGAAGATGAACAGTAATAGGGAGAACCAATGAGAGACTAGCTGGAGGTGTCTGGACGGGCAAATTTAACTCTCATTTCCCACCAGGAAGAGGAAATAACGAAAGGCTCAGCGTGCCGTGCCAGAACCAGATTAGGGCCTGAAGCCATCCTGCGGTGTTGCGGCCAGCTCAAAAGAAAGCGAGTTGAAGAAAGGAGCTCAGGGGCACTGTAATTCACAAACCTGCAGAGTTATAAATGACAGCTATGGTCCAAAAATATACTGAAGTAAGGCTGCCAAGAGGACTTGAAAGCGGGGCAGAATTGCAGGAAACCGATTTCAGGAGGTAGACTGGAATTGCATTGAAAGCATAGGAAAAGAGGCAGAACGTCCACAATGATGCACTTGGTCAAAAAGGACGTATGCGTTTTTTCCTGAATATATTCAGGAAAAAACGCATACGCCCTTTTTGGCCAACCAAGCAAGCTTGCAAAGGAAATCTGCACTACAATGAATTCTCACTTCCCACCGGTCAAAAGGGCCATCTGAAAAAAGTGTAAAATCCAGAAAGGCAGGACAGGCCATGGAGAACTGGGAGCCTTGTTATGCTGATGGGCGGGATGTAAATTGCCAACAGACACTCGGGAGAAGTGTATGGTGTTTCCTGAAACATCTAAAAAACAAAGCAACAGAGCCTAGGGCACTTCCACTTATGGTCCTATAGCTTAGGAAAATTAAAATCAAAAAGACACAGCCATCCCAAAGTTTGGATCAGCTCTGTTTACAAGAACCTCGTTTACAGTACAAGTTCAACATCGCAGAAAGTGAAAAATGGATAAAGAAGTGGTGGTATTTACTTACAAAGCAATATCACTCAGCAATGAAATCTATGTCATCAGGCCCTTAGCAGCACAATGAGTGGATTCAGGTATGATGATTCTAACTGAAATAAGTCACACAGAAAAATAAACATCATAAGATATCAGTAATACACGGAATGTAAACTTGGCTACACAGGAACTGAATTACAGAACAGAACAGGGTCTCAAATTTAGAAAACCAACTTATGCTTGCTTAAGGGGAAAGGTGAGTTGGGGTGCTGCATAAAACCAGAGATTGAAATGAGCACAGATAAAGTTCCTTAAGCCAAATATGGAATAGACAAGAGCTACTCCTTGCTCAACGAAATGGACTCAACACACCATATTAAACGCCTAAGAATGTACCTGACTAGTAAGTGTCTTAAAATCTATGGATTGCTATGTCTCCAAAACAGAATCAAGCATGTGTACAGGGGCATAAATGCAGCAGTGATAGAATTGGAGAGGTTCGGTGAGCAAATGAAGACCCTTTGAAGTCATATTGCATGGTAACCATTCCATGGGTTTCAACTACCCAGGTTTAAGGTATTCTTCCTTTAGCTAAAACATGCATGTGGAACCTAGAGCATGATCAACCATGTGATCGGGAGACGTGTTCAAATATGTCTCAGTTTTCGTACCTGGTACTCGGGTGCAACATTCCAGACGCTTTACTAACACTCTCCCGACTTGGAGAGTCAGCCCCTTTAACCTCCTGTTTGGCCCAGTTTGCAATTTCTGCGGAAGATGAACAGGAATAGCGAGAACCAATGAGAGACTAGCTGGAGGTGTCTGGACGGGCAAATTTAACTCTCATTTCCCACCAGGAAGAGGAAATAACCAAAGGCTCAGCATGCCGTGCCGGAACCAGATTAGGGCGTGAAGCCATCCTGCGGTGTTGCGGCCAGCTCACAAGAAAGCGAGTTGAAGAAAGGAGCTCAGGGGCACTGTAATTCACAAACCTGCAGAGTTATAAATGACAGCTATCGTCCAAAAATATACTGAAGTAAGGCTGCCAAGAGGACTTGAAAGCGGGGCAGAATTGCAGGAAACCGATTTCAGGAGGTAGACTGGAATTGCATTGAAAGCATAGGAAAAGAGGCAGAACGTCCACAATGATGCACTTGGCCAAAAAGGGCGTATGCGTTTTTTCCTGAATATATTCAGGAAAAAACGCATACGCCCTTTTTGGCCAACCAAGCAAGCTTGCAAAGGAAATCTGCACTACAATGAAGTCTCACTTCCCCCCGGTCAAAAGGGCCATCTGAAAAAAGTGTAAAATCCAGAAAGGCAGGACAGGCCATGGAGAACTGGGAGCCTTGTTATGCTGATGGGCGGGATGTAAATTGCCAACAGACACTCGGGAGAAGTGTATGGTGTTTCCTGAAACATCTAAAAAACAAAGCAACAGAGCCTAGGGCACTTCCACTTATGGTCCTATAGCTTAGGAAAATTAAAATCAAAAAGACACAGCCACCCCAAAGTTTGGAACGGCTCTGTTTACAAGAACCTCGTTTACAGTACAAGTTCAACATCGCAGAAAGTGAAAAATGGATAAAGAACTTGTGGTACTTACGTACAATGCAGTATCACTCAGCAATGAAATCTATGTCATCAGGCCCGTAGCAGCATAATGAGTGGATTCAGGTACGATGATTCTAACTGAAATAAGTCACACAGAAAAAGAAACATCATAAGATATCACTAATACACGGAATGTAAACTTGGCTACACAGGAACTGAATTCCAAAACAGAACAGGGTCTCAAATTTAGAAAACCAACTTATACTTGCTTAAGGGGAAAGGTGAGTTGGGGTGCTGCATAAAACCAGAGATGGAAATGAGCACAGATAATGTTCCTTGAGCCAAATATGGAATAGACAAGAGCTACTCCTTGCTCAACGAAATGGACTCAACACCCCATATTAAACGCCTAAGAATGTACCTGACTAGTAAGTATCTTAAAACCTATGGATTGCTATGTCTCCAAAAGAGAATCAAGCATGTGTACAGGGGCATAAACGCAGCAGTGATAGGATTGGAGAGGTTCGGTGAGCAAATGAAGACCCTTTGAAGTAATATTGCATGGTACCCATTCCATGGGTTTCAACTACCCAGGTTTAAGGTATTCTTCCTTCAGCTAAAACATGCATGTGGAACCTAGAGTAAGATCAACCATGAGATCGGGAGACGTGTTCAAATATGTCTCAGTTTTCGTACCCTGGTACTCGGGTGCAACATTCCAGACGCTTTACTAACACTCTCCCGACTTGGAGAGTCAGTCCCTTTAACCTCCTGTTTTGCCCAGTTTGCAATTTCTTCGGAAGGTGAACAGGAATAGCGAGAACCAATGAGAGACTAGCTGGAGGGGTCTGGACGGGCAAACTTAACTCTCATTTCCCACCAGGAAGAGGAAATAACCAAAGGCTCAGCATGCCGTGCCGGAACCAGATTAGGGACTGAAGCCATCCTGCGGTGTTGCGGCCAGCTCAAAAGAAAGCGAGTTGAAGAAAGGAGCTCAGGGTCACTGTAATTCACAAACCTGCAGAGTTATAAATGACAGCTATCGTCCAAAAATATACTGAAGTAAGGCTGCCAAGAGGACTTGAAAGAGGGGCAGAATTGCAGGAAACCGATTTCAGGAGGTAGACTGGAATTGCATTGAAAGCATAGGAAAAGAGGCAGAACGTCCACAATGATGCACTTGGCCAAAAAGGGCGTATGCGTTTTTTCCTGAATATATTCAGGAATATTTTCAGGAAAAATATATTCAGGAAAAAACGCATACGCCCTTTTTGGCCAACCAAGCAAGCTTGCGAAGGAAATCTGCACTACAATGAAGTCTCACTTCCCCCCGGTCAAAAGGGCCATCTGAAAAAAGTATAAAATCCAGAAAGGCAGGACAGGCCATGAAGAACTGGGAGCCTTGTTATGCTGATGGGCGGGATGTAAATTGCTAACAGACACTCGGGAGAAGTGTATGGTGTTTCCTGAAACATCTAAAAAACAAAGCAACAGAGCCTAGGGCACTTCCACTTATGGTCCTATAGCTTAGGGAAATTAAAATCAAAAAGACACAGCCACCCCAAAGTTTGGGATGCCTCTGTTTACAAGAACCTCGTTTACGGTACAAGTTCAATATCACAGAAAGTGAAAAATGGATAAAGAACTTGTGGTACTTATGTACAATGCACTATCACTCAGCAATGAAATCTATGTCATCAGGCCCATAGCAGCATAATGAGTGGATTCAGGTACGATGATTCTAACTGAAATAAGTCACACAGAAAAAGAAACATCATAAGATATCACTAATACACGGATGTAAACTTGGCTACACAGGAACTGAATTTCAAAACAGAACAGGGTCTCAAATTTAGAAAACCAACTTATGCTTGCTTAAGGGGAAAGGTGAGTTGGGGTGCTGCATAAAACCAGAGATTGAAATGAGCACAGATAAAGTTCCTTAAGCCAAATATGGAATAGACAAGAGCTACTCCTTGCTCAACGAAATGGACTCAACACCCCATATTAAACGCCTAAGTATGTACCTGACTAGTAAGTATCTTAAAACCTATGGATTGCTATGTCTCCAAAAGAGAATCAAGCGTGTGTACAGGGGCATAAACGCAGCAGTGATAGGATTGGAGAGGTTCGGTGAGCAAATGAAGACCCTTTGAAGTCATATTGCATTGTACCCATTACACGGGTCTCAACTCTCCAGGTTTAAGGTATTCTTCCTTCAGCTAAAACATGCATGTGGAACCCAGAGTATGATCAACCATGTGAACGGGATACGTGTTCAAATATGTCTCAGTTTTCCTCCCCTGGTACTCGGGTGCAACATTCCACATGCTTTACTAACACTCTCCACACTTGGAGAGTCAGCGCCTTTAACCTCCTGTTTGGCCCAGTTTGCAATTTCTGCGGAAGATGAACAGGAATAGGGAGAACCAAAGAGAGACTAGCTGGAGGTGTCTGGACGGGCAAATTTAACTCTCATTTCCCACCAGGAAGAGGAAATAACCAAAGGCTCAGCGTGCCGTGCCGGAACCAGATTAGGGCGTGAAGCCATCCTGCGGTGTTGCGGCCAGCTCACAAGAAAGCGAGTTGAAGAAAGGAGCTCAGGGGCACTGTAATTCACAAACCTGCAGAGTTATAAATGACAGCTATCGTCCAAAAATATACTGAAGTAAGGCTGCCAAGAGGACTTGAAAGCGGGGCAGAATTGCAGGAAACCGATTTCAGGAGGTAGACTGGAATTGCATTGAAAGCATAGGAAAAGAGGCAGAACGTCCACAATGATGCACTTGGCCAAAAAGTGCGTATGCGTTTTTTCCTGAATATATTCAGGAAAAAACGCATACGCCCTTTTTGGCCAACCAAGCAAGCTTGCAAAGGAAATCTGCACTACAATGAAGTCTCACTTCCCCCCGGTCAAAAGGGCCATCTGAAAAAAGTGTAAAATCCAGAAAGGCAGGACAGGCCATGGAGAACTGGGAGCCTTGTTATGCTGATGGGCGGGATGTAAATTGCCAACAGACACTAGGGAGAAGTGTATGGTGTTTCCTGAAACATCTAAAAAACAAAGCAACAGAGCCTAGGGCACTTCCACTTATGGTCCTATAGCTTAGGGAAATTAAAATCAAAAAGACACAGCCACCCCAAAGTTTGGGACGCCTCTGTTTACAAGAACCTCGTTTACAGTACAAGTTCAACATCGCAGAGAGTGAAAAATGGATAAAGAAGTTGTGGTATTTACTTACAAAGCAATATCACTCAGCAATGAAATCTATGTCATCAGGCCCTTAGCAGCACAATGAGTGGATTCAGGTATGATGATTCTAACTGAAATAAGTCACACAGAAAAAGAAACATCATAAGATATCAGTAATACACGGAATGTAAACTTGGCTACACAGGAACTGAATTACAGAACAGAACAGGGTCTAAAATTTAGAAAACCAACTTATGCTTGCTTAAGGGGAAAGGTGAGTTGGGGTGCTGAATAAAACCAGAGATTGAAATGAGCACAGATAAAGTTCCTTAAGCCAAATATGGAATAGACAAGAGCTACTCCTTGCTCAACGAAATGGACTCAACACCGCATATTAAACGCCTAAGAATGTACCTGACTAGTAAGTATCTTAAAACCTATGGATTGCTATGTCTCCGAAAGAGAATCAAGCATGTGTACAGGGGCATAAACGCAGCAGTGATAGGATTGGAGAGGTTCGGTGAGCAAATGAAGACCCTTTGAAGTCATATTGCATGGTACCCATTACACGGGTCTCAACTCTCCAGGTTTAAGGTATTCTTCCTTCAGCTAAAACATGCATGTGGAACCCAGAGTATGATCAACCGTGTGAACGGGAGACGTGTTCAAATATGTCTCAGTTTTCGTACCCTGGTACTCGGGTGCAACATTCCAGATGCTTTACTAACACTCTCCCGACTTGGAGAGTCAGTCCCTTTAAAATCCTGTTTGGCCCAGTTTGCAATTTCTGTGGAAGATGAACAGGAATAGCGAGAACCAATGAGAGACTAGCTGGAGGTGTCTGGACGGGCAAATTTAACTCTCATTTCCCACCAGGAAGAGGAATTAACCAAAGGCTCAGCGTACCGTGCCGGAACAAGATCAGGGCCTGAAGCCATCCTGCGGTGTTGCGGCCAGGTCACAAGAAAGCGAGTTGAAGAAAGGAGCTCAGGGGCACTGTAATTCACAAACCTGCAGAGTTATAAATGACAGCTATCGTCCAAAAATATACTGAAGTAAGGCTGCCAAGAGGACTTGAAAGTGGGGCAGAATTGCAGGAAACCGATTTCAGGAGGTAGACTGGAATTGCACTGAAAGCATAGGAAAAGAGGCAGAACGTCCACAGTGATGCACTTGGCAAAAAAGGGCGTATGCGTTTTTTCCTGAATATATTCAGGAAAAAACGCATACGCCCTTTTTGGCCAACCAAGCAAGCTTGCGAAGGAAATCTGCACTACAATGAAGTCTCACTTCCCCCCGGTCAAAAGGGCCATCTGAAAAAAGTGTAAAATCCAGAAAGGCAGGACAGGCCATGGAGAACTGGGAGCCTTGTTATGCTGATGGGCGGGATGTCAATTGCCAACAGACACTCGGGAGAACTGTATGGTGTTTCCTGAAACATCTAAAAAACAAAGCAACAGAGCCTCGGGCACTTCCACTTATGGTCCTATAGCTTAGGGAAATTAAAATCAAAAAGACACAGCCACCCCAAAGTTTGGGACGCCTCTGTTTACAAGAACCTCGTTTACAGTACAATTTCAATATTACAGAAATATAAAAATGGATAAAGAACTTGTGGTACTTACGTACAATGCAGTATCACTCAGCAATGAAATCTATGTCATCAGGCCCGTAGCAGCATAATGAGTGGATTCAGGTACGATGATTCTAACTGAAATAAGTCACACAGAAAAAGAAACATCATAAGTTATCACTAATACACGGAATGTAAACTTGGCTACACAGGAACTGAATTCCAAAACAGAACAGGGTCTCAAATTTAGAAAACCAACTTATGCTTGCTTAAGGGGAAAGGTGAGTTGGGGTGCTGCATAAAACCAGAGATTGAAATGAGCACAGATAAAGTTCCTTAAGCCAAATATGGAAGAGACAAGAGCTACTCCTTGCTCAACGAAATGGACTCAACACCGCATATTAAACGCCTAAGAATGTACCTGACTAGTAAGTATCTTAAAACCTATGTATTGCTATGTCTCCAAAAGAGAATCAAGCGTGTGTACAGGGGCATAAACACAGCAGTGATAGGATTGGAGAGGTTCGGTGAGCAAATGAAGACCCTTTGAAGTCATATTGCATGGTACCCATTACACGGGTCTCAACTCTCCAGGTTTAAGGTATTCTTCCTTCAGCTAAAACATGCATGTGGAACCCAGAGTATGATCAACCGTGTGAACGGGAGACGTGTTCAAATATGTCTCAGTTTTCCTCCCCTGGTACTCGGGTGCAACATTCCAGACGCTTTACTAACACTCTCCCGACTTGGAGAGTCAGTCCCTTTAACCTCCTGTTTGGCCCAGTTTGCAATTTCTGCGGAAGATGAACAGGAATAGGGAGAACCAATGAGAGACTAGCTGGAGGTGTCTGGACGGGCAAATTTGACTCTCATTTCCCACCAGGAAGAGGAAATAACCAAAGGCTCAGCGTGCCGTGCCGGAACCAGATTAGGGCCTGAATCCATCCTGCGGTGTTGCGGCCAGGTCACAAGAAAGCGAGTTGAAGAAAGGAGCTCAGGGGCACTGTAATTCACAAACCTGCAGAGTTATAAATGACAGCTATCGTCCAAAAATATACTGAAGTAAGGCTGCAAGAGGACTTGAAAGCGTGGAAGAATTGCAGGAAACCGATTTCAGGAGGTAGACTGGAATTGCATTGAAAGCATAGGAAAAGAGGCAGAAGGTCCACAATGATGCACTTGGCCAAAAAGGGCGTATGCGTTTTTTCCTGAATATATTCAGGAAAAAACGCATACGCCCTTTTTGGCCAACCAAGCAAGCTTGCAAAGGAAATCTGCACTACAATGAAGTCTCACTTCCCCCCGGTCAAAAGGGCCATCTGAAAAAAGTGTAAAATCCAGAAAGGCAGGACAGGCCATGGAGAACTGGGAGCCTTGTTATGCTGATGGGCGGGATGTAAATTGCCAACAGACACTCGGGAGAAGTGTATGGTGTTTCCTGAAACATCTAAAAAACAAAGCAACAGAGCCTAGGGCACTTCCACTTATGGTCCTATAGCTTAGGGAAATTAAAATCAAAAAGACACAGCCACCCCAAAGTTTGGGACGCCTCTGTTTACAAGAACCTCGTTTACAGTACAAGTTCAACATCACAGAAAGTGAAAAATGGATAAAGAAGTTGTGGTATTTACTTACAAAGCAATATCACTCAGCCATGAAATCTATGTCATCAGGCCCTTAGCAGCACAATGAGCGGATTCAGGTATGATGATTCTAACTGAAATAAGTCACACAGAAAATGAAACATCATAAGATATCAGTAATACACGGAATGTAAACTTGGCTACACAGGAACTGAATTACAGAACAGAACAGGGTCTTAAATTTAGAAAACCAACTTATGCTTGCTTAAGGGGAAAGGTGAGTTGGGGTGCTTCATAAAACCAGAGATTGAAATGAGCACAGATAAAGTTCCTTAAGCCAAATGTAGAATAGACAAGAGCTACTCCTTGCTCAACGAAATGGACTCAACACCCCATATTAAACGCCTAAGAATGTACCTGACTAGTAAGTATCTTAAAACCTATGGATTGCTATGTCTCCGAAAGTGAATCAAGCATGTGTACAGGGGCATAAACACAGCAGTGATAGGATTGGAGAGGTTCGGTGAGGCAATGAAGACCCTTTGTAGTCATATTGCATGGTACCCATTCCACGGGTCTTAACTCTCCAGGTTTAAGGTACTCTTCCTTCAGCTAAAACATGCATGTGGAACCCAGAGTATGATCAACCATGTGATCGGGAGACGTGTTCAAATATGTCTCAGTTATCGTACCCTGGTACTCGGGTGCAACATTCCAGACGCTTTACTAACACTCTCCCGACTTGGAGAGTCAGCGCCTTTAACCTCCTGTTTGGCCCAGTTTTCAATTTCTGCGGAAGATGAACAGGAATACCGAGAACCAATGAGAGACTAGCTGGAGGTGTCTGGACGGGCAAATTTAACTCTCATTTCCCACCAGGAAGAGGAATTAACCAAAGGCTCAGTGTGCCATGCCGGGACCAGATCAGGGTCTGAAGCCATCCTGCGGTGTTGCGGCTAGCTCACAAGAAAGCGAGTTGAAGAAAGGAGCTCAGGGGCACTGTAATTCACAAACCTGCAGAGTTATAAATGACAGCTATCGTCCAAAAATATACTGAAGTAAGGCTCCCAAGGGGACTTGAACGCGGGGCAGAATTGCAGGAAACCGATTTCAGGAGGTAGACTGGAATTGCATTGAAAGCATAGGAAAAGAGGCAGAACGTCCACAATGATGCACTTGCCCAAAAAGGGCGTATGCGTTTTTTCCTGAATATATTCAGGAAAAAACGCATACGCCCTTTTTGGCCAACCAAGCAAGCTTGCAAAGGAAATCTGCACTACAATGAAGTCTCACTTCCCCCCGGTCAAAAGGGCCATCTGAAAAAAGTGTAAAATCCAGAAAGGCAGGACAGGCCATAGAGAACTGGAAGCCTTGTTATGCTGATAGGCGGGATGGAAATTGCCAACAGACACTCGGGAGAAGTGTATGGTGTTTCCTGAAACATCTAAAAAACAAAGCAACAGAGCCTAGGGCACTTCCACTTATGGTCCTATAGCTTAGGGAAATTAAAATCAAAAAGACACAGCCACCCCAAAGTTTGGGACGCCTCTGTTTACAAGAAACTCGTTTACAGTACAAGTTCAACATCGCAGAAAGTGAAAAATGGATAAAGAACTTGTGGTACTTACGTACAATGCAGTATCACTCAGCCATGAAATCTATGTCATCAGGCCCTTAGCAGCACAATGAGTGGATTCAGGTATGATGATTCTAACTGAAATAAGTCACACAGAAAAAGAAACATCATAAGATATCAGTAATACACGGAATGTAAACTTGGCTACAGAGGAACTGAATTACAGAACAGAACAGGGTCTCAAATTTAGAAAACCAACTTATGCTTGCTTAAGGGGAAAGGTGATTTCGGGTGTTGCATAAAACCAGAGATTGAAATGAGCACAGATAAAGTTCCTTAAGCCAAATATGGAATAGACAAGAGCTACTCCTTGCTCAACGAAATGGACTCAACACCGCATATTAAACGCCTAAGAATGTACCTGACTATTAAGTATCTGAAAACCTATGGATTGCTATGTCTCCGAAAGAGTATCAAGCATGTGTACAGGGACATAAACGCAGCAGTGATAGGATTGGAAAGGTTCGGTGATCAAATGAAGACCCTTTGAAGTCATATTGCATGGTACCCATTCCACGGGTTTCAACTACCCAGGTTTAAGGTATTCTTCCTTCAGCTAAAACATGCATGTGGAACCTAGAGTATGATCAACCATATGATCAGGAGACGTGTGCAAATATGTCTCAGTTTTCGTACCCTGGTACTCGGGTGCAACATTCCAGATGCTTTACTAACACTCTCCCGGCTTGGGGAGTCAGTCCCTTTAACCTCCTGTTTGGCCCAGTTTGCAATTTGTGCGGAAGATGAACAGGAATAGCGAGAACCAATGAGAGACTAGCTGGAGGTGTCTGGACGGGCAAATTTAACTCTCATTTCCCACCAGGAAGAGGAATTAACCAAAGGCTCAGCGTGCCGTGCCAGAACCAGATTAGGGCCTGAAGCCATCCTGCGGTGTTGCGGCCAGGTCACAAGAAAGCGAGTTGAAGAAAGGAGCTCAGGGGCACTGTAATTCACAAACCTGCAGAGTTATAAATGACAGCTATCGTCCAAAAATATACTGAAGTAAGGCTGCCAAGAGGACTTGAAAGCGGGGCAGAATTGCAGGAAACCAATTTCAGGAGGTAGACTGGAATTGCATTGAAAGCATAGGAAAAGAGGCAGAATGTCCACAATGATGCACTTGGCCAAAAAGGGCGTATGCGTTTTTTCCTGAATATATTCAGGAAAAAACGCATACGCCCTTTTCGGCCAACCAAGCAAACTTGCAAAGGAAATCTGCACTACAATGAAGTCTCACTTCCCCCCGGTCAAAAGGGCCATCTGAAAAAAGTGTAAAATCCAGAAAGGCAGGACAGGCCATGGAGAACTGGGAGCCTTGTTATGCTGATGGGCGGGATGTAAATTGCCAACAGACACTCGGGAGAAATGTATGTTGTTTCCTGAAACATCTAAAAAAAAAAGCAACAGAGCCTAGGGCACTTCCACTTATGGTCCTATAGCTTAGGGAAATTAAAATCAAAAAGACACAGCAACCCCAAAGTTTGGGACGCCTCTGTTTACAAGAACCTCGTTTACCGTACAAGTTCAATATCACAGAAAGTGAAAAATGGATAAAGAACTTGTGGTACTTACGTATAATGCAGTATCACTCAGCAATGAAATCTATGTCATCAGGCCCTTAGCAGCACAATGAGTGGATTCAGGTACGATGATTCTAACTGAAATAAGTCACACAGAAAAAGAAACATCATAAGATATCACTAATACACGGAATGTAAACTTGGCTACACATGAACTGAATTACAAAACAGAACAGGGTTTCAAGTTTAGAAAACCAACTTATGCCTGCTTAAGGGGGAAGGTGAATTGGGGTGCTGCATAAAAGCAGAGTTTGAAATTAGCACAGATACCGTTCCATAAGCCAAATATGTAATAGACAAGACCTACCCCTTGCTCAACAAAATGGATTCAACAATGAGGTATCACCTCACACCTGGTAGAATAGGCATCATAGAAAATCTACAAACAGAAAATGCTGGAAAGGGTGTGGAGAAAAGGAACCCTCTTCCACTATTGTTGAGAATATAAATTGATACAGTCATTATGGAGAACAATATGGAATTTCTTAAGAAACTGACAATAGAATTACCATATGATACAGCAATCCCAGTACTGGACATATACCCAGACAAAACCATAAATCAAAAAGAGTCATTCACCGCAATGTTCATTGCATCGCTATTTACAATATCGAGGTAATGGAAGCAACCTAAATGCCCACAGACAGACGAATGCATAAAGCTGTGGTACTTATATAAAATGGAATATTACTAAGCCATGAAAAGGAATGAAATTGGGTCATTTGTAGAGACGTCGATGGATCTAGAGACTGTCATACAGAGTGAAGTAAGTCAGAAAGAGAAAAACAAATCTTGTATATTCATGCATATATGTGGAACCTAGAAAAACTGTACAGATTAACCATTTTGCAAGGCATAAATAGAGCAACAGATGTAGACAACAAACGTATGGACAACAAGGGGGGAAAGCTGTTGGGGGGGTGGTGGTGGCAGGAGTTGAGAGACTGGGATTGGCATGTATACATTTATATGTATAAAATAGATAACCAATAAGAACCTGCTGTATAAAAATATAAAATAAAATTCAAAATTAAAAAGAAATAAAATTTAAAAAATAAAACAGAAAAAACAATTATTCCCTGCACATACATGTATTTCTATGAATAAATTATTTCCATGCTTATATCTGTAAATACAAAAAAGAGGAATAAAATCTACCTTGAACCAAAAACGAAAAAGAGAAAAAAACACAGAACCCACCAGTTACACAGAGGAAAACCGTATCAGGGCACTTGCTCCAGTTGTAAACAATTCTGAAGTTGGTCAGTGGTGGGGAATCGTCTCCCATTCAGCCAGCAGCCCCCACGCAACAAACGTCCTCATTGCAAAGCTGGGGCACCGTGCCGAGGCATCTGTGAGTAAACGTGAGCTGAGCCCCAGGCCAGTTGCTGCTGAACTATTCCCACCCGTCCCAGGTAAAACACCTGAATATATACAAGGACTTGAAAGCCTAGAGGAAGGGCCATAGAGCCACACGAGTGACAGCATGCCGGCCGACTTGGTGCCTGCAGGCCAGCCAGGATGGTCCTGGCCCTGGGTGCTCTTCTGGAAGATTTCCATTTCCCTGCCTGAGATACCCGTCCTGTCCCTGCCCCCACTGCTTTTTTCCTTCCTCACCTCTGCCCAGGGAGAAATTCCAGCAGCAGGTATGGGTGACACATCCTCTTCTTTAGCAGGTGGCAGCCTGGCAACTGCTGCAGAAAGTCCAGCAGAGCCCCACTCACACTGGGCCACCCACAAAGCCGTGGCCTCTCACTCCCTCCCACCAGCCCAGCCCCGAGACTGCTGACAGGGCAGAGAAAATGGCGTCAGGCACGGCTGCAGGGGCTCTTGCTGCCTGGAGTGGTATTTATATTGATCTCAACCCAGGCACACCTGGGGAGGGCTGGCCGGCACAGTAAGGCTGCCCAGGTCAGCCAATCATCACCCCTCAGGGGCTCACAGTTGCAGAAAATGGAACTTGCTGAACCGGCCAGGTCCAAGGAACAGGTGTGGGCTCCTGAGAGTCAGGATAGACAAGGGGCTGCAGCTTTGGCTTGTTTTCTAATCATTTTATCTGGCCCATGAGTGGGAGACAACTTCAAGAAAACCCTCTCCTAATGAGAGGAACCCAGGAGTCAGGGAGAGGAGGGGTGGGTGGTGGTTGGAGACAGAGGCCTGGTGCCCCGGGTGCAGTGGAAGTCTCTGGAAGACCAGGTGGAGGGAGGCCTCACGGAGTGATGCCCAGGGTCACAGACCTGTCGCAGCTGCTGTTTGTTAGTTCAAGTCCTGCTCTGAGGTGCTCTGTGTCAGCTCTGAGCGACAGGTGAGCTGGGGGTGCTCTGCAATGAGGGCTATGTGCACGGTTCCTGTGTGCCCAGCCCTGCCACGGTACCTGCAAGGGTAGCTCTGTATCCTGGGAGGGGCCTGACCACGAGAGCCCCGTGGGCTGGGGTGGGGGTGGGGTACCTGCCCAGGTGAGCTCCATATTCTGGGATTGGTCTGACCACGAGAGCCCCATGGGCTGCTGGGGACCTGGTAAAGGATGTCAGGACAGTCAGTGAAGCCACCGAGGATATACCTCCAGTTGCTCCTAATTCCTACACCCTGCTGGTCATTCTACCAACCACCAGGACATGGTATTCTGTATTAGTCTTCAATGATGCCTTCTTTTGTATTCCATTAGTCCCAGAGTCACAAGAAATTTTGGCTTGTGAGTGGCAGGACTCAACATACAACTAAAACAATACTTCCGGGCCGTCTGGCCCCAAGGGTGCAAAAGTTCCCACACCATCTTTGGGGAAAGCTTAGCTAAAGACCTAAAAGTTCTACCTCTGGAAAAGGAAACCCTCCTTCAATGTGCAGATGACATTCTGATCGCCAGCCCTACTAAGGAGGCCTCTGAACTACCAAGCCAATAAAGGATAGAAGTTGTCCAAGAAAAAGCTCAAATATCACAGACTGCGGTGACCTGCCTGGGCTTCATTCTCACAGAAGGTCAGAGAAGCCCATCCCAGGAAAGGGAAGAAACCATTTTCAGCCTTACCCCTTTCTAAAACTAGAAGAGAGCTTAGGGGTTCCTGGGGAGGCCAGGGTTTGCTGCTTCTGGATCCCTAACTACAGTCTACTAGCTGGGCCTCTATATGAAACACTGAAAGGAAAAGATGATGATCCTTTTGAATAGAATCCAGAAGTGGCCTTTCAAGAATGGAAAGAGCAGTCAATTCAGACCCTTGCCCTGGAACTCCCTAATTTAGCTAAACCCTTTGACCTTTACATTCCCGGTGAAAGGTGAATCGCCATTGGAGAATTAGTGCAAAAACTGGGACCACTTGAAATGGAACAATGCAAGAATGCCATCCAGGTAGGATAAACTACGGTCACCAAGGGGCTTGGCCCACTGCCACATCTGGCCAAGATACTGGCGGTATCTAAAAACCTGGAAATCAGCAGCCCAAAAGGCCACCTCCCTCCTAAGGGAAAAGGACCCCACGTGGTGATCCTAACCACCAACCATGCCCTGAAGTTGCAGGGTTCGCTCCGTGGGCACACCGACCTCGAGTGAGGAGGCCCTCCAACTCCAACATCCAGAGAGATAACCGGGGGCAACAGGGCACCATGACGACTCGTGTGAACATCACTTGACCTGGAGTTTCTCTCATAAAACAACAAGGGTGTGTCCCAAAAGAGTAGACTACTGCTTGCAGGACTTACTGCACCCAGAGGGGAGCTAATAATCTTGGCGGGGGAACCGTATATCACACTGTCACCATAGAAAAGCCTACAGACACCGTGATGATGGTGGCCAATAAGACCGGCTGGACTCCTGTTTACTTCAAAAGGCTGTTGACTCAGTAGCCATCATGGTCCTTGATCACCACTGACCCTGGACTGTCTGGGAGTTGAGCGGGCAGGGCTCTGACACCTGGTGCTGTTTGTACGTTAATTCAGGGGCCTAATTGAAGAAAGCGCAGACTACTGGTCAGAGCATCTAGGCTGGCAGAAACGGTCAGCCTAAGGTGGCCGAACAAATGTGGGGCGGGGTGAAACCGGCCCCCACAGCGTCTCTGCACCTCTCTTTCCTGGACCCTTAAAGGTCATTAGAATCTATAACACTTCCAATGCTGGTGCTCAGGTGGACGAGCAGGGAGGCAGGGGTCCTGGGGACAATCAACGTCACCGGGAGGCTGCTGGGGAGAAGCTCTGACCCTCGCCCCAGGGTATGAGGGCTCCCAACTCAGCACTCAGCAGTTACAGAAGAAGGGTCTGCACCCTCAGCACTCCAAGAATGAGGAACGGGACAAAAGGCAGAGGAGGGGTTTGTCCCCAGCAAAGCCCATTAAAAATCCCTGGGAGATAAAAATAGAATCTGGGCAATAAAGTCAAGTCTAACCTTTTTTATCCTTTGTGCTTTGTCTAATTTCACGTGCTCCTAGGGTCCCGCATGCAGAGGTTCCACACCCGGCACTTCAGACCAGATTTCCTAGTGCAGAATGGCTGGGTCGACACCTCAGCTCCTGGGGCCCAGTGCAGACTCCACGATATAGAGCCTGAGCTACAGCCAACCCAGCCCTCGAGAGCTCCGCCACCTCCCTCCCTCCCACTGACTCTGACAGGATCTCTACACAGCAGCCCAGCCCACAGCCCACGGGGTAGTGCATGCTCTCACCTCTCCATTCTCTGATCAAAATATAAAGTTTCCTTTGCTTGTGAACCAAACTCAGTCTCGATCTGTTGGCCCCAATGACACTGGGCAGGGGGACACTTGTTGGGGTCCACTCTGGAGGATCAGTAACAGAAATTGAGACTATTGTAACCTCAATGAACAGATGTGTGAGCCAAACTGTAGTTAACATAGAACAGTGTATAAGGCTCGGGTAAAATAAGATGTTTCTAACACTTCCATTTGATATTTCCATCACTTTTTATAAGCAAGTTCAGTGAAAAGGTTTGTCTTATTTGTCAGGTCAATATTAGAGAAACGAAGTGATTTCTTTCCAAGGATGTACATCTAATAATCTTGGTTAAACCTTCAATCTTGTTTTAAATGCTTTTCCATTGAAAATGATACCTCTCTTTCAGCTCCCCCATTTCTGAGAAGTATAAAATCTTATAATTTATTATTACCAAAGGGGAAAGGTGGGAGGAGGGATAAATTAACAGTTTGGAATTAACACATACACACTGCTATGTATAAAATAGATCATCAACAAGGAACTACTGTATAGCACAGGGAACTACACTCAACATTTTGCAATAACCTATAAGGGGAAATAATCTGAAAAAGAATAGATATTTTTATTGACATCATCTATCAATGATAGTTAAAGTGTAGCCTAAGGGAAGCTGGTGGTGAGTGCTTCTGACCCTGAAGACTTCAATCATCTAAAGTTTGGACTCTGCCTACTTCCCAAGGCCCTTAATGAACATATGTGTAGCCGTAGCTTAAAAAATTCCCCAGTTTGGGTTTCGGGGAGACACTGATTTTGAAAAAGCCCTGGTGTTCTCCTTACATGAATGGGACTCTTCCTACTGCTAAAACATGTCTGTCACACCCAGAGGATGGTATACCGTCTGATCGGGAAGAGTTTGGAAAAGGCATCTCATCTCCTCATCTCCTGGTGCTCGGGTTCACCCCTCCAGCGTCTTTACTAACAGTCTCCCCACTTGGAGATGTCAGCACTGTCAACATCCTGTTGCGTACAGTTTGGAATTTGTCCAGAGGATGAAGCGGAAGGATGAGGAACAATGAGAGACAAGTCCTAGGTGTTCAGACAGGCACATGTCACTCTAATTTCCAATCAGGAAGACGAATTGACCAAAGGCTAGGGTTGCCCATGGAAACAGTATAGGGCTTGAGGAAATCCCGCTGCTCTGTGGCCAGTTCCCATAAACACAAGTTGAACAATGGAACTCAGGGGCAGTAAAATTCACAAAACTGCAGAGTTGAAAATATCCATCACTGAAAAATGTCTTGAGGAAAGTCAGAGAAAAGGGCTTGTAAGCAAGGGAGAATGGCAGGAAAGGGATTTGAGGAGGTAGAAAGGACTCGCCATTAAGCACAAGAAAAGGAGCTGAACATTGCCAACATTGCAGTTGGCCAAAAAGGGTGTATGCGTTTTTTTCTGTATATATTCAAGAAAAGGGCATACACTTTTTTAGCCAACCAAACAGGTGGGCACTGGAAGTCAATACTACAAAAGATATCACTTCGCATCAGTCAGAAGAGCCATCCTCATAAAGCGTATACAACAGAAATGCAGGACAGGGCAACGAGAAGAGGGAGCCCTGTGAGACTTATAGTGGAAATGTATATTGCCAACGGCCATTCTGGAGAAGTGTATTGTGTTTACTAAAGCATCTAAAAAATGAGCTACAGAGCATAGGGCACTTGCACTCATGGGCGTATATCTTGGGAAAAACAAAAATCGAGAGGACACAGGCACCCCAATGTTTACCCCCTCTCTGTTTAAAAGATCCTCGACTAGGATATAACTTAAATGTCTCTGGAGGGAAAAAATGGATAGAGATGTGGTACTTAGGTAGAGTGGAATATTATTCAGCCTGGAAATCAATGAAATATGGCCAGTTGTAACAACTCCGGAGGAGTTACGTATGATCATTCTAAGTGACAGAATTCAAAAAGAAAAAGACACATATCATAAGATATCACTTAAAGGTGGAATCCAAAATGGCTACACATGAAATAAATTACAAAACAAAAACATAGTCAAATATGTAGAAAACACGCATAAGGCTGCTAAACGGGAAAGGTGGGGAGGGGTGAGGCATCATCCAGGAGGTTGAAATTAGCAAAGATACCATTCCAAATACCAAACTGATAATCAACAAGGCCTACACGGTAGCTAAAAGAACTGCACTCAGCACACTCAAGTCACCGGAAAAGAATATATACGACTGGTAAGAATCTGAAAAAGAATTTATTGATGTCTCTCTGTACGTGAATCAAGTGGATGTACAGCAGCAAGAAACAGAGCTTTGAAAATCAGCTGTAACCAATATAGTAATAAATTGAAAAAAATAAACGACAGAGAGACAGAGAAAACCTCTTACAACTTTTCCTCAGGGACGGTGATGCAACATGGATTGAACACATCTAGACCCACAGCAGGATGAGACATAAGGCTGGAAACTGTTTGCGCTAAGAGAAATGTGAGGTTGGGTGAGGAAATGCACACCCTTTAAAGTAATACTACCTGGTACCCATTCAATGGGTCCCAAATCTGCAGGTTCAAGGGATCTTCCTACAGCTAAAACATGCATGGAAAACCCAGAGGACTGTACACCATGTGATCGGGAGATGTGTCTAAAATGCACCTCATTTATCCTCTCCTGGTGCTCCTGTTCACCATTCCAGCCACGTTACTTAGAATCTCCCCACTTGGAGAATCAGCACATTTAAACTTCTGTTTCACACATTTTGCAAATTGTGAGGAGGATGAACAGGAAGAGGGGGAACCAATGAGAGAAGAGTTGTAGGGGTTTGGACGGGCACATATCACTCTAATTTCCCATTAAGAATAAGAATTAAAGAAAGGCTCAGCCCGCCTCGCCGGAGCCAAAATAGGGCCTGAAGCAATCCTGCGGGTTTGAGGCCAGCTCACAAAAGAACAACTTAAAAAATGGAGCTCAGGGTCACTGCAATTCACAAACCTGCAGAGTTATAAATGAAAACTAACGTCCAAAAATATGTTGAGGTAAGGCAAAGAAGAGGATCTGAATGCAAGACAGAATTGCAAGAAACAGATTTCAAGAGATAGATTGGACTCGTCTTTAACGCACATGAAAAGCGGCAGAATTTCGACAATGATGCAGTTGGCCCAAAAGGGCGTATGCGTTTTTTCCTGATTATATCCAGGAAAAAACGCATACGCACTTTATGGGCAACGAAGCAAGCAAGCAATGCAAATGTGCACAACAAAGAAGTCTCACTTCCCACCGGTCAAAAGGGCCATCCTAAAAAATTGTAAAAACCAGAAATGCAGGACAGGCCATGGAGAACAGGGAGCCTTTATACGCTGATGGGCAGTGTGTGAACTGCCGAGAGCCACTCTGGAGAAGTGTGTGGTGGTTCCTAAATCATCTAAAAAACAGAGCTACAGAGCATAGGACACTTCCAATCATGGGAGTATATCTAGGGAAGTCTAAAAATCAACAAGACACAAGCACACCACAGTTTAGGGCTACTCTGTTTACAAGAACCTCAACTTCAGTACACCTTAAATATCCCAGGAAAGAGAACAATGGATAAAGAAGATGTGGTACTTATGTACAATGGAATATCTCTTCACCATGAAATCAATGTAATAAGGCTAGTAGAAGGATAAAGAGTGGATTTAGGTCCGATAATATTACTTGAAATAAGTCAAACAGAAAAAGAAACATATCATAAGATATCACTTATAGAGGGAGGGTAAATATGGCTGCACAAGAAATGAATTACAGAGCAGAACAGTGTCTCACATTTAGAAAACACACTTATGTCAGCTTAAGGGGAAAGGAGAGGTGGGGTGATGCATAAAACCAGAGTTTGAAATTAGCACAGATACCGTTCAATAAACCAAATAGGTATTAGACAAGATCTACACCTTGCTCAATGAACTGGCCTCAACACACCCTATACACTGCAGAGAAATATATCTGAGTAATAAGAATCTTAAAACCCATGTATTGATATATCTCCATAAGGGAATCAAGTGTGTGCAGAGCGGCACAAACACAGCAGTGAAAATGAGCTAAACCCCATTATAGAAATAAATTTTAAAAACAAAACGCTGAAACAATGAAAGAGAGAAAAATTCTTACAAAATTCGCTCTGGGGCTGTGATGCAACCTGGATTGACCACATATAAACCCACAGCTGGATAAGACATAAGGCTGGACACTTGGGGCTGAGAGGATTGGTGAGCTTTGGTGAGCAACTGCCGAAAGTTTAATGCAATACTTCATGCTACTCAGTGCAAGGGTCCAACACTACAGGTTGAAGGGAATCTTCCTACAGCTAAACCATGCTTGGGAAACCCAGCGACTGGTATACCATATGATCGGGAAAGGTTTCTAAAACACACCTCATTTTTGCTCACCTGGGGCTCCGGATCGACATTCCAGCCGCTTTACTAACAACATCCCCACATGGAGAGTCAATGCCTTTAAGTTCTGGTATCGCACAGTCTGCAGTTAGTGCGGAGGATGAATGGGAATAGGGGGAACCAGTGAGAAAATAGCTGTAGCGGTTTCAATGGGCACATGTCACTCTAATTTCACATCAGTAAGAAGAATTAACCAAAGGCACAGCAAGGTGCCGCAGAAGAAGAATAGGGCTTCAAGGAATCCTGTGGTTATGGGGTAAGATCACAAAAATAAGAGCTGAAAAATGGAGCTAAGGGCCACTGGAATTCAAAAACCTGCAGAGTTATAAAGGCCAACTATTTTCAAAAAATATATTGAGGTAAGGCTATGAAGAAGCATTGAAAGCAAGGCAGAATTGCAGGAAACCGATTTCAGGAGGTACACTGGAATTGCACTGAAAACATATGAAGAGAGTCAGAACATCGACAATGATGCACTTGGCCAAAAAGGGCGTATGTGTTTTTTCCTGAATATAGTCAGGAAAAAACGCATACACACTTTTTGCCAACCAAGCAAGCTTGCAAAGGAAATCTGCACTACAATGAAGTCTCACTTTCCCTGGTCAAAAGGGCCATCTGAAAAAAGTGTAAAATCCAAAGGCACGACAGGCCATGGAGAACTGGGAGCCTTGTTATGCTGATGGGCGGGATGTAAATTGCCAACAGCCACTCTGGAGAAGTGTATGGTGTTTTCTGAAACATCTAAAAAACAAAGCAACAGAGCCTAGGGCACTTCCACTTATGGTCCTATAGTTTAGGGAAATTAAAATCAAAAAGAAACAGCCACCCCAAAGTTTGGGATGGCTCTGTTTACAAGAACCTCATATACGGTACAAGTTCAATATCGCAGAAAGTGAAAAATGGATAAAGAAGTTGTGGTACTTACGTACAATGCAATATCACTCAGCAATGAAATCTATGTCATCAGGCCCATAGCAGCATAATGAGTGGATTCAGGTACGATGATTCTAACTGAAATAAGTCACACAGAAAAAGAAACATCATAAGATATCAGTAATACATGGAATGTAAACTTGGCTACTCAGGAACTGAATTACAGAACAGAACAGGGTCTCAAATTTAGAAAACCAACTTATGCTTGCTTAAGGGGAAAGGTGAGTTGGGGTGCTGCATAAAACCAGAGATTGAAATGAGCACAGATAAAGTTCCTTAAGCCAAATATGGAATAGACAAGAGCTACTTCTTGCTCAACGAAATGGACTCAACACCGCATATTAAACGCCTAAGAATGTACCTGACTAGTAAGTATCTTAAAACCTATGGATTGCTATGTCTCCGAAAGAGAATCAAGCATGTGTACAGGGGCATAAACGCAGCAGTGATAGGATTGGAGAGGTTCAGTGAGCAAATGAAGACCCTTTGAAGTCATATTGCATGGTACCCATTCCACGGGTTTCAACTACCCAGGTTTAAGGTATTCTTCCTTCAGCTAAAACATGCATGTGGAAACTAGATTATGATCAACCATGTGATCGGGAGATGTGTTCAAATATGTCTCAGTTTTCATACCCTGGTACTCGGGTGCAACATTCCAGACGCTTTACTAACACTCTCCCGACTTGGAGAGTCAGTCCCTTTAACACCCTCTTGGGCCCAGTTTGCAATTTCTGCGGAAGATGAACAGGAATAGCGAGAACCAATGAGAGACTAGCTGGAGGTGTCTGGACGGGGAAATTTAACTCTCATTTCCCACCAGGAAGAGGAATTAACCAAAGGCTCAGCGTGCCGTGCTGGAACCAGATTAGGGCCTGAAGCCATCCTGCGGTGTTACGGCCAGCTCACAAGAAAGCGAGGTGAAGAAAGGAGCTCAGGGGCACTGTAATTCACAAACCTGCAGAGTTATAAATGACAGCTATCGTCCAAAAATATACTGAAGTAAGGCTGCCAAGAGGACTTGAAAGCGGGGCAGAATTGCAGGAAACCGATTTCAGGAGGTAGACAGGAATTGCATTGAAAACATATGAAGAGAGTCAGAACCTCGACAATGATGCACTTGGCCAAAAAGGGCGTATGCCTTTTTTCCTGAATATATTCAGGAAAAAAGGCATACGCCCTTTTTGGCCAACCAAGCAAGCTTGCAAAGGAAATCAGCACTACAATGAAGTCTCACTTCCCCCCGGTCAAAAGGGCCATCTGAAAAAAGTGTAAAATCCAGAAAGGCAGGACAGGCCATGGAGAACTGGGAGCCTTGTTATGCTGATGGGCGGGATGTAAATTGCCAACAGACACTCGGGAGAAGTGTATGGTGTTTCCTGAAACATCTAAAAAACAAAGCAACAGAGCCTAGGGCACTTCCACTTATGGTCCTATAGCTTAGAGAAATTAAAATCAAAAAGACACAGCCACCCCAAAGTTTGGGACGGCTCTGTTTACAAGAACCTCGTTTACAGTACAAGTTAAATCGCAGAAAGTGAAAAATGGATAAAGAAGTTGTGCTATTTACGTACAAGGCAATATCACTCAGCAATGAAATCTATGTCATCACGCCCGTAGGAGCACAATGAGTGGATTCAGGTATGATGATTCTAACCGAAACAAGTCACACAGAAAAGGAAACATCATAAGATATCAGTAATACATGGAATGTAAACTTGGCTACACAGGAACTGAATTACAGAACAGAACAGGGTCTTAAATTTAGGAAACCAACTTATGCTTGCTTAAGGGGAAAGGTGAGTTGGGGTGCTGCATAAAACCAGAGATTGAAATGAGCACAGATAAAGCTCCTTAAGCCAAATATGGAATAGACAAGAGCTACTCCTTGCTCAATGAAAAGGACTCAACACCCCATATTAAACGCCTAAGAATGTACCTGACGAGTAAGTATCTTAAAACCGATGGATTGCTATGTCTCCAAAAGAGAATCAACGTGTGTACAGGAGCATAAACGCAGCAGTGATAGGATTGGAGACGTTCGGTGAGCAAATGAAGACCCTTTGAATTCATATTGCATGGTACCCATTCCACGGGTTTCAACTACCCAGGTTTAAGGTATTCTTCCTTCACCTAAAACATGCATGTGGAACCCAGAGTATAATCAACCGTGTGATCGGCAGACGTGTTCAGATATGTCTCAGTTTTCGTCCCCTGGTACTCGGGTGCAACATTCCAGACGCTTTACTAACACTCTCCCCACTTGGAGAGTCAGTGCCTTTAACCTCCTGTTTGGCCCAGTTTGCAATTTCTGCGGAAGATGAACAGGAATAGGGAGAACCAATGAGAGACTAGCTGAAGGTGTCTGGACGGGCAAATTTAACTCTCATTTCCCACCACGAAGAGGAATTAACCAAAGGCTCAGCGTGCCGTGCCGGAACCAGATTAGGCCCTGAAGCCATCTTGTGGTGTTGCGGCCAGGTCACAAGAAAGCAAGTTGTAGAAAGGAGCTCAGGGGCACTGTAATTCACAAACCTGCAGAGTTATAAATGACAGCTATCGTCCAAAAATATACTGAAGTAAGGATGTCTAGAGGAGTTGAAAGCGGGGCAGAATTGCAGGAAACCGATTTCAGGAGGTAGACTGGAATTGCAATGAAAGCATAGGAAAAGAGGCAGAACGTCCACAATGATGCACTTGGCCAAAAAGGGCGTATGCGTTTTTTCCTGAATATATTCAGGAAAAAACGCATACGCCCTTTTTGGCCAACCAAGCAAGCTTGCAAAGGAAATCTGCACTACAATGAAGTCTCACTTCCCCCCGGTCAAAAGGGCCATCTGAAAAAAGTGTAAAATCCAGAAAGGCAGGACAGGCCATGGAGAACTGGGAGCCTTGTTATGCTGATGGGCGGGATGTAAATTGCCAACAGACACTCGGGAGAAGTGTATGGTGTTTCCTGAAACATCTAAAAAACAAAGCAACAGAGCCTAGGGCACTTCCACTTATGGTCCTATAGCTTAGAGAAATTAAAATCAAAAAGACACAGCCACCCCAAAGTTTGGGACGGCTCTGTTTACAAGAACCTCGTTTACAGTACAAGTTAAATCGCAGAAAGTGAAAAATGGATAAAGAAGTTGTGCTATTTACGTACAAGGCAATATCACTCAGCAATGAAATCTATGTCATCACGCCCGTAGGAGCACAATGAGTGGATTCAGGTATGATGATTCTAACCGAAACAAGTCACACAGAAAAGGAAACATCATAAGATATCAGTAATACATGGAATGTAAACTTGGCTACACAGGAACTGAATTACAGAACAGAACAGGGTCTTAAATTTAGGAAACCAACTTATGCTTGCTTAAGGGGAAAGGTGAGTTGGGGTGCTGCATAAAACCAGAGATTGAAATGAGCACAGATAAAGCTCCTTAAGCCAAATATGGAATAGACAAGAGCTACTCCTTGCTCAACGAAAAGGACTCAACACCCCATATTAAACGCCTAAGAATGTACCTGACGAGTAAGTATCTTAAAACCGATGGATTGCTATGTCTCCAAAAGAGAATCAACATGTGTACAGGAGCATAAACGCAGCAGTGATAGGATTGGAGACGTTCGGTGAGCAAATGAAGACCCTTTGAATTCATATTGCATGGTACCCATTCCACGGGTTTCAACTACCCAGGTTTAAGGTATTCTTCCTTCACCTAAAACATGCATGTGGAACCCAGAGTATAATCAACCGTGTGATCGGCAGACGTGTTCAGATATGTCTCAGTTTTCGTCCCCTGGTACTCGGGTGCAACATTCCAGACGCTTTACTAACACTCTCCCCACTTGGAGAGTCAGTGCCTTTAACCTCCTGTTTGGCCCAGTTTGCAATTTCTGCGGAAGATGAACAGGAATAGGGAGAACCAATGAGAGACTAGCTGAAGGTGTCTGGACGGGCAAATTTAACTCTCATTTCCCACCACGAAGAGGAATTAACCAAAGGCTCAGCGTGCCGTGCCGGAACCAGATTAGGCCCTGAAGCCATCTTGTGGTGTTGCGGCCAGGTCACAAGAAAGCAAGTTGTAGAAAGGAGCTCAGGGGCACTGTAATTCACAAACCTGCAGAGTTATAAATGACAGCTATCGTCCAAAAATATACTGAAGTAAGGATGTCTAGAGGAGTTGAAAGCGGGGCAGAATTGCAGGAAACCGATTTCAGGAGGTAGACTGGAATTGCAATGAAAGCATAGGAAAAGAGGCAGAACGTCCACAATGATGCACTTGGCCAAAAAGGGCGTATGCGTTTTTTCCTGAATATATTCAGGAAAAAACGCATACGCCCTTTTTGGCCAACCAAGCAAGCTTGCAAAGGAAATCTGCACTACAATGAAGTCTCACTTCCCCCCGGTCAAAAGGGCAATCTGAAAAAAGTGTAAAATCCAGAAAGGCAGGACAGGCCATGGAGAACTGGGAGCCTTGTTATGCTGATGGGCGGGATGTAAATTGCCAACAGACACTCGGGAGAAGTGTATGGTGTTTCCTGAAACATCTAAAAAACAAAGCAACAGAGCCTAGGGCACTTCCACTTATGGTCCTATAGCTTAGAGAAATTAAAATCAAAAAGACACAGCCACCCCAAAGTTTGGGACGGCTCTGTTTACAAGAACCTCGTTGACAGTACAAGTTAAATCGCAGAAAGTGAAAAATGGATAAAGAAGTTGTGCTATTTACGTACAAGGCAATATCACTCAGCAATGAAATCTATGTCATCACGCCCGTAGGAGCACAATGAGTGGATTCAGGTATGATGATTCTAACCGAAACAAGTCACACAGAAAAGGAAACATCATAAGATATCAGTAATACATGGAATGTAAACTTGGCTACACAGGAACTGAATTACAGAACAGAACAGGGTCTTAAATTTAGGAAACCAACTTATGCTTGCTTAAGGGGAAAGGTGAGTTGGGGTGCTGCATAAAACCAGAGATTGAAATGAGCACAGATAAAGCTCCTTAAGCCAAATATGGAATAGACAAGAGCTACTCCTTGCTCAACGAAAAGGACTCAACACCCCATATTAAACGCCTAAGAATGTACCTGACGAGTAAGTATCTTAAAACCGATGGATTGCTATGTCTCCAAAAGAGAATCAACGTGTGTACAGGAGCATAAACGCAGCAGTGATAGGATTGGAGACGTTCGGTGAGCAAATGAAGACCCTTTGAATTCGATAGCATGGTACCCATTCCACGGGTTTCAACTACCCAGGTTTAAGGTATTCTTCCTTCACCTAAAACATGCATGTGGAACCCAGAGTATAATCAACCGTGTGATCGGGAGACGTGTTCAGATATGTCTCAGTTTTCGTCCCCTGGTACTCGGGTGCAGCATTCCAGACGCTTTACTAACACTCTCCCCACTTGGAGAGTCAGTGCCTTTAACCACCTGTTTGGCCCAGTTTGCAATTTCTGCGGAAGATGAACAGGAATAGGGAGAACCAATGAGAGACTAGCTGGAGGTGTCTGGACGGGCAAATTTAACTCTCATTTCCCACCACGAAGAGGAATTAACCAAAGGCTCAGCGTGCCGTACCGGAACCAGATTAGGGCCTGAAGCCATCTTGTGGTGTTGCGGCCAGGTCACAAGAAAGCAAGTTGTAGAAAGGAGCTCAGGGGCACTGTAATTCACAAACCTGCAGAGTTATAAATGACAGCTATCGTCCAAAAATATACTGAAGTAAGAATGTCTAGAGGAGTTGAAAGCGGGGCAGAATTGCAGGAAACCGATTTCAGGAGGTAGACTGGAATTGCAATGAAAGCATAGGAAAAGAGGGAGAACATCCACAATGATGCACTTGGCCAAAAAGGGCGTAAGCGTTTTTTCCTGAATATATTCAGGAAAAAACGCATACGCCCTTTTTGGCCAACCAAGCAAGCTTGCAAAGGAAATCTGCACTACAATGAAGTCTCACTTCCCCCCGGTCAAAAGGGCCATCTGAAAAAAGTGTAAAATCCAGAAAGGCAGGACAGGCCATGGAGAACTGGGAGCCTTGTTATGCTGATGGGCGGGATGTAAATTGCCAACAGACACTCGGGAGAAGTGTATGGTGTTTCCTGAAACATCTAAAAAACAAAGCAACAGAGCCTAGGGCACTTCCACTTATGGTCCTATAGCTTAGGGAAATTAAAACCAAAAAGACACAGCCACCCCAAAGGTTGGGACGCCTCTGTTTACAAGAACCTCGTTTACCGTACAAGTTCAATATCACAGAAAGTGAAAAATGGATAAAGAACTTGTGGTACTTACGTACAATGCAGTATCACTCAGCAATGAAATCTATGTCATCAGGCCCGTAGCAGCATAATGAGTGGATTCAGGTACGATGATTCTAACTGAAATAAGTCACACAGAAAAAGAAACATCATAAGATATCAGTCATACACGGAATGTAAACTTGGCTACACAGGAACTGAATTCCAACTGGGAGCCTTGTTATGCTGATGGGCGGGATGTAAATTGCCAACAGACACTCGGGAGAAGTGTATGGTGTTTCCTGAAACATCTAAAAATCAAAGCAACAGAGCCTAGGGCACTTCCACCTATGGTCCTATAGCTTAGGGAAATTAAAATCAAAAAGACACAGCCACCCCAAAGTTTGGGACGCCTCTGTTTACAAGAACCTCGTTTACCGTACAAGTTCAATATCACAGAAAGTGAAAAATGGATAAAGAACTTGTGGTACTTACGTATAATGCAGTATCACTCAGCAATGAAATCTATGTCATCAGGCCCTTAGCAGCACAATGAGTGGATTCAGGTACGATGATTCTAACTGAAATAAGTCACACAGAAAAAGAAACATCATAAGATATCAGTAATACACGGAATGTAAACTTGGCTACACAGGAACTGAATTCCAAAACAGAACAGGGTCTCAAATTTAGAAAACCAACTTATGCTTGATTAAGGGGAAAGGTGAGTTGGGGTGCTGCATAAAACCAGAGATTGAAATGAGCACAGATAAAGTTCCTTAAGCCAAATATGGAATAGACAAGAGCTACTCCTTGCTCAACGAAATGGACTCAACAACCCATATTAAACGCCTAAGAATGTACCTGACTAGTAAGTATCTTAAAACCTATGGATTGCTATGTCTCCAAAAGAGAATCAAGTGTGTGTACAGGGGCATAAACGCAGCAGTGATAGGATTGGAGAGGTTCGGTGAGCAAATGAAGACCCTTTGAAGTCATATTGCATGGTACCCATTCCACGGGTCTCAACTCTCCAGGTTTAGGGTATTCTTCCTTCATCTAAAACATGCATGTGGAACCCAGAGTATGATCAACCGTGTGAACGGGAGACGTGTTCAAATATGTCTCAGTTTTCCTCCCCTGGTACTCGGGTGCAACATTCCAGACGCTTTACCTACACTCTCCCCACTTGGAGAGTCAGCGCCTTTAACCTCCTGTTTGGCCCAGTTTGCAATTTCTGTGGAACATGAACAGGAATAGCGAGAACAAATGAGAGACTAGCTGGAGGTGTCTGGACGGGCAAATTTAACTCTCATTTCCCACCAGGAAGAGGAATTAACCAAAGGCTCAGCATGCCGTGCCGGAACCATATTAGGGCCTGAAGCCATCCTGCGGTGTTGCGGCCAGCTCACAAGAAAGCGAGTTAAAGAAAGGAGCTCAGGGGAACTGTAATTCGCAAACCTGCAGAGTTATAAATGACAGCTATGTCCAAAAATATATCGAAATAAGGCTGCCAAGAGGACTTGAAAGCGGGGCAGAATTGCAGGAAACCGATTTCAGGAGGTAGACTGGAATTGCATTGAAAGCATAGGAAAAGAGGCAGAGCGTCCACAATGATGCACTTGGCCAGAAAGTGCGTATGCGTTTTTTCCTGAATATATTCAGGAAAAAACGCATACGCCCTTTTTGGCCAACCAAGCAAGCTTGCAAAGGAAATCTGCACTACAATGAAGTCTCACTTCCCCCCGGTCAAAAGGGCCATCTGAAAAAAGTGTAAAATCCAGAAAGGCAGGACAGGCCATGGAGAACTGCGAGCCTTGTTATACTGATGGGCGGGATGTAAATTGCCAACAGACACTCGGGAGAAGTGTATGGTGTTTCCTGAAACATCTAAAAAACAAAGCAACAGAGCCTAGGGCACTTCCACTTATGGTCCTATAGCTTAGGGAAATTAAAATCAAAAAGACAAAACCACCCCAAAGTTTGGGACGCCTCTGTTTACAAGAACCTAGTTTACAGTACAAGTACAACATCGCAGAAAGTGAAAAATGGATAAAGAAGTTGTGGTATTTACTTACAAAGCAATATCACTCAGCACTGAAATCTATGTCATCAGGCCCTTAGCAGAACAATGAGTGGATTCAGGTACGATGATCCTAACTGAAATAAGTCACACAAAAAAAGAAACATCATAAGATATCACTAATACACGGAATGTAAACTTGGCTACACAGGAACTGAATTCCAAAACAGAACAGGGTCTCAAATTTAGAAACCCAACTTATGCTTGCTTAAGGGGAAAGGTGAGTTGGGGTGCTGCATAAAACCAGAGATTGAAATGAGCACAGATAAAGTTCCTTAAGCCAAATATGGAATAGACAAGAGCTACTCCTTGCTCAACGAAATGGACCCAACACCGCATATTAGACGCCTAAGAATGTACCTGACTAGTAAGTATCTTAAAACCTATGGATTGCTATGTCTCCGAAAGAGAATCAAGCATGTGTACAGGGGCATAAACGCAGCAGTGATAGGATTGGAGAGGTTCGGTGAGCAAATGAAGACCCTTTGAAGTCATATTGCATGGTACCCATTCCACGGGTTTCATCTACCCAGGTTTAAGGTATTCTTCCTTCAGCTAAAACATGCATGTGGAACCTAGAGTATGCTCAACCATGTGATCGGGAGACGTGTTCAAATATGTCTCAGTTTTCGTACTCTGGTACTCGGGTGCAACATTCCAGACGCTTTACTAACACTCTCCCGACTTGGAGAGTCATTCCCTTTAACCTCCTGTTTGGCCCAGTTTGCAATTTCTGCGGAAGATGAACAGGAATAGCGAGAACCAATGAGAGACTAGCTGGAGGTGTCTGGACGGGCAAATTTAACTCTCATTTCCCACCAGGAAGAGGAATTAACCAAAGGCTCAGCGTGCCGTGCCGGAACCAGATTAGGGCCTGAAGCCATCCTGCGGTGTTGCGGACAGCTCACAAGAAAGCGAGTTGAAGAAAGGAGCTCAGGGGCACTGTAATTCACAAACCTGCAGAGTTATAAATGACAGCTATCATCCAAAAATATACTAAAGTAAGGCTGCCAAGAGGACTTGAAAGCGGGGCAGAATTGCAGGAAACCGATTTCAGGAGGTAGACTGGAATTGCATTGAAAGCATAGGAAAAGAGGCAGAGCGTCCACAATGATGCACTTGGCCAAAAAGGGCGTATGCGTTTTTTCCTGAATATATTCAGGAAAAAACGCATACGCCCTTTTTGGCCAACCAAGCAAGCTTGCAAAGGAAATCTGCACTACAATGAAGTCTCACTTCCCCCAGTCAAAAGGGCCATCTGAAAAAAGTGTAAAATCCAGAAAGGCAGGACAGGCCATGGAGAACTGGGAGCCTTGTTATGCTGATGGGCGGGATGTAAATTGCCAACAGACACTGGGGAGAAGTGTATGGTGTTTCCTGAAACATCTAAAAAACAAAGCAACAGAGCCTAGGGCACTTCCACTTATGGTCCTATAGTTTAGGGAAATTAAAATCAAAAAGACACAGCCACCTCAAAGTTTGGGACGCCTCTGTTTACAAGAACCTCGTTTACCGTACAAGTTCAATATCACAGAAAGTGAAAAATGGATAAAGAACTTGTGGTACTTATGTACAATGCAGTATCACTCAGCAATGAAATCTATGTCATCAGGCCCGTAGCAGCATAATGAGTGGATTCAGGTACGATGATTCTAACTAAGTCACACAGAAAAAGAAACATCATAAGATATCACTAATACACGGAATGTAAACTTGGCTACACAGGAACTGAATTCCAAAACAGAACAGGGTCTCAAATTTAGAAAACCAACTTATGCTTGCTTAAGGGGAAAGGTGAGTTGGGGTGCTGCATAAAACCAGAGATTGAAATGACCACAGATAAAGTTCCTTAAGCCAAATATGGAATACACAAGAGCTACTCCTTGCTCAACGAAATGGACTCAACACCGCATATTAAATGCCTAAGAATGTACCTGACTAGTAAGTATCTTAAAACCTATGGATTGCTATGTCTCCGAAAGAGAATCAAGCATGTGTACAGGGGCATAAACGCAGCAGTGATAGGATTGGAGAGGTTCGGTGAGCAAATGAAGACCCTTTGAAGTCATATTGCATGGTACCCATTCCACGGGTTTCAACTACCCAGGTTTAAGGTATTCTTCCTTCAGCTAAAAGATGCATGTGGAACCTAGAGTATGATGAACCATGTGATCGGGAGACGTGTTCAAATATGTGTCAGTTTTCGTACCCTGGTACTCGGGTGCAACATTCCAGACGCTTTACTAACACTCTCCTGACTTGGAGAGTCAGTCCCTTTAACCTCCTGTTTGGCCCAGTTTGCAATTTCTGCGGAAGATGAACAAAAATAACGAGAACCAATGAGAGACTACCTGGAGGTGTCTGGACGGGCAAATTTAACTCTCATTTCCCACCAGGAAGAGGAATTAACCAAAGGCTCAGCGTGCCGTGCCGGAAACAGATTAGGGCCTGAAGCCATCTTGCGGTGTTGCGGCCAGCTCAAAAGAAAACGAGTTGAAGAAAGGAGCTCAGGGGCACTGTAATTCACAAACCTGCAGAGTTATAAATGACAGCTATCGTCCAAAAATATACTGAAGTAAGGCTGCCAAGAGGACTTGAAAGCGGGGCAGAATTGCAGGAAACCGATTTCAGGAGGTAGATTGGAATTGCAATGAAAGCATAGGAAAAGAGGCAGAACGTCCACAATGATGCACTTGGCCAAAAAGGGCGTATGCGTTTTTTCCTGAATATATTCAGGAAAAAACGCATACGCCCTTTTTGGCCAACCAAGCAAGCTTGCAATGGAAAACTGCACTACAATGAAGTTTCACTTCCCCCCGGTCAAAAGGGCCATCTGAAAAAAGTGTAAAATCCAGAAAGGCAGGACAGGCCATGGAGAACTGGGAGCCTTGTTATGCTGATGCGCGGTATGGAAATTGCCAACAGACACTCGGGAGAAGTGTATGGTGTTTCCTGAAACATCTAAAAAACAAAGCAACAGAGCCTAGGGCACTTCCACTTATGGTCCTATAGCTTAGGGAAATTAAAATCAAAAAGACACAGCCACCCCAAAGTTTGGAACGGCTCTGTTTACAAGAACCTCGTTTACAGTACAAGTTCAACATCGCAGAAAGTGAAAAATGGATAAAGAAGTTCTGGTATTTACTTACAAAGCAATATCACTCAGCAATGAAATCTATGTCATCAGGCCCTTAGCAGCACAATGAGTGGATTCAGGTATGATGATTCTAACTGAAATAAGTCACACAGAAAAAGAAACATCATAAGATATCAGTAATACACGGAATGTAAACTTGGCTACACAGGAACTGAATTACAGAACAGAACAGGGTCTCAAATTTAGAAAACAAACTTATGCTTGCTTAAGGGTAAAGGTGAGTTGGGGTGCTGCATAAAACCAGAGATTGAAATGAGCACAGATAAAGTTCCTTAAGCCAAATATGGAATAGACAAGAGCTACTCCTTGCTCAACAAAATGGACTCGACACCCCATATTAAACGCCTAAGAATGTACCTGACTAGTAAGTATCTTAAAACCTATGGATTGCTATGTCTCCAAAAGAGAATCAAGCGTGTGTACAGGGGCATAAACGCAGCAGTGATAGGATTGGAGAGGTTCGGTGAGCAAATGAAGACCCTTTGAAGTCATATTGCATGGTACCCATTCCACGGGTTTCAACTACCCAGGTTTAAGGTATTCTTCCTTCAGATAAAACATGCATGTTTAACCCAGAGTATGATCAACCGTGTGAACGGGAGATGTGTTCAAATATGTCTAAGTTTTCGTACCCTGTTACTCGGGTGCAACATTCCAGACGCTTTACTAACACTCTCCCGACTTGGAGAGTCAGTCCCTTTAACCTCCTGTTTGGCCCAGTTTGCAATTTCTGCGGAAGATGAACAGGAATAGCTAGAACCAATGAGAGACTAGCTGGAGGTGTCTGGACGGGCAAATTTAACTCTCATTTCCCACCAGGAAGAGGAATTAACCAAAGGCTCAGCGTGCCGTGCCGGAACCACATTAGGGCCTGAAGCCATCCTGCGGTGTTGCGGCCAGGTCACAAGAAAGCGAGTTGAAGAAAGGAGCTCAGGGGCACTGTAATTCACAAACCTGCAGAGTTATAAATGACAGCTATCATCCAAAAATATACTGAAGTAACGCTGCCAAGAGGACTTGAAAGTGGGGCAGAATTGCAGGAAACCGATTTCAGGAGGTAGACTGGAATTGCAATGAAAGCATAGGAAAAGAGGCAGAACGTCCACAATGATGCACTTGGCCAAAAAGTGCGTATGCGTTTTTTCCTGAATATATTCAGGAAAAAACGCATACGCCCTTTTTGGCCAACCAAGCAAGCTTGCAAAGGAAATCTGCACTACAATGAAGTCTCACTTCCCCCCGGTCAAAAGGGCCATCTGAAAAAAGTGTAAAATCCAGAAAGGCAGGACAGGCCATGGAGAACTGGGAGCCTTGTTATGCTGATGGGCAGGATGTAAATTGCCACAGACACTCCGGAGAAGTGTATGGTGTTTCCTGAAACATCTAAAAAACAAAGCAACAGAGCCTAGGGCACTTCCACTTATGGTCCTATAGCTTAGGGAAATTAAAATCAAAAAGACACAGCCACCCCAAAATTTTGAACGCCTCTGTTTACAAGAACCTCGTTTACAGTACAAGTTCAACATCACAGAATGTGAAAAATGGATAAAGAAGTTGTGATATTTACTTACAAAGCAATATCACTCAGCAATGAAATCTATGTCATCAGGCCCGTAGCAGCATAATGAGTGGTTTCAGGTATGATGATTCTATCTGAAATAAGTCACAAAGAAAAGACATATCATAAGATATCACTAATACATGGAATGTAAACTTGGCTACACAGGAACTGAATTACAGAACAGAACAGGGTCTCAAATTTAGAAAACCAACTTATGCTTGCTTAAGGGTAAAGGTGAGTTGGGGTGCTGCATAAAACCAGAGATTGAAATGAGCACAGATAAAGTTCCTTAAGCCAAATATGGAATAGACAAGAGCTACTCCTTGCTCAACGAAATGGACTCAACACCGCATATTAAACGCCTAAGAATGTACCTGACTAGTAAGTATCTTAAAACCTCTGGATTGCTATGTCTCCAAAAGAGAATCCAGCATGTGTACAGGGGCATAAACGCAGCAGTGATAGGATTGGAGAGGTTCGGTGAACAAATGAAGACCCTTTGAAGTCATATTGCATGGTACCCATTCCACGGGTTTCAACTACCCAGGTTTAAGGTATTCTTCCTTCAGCTAAAACATGCATGTGGAACCTAGAATATGATGAACCATGTGATCGGGAGACGTGTTCAAATATGTCTCAGTTTTCGTACCCTGGTACTCGGGTACAACATTCCAGACGCTTTACTAACACTCTCCTGACTTGGAGAGTCAGCGCCTTTAACCTCCTGTTTGGCCCAGTTTGCAATTTCTGCGGAAGATGAACAGGAATAGCGAGAACCAATGAGAGACTAGCTGGAGGTGTCTGGACGGGCAAATTTAACTCTCATTTCCCACCAGGAAGAGGAAATAACCAAAGGCTCAGCGTGCCGTGCCGGGACCAGATTAGGGCCTGAAGCCATCCTGTGGTGTTGCGGCCAGCTCACAAGAAAGCGAGTTGAAGAAAGGAGCTCAGGGGCACGGTAATTCACAGACCTGCAGAGTTATAAATGACAGCTATCGTCCAAAAAAATACTGAAGTAAGGCTGCCAAGAGGACTTGAAAGCGGGGCAGAATTGCAGGAAACCGACTTCAGGAGGTAGACTGGAATTGCTTTGAAAGCATAGGAAAAGAGGCAGAACGTCCACAATGATGCACTTGGCCAAAAAGGGTGTATGCGTTTTTTCCTGAATATATTCAGGAAAAAACGCATACGCCCTTTTTGGCCAACCAAGCAAGCTTGCAAAGGAAATCTGCACTACAATGAAGTCTCACTTCCCCCCAGTCAAAAGGGCCATCTGAAAAAAGTGTAAAATCCAGAAAGGCAGGACAGGCCATGGAGAACTGGGAGCCTTGTTATGCTGATGGGCGTGATGGAAATTGCCAACAGACACTAGGGAGAAGTGTGTGGTGTTGCCTGAAACATCTAAAAAACAAAGCAAAAGAGCCTAGGGCACTTCCACTTATGGTCCTACAGCTTAGGGAAATTAAAATAAAAAAGACACAGCCACCCCAAAGTTTGGGACGCCTCTGTTTACAAGAACCTCGTTTACCGTACAAGTTCAATATCACAGAAAGTGAAAAATGGATAAAGTACTTGTGGTACTTACGTACAATGCAGTATCACTCAGCAATGAAATCTATGTCATCAGGCCCATAGCAGCATAATGAGTGGATTCAGGTACGATGATTCTAACTGAAATAAGTCACACAGAAAAAGAAACATCATAAGATATCACTAATACACGGAATGTAAACTTGGCTACACAGGAACTGAATTCCAAAACAGAACAGGGTCTCAAATTTAGAAAACCAACTTATGCTTGCTTAAGGGGAAAGGTGAGTTGGGGTGCTGCATAAAACCAGAGATTGAAATGAGCACAGATAAAGTTCCTTAAGCCAAATATGGAATAGACAAGAGCTACTCCTTGCTCAACGAAATGGACTCAACACCCCATATTAAACGCCTAAGAATGTACCTGACTAGTAAGTATCTTAAAACCTATGGATTGCTATGTCTCCGAAAGAGAATCAAGCATGTGTACAGGGGCATAAACGCAGCAGTGATAGGATTGGAGAGGTTCGGTGAGGAAATGAAGACCCTTTGAAGTCATATTGCATGGTACCCATTCCACGGGTCTCAACTACCCAGGTTTAAGGTATTCTTCCTTCAGCTAAAACATGCATGTGGAACCCAGAGTATGATCAACCGTGTGAACGGGAGACGTGTTCAAATATGTCTCAGTTTTCCTCCCCTGGTACTCGGGTGCAACATTCCAGACGCTTTACTAACACTCTCCCGACTTGGAGAGTCAGCGCCTTTAACCTCCTGTTTGGCCCAGTTTGCAATTTCTGCGGAAGATGAACAGAAATAGGGAGAACCAATGAGAGACTAGCTGGAGGTGTCTGGACGCGCAAATTTAACTCTCATTTCCCACCAGGAAGAGGAAATAACCAAAGGCTCAGCGTTCCGTGCCGGAACCAGATTAGGGCCTGAAGCCATCCTGCGGTGTTGCGGCCAGCTCACAAGAAAGCGAGTTGAAGAAAGGAGCTCAGGGGCACTGTAATTCACAAACCTGCAGAGTTATAAATGACAGCTATCGTCCAAAAATATACTGAAGTAAGGCTGCCAAGGTGACTTGAAAGCGGGGCAGAATTGCAGGAAACCGATTTCAGGAAGTAGACTGGAATTGCATTGAAAGCATAGGAAAAGAGGCAGAGCGTCCACAATGGTGCACTTGGCCAAAAAGGGCGTATGCGTTTTTTCCTGAATATATTCAGGAAAAAACGCATACGCCCTTTTTGGCCAACCAAGCAAGCTTGCAAAGGAAATCTGCACTACAATGAAGTCTCACTTCCCCCCGGTCAAAAGGGCCATCTGAAAAAAGTGTAAAATCCAGAAAGGCAGGACAGGCCATGGAGAACTGGGAGCCTTGTTATGCTGATGGGCGGGATGTAAATTGCCAACAGACACTCCGGAGAAGTGTATGGTGTTTCCTGAAACATCTAAAAAACAAAGCAACAGAGCCTAGGGCACTTCCACTTATGGTCCTATAGCTTAGGGAAATTAAAATCAAAAAGACACAGCCACCCCAAAGTTTGGGACGCCTCTGTTTACAAGAACCTCATTTACAGTACAAGTTCAATATCACAGAAAGTGAAAAATGGATAAAGAACATGTGGTACTTACGTACAATGCAGTATCACTCAACAATGAAATCTATGTCATCAGGCCCGTAGCAGCATAATGAGTGGATTCAGGTACGATGATTCTAACTGAAATAAGTCACACAGAAAAAGAAACATCATAAGATATCACTAATACACGGAATGTAAACTTGGCTACACAGGAACTGAATTCCAAAACAGAACAGGGTCTCAAATTTAGAAAACCAACTTATGCTTGCTTAAGGGGAAAGGTGAGTTGGGGTGCTGCATAAAACCAGAGATTGAAATGAGCACAGATAAAGTTCCTTAAGCCAAATATGGAATAGACAAGAGCTACTCATTGCTCAACGAAATGGACTCAACACCGCATATTAAACGCCTAAGAATGTACCTGACTAGAAAGTATCTTAAAACCTATGGATTGCTATGTCTCCGAAAGAGAATCAAGCATGTGTACAGGGGCATAAACGCAGCAGTGATAGGATTGGAGAGGTTCGGTGAGCAAATGAAGACCCTTTGAAGTCATATTGCATGGTACCCATTCCACGGGTTTCAACTACCCAGGTTTAAGGTATTCTTCCTTCAGCTAAAACATGCATGTGGAACCCAGAGTATGATCAACCATGTGATCAGGAGACGTGTTCAAATATGTCTCACTTTTTGTACCCTGGTACTCGGGTGCAACATTCCAGACGCTTTACTAACACTCTCCCGACTTGGAGAGTCATTCCCTTTAACCTCCTGTTTGGCCCAGTTTGCAATTTCTGCGGAAGATGAACAGGAATAGCGAGAACCAATGAGAGACTAGCTGGAGGGGTCTGGACGGGCACATTTAACTCTCATTTCCCACCAGGAATAGGAATTAACCAAAGGCTCAGCGTGCCGTGCCGGAACCAGATTAGGGCCTGAAGCCATCCTGCTGTGTTGCGGCCAGGTCACAAGAAAGTGAGTTGAAGAAAGGAGCTCAGGGGCACTGTAATTCACAAACCTGCAGAGTTACAAATGACAGCTATCGTCCAAAAATATACTGAAGTAAGGCTGCCAAGAGGACTTGAAAGCGGGGCAGAATTGCAGGAAACCGATTTCAGGAGGTAGACTGGAATTGCATTGAAAGCATAGGAAAAGAGGCAGAACGTCCACAATGATGCACTTGGCCAAAAAGGGCGTATGCGTTTTTTCCTGAATATATTCAGGAAAAAACGCATACGCCCTTTTTGGCCAACCAAGCAAGCTTGCAAAGGAAATCTGCACTACAATGAAGTCTCACTTCCCCCCGGTCAAAAGGGCCATCTGAAAAAAGTGTAAAATCCAGAAAGGCAGGACAGGCCATGGAGAAATGGGAGCCTTGTTATGCTGATGGGCGGGATGTAAATTGCCAACAGACACTTGGGAGAAGTGTATGGTGTTTCCTGAAACATCTAAAAAACAAAGCAACAGAGCCTAGGGCACTTCCACTTATGGTCCTATAGCTTAGGGAAATTAAAATCAAAAAGACACAGCCACCCCAAAGTTTGGGACGCCTCTGTTTACAAGAACCTCATTTACAGTACAAGTTCAGTATCACAGAAAGTGAAAAATGGATAAAGAACATGTGGTACTTACGTACAATGCAGTATCACTCAACAATGAAATCTATGTCATCAGGCCCGTAGCAGCATAATGAGTGGATTCAGGTACGATGATTCTAACTGAAATAAGTCACACAGAAAAAGAAACATCATAAGATATCACTAATACACGGAATGTAAACTTGGCTACACAGGAACTGAATTCCAAAACAGAACAGGGTCTCAAATTTAGAAAACCAACTTATGCTTGCTTAAGGGGAAAGGTGAGTTGGGGTGCTGCATAAAACCAGAGATTGAAATGAGCACAGATAAAGTTCCTTAAGCCAAATATGGAATAGACAAGAGCTACTCCTTGCTCAACGAAATGGACTCAACACCGCATATTAAACGCGTAAGAATGTACCTGACTAGAAAGTATCTTAAAACCTATGGATTGCTATGTCTCCGAAAGAGAATCAAGCATGTGTACAGGGGCATAAACGCAGCAGTGATAGGATTGGAGAGGTTCGGTGAGCAAATGAAGACCCTTTGAAGTCATATTGCATGGTACCCATTCCACGGGTCTCAACTCTCCAGGTTTACGGTATTCTTCCTTCAGCTAAAACATGCATGTGGAACCCAGAGTATGATCAACCGTGTGAACGGGAGACGTGTTCAAATATGTCTCAGTTTTCCTCCCCTGGTACTCGGGTGCAACATTCCAGACGCTTTACTAACACTCTCCCCACTTGGAGAGTCAGCGCCTTTAACCTCCTGTTTGGCCCAGTCTGCAATTTCTGCGGAAGATGAACAGGAATAGCGAGAACCAATGAGAGACTAGCTGGAGGTCTCTGGACGCGCAAATTTAACTCTCATTTCCCAGCAGGAAGAGGAAATAACCAAAGGCTCAGCATTCCGTGCCGGAACCAGATTAGGGCCTGAAGACATCCTGTGGTGTTGCGGCCAGCTCACAAGAAAGCGAGTTGAAGAAAGGAGCTCAGGGGCACTGTAATTCACAAACCTGCAGAGTTATAAATGACAGCTATCGTCCAAAAATATACTGAAGTAAGGCTGCCAAGAGGACTTGAAAGCGGGGCAGAATTGCAGGAAACCCATTTCACGAAGTAGACTGGAATTGCATTGAAAGCATAGGAAAAGAGGAAGAGCGTCCACAATGATGCACTTGGCCGAAAAGGGCGTATGCGTTTTTTCCTGAATATATTCAGGAAAAAACGCATACGCCCTTTTCGGCCAACCAAGCAAACTTGCAAAGGAAATCTGCACTACAATGAAGTCTCACTTCCCCCCGGTGAAACGGGCCACCTGAAAAAAGCGTAAAATCCAGAAAGGCAGGACAGGTCATGGAGAACTGGGAGCCTTGTTATGCTGATGGGCGGGATGGAAATTGCCAACAGACACTCGGGAGAAGTGTGTGGTGTTTCCTGAAACATCTAAAAAACAAAGCAACAGAGCCTAGGGCACTTCCACTTATGGTCCTACAGCTTAGGGAAATTAAAATCAAAAAGACACAGCCACCCCAAAGTTTGGGATGCCTCTGTTTACAAGAACCTTGTTTACAGTACAAGTTCAACATCGCAGAAAGTGAAAAATGGATAAAGAAGTTGTGGTATTTACTTACAAAGCAATATCACTCAGCAATGAAATCTATGTCATCAGGCCCGTAGCAGCAAAATGAGTGGATTCAGGTATGATGATTCTAACTGAAATAAGTCACACAGAAAAAGAAACATCATAAGATATCACTAATACACGGAATGTAAACTTGGCTACACAGGAACTGAATTCCAAAACAGAACAGGGTCTCAAATTTAGAAAACCAACTTATGCTTGCTTAAGGGGAAAGGTGAGTTGGGGTGCTGCATAAAACCAGAGATTGAAATGAGCACAGATAAAGTTCCTTAAGCCAAATATGGAATAGACAAGAGCTACTCCTTGCTCAACGAAATGGACTCAACACCCCATATTAAACGCCTAAGAATGTACCTGAGTAGAAAGTATCTTAAAACCTATGGATTGCTATGTCTCCGAAAGAGAATCAAGCATGTGTACAGGGGCATAAACGCAGCAGTGATAGGATTGGAGAGGTTCGGTGAGCAAATGAAGACCCTTTGAAGTCATATTGCATGGTACCCATTCCACGGGTCTCAACTCTCCAGGTTTACGGTATTCTTCCTTCAGCTAAAACATGCATGTGGAACCCAGAGTATGATCAACCGTGTGAACGGGAGACGTGTTCAAATATGTCTCAGTTTTCCTCCCCTGGTACTCGGGTGCAACATTCCAGACGCTTTACTAACACTCTCCCCACTTGGAGAGTCAGCACCTTTAACCTCCTGTTTGGCCCAGTTTGCAATTTCTACGGAAGATGAACAGGAATAGCGAGAACCAATGAGAGACTAGCTGGAGGTCTCTGGACGCGCAAATTTAACTCTCATTTCCCAGCAGGAAGAGGAAATAACCAAAGGCTCAGCATTCCGTGCCGGAACCAGATTAGGGCCTGAAGACATCCTGCGGTGTTGCGGCCAGCTCACAAGAAAGCGAGTTGAAGAAAGGAGCTCAGGGGCACTGTAATTCACAAACCTGCAGAGTTATAAATGACAGCTATCGTCCAAAAATATACTGAAGTAAGGCTGCCAAGAGGACTTGAAAGCGGGGCAGAATTGCAGGAAACCCATTTCACGAAGTAGACTGGAATTGCATTGAAAGCATAGGAAAAGAGGAAGAGCGTCCACAATGATGCACTTGGCCGAAAAGGGCGTATGCGTTTTTTCCTGAATATATTCAGGAAAAAACGCATACGCCCTTTTTGGCCAACCAAGCAAGCTTGCAAAGGAAATCTGCACTACAATGAAGTCTCACTTCCCCCCGGTAAAAAGGGCCACCTGAAAAAAGCGTAAAATCCAGAAAGGCAGGACAGGCCATGGAGAACTGGGAGCCTTGTTATGCTGATGGGCGGGATGGAAATTGCCAACAGACACTCGGGAGAAGTGTGTGGTGTTTCCTGAAACATCTAAAAAACAAAGCAACAGAGCCTACGGCACTTCCACTTATGGTCCTACAGCTTAGGGAAATTAAAATCAAAAAGACACAGCCACCCCAAAGTTTGGGATGCCTCTGTTTACAAGAACCTCGTTTACAGTACAAGTTCAACATCGCAGAAAGTGAAAAATGGATAAAGAAGTTGTGGTATTTACTTACAAAGCAATATCACTCAGCAATGAAATCTATGTCATCAGGCCCGTAGCAGCAAAATGAGTGGATTCAGGTATGATGATTCTAACTGAAATAAGTCACACAGAAAAAGAAACATCATAAGATATCACTAATACACGGAATGTAAACTTGGCTACACAGGAACTGAATTCCAAAACAGAACAGGGTCTCAAATTTAGAAAACCAACTTATGCTTGCTTAAGGGGAAAGGTGAGTTGGGGTGCTGCATAAAACCAGAGATTGAAATGAGCACAGATAAAGTTCCTTAAGCCAAATATGGAATAGACAAGAGCTACTCCTTGCTCAACGAAATGGACTCAACACCCCATATTAAACGCCTAAGAATGTACCTGAGTAGAAAGTATCTTAAAACCTATGGATTGCTATGTCTCCGAAAGAGAATCAAGCATGTGTACAGGGGCATAAACGCAGCAGTGATAGGATTGGAGAGGTTCGGTGAGCAAATGAAGACCCTTTGAAGTCATATTGCATGGTACCCATTCCACGGGTCTCAACTCTCCAGGTTTACGGTATTCTTCCTTCAGCTAAAACATGCATGTGGAACCCAGAGTATGATCAACCGTGTGAACGGGAGACGTGTTCAAATATGTCTCAGTTTTCCTCCCCTGGTACTCGGGTGCAACATTCCAGACGCTTTACTAACACTCTCCCCACTTGGAGAGTCAGCACCTTTAACCTCCTGTTTGGCCCAGTTTGCAATTTCTGCGGAAGATGAACAGGAATAGCGAGAACCAATGAGAGACTAGCTGGAGGTCTCTGGACGCGCAAATTTAACTCTCATTTCCCACCACGAAGAGGAATTAACCAAAGGCTCAGCATTCCGTGCCGGAACCAGATTAGGGCCTGAAGACATCCTGCGGTGTTGCGGCCAGCTCACAAGAAAGCGAGTTGAAGAAAGGAGCTCAGGGGCACTGTAATTCACAGACCTGCAGAGTTATAAATGACAGCTATCGTCCAAAAATATACTGAAGTAAGGCTGCCAAGAGGACTTGAAAGCGGGGCAGAATTGCAGGAAACCCATTTCACGAAGTAGACTGGAATTGCATTGAAAGCATATGAAAAGAGGAAGAGCGTCCACAATGATGCACTTGGCCGAAAAGGGCGTATGCGTTTTTTCCTGAATATATTCAGGAAAAAACGCATACGCCCTTTTTGGCCAACCAAGCAAGCTTGCAAAGGAAATCTGCACTACAATGAAGTCTCACTTCCCCCCGGTCAAATGGGCCATCTGAAAAAAGCGTAAAATCCAGAAAGGCAGGACAGGCCATGGAGAACTGGGAGCCTTGTTATGCTGATGGGCGGGATGTAAATTGCCAACAGACACTCGGGAGAAGTGTATGGTGTTTCCTGAAACATCTAAAAAACAAAGCAACAGAGCCTAGGGCACTTCCACTTATGGTCCTATAGCTTAGGGAAATTAAAATCAAAAAGACACAGCCACCCCAAAGTTTGGGACGCCTCTGTTTACAAGAACCTCGTTTACAGTACAAGTTCAGTATCACAGAAAGTGAAAAATGGATAAAGAACATGTGGTACTTACGTACAATGCAGTATCACTCAACAATGAAATCTATGTCATCAGGCTCATAGCAGCATAATGAGTGGATTCAGGTATGATGATTCTAACTGAAATAAGTCACACAGAAAAAGAAACATCATAAGATATCAGTCATACACGGAATGTAAACTTGGCTATACAGGAACTGAATTCCAAAACAGAACAGGGTCTCAAATTTAGAAAACCAACTTATGCTTGCTTAAGGGGAAAGGTGAGTTGGGGTGCTGCATAAAACCAGAGATTGAAATGAGCACAGATAAAGTTCCTTAAGCCAAATATGGAATAGACAAGAGCTACTCCTTGCTCAACGAAATGGACTCAACACCGCATATTAAACGCCTAAGAATGTACCTGACTAGAAATTATCTTAAAACCTATGGATTGCTATGTCTCCGAAAGAGAATCAAGCATGTGTACAGGGGCATAATCGCAGCAGTGATAGGATTGGAGAGGTTCGGTGAGCAAATGAAGACCCTTTGAAGTCATATTGCATGGTACCCATTCCACGGGTTTCAAATACCCAGGTTTAAGGTATTCTTCCTTCAGCTAAAACATGCATGTGGAACCCAGAGTATGATCAACCATGTGATCGGGAGACGTGTTCAAATATGTCTCACTTTTTGTACCCTGGTACTCGAGTGCAACATTCCAGACGCTTTACTAACACTCTCCCGACTTGGAGAGTCATTCCCTTTAACCTCCTGTTTGGCCCAGTTTGCAATTTCTGCGGAAGATGAACAGGAATAGCGAGAACCAATGAGAGACTAGCTGGAGGTGTCTGGACGGGCAAATTTAACTCTGATTTCCCACCAGGAAGAGGAAATAACGAAAGGCTCAGCGTGCCGTGCCGGAACCAGATTAGGGCCTGAAGCCATCCTGTGGTGTTGCGGCCAGCTCAAAAGAAAGCGAGTTGAAGAAAGGAGCTCAGGGGCACGGTAATTCACAGACCTGCAGAGTTATAAATGACAGCTATCGTCCAAAAAAATACTGAAGTAAGGCTGCCAAGAGGACTTGAAAGCGGGGCAGAATTGCAGGAAACCGACTTCAGGAGGTAGACTGGAATTGCTTTGAAAGCATAGGAAAAGAGGCAGAACGTCCACAATGATGCACTTGGCCAAAAAGGGTGTATGCGTTTTTTCCTGAATATATTCAGGAAAAAACGCATACGCCCTTTTTGGCCAACCAAGCAAGCTTGCAAAGGAAATCTGCACTACAATGAAGTCTCACTTCCCCCCAGTCAAAAGGGCCATCCGAAAAAAGTGTAAAATCCAGAAAGGCAGGACAGGCCATGGAGAACTGGGAGCCTTGTTATGCTGATGGGCGGGATGGAAATTGCCAACAGACACTAGGGAGAAGTGTGTGGTGTTGCCTGAAACATCTAAAAAACAAAGCAACAGAGCCTAGGGCACTTCCACTTATGGTCCTACAGCTTAGGGAAATTAAAATCAAAAAGACACAGCCACCCCAAAGTTTGGGACGCCTCTGTTTACAAGAACCTCGTTTACCGTACAAGTTCAATATCACAGAAAGTGAAAAATGGATAAAGAACTTGTGGTACTTACGTACAATGCAGTATCACTCAGCAATGAAATCTATGTCATCAGGCCCGTAGAAGCATAATGAGTGGATTCAGGTACGATGATTCTAACTGAAATAAGTCACACAGAAAAAGAAACATCATAAGATATCACTAATACACGGAATGTAAACTTGGCTACACAGGAACTGAATTCCAAAACAGAACAGGGTCTCAAATTTAGAAAACCAACTTATGCTTGCTTAAGGGGAAAGGTGAGTTGGGGTGCTGCATAAAACCAGAGATTGAAATGAGCACAGATAAAGTTCCTTAAGCCAAATATGGAATAGACAAGAGCTACTCCTTGCTCAACGAAATGGACTCAACACCCCATATTAAACGCCTAAGAATGTACCTGACTAGTAAGTATCTTAAAACCTATGGATTGCTATGTCTCCGAAAGAGAATCAAGCATGTGTACAGGGGCATAAACGCAGCAGTGATAGGATTGGAGAGGTTCGGTGAGGAAATGAAGACCCTTTGAAGTCATATTGCATGGTACCCATTCCACGGGTCTCAACTACCCAGGTTTAAGGTATTCTTCCTTCAGCTAAAACATGCATGTGGAACCCAGAGTATGATCAACCGTGTGAACGGGAGACGTGTTCAAATATGTCTCAGTTTTCCTCCCCTGGTACTCGGGTGCAACATTCCAGACGCTTTACTAACACTCTCCCGACTTGGAGAGTCAGCGCCTTTAACATCCTGTTTGGCCCAGTTTGCAATTTCTGCGGAAGATGAACAGAAATAGGGAGAACCAATGAGAGACTAGCTGGAGGTGTCTGGACGCGCAAATTTAACTCTCATTTCCCACCAGGAAGAGGAAATAACCAAAGGCTCAGCGTTCCGTGCCGGAACCAGATTAGGGCCTGAAGCCATCCTGCGGTGTTGCGGCCAGCTCACAAGAAAGCGAGTTGAAGAAAGGAGCTCAGGGGCACTGTAATTCACAAACCTGCAGAGTTATAAATGACAGCTATCGTCCAAAAATATACTGAAGTAAGGCTGCCAAGGTGACTTGAAAGCGGGGCAGAATTGCAGGAAACCGATTTCAGGAAGTAGACTGGAATTGCATTGAAAGCATAGGAAAAGAGGCAGAGCGTCCACAATGGTGCACTTGGCCAAAAAGGGCGTATGCGTTTTTTCCTGAATATATTCAGGAAAAAACGCATACGCCCTTTTTGGCCAACCAAGCAAGCTTGCAAAGGAAATCTGCACTACAATGAAGTCTCACTTCCCCCCGGTCAAAAGGGCCATCTGAAAAAAGTGTAAAATCCAGAAAGGCAGGACAGGCCATGGAGAACTGGGAGCCTTGTTATGCTGATGGGCGGGATGTAAATTGCCAACAGACACTCCGGAGAAGTGTATGGTGTTTCCTGAAACATCTAAAAAACAAAGCAACAGAGCCTAGGGCACTTCCACTTATGGTCCTATAGCTTAGGGAAATTAAAATCAAAAAGACACAGCCACCCCAAAGTTTGGGACGCCTCTGTTTACAAGAACCTCATTTACAGTACAAGTTCAATATCACAGAAAGTGAAAAATGGATAAAGAACATGTGGTACTTACGTACAATGCAGTATCACTCAACAATGAAATCTATGTCATCAGGCCCGTAGCAGCATAATGAGTGGATTCAGGTACGATGATTCTAACTGAAATAAGTCACACAGAAAAAGAAACATCATAAGATATCACTAATACACGGAATGTAAACTTGGCTACACAGGAACTGAATTCCAAAACAGAACAGGGTCTCAAATTTAGAAAACCAACTTATGCTTGCTTAAGGGGAAAGGTGAGTTGGGGTGCTGCATAAAACCAGAGATTGAAATGAGCACAGATAAAGTTCCTTAAGCCAAATATGGAATAGACAAGAGCTACTCATTGCTCAACGAAATGGACTCAACACCGCATATTAAACGCCTAAGAATGTACCTGACTAGAAAGTATCTTAAAACCTATGGATTGCTATGTCTCCGAAAGAGAATCAAGCATGTGTACAGGGGCATAAACGCAGCAGTGATAGGATTGGAGAGGTTCGGTGAGCAAATGAAGACCCTTTGAAGTCATATTGCATGGTACCCATTCCACGGGTTTCAACTACCCAGGTTTAAGGTATTCTTCCTTCAGCTAAAACATGCATGTGGAACCCAGAGTATGATCAACCATGTGATCAGGAGACGTGTTCAAATATGTCTCACTTTTTGTACCCTGGTACTCGGGTGCAACATTCCAGACGCTTTACTAACACTCTCCCGACTTGGAGAGTCATTCCCTTTAACCTCCTGTTTGGCCCAGTTTGCAATTTCTGCGGAAGATGAACAGGAATAGCGAGAACCAATGAGAGACTAGCTGGAGGGGTCTGGACGGTCACATTTAACTCTCATTTCCCACCAGGAATAGGAATTAACCAAAGGCTCAGCGTGCCGTGCCGGAACCAGATTAGGGCCTGAAGCCATCCTGCTGTGTTGCGGCCAGGTCACAAGAAAGTGAGTTGAAGAAAGGAGCTCAGGGGCACTGTAATTCACAAACCTGCAGAGTTATAAATGACAGCTATCGTCCAAAAATATACTGAAGTAAGGCTGCCAAGAGGACTTGAAAGCGGGGCAGAATTGCAGGAAACCCATTTCACGAAGTAGACTGGAATTGCATTGAAAGCATAGGAAAAGAGGAAGAGCGTCCACAATGATGCACTTGGCCGAAAAGGGCGTATGCGTTTTTTCCTGAATATATTCAGGAAAAAACGCATACGCCCTTTTCGGCCAACCAAGCAAACTTGCAAAGGAAATCTGCACTACAATGAAGTCTCACTTCCCCCCGGTGAAACGGGCCACCTGAAAAAAGCGTAAAATCCAGAAAGGCAGGACAGGCCATGGAGAACTGGGAGCCTTGTTATGCTGATGGGCGGGATGGAAATTGCCAACAGACACTCGGGAGAAGTGTGTGGTGTTTCCTGAAACATCTAAAAAACAAAGCAACAGAGCCTAGGGCACTTCCACTTATGGTCCTACAGCTTAGGGAAATTAAAATCAAAAAGACACAGCCACCCCAAAGTTTGGGATGCCTCTGTTTACAAGAACCTTGTTTACAGTACAAGTTCAACATCGCAGAAAGTGAAAAATGGATAAAGAAGTTGTGGTATTTACTTACAAAGCAATATCACTCAGCAATGAAATCTATGTCATCAGGCCCGTAGCAGCAAAATGAGTGGATTCAGGTATGATGATTCTAACTGAAATAAGTCACACAGAAAAAGAAACATCATAAGATATCACTAATACACGGAATGTAAACTTGGCTACACAGGAACTGAATTCCAAAACAGAACAGGGTCTCAAATTTAGAAAACCAACTTATGCTTGCTTAAGGGGAAAGGTGAGTTGGGGTGCTGCATAAAACCAGAGATTGAAATGAGCACAGATAAAGTTCCTTAAGCCAAATATGGAATAGACAAGAGCTACTCCTTGCTCAACGAAATGGACTCAACACCCCATATTAAACGCCTAAGAATGTACCTGAGTAGAAAGTATCTTAAAACCTATGGATTGCTATGTCTCCGAAAGAGAATCAAGCATGTGTACAGGGGCATAAACGCAGCAGTGATAGGATTGGAGAGGTTCGGTGAGCAAATGAAGACCCTTTGAAGTCATATTGCATGGTACCCATTCCACGGGTCTCAACTCTCCAGGTTTACGGTATTCTTCCTTCAGCTAAAACATGCATGTGGAACCCAGAGTATGATCAACCGTGTGAACGGGAGACGTGTTCAAATATGTCTCAGTTTTCCTCCCCTGGTACTCGGGTGCAACATTCCAGACGCTTTACTAACACTCTCCCCACTTGGAGAGTCAGCACCTTTAACCTCCTGTTTGGCCCAGTTTGCAATTTCTACGGAAGATGAACAGGAATAGCGAGAACCAATGAGAGACTAGCTGGAGGTCTCTGGACGCGCAAATTTAACTCTCATTTCCCAGCAGGAAGAGGAAATAACCAAAGGCTCAGCATTCCGTGCCGGAACCAGATTAGGGCCTGAAGACATCCTGCGGTGTTGCGGCCAGCTCACAAGAAAGCGAGTTGAAGAAAGGAGCTCAGGGGCACTGTAATTCACAAACCTGCAGAGTTATAAATGACAGCTATCGTCCAAAAATATACTGAAGTAAGGCTGCCAAGAGGACTTGAAAGCGGGGCAGAATTGCAGGAAACCCATTTCACGAAGTAGACTGGAATTGCATTGAAAGCATAGGAAAAGAGGAAGAGCGTCCACAATGATGCACTTGGCCGAAAAGGGCGTATGCGTTTTTTCCTGAATATATTCAGGAAAAAACGCATACGCCCTTTTTGGCCAACCAAGCAAGCTTGCAAAGGAAATCTGCACTACAATGAAGTCTCACTTCCCCCCGGTAAAAAGGGCCACCTGAAAAAAGCGTAAAATCCAGAAAGGCAGGACAGGCCATGGAGAACTGGGAGCCTTGTTATGCTGATGGGCGGGATGGAAATTGCCAACAGACACTCGGGAGAAGTGTGTGGTGTTTCCTGAAACATCTAAAAAACAAAGCAACAGAGCCTACGGCACTTCCACTTATGGTCCTACAGCTTAGGGAAATTAAAATCAAAAAGACACAGCCACCCCAAAGTTTGGGATGCCTCTGTTTACAAGAACCTCGTTTACAGTACAAGTTCAACATCGCAGAAAGTGAAAAATGGATAAAGAAGTTGTGGTATTTACTTACAAAGCAATATCACTCAGCAATGAAATCTATGTCATCAGGCCCGTAGCAGCAAAATGAGTGGATTCAGGTATGATGATTCTAACTGAAATAAGTCACACAGAAAAAGAAACATCATAAGATATCACTAATACACGGAATGTAAACTTGGCTACACAGGAACTGAATTCCAAAACAGAACAGGGTCTCAAATTTAGAAAACCAACTTATGCTTGCTTAAGGGGAAAGGTGAGTTGGGGTGCTGCATAAAACCAGAGATTGAAATGAGCACAGATAAAGTTCCTTAAGCCAAATATGGAATAGACAAGAGCTACTCCTTGCTCAACGAAATGGACTCAACACCCCATATTAAACGCCTAAGAATGTACCTGAGTAGAAAGTATCTTAAAACCTATGGATTGCTATGTCTCCGAAAGAGAATCAAGCATGTGTACAGGGGCATAAACGCAGCAGTGATAGGATTGGAGAGGTTCGGTGAGCAAATGAAGACCCTTTGAAGTCATATTGCATGGTACCCATTCCACGGGTCTCAACTCTCCAGGTTTACGGTATTCTTCCTTCAGCTAAAACATGCATGTGGAACCCAGAGTATGATCAACCGTGTGAACGGGAGACGTGTTCAAATATGTCTCAGTTTTCCTCCCCTGGTACTCGGGTGCAACATTCCAGACGCTTTACTAACACTCTCCCCACTTGGAGAGTCAGCACCTTTAACCTCCTGTTTGGCCCAGTTTGCAATTTCTGCAGAAGATGAACAGGAATAGCGAGAACCAATGAGAGACTAGCTGGAGGTCTCTGGACGCGCAAATTTAACTCTCATTTCCCAGCAGGAAGAGGAAATAACCAAAGGCTCAGCATTCCGTGCCGGAACCAGATTAGGGCCTGAAGACATCCTGCGGTGTTGCGGCCAGCTCACAAGAAAGCGAGTTGAAGAAAGGAGCTCAGGGGCACTGTAATTCACAGACCTGCAGAGTTATAAATGACAGCTATCGTCCAAAAATATACTGAAGTAAGGCTGCCAAGAGGACTTGAAAGCGGGGCAGAATTGCAGGAAACCCATTTCACGAAGTAGACTGGAATTGCATTGAAAGCATATGAAAAGAGGAAGAGCGTCCACAATGATGCACTTGGCCGAAAAGGGCGTATGCGTTTTTTCCTGAATATATTCAGGAAAAAACGCATACGCCCTTTTTGGCCAACCAAGCAAGCTTGCAAAGGAAATCTGCACTACAATGAAGTCTCACTTCCCCCCGGTCAAATGGGCCATCTGAAAAAAGCGTAAAATCCAGAAAGGCAGGACAGGCCATGGAGAACTGGGAGCCTTGTTATGCTGATGGGCGGGATGGAAATTGCCAACAGACACTCGGGAGAAGTGTATGGTGTTTCCTGAAACATCTAAAAAACAAAGCAACAGAGCCTAGGGCACTTCCACTTATGGTCCTATAGCTTAGGGAAATTAAAATCAAAAAGACACAGCCACCCCAAAGTTTGGGACGCCTCTGTTTACAAGAACCTCGTTTACAGTACAAGTTCAGTATCACAGAAAGTGAAAAATGGATAAAGAACATGTGGTACTTACGTACAATGCAGTATCACTCAACAATGAAATCTATGTCATCAGGCTCATAGCAGCATAATGAGTGGATTCAGGTATGATGATTCTAACTGAAATAAGTCACACAGAAAAAGAAACATCATAAGATATCAGTCATACACGGAATGTAAACTTGGCTATACAGGAACTGAATTCCAAAACAGAACAGGGTCTCAAATTTAGAAAACCAACTTATGCTTGCTTAAGGGGAAAGGTGAGTTGGGGTGCTGCATAAAACCAGAGATTGAAATGAGCACAGATAAAGTTCCTTAAGCCAAATATGGAATAGACAAGAGCTACTCCTTGCTCAACGAAATGGACTCAACACCGCATATTAAACGCCTAAGAATGTACCTGACTAGAAATTATCTTAAAACCTATGGATTGCTATGTCTCCGAAAGAGAATCAAGCATGTGTACAGGGGCATAATCGCAGCAGTGATAGGATTGGAGAGGTTCGGTGAGCAAATGAAGACCCTTTGAAGTCATATTGCATGGTACCCATTCCACGGGTTTCAAATACCCAGGTTTAAGGTATTCTTCCTTCAGCTAAAACATGCATGTGGAACCCAGAGTATGATCAACCATGTGATCGGGAGACGTGTTCAAATATGTCTCACTTTTTGTACCCTGGTACTCGAGTGCAACATTCCAGACGCTTTACTAACACTCTCCCGACTTGGAGAGTCATTCCCTTTAACCTCCTGTTTGGCCCAGTTTGCAATTTCTGCGGAAGATGAACAGGAATAGCGAGAACCAATGAGAGACTAGCTGGAGGTGTCTGGACGGGCAAATTTAACTCTGATTTCCCACCAGGAAGAGGAAATAACGAAAGGCTCAGCGTGCCGTGCCGGAACCAGATTAGGGCCTGAAGCCATCCTGTGGTGTTGCGGCCAGCTCACAAGAAAGCGAGTTGAAGAAAGGAGCTCAGGGGCACTGTAATTCACAGACCTGCAGAGTTATAAATGACAGCTATCGTCCAAAAATATACTGAAGTAAGGCTGCCAAGAGGACTTGAAAGCGGGGCAGAATTGCAGGAAACCCATTTCACGAAGTAGACTGGAATTGCATTGAAAGCATATGAAAAGAGGAAGAGCGTCCACAATGATGCACTTGGCCGAAAAGGGCGTATGCGTTTTTTCCTGAATATATTCAGGAAAAAACGCATACGCCCTTTTTGGCCAACCAAGCAAGCTTGCAAAGGAAATCTGCACTACAATGAAGTCTCACTTCCCCCCGGTCAAATGGGCCATCTGAAAAAAGCGTAAAATCCAGAAAGGCAGGACAGGCCATGGAGAACTGGGAGCCTTGTTATGCTGATGGGCGGGATGGAAATTGCCAACAGACACTCGGGAGAAGTGTATGGTGTTTCCTGAAACATCTAAAAAACAAAGCAACAGAGCCTAGGGCACTTCCACTTATGGTCCTATAGCTTAGGGAAATTAAAATCAAAAAGACACAGCCACCCCAAAGTTTGGGACGCCTCTGTTTACAAGAACCTCGTTTACAGTACAAGTTCAGTATCACAGAAAGTGAAAAATGGATAAAGAACATGTGGTACTTACGTACAATGCAGTATCACTCAACAATGAAATCTATGTCATCAGGCTCATAGCAGCATAATGAGTGGATTCAGGTATGATGATTCTAACTGAAATAAGTCACACAGAAAAAGAAACATCATAAGATATCAGTCATACACGGAATGTAAACTTGGCTATACAGGAACTGAATTCCAAAACAGAACAGGGTCTCAAATTTAGAAAACCAACTTATGCTTGCTTAAGGGGAAAGGTGAGTTGGGGTGCTGCATAAAACCAGAGATTGAAATGAGCACAGATAAAGTTCCTTAAGCCAAATATGGAATAGACAAGAGCTACTCCTTGCTCAACGAAATGGACTCAACACCGCATATTAAACGCCTAAGAATGTACCTGACTAGAAATTATCTTAAAACCTATGGATTGCTATGTCTCCGAAAGAGAATCAAGCATGTGTACAGGGGCATAATCGCAGCAGTGATAGGATTGGAGAGGTTCGGTGAGCAAATGAAGACCCTTTGAAGTCATATTGCATGGTACCCATTCCACGGGTTTCAAATACCCAGGTTTAAGGTATTCTTCCTTCAGCTAAAACATGCATGTGGAACCCAGAGTATGATCAACCATGTGATCGGGAGACGTGTTCAAATATGTCTCACTTTTTGTACCCTGGTACTCGAGTGCAACATTCCAGACGCTTTACTAACACTCTCCCGACTTGGAGAGTCATTCCCTTTAACCTCCTGTTTGGCCCAGTTTGCAATTTCTGCGGAAGATGAACAGGAATAGCGAGAACCAATGAGAGACTAGCTGGAGGTGTCTGGACGGGCAAATTTAACTCTGATTTCCCACCAGGAAGAGGAAATAACGAAAGGCTCAGCGTGCCGTGCCGGAACCAGATTAGGGCCTGAAGCCATCCTGTGGTGTTGCGGCCAGCTCAAAAGAAAGCGAGTTGAAGAAAGGAGCTCAGGGGCACGGTAATTCACAGACCTGCAGAGTTATAAATGACAGCTATCGTCCAAAAAAATACTGAAGTAAGGCTGCCAAGAGGACTTGAAAGCGGGGCAGAATTGCAGGAAACCGACTTCAGGAGGTAGACTGGAATTGCTTTGAAAGCATAGGAAAAGAGGCAGAACGTCCACAATGATGCACTTGGCCAAAAAGGGTGTATGCGTTTTTTCCTGAATATATTCAGGAAAAAACGCATACGCCCTTTTTGGCCAACCAAGCAAGCTTGCAAAGGAAATCTGCACTACAATGAAGTCTCACTTCCCCCCAGTCAAAAGGGCCATCCGAAAAAAGTGTAAAATCCAGAAAGGCAGGACAGGCCATGGAGAACTGGGAGCCTTGTTATGCTGATGGGCGGGATGGAAATTGCCAACAGACACTAGGGAGAAGTGTGTGGTGTTGCCTGAAACATCTAAAAAACAAAGCAACAGAGCCTAGGGCACTTCCACTTATGGTCCTACAGCTTAGGGAAATTAAAATCAAAAAGACACAGCCACCCCAAAGTTTGGGACGCCTCTGTTTACAAGAACCTCGTTTACCGTACAAGTTCAATATCACAGAAAGTGAAAAATGGATAAAGAACTTGTGGTACTTACGTACAATGCAGTATCACTCAGCAATGAAATCTATGTCATCAGGCCCGTAGAAGCATAATGAGTGGATTCAGGTACGATGATTCTAACTGAAATAAGTCACACAGAAAAAGAAACATCATAAGATATCACTAATACACGGAATGTAAACTTGGCTACACAGGAACTGAATTCCAAAACAGAACAGGGTCTCAAATTTAGAAAACCAACTTATGCTTGCTTAAGGGGAAAGGTGAGTTGGGGTGCTGCATAAAACCAGAGATTGAAATGAGCACAGATAAAGTTCCTTAAGCCAAATATGGAATAGACAAGAGCTACTCCTTGCTCAACGAAATGGACTCAACACCCCATATTAAACGCCTAAGAATGTACCTGACTAGTAAGTATCTTAAAACCTATGGATTGCTATGTCTCCGAAAGAGAATCAAGCATGTGTACAGGGGCATAAACGCAGCAGTGATAGGATTGGAGAGGTTCGGTGAGGAAATGAAGACCCTTTGAAGTCATATTGCATGGTACCCATTCCACGGGTCTCAACTACCCAGGTTTAAGGTATTCTTCCTTCAGCTAAAACATGCATGTGGAACCCAGAGTATGATCAACCGTGTGAACGGGAGACGTGTTCAAATATGTCTCAGTTTTCCTCCCCTGGTACTCGGGTGCAACATTCCAGACGCTTTACTAACACTCTCCCGACTTGGAGAGTCAGCGCCTTTAACATCCTGTTTGGCCCAGTTTGCAATTTCTGCGGAAGATGAACAGAAATAGGGAGAACCAATGAGAGACTAGCTGGAGGTGTCTGGACGCGCAAATTTAACTCTCATTTCCCACCAGGAAGAGGAAATAACCAAAGGCTCAGCGTTCCGTGCCGGAACCAGATTAGGGCCTGAAGCCATCCTGCGGTGTTGCGGCCAGCTCACAAGAAAGCGAGTTGAAGAAAGGAGCTCAGGGGCACTGTAATTCACAAACCTGCAGAGTTATAAATGACAGCTATCGTCCAAAAATATACTGAAGTAAGGCTGCCAAGGTGACTTGAAAGCGGGGCAGAATTGCAGGAAACCGATTTCAGGAAGTAGACTGGAATTGCATTGAAAGCATAGGAAAAGAGGCAGAGCGTCCACAATGGTGCACTTGGCCAAAAAGGGCGTATGCGTTTTTTCCTGAATATATTCAGGAAAAAACGCATACGCCCTTTTTGGCCAACCAAGCAAGCTTGCAAAGGAAATCTGCACTACAATGAAGTCTCACTTCCCCCCGGTCAAAAGGGCCATCTGAAAAAAGTGTAAAATCCAGAAAGGCAGGACAGGCCATGGAGAACTGGGAGCCTTGTTATGCTGATGGGCGGGATGTAAATTGCCAACAGACACTCCGGAGAAGTGTATGGTGTTTCCTGAAACATCTAAAAAACAAAGCAACAGAGCCTAGGGCACTTCCACTTATGGTCCTATAGCTTAGGGAAATTAAAATCAAAAAGACACAGCCACCCCAAAGTTTGGGACGCCTCTGTTTACAAGAACCTCATTTACAGTACAAGTTCAATATCACAGAAAGTGAAAAATGGATAAAGAACATGTGGTACTTACGTACAATGCAGTATCACTCAACAATGAAATCTATGTCATCAGGCCCGTAGCAGCATAATGAGTGGATTCAGGTACGATGATTCTAACTGAAATAAGTCACACAGAAAAAGAAACATCATAAGATATCACTAATACACGGAATGTAAACTTGGCTACACAGGAACTGAATTCCAAAACAGAACAGGGTCTCAAATTTAGAAAACCAACTTATGCTTGCTTAAGGGGAAAGGTGAGTTGGGGTGCTGCATAAAACCAGAGATTGAAATGAGCACAGATAAAGTTCCTTAAGCCAAATATGGAATAGACAAGAGCTACTCCTTGCTCAACGAAATGGACTCAACACCGCATATTAAACGCCTAAGAATGTACCTGACTAGAAAGTATCTTAAAACCTATGGATTGCTATGTCTCCGAAAGAGAATCAAGCATGTGTACAGGGGCATAAACGCAGCAGTGATAGGATTGGAGAGGTTCGGTGAGCAAATGAAGACCCTTTGAAGTCATATTGCATGGTACCCATTCCACGGGTTTCAACTACCCAGGTTTAAGGTATTCTTCCTTCAGCTAAAACATGCATGTGGAACCCAGAGTATGATCAACCATGTGATCAGGAGACGTGTTCAAATATGTCTCACTTTTTGTACCCTGGTACTCGGGTGCAACATTCCAGACGCTTTACTAACACTCTCCCGACTTGGAGAGTCATTCCCTTTAACCTCCTGTTTGGCCCAGTTTGCAATTTCTGCGGAAGATGAACAGGAATAGCGAGAACCAATGAGAGACTAGCTGGAGGGGTCTGGACGGGCACATTTAACTCTCATTTCCCACCAGGAATAGGAATTAACCAAAGGCTCAGCGTGCCGTGCCGGAACCAGATTAGGGCCTGAAGCCATCCTGCGGTGTTGCGGCCAGCTCACAAGAAAGCGAGTTGAAGAAAGGAGCTCAGGGGCACTGTAATTCACAAACCTGCAGAGTTACAAATGACAGCTATCGTCCAAAAATATACTGAAGTAAGGCTGCCAAGAGGACTTGAAAGCGGGGCAGAATTGCAGGAAACCGATTTCAGGAGGTAGACTGGAATTGCATTGAAAGCATAGGAAAAGAGGCAGAACGTCCACAATGATGCACTTGGCCAAAAAGGGCGTATGCGTTTTTTCCTGAATATATTCAGGAAAAAACGCATACGCCCTTTTTGGCCAACCAAGCAAGCTTGCAAAGGAAATCTGCACTACAATGAAGTCTCACTTCCCCCCGGTCAAAAGGGCCATCTGAAAAAAGTGTAAAATCCAGAAAGGCAGGACAGGCCATGGAGAAATGGGAGCCTTGTTATGCTGATGGGCGGGATGTAAATTGCCAACAGACACTCGGGAGAAGTGTATGGTGTTTCCTGAAACATCTAAAAAACAAAGCAACAGAGCCTAGGGCACTTCCACTTATGGTCCTATAGCTTAGGGAAATTAAAATCAAAAAGACACAGCCACCCCAAAGTTTGGGACGCCTCTGTTTACAAGAACCTCATTTACAGTACAAGTTCAGTATCACAGAAAGTGAAAAATGGATAAAGAACATGTGGTACTTACGTACAATGCAGTATCACTCAACAATGAAATCTATGTCATCAGGCCCGTAGCAGCATAATGAGTGGATTCAGGTACGATGATTCTAACTGAAATAAGTCACACAGAAAAAGAAACATCATAAGATATCAGTCATACACGGAATGTAAACTTGGCTACACAGGAACTGAATTCCAAAACAGAACAGGGTCTCAAATTTAGAAAACCAACTTATGCTTGCTTAAGGGGAAAGGTGAGTTGGGGTGCTGAATGAAACCAGAGATTGAAATGAGCACAGATAAAGTTCCTTAAGCCAAATATGGAATAGACAAGAGCTACTCCTTGCTCAACGAAATGGACTCAACACCGCATATTAAACGCCTAAGAATGTACCTGACTAGAAAGTATCTTAAAACCTATGGATTGCTATGTCTCCGAAAGAGAATCAAGCATGTGTACAGGGGCATAAATGCAGCAGTGATAGGATTGGAGAGGTTCGGTGAGCAAATGAAGACCCTTTGAAGTCATATTGCATGGTACCCATTCCACGGGTCTCAACTCTCCAGGTTTACGGTATTCTTCCTTCAGCTAAAACATGCATGTGGAACCCAGAGTATGATCAACCGTGTGAACGGGAGACGTGTTCAAATATGTCTCAGTTTTCCTCCCCTGGTACTCGGGTGCAACATTCCAGACGCTTTACTAACACTCTCCCCACTTGGAGAGTCAGCGCCTTTAACCTCCTGTTTGGCCCAGTTTGCAATTTCTGCGGAAGATGAACAGGAATAGCGAGAACCAATGAGAGACTAGCTGGAGGTCTCTGGACGCGCAAATTTAACTCTCATTTCCCAGCAGGAAGAGGAAATAACCAAAGGCTCAGCATTCCGTGCCGGAACCAGATTAGGGCCTGAAGACATCCTGCGGTGTTGCGGCCAGCTCACAAGAAAGCGAGTTGAAGAAAGGAGCTCAGGGGCACTGTAATTCACAAACCTGCAGAGTTATAAATGACAGCTATCGTCCAAAAATATACTGAAGTAAGGCTGCCAAGAGGACTTGAAAGCGGGGCAGAATTGCAGGAAACCCATTTCACGAAGTAGACTGGAATTGCATTGAAAGCATAGGAAAAGAGGAAGAGCGTCCACAATGATGCACTTGGCCGAAAAGGGCGTATGCGTTTTTTCCTGAATATATTCAGGAAAAAACGCATACGCCCTTTTTGGCCAACCAAGCAAGCTTGCAAAGGAAATCTGCACTACAATGAAGTCTCACTTCCCCCCGGTGAAACGGGCCACCTGAAAAAAGCGTAAAATCCAGAAAGGCAGGACAGGCCATGGAGAACTGGGAGCCTTGTTATGCTGATGGGCGGGATGGAAATTGCCAACAGACACTCGGGAGAAGTGTGTGGTGTTTCCTGAAACATCTAAAAAACAAAGCAACAGAGCCTAGGGCACTTCCACTTATGGTCCTACAGCTTAGGGAAATTAAAATCAAAAAGACACAGCCACCCCAAAGTTTGGGATGCCTCTGTTTACAAGAACCTCGTTTACAGTACAAGTTCAACATCGCAGAAAGTGAAAAATGGATAAAGAAGTTGTGGTATTTACTTACAAAGCAATATCACTCAGCAATGAAATCTATGTCATCAGGCCCGTAGCAGCACAATGAGTGGATTCAGGTATGATGATTCTAACTGAAATAAGTCACACAGAAAAAGAAACATCATAAGATATCACTAATACACGGAATGTAAACTTGGCTACACAGGAACTGAATTCCAAAACAGAACAGGGTCTCAAATTTAGAAAACCAACTTATGCTTGCTTAAGGGGAAAGGTGAGTTGGGGTGCTGCATAAAACCAGAGATTGAAATGAGCACAGATAAAGTTCCTTAAGCCAAATATGGAATAGACAAGAGCTACTCCTTGCTCAACGAAATGGACTCAACACCCCATATTAAACGCCTAAGAATGTACCTGAGTAGAAAGTATCTTAAAACCTATGGATTGCTATGTCTCCGAAAGAGAATCAAGCATGTGTACAGGGGAATAAACGCAGCAGTGATAGGATTGGAGAGGTTCGGTGAGCAAATGAAGACCCTTTGAAGTCATATTGCATGGTACCCATTCCACGGGTCTCAACTCTCCAGGTTTACGGTATTCTTCCTTCAGCTAAAACATGCATGTGGAACCCAGAGTATGATCAACCATGTGATCGGGAGACGTGTTCAAATATGTCTCACTTTTTGTACCCTGGTACTCGAGTGCAACATTCCAGACGCTTTACTAACACTCTCCCGACTTGGAGAGTCATTCCCTTTAACCTCCTGTTTGGCCCAGTTTGCAATTTCTGCGGAAGATGAACAGGAATAGCGAGAACCAATGAGAGACTAGCTGGAGGTGTCTGGACGCGCAAATTTAACTCTCATTTCCCACCAGGAAGAGGAAATAACCAAAGGCTCAGCGTGCCGTGCCGGGACAAGGTTAGGGCCTGAAGCCATCCTGTGGTGTTGCGGCCAGCTCACAAGAAAGTGAGTTGAAGAAAGGAGCTCAGGGGCACTGTAATTCACAGACCTGCAGAGTTATAAATGACAGCTATCGTCCAAAAATATACTGAAGTAAGGCTGCCAAGAGGACTTGAAAGCGGGGCAGAATTGCAGGAAACCGACCTCAGGAGGTAGACTGGAATTGCTTTTAAAGTATATGAAAAGAGGCAGAACGTCCACAATGATGCACTTGGCCAAAAAGGGCGTATGCGTTTTTTCCTGAATATATTCAGGAAAAAACGCATACGCCCTTTTTGGCCAACCAAGCAAGCTTGCAAAGGAAATCGGCACTACAATGAAGTCTCACTTCCCCCCGGTCAAAAGGGCCATCTGGAAAAAGTGTAAAATCCAGAAAGGCAGGACAGGCCATGGAGAACTGGGAGCCTTGTTATGCTGATGGGCGGGATGGAAATTGCCAACAGACACTCGGGAGAAGTGTATGGAGTTTCCTGAAACATCTAAAAAACAAAGCAACAGAGGCTAGGGCACTTCCACTTATGGTCCTATAGCTTAGGGAAATTAAAATCAAAAAGACACAGCCACCCCAAAGTTTGGGACGCCTCTGTTTACAAGAACCTCGTTTACCGTACAAGTTCAATATCACAGAAAGTGAAAAATGGATAAAGAACTTGTGGTACTTACGTGCAATGCAGTATCACTCAGCAATGAAATCTATGTCATCAGGTCCATAGCAGCATAATGAGTGGATTCAGGTACGATGATTCTAACTGAAATAAGTCACACAGAAAAAGAAACATCATAATATATCACTAATACACGGAATGTAAACTTGGCTACACAGGAACTGAATTCCAAAACAGAACAGGGTCTCAAATTTAGAAAACCAACTTATGCTTGCTTAAGGGGAAAGGTGAGTTGGGGTGCTGCATAAAACCAGAGATTGAAATGAGCACAGATAAAGTTCCTTAAGCCAAATATGGAATAGACAAGAGCTACTCCTTGCTCAACGAAATGGACTCAACACCCCATATTAAACGCCTAAGAATGTACCTGACTAGAAAGTATCTTAAAACCTATGGAATGTTATGTCTCCGAAAGAGAATCAAGCATGTGTACAGGGGCATAAACGCAGCAGTGATAGGATTGGAGAGGTTCGGTGAGCAAATGAAGACCCTTTGAAGTCATATTGCATGGTACCCATTCCACGGGTCTCAACTCTCCAGCTTTAAGGTATTCTTCCTTCAGCTAAAACATGCATGTGGAACCCAGAGTATGATCAACCGTGTGAACGGGAGACGTGTTCAAATATGTCTCAGTTTTCCTCCCCTGGTACTAGGGTGCAACATTCCAGATGCTTTACTAACACTCACCCCACTTGGAGAGTCAGTCCCTTTAACCTCCTGTTTGGCCCAGTTTGCAATTTCTGCGGAAGATGAACAGGAATAGGGAGAACCAATGAGAGACTAGCTGGAGGTGTCTGGACGGGCAAATTTAACTCTCATTTCCCACCAGGAAGAGGAATTAACCAAAGGCTCAGCGTACCGTGCCGGAACCAGATTAGGGCCTGAAGCCATCCTGCGGTGTTGCGGCCAGGTCACAAGAAAGCAAGTTGAAGAAAGGAGCTCAGGGGCACTGTAATTCACAAACCTGCAGAGTTATAAATGACAGCTATCGTCCAAAAATATACTGAAGTAAGGCTGCCAAGAGGACTTGAAAGCGGGGCAGAATTGCAGGAAACCGATTTCAGGAGGTAGACTGGAATTGCATTGAAAGCATAGGAAAAGAGGCAGAACGTCCACAATGATGCACTTGGCCAAAAAGGGCGTATGCGTTTTTTCCTGAATATATTCAGGAAAAAACGCATACGCCCTTTTTGGCCAACCAAGCAAGCTTGCAAAGGAAATCTGCACTACAATGAAGTCTCACTTCCCCCCGGTCAAAAGGGCCATCTGAAAAAAGTGTAAAATCCAGAAAGGCAGGACAGGCCATGGAGAACTGGGAGCCTTGTTATGCTAATGGGCGGGATATGAATTGCCAACAGACACTGGGGAGAAGTGTATGGTGTTTCCTGAAACATCTAAAAAACAAAGCAACAGAGCCTAGGGCACTTCCACTTATGGTCCTATAGCTTAGGGAAATTAAAATCAAAAAGACACAGCCACCCCAAAGTTTGGGACGCCTCTGTTTACAAGAACCTCGTTTACGGTACAAGTTCAATATCACAGAAAGTGAAAAATGGTTAAAGAACTTGTGGTACTTACGTACAATGCAGTATCACTCAGCAATGAAATCTATGTCATCAGGCCCATAGCAGCATAATGAGTGGATTCAGGTACGATGATTCTAACGGAAATAAGTCACACAGAAAAAGAAACATCATAAGATATCACTAATACACGGATGTAAACTTGGCTACACAGGAACTGAATTCCAAAACAGAACAGGGTCTCAAATTTAGAAAACCAACTTATGCTTGCTTAAGGGGAAAGGTGAGTTGGGGTGCTGCATAAAACCAGAGATTGAAATGAGCACAGATAAAGTTCCTTAAGCCAAATATGGAATAGACAAGAGCTACTCCTTGCTCAACGAAATGGACTCAACACCCCATATTAAACGCTTAAGAATGTACCTGACTAGTAAGTATCTTAAAACCTATGGATTGCTATGTCTCCAAAAGAGAATGAAGCGTGTGTACAGGGGCATAAACGCAGCAGTGATAGGATTGGAGAGGTTCGGTGAGCAAATGAAGACCCTTTAAAGTCATATTGCATTGTACCCATTACACGGGTCTCAACTCTCCAGGTTTAAGGTATTCTTCCTTCAGCTAAAACATGCATGTGGAACCCAGAGTATGATCAACCATGTGAACGGGAGACGTGTTCAAATATGTCTCAGTTTTCCTCCCCTGGTACTCGGGTGCAACATTCCAGACGCTTTACTAACACTCTCCACACTTGGAGAGTCAGCGCCTTTAACCTCCTGTTTGGCCCAGTTTGCAATTTCTGCGGAAGATGAACAGGAACAGGGAGAACCAATGAGAGACTAGCTGGAGGTTTCTGGACGGGCAAATTTAACTCTCATTTCCCACCAGGAAGAGTAATTAACCAAAGACTCAGCGTGCCGTGCCGGAACCAGATTAGGGCCTGAAGCCATCCTGCGGTGTTGCGGCCAGCTCACAAGAAAGCGAGTTGAAGAAAGGAGCTCAGGGGCACTGTAATTCACAAACCTGCAGAGTTATAAATGACAGCTATCGTCCAAAAATATACTGAAGTAAGGCTGCCAAGGTGACTTGAAAGCGGGGCAGAATTGCAGGAAACCGATTTCAGGAGGTAGACTGGAATTGCATTGAAAGCATAGGAAAAGAGGCAGAACGTCCACAATGATGCACTTGGCCAAAAAGGGCGTATGCGTTTTTTCCTGAATATATTCAGGAAAAAACGCATACGCCCTTTTTGGCCAACCAAGCAAGCTTGCAAAGGAAATCTGCACTACAATGAAGTCTCACTTCCCCCCGGTCAAAAGGGCCATCTGAAAAAAGTGTAAAATCCAGAAAGGCAGGACAGGCCATGGAGAACTGGGAGCCTTGTTATGCTGATGGGCGGGATGTAAATTGCCCACAGACACTCGGGAGAAGTGTATGGTGTTTCCTGAAACATCTAAAAAACAAAGCAACAGAGCCTAGGGCACTTCCACTTATGGTCCTATAGTTTAGGGAAATTAAAATCAAAAAGACACAGCCACCCCAAAGTTTGGGACGCCTCTGTCTACAAGAACCTCGTTTACGGTACAAGTTCAATATCACAGAAAGTGAAAAATGGTTAAAGAACTTGTGGTACTTACGTACAATGCAGTATCACTCAGCAATGAAAATTATGTCATCAGGCCCATAGCAGCATAATGAGTGGATTCAGGTACGATGATTCTAACGGAAATAAGTCACACAGAAAAAGAAACATCATAAGATATCACTAATACACGGATGTAAACTTGGCTACACAGGAACTGAATTCCAAAACAGAACAGGGTCTCAAATTTAGAAAACCAACTTATGCTTGCTTAAGGGGAAAGGTGAGTTCGGGTGCTGCATAAAACCAGAGATTGAAATGAGCACAGATAAAGTTCCTTAAGCCAAATATGGAATAGACAAGAGCTACTCCTTGCTCAACGAAATGGACTCAACACCCCATATTAAACGCCTAAGAATGTACCTGACTAGTAAGTATCTTAAAACCTATGGATTGCTATGTCTCCAAAAGAGAATCAAGCGTGTGTACAGGGGCATAAACGCAGCAGTGATAGGATTGGAGAGGTTCGGTGAGCAAATGAAGACCCTTTGAAGTCATATTGCATGGTACCCATTCCACGGGTCTCAACTCTCCAGGTTTAAGGTATTCTTCCTTCAGCTAAAACATGCATGTGGAACCCAGAGTATGATCAACCGTGTGAACGGGAGACGTGTTCATATATGTCTCAGTTTTCCTCCCCTGGTACTCAGGTGCAACATTCCAGACGCTTTACTAACACTCTCCCCACTTGGAGAGTCAGCGCCTTTAACCTCCTGTTTGGCCCAGTTTGCAATTTCTACGGAAGATGAACAGGAATAGGGAGAACCAATGAGAGACTAGCTGGAGGTGTCTGGACGGGCAAATTTAACTCTGATTTCCCACCAGGAAGAGGAAATAACGAAAGGCTCAGCGTGCCGTGCCGGAACCAGATTAGGGCCTGAAGCCATCCTGTGGTGTTGCGGCCAGCTCAAAAGAAAGCGAGTTGAAGAAAGGAGCTCAGGGGCACTGTAATTCACAAACCTGCAGAGTTATAAATGACAGCTATCGTCCAAAAATATACTGAAGTAAGGCTGCCAAGAGGACTTGAAAGCGGGGCAGAATTGCAGGAAACCGATTTCAGGAGGTAGACTGGAATTACATTGAAAGCATAGGAAAAGAGGCAGAACGTCCACAATGATGCACTTGGCCAAAAAGGGCGTATGCGTTTTTTCCTGAATATATTCAGGAAAAAACGCATACGCCCTTTTTGGCCAACCAAGCAAGCTTGCAAAGGAAATCTGCACTACAATGAAGTCTCACTTCCCCCCGGTCAAAAGGGCCATCTGAAAAAAGTGTAAAATCCAGAAAGGCAGGACAGGCCATGGAGAACTGGGAGCCTTGTTATGCTGATGGGCGGGATGTAAATTGCCAACAGACACTCCGGAGAAGTGTATGGTGTTTCCTGAAACATCTAAAAAACAAAGCAACAGAGCCTAGGGCACTTCCACTTATGGTCCTATAGCTTAGGAAAATTAAAATCAAAAAGACACAGCCACCCCAAAGTTTGGAACAACTCTGTTTACAAGAACCTCGTTTACAGTACAAGTTCAACATCGCAGAAAGTGAAAAATGGATAAAGAAGTTGTGGTATTTACTTACAAAGCAATATCACTCAGCAATGAAATCTATGTCATCAGGCCCTTAGCAGCACAATGAGTGGATTCAGGTATGATGATTGTAACTGAAATAAGTCACACAGAAAAAGAAACATCATAAGATATCAGTAATACACGGAATGTAAACTTGGCTACACAGGAACTGAATTACAGAACAGAACAGGGTCTCAAATTTAGAAAACCAACTTATGCTTGCTTAAGGGTAAAGGTGAGTTGGGGTGCTGCATAAAACCAGAGATTGAAATGAGCACAAATAAAGTTCCTTAAGCCAAATATGGAATAGACAAGAGCTACTCCTTGCTAACGAAATGGACTCAACACCCCATATTAAACGCCTAAGAATGTACCTGACTAGTAAGTGTCTTAAAACCTATGGATTGCTATGTCTCCAAAAGAGAATCAAGCATGTGTACAGGGGCATAAACGCAGCAGTGATAGGATTGGAGAGGTTCGGTGAGCAAATGAAGACCCTTTGAAGTCATATTGCATGGTACCCATTCCATGGGTTTCAACTACCCAGGTTTAAGGTATTCTTCCTTTAGCTAAAACATGCATGTGGAACCTAGAGCATGATCAACCATGTGATCGGGAGACGTGTTCAAATATGTCTCAGTTTTCGTACCTGGTACTCGGGTGCAACATTCCAGACGCTTTACTAACACTCTCCCGACTTGGAGAGTCAGCCCCTTTAACCTCCTGTTTGGCCCAGTTTGTAATTTCTGCGGAAGATGAACAGGAATAGCGAGAACCAATGAGAGACTACCTGGAGGTGTCTGGACGGGCAAATTTAACTCTCATTTCCCACCAGGAAGAGCAATTAAGCAAAGGCTCAGCGTGCCATGCCAGAACCAGATTAGGGCCTGAAGCCATCCTGCGGTGTTGCGGCCAGCTCACAAGAAAGCGAGTTGAAGAAAGGAGCTCAGGGGCACTGTAATTCACAAACCTGCAGAGTTATAAATGACAGCTATCGTCCAAAAATATACTGAAGTAAGTTTGCCAAGAGGACTTGAAAGCGGGGCAGAATTGCAGGAAACCGATTTCAGGAGGTAGACTGGAATTGCATTGAAAGCATAGGAAAAGAGGCAGAACGTCCACAATGATGCACTTGGCCAAAAAGGGCGTATGCGTTTTTTCCTGAATATATTCAGGAAAAAACGCATACGCCCTTTTTGGCCAACCAAGCAAGCTTGCAAAGGAAATCTGCACTACAATGAAGTCTCACTTCCCCCCGGTCAAAAGGGCCATCTGAAAAAAGTGTAAAATCCAGAAAGGCAGGACAGGCCATGGAGAACTGGGAGCCTTGTTATGCTGATGGGCGGGATGTAAATTGCCAACAGACACTCCGGAGAAGTGTATGGTGTTTCCTGAAACATCTAAAAAACAAAGCAACAGAGCCTAGGGCACTTCCACTTATGGTCCTATAGCTTAGGAAAATTAAAATCAAAAAGACACAGCCACCCCAAAGTTTGGAACAGCTCTGTTTACAAGAACCTCGTTTACAGTACAAGTTCAACATCGCAGAAAGTGAAAAATGGATAAAGAAGTTGTGGTATTTACTTACAAAGCAATATCACTCAGCAATGAAATCTATGTCATCAGGCCCTTAGCAGCACAATGAGTGGATTCAGGTATGATGATTGTAACTGAAATAAGTCACACAGAAAAAGAAACATCATAAGATATCAGTAATACACGGAATGTAAACTTGGCTACACAGGAACTGAATTACAGAACAGAACAGGGTCTCAAATTTAGAAAACCAACTTATGCTTGCTTAAGGGTAAAGGTGAGTTGGGGTGCTGCATAAAACCAGAGATTGAAATGAGCACAAATAAAGTTCCTTAAGCCAAATATGGAATAGACAAGAGCTACTCCTTGCTAACGAAATGGACTCAACACCCCATATTAAACGCCTAAGAATGTACCTGACTAGTAAGTGTCTTAAAACCTATGGATTGCTATGTCTCCAAAAGAGAATCAAGCATGTGTACAGGGGCATAAACGCAGCAGTGATAGGATTGGAGAGGTTCGGTGAGCAAATGAAGACCCTTTGAAGTCATATTGCATGGTACCCATTCCATGGGTTTCAACTACCCAGGTTTAAGGTATTCTTCCTTTAGCTAAAACATGCATGTGGAACCTAGAGCATGATCAACCATGTGATCGGGAGACGTGTTCAAATATGTCTCAGTTTTCGTACCTGGTACTCGGGTGCAACATTCCAGACGCTTTACTAACACTCTCCCGACTTGGAGAGTCAGCCCCTTTAACCTCCTGTTTGGCCCAGTTTGTAATTTCTGCGGAAGATGAACAGGAATAGCGAGAACCAATGAGAGACTACCTGGAGGTGTCTGGACGGGCAAATTTAACTCTCATTTCCCACCAGGAAGAGCAATTAAGCAAAGGCTCAGCGTGCCATGCCAGAACCAGATTAGGGCCTGAAGCCATCCTGCGGTGTTGCGGCCAGCTCACAAGAAAGCGAGTTGAAGAAAGGAGCTCAGGGGCACTGTAATTCACAAACCTGCAGAGTTATAAATGACAGCTATCGTCCAAAAATATACTGAAGTAAGTTTGCCAAGAGGACTTGAAAGCGGGGCAGAATTGCAGGAAACCGATTTCAGGAGGTAGACTGGAATTGCATTGAAAGCATAGGAAAAGAGGCAGAACGTCCACAATGATGCACTTGGCCAAAAAGGGCGTATGCGTTTTTTCCTGAATATATTCAGGAAAAAACGCATACGCCCTTCTTGGCCAACCAAGCAAACTTGCAAAGGAAATCTGCACTACAATGAAGTCTCACTTCCCCCCGGTCAAAAGGGCCATCTGAAAAAAGTGTAAAATCCAGAAAGGCAGGACAGGCCATGGAGAACTGGGAGCCTTGTTATGCTGATGGGCGGGATGTAAATTGCCAACAGACACTCGGGAGAAGTGTATGGTGTTTCCTGAAACATCTAAGAAACAAAGCAACAGAGCCTAGGGCATTTCCACTTATGGTCCTATAGCTTAGGAATATTAAAATCAAAAAGACACAGCCACCCCAAAGTTTGGAATGGCTCTGTTTACAAGAACCTCGTTTACAGTACAAGTTCAACATCGCAGAAAGTGAAAAATGGATAAAGAATTTGTGGTATTTACTTACAAAGCAATATCACTCAGCAATGAAATCTATGTCATCAGGCCATTAGCAGCACAATGAGTGGATTCAGATATGATGATTCTAACTGAAATAAGTCACACAGAAAAAGAAACATCATAAGATATCAGTAATACACGGAATGTAAACTTGGCTACACAGGAACTGAATTACAGAACAGAACAGGGTCTCAAATTTAGAAAACCAACTTATGCTTGCTTAAGGGTAAAGGTGAGTTGGGGTGCTGCATAAAACCAGAGATTGAAATGAGCACAGATAAAGTTCCTTAAGCCAAATATGGAATAGACAAGAGCTACTCCTTGCTAACCAAATGGATTCAACACCCCATATTAAACGCCTAAGAATGTACCTGACTAGTAAGTGTCTTAAAACCTATGGATTGCTATGTCTCCAAAAGAGAATCAAGCATGTGTACAGGGGCATAAACGCAGCAGCGATAGGATTGGAGAGGTTCGGTGAGCAAATGAAGACCCTTTGAAGTCATATTGCATGGTACCCATTACATGGGTCTCAACTCTCCAGGTTTAAGGTATTCTTCCTTCAGCTAAAACATGCATGTGGAACCCAGAGTATGATCAACCATGTGAACGGGAGACGTGTTCAAATATGTCTCAGTTTTCGTACCCTGGTACTCGGGTGCAACATTCCAGACGCTTTACTAACACTCTCCCCACTTGGAGAGTCAGCGCCTTTAACCTCCTGTTTGGCCCAGTTTGCAATTTCTGCGGAAGATGAACAGGAATAGGGAGAACCAATGAGAGACTAGCTGGAGGTGTCTGGACGGGCAAATTTAACTCTCATTTCCCACCAGGAAGAGCAATTTACCAAAGGCTCAGCGTGCCGTGCCGGAACCAGATTAGGGCCTGAAGCCATCCTGCGGTATTGTGGCCAGCTCACAAGAAAGCGAGTTGAAGAAAGGAGCTCAGGGGCACTGTAATTCATAAACCTGCAGAGTTATAAATGACAGCTATCGTCCAAAAATATACTGAAGTAAGGCTGCCAAGAGGACTTGAAAACGGGGCAGAATTGCAGGAAACCGATTTCAGGAGGTAGACTGGAATTGCATTGAAAGCATAGGAAAAGAGGCAGAACGTCCACAATGATGCACTTGGCCAAAAAGGGCGTATGCGTTTTTTCCTGAATATATTCAGGAAAAAACGCATACGCCCTTTTTGGCCAACCAAGCAAGCTTGCAAAGGAAATCTGCACTACAATGAAGTCTCACTTCCCCCCGGTCAAAAGGGCCATCTGAAAAAAGTGTAAAATCCAGAAAGGCAGGACAGGCCATGGAGAACTGGGAGCCTTGTTATGCTGATGGGCGGGATGTAAATTGCCAACAGACACTCGGGAGAAGTGTATGGTGTTTCCTGAAACATCTAAGAATCAAAGCAACAGAGCCTAGGGCACTTCCACTTATGGTCCTATAGCTTAGGAATATTAAAATCAAAACGACACAGCCACCTCAAAGTTTGGGACGCCTCTGTTTAAAAGAACTTCATTTACCGTACAAGTTCAATATCACAGAAAGTGAAAAATGGATAAAGAACTTGTGGTACTTACATACAATGCAGTATCACTCAGCAATGAAATCTATGTCATCAGGCCCGTAGCAGCATAATGAGTGGATTCAGGTACGATGATTCTAACTGAAATAAGTCACACAGAAAAAGAAACATCATAAGATATCACTAATACACGGAATGTAAACTTGGCTACACAGGAACTGAATTCCAAAGCAGAACAAGGTCTCAAATTTAGAAAACCAACTTATGCTTGCTTAAGGGGAAAGGTGAGTTGGGGTGCTGCATAAAATCAGAGATTGAAATGAGCACAGATAAAGTTCCTTAAGCCAAATATTAAATAGACAAGAGCTACTCCTTTTTCAAAGAAATGGACTCAACACCCCATATTAAACGCCTAAGAATGTACCTGACTAGTAAGTATCTTAAAACATATGGATTGCTATGTCTCCAAAAGAGAATCAAGCGTGTGTACAGGGGCATAAACACAGCAGTGATAGGATTGGAGAGGTTCGGTGAGCAAATGAAGACCCTTTGAAGTCATATTGCATGGTACCCATTCCACGGGTCTCAACTCTCCAGGTTTAAGTTATTCTTCCTTCAGCTAAAACATGCATGTGGAACCGAGAGTATGATCAACCATGTGAACGGGAGATGTGTTCAAATATGTCTCAGATTTCCTCCCCTGGTACTCGGGTGCAACATTCCACACGCTTTACTAACACTCTCCCCACTTGGAGAGTCAGCGCCATTAACCTCCTGTTTGGCCGAGTTTGCAATTTCTGCGGAAGATGAACAGGAATAGGGAGAACCAATGAGAGACTAGCTGGAGGTGTCTGGACGGGCAAATTTAACTCTCATTTCCCACCAGGAAGAGGAAATAACCAAAGGCTCAGCGTGCCGTGCCGGAACCAGATTAGGGCCTGAAGCCATCCTGCGGTGTTGCGGCCAGCTCAAAAGAAAGCGAGTTGAAGAAAGGAGCTCAGGGGCACTGTAATTCACAAACCTGCAGAGTTATAAATGACAGCTATCGTCCAAAAATATACTGAAGTAAGGCTGCCAAGAGGACTTGAAAGCGGGGCAGAATTGCAGGAAACCGATTTCAGGAGGTAGACTGGAATTGCATTGAAAGCATAGGAAAAGAGGCAGAACGTCCACAATGATGCACTTGGCCAAAAAGGGCGTATGCGTTTTTTCCTGAATATATTCAGGAAAAAACGCATACGCCCTTTTTGGCCAACCAAGCAAGCTTGCAAAGGAAATCTGCACTACAATGAAGTCTCACTTCCCCCCGGTCAAAAGGGCCATCTGAAAAAAGTGTAAAATCCAGAAAGGCAGGACAGGCCATGGAGAAATGGGAGCCTTGTTATGCTGATGGGCGGGATGTAAATTGCCAACAGACACTCAGGAGAAGTGTATGGTGTTTCCTGAAACATCTAAAAAACAAAGCAACAGAGCCTAGGGCTCTTGCACTTATGGTCCTATAGCTTAGGGAAATTAAAATGAAAAAGACACAGCCACCCCAAAGTTTGGGACGCCTCTGTTTACAAGAACCTCGTTTACAGTACAAGTTCAACATCGCACAAAGTGAAAAGTGGATAAAGAAGTTGTGGTATTTACTTACAAAACAATATCACTCAGCAATGAAATCTATGTCATCAGGCCCGTAGCATCATAATGAGTGGATTCAGGTACGATGATTCTAACTGAAATAAGTCACACAGAAATAGAAACATCATAAGATATCACTAATACATGGAATGTAAACTTGGCTACACAGGAACTGAATTCCAAAACAGAACAGGGTCTCAAATTTAGAAACCCAACTTATGCTTGCTTAAGGGGAAAGGTGAGTTGGGGTGCTGCATAAAACCAGAGATTGAAATGACCACAGATAAAGTTCCTTAAGCCAAATATGGAATAGACAAGAGCTACTCCTTGTTCAACGAAATGGACTCAACACCCCATATTAAACGCTTAAGAATGTACCTGACTAGTAAGTATCTTAAAACCTATGGATTGCTATGTCTCCAAAAGAGAATCAAGCGTGTGTACAGGGGCATAAACGCAGCAGTGATAGGATTGGAGAGGTTCGGTGAGCAAATGAAGACCCTTTGAAGTCATATTGCATGGTACCCATTCCACGGGTCTCAACTCTCCAGGTTTAAGGTATTCTTCCTTCAGCTAAAACATGCATGTGGAACCCAGAGTATGATCAACCATGTGAACGGGAGATGTGTTCAAATATGTCTCAGTTTTCCTCCCCTGGTACTCGGGTGCAACATTCCAGACGCTTTACTAACACTCTCCCCACTTGGAGAGTCAGCACCTTTAACCTCCTGTTTGGCCCAGTTTGCAATTTCTGCAGAAGATGAACAGGAATAGGGAGAACCAATGAGAGACTAGCTGGAGGTGTCTGGACGGGCAAATTTAACTCTCATTTCCCACCAGGAAGAGGAAATAACCAAAGGCTCAGCGTGCCGTGCCGGAACCAGATTAGGGCCTAAAGCCATCCTGCGGTGTTGCGGCCAGCTCAAAAGAAAGCAAGTTGAAGAAAGGAGCTCAGGGGCACTGTAATTCACAAACCTGCAGAGTTATAAATGACAGCTATCGTCCAAAAATATACTGAAGTAAGGCTGCCAAGAGGACTTGAAAGCGGGGCAGAATTGCAGGAAACCGATTTCAGGAGGTAGACTGAAATTGCATTGAAAGCATAGGAAAAGAGGCAGAACGTCCACAATGATGCACTTGGCCAAAAAGGGCGTATGCGTTTTTTCCTGAATATATTCAGGAAAAAACGCATACGCCCTTTTTGGCCAACCAAGCAAGCTTGCAAAGGAAATCTGCACTACAATGAAGTCTCACTTCCCCCCGGTCAAAAGGGCCATCTGAAAAAAGTGTAAAATCCAGAAAGGCAGGACAGGCCATGGAGAACTGGGAGCCTTGTTATTCTGATGGGCGGGATGTAAATTGCCAACAGACACTAGGGAGAAGTGTATGGTGTTTCCTGAAACATCTAAAAAACAAAGCAACAGAGCCTAGGGCACTTCCACTTATGGTCCTATAGCTTCGGGAAATTAAAATCAAAAAGACACAGCCACCCCAAAGTTTCGGACGCCTATGTTTACAAGAACCTCGTTTACAGTACAAGTTCAACATCGCAGAAAGTGAAAAATGGATAAAGAAGTTGTGGTCTTTACTTACAAAGCAATATCACTCAGCAATGAAATCTATGTCACCAGGCACTTAGCAGCACAATGAGTGGATTCAGGTATGATGATTCTAACTGAAATAAGTCACACAGAAAAAGAAACATCATAAGATATCAGTAATACACGGAATATAAACTTGGCTACACAGGAACTGTATTATAGAACAGAACAGGGTCTCAAATTTAGAAAACCAACTTATGCTTGCTTAAGGGGAAAGGTGAGTTGGGGTGCTGCATAAAACCAGAGATTGAAATGAGCACAGATAAAGTTCCTTAAGCCAAATATGGAATAGACAAGAGCTACTCCTTGCTCAGCGAAATGGACTCAACACCCCATATTAAACGCCTAAGAATGTACCTGACTAGTAAGTATCTTAAAACCTATGGATTGCTATGTCTCCGAAAGAGAATCAAGCATGTGTACAGGGGCATAAACGCAGCAGTGATAGAATTGGAGAGGTTCGGTGAGCAAATGAAGACCCTTTGAAGTCATATTGCATGGTACCCATTCCACGGGTTTCAACTACCCTGGTTTAAGGTATTCTTCCTTCAGCTAAAACATGCATGTGGAACCTAGAGTATGATCAACCCTGTGATCAGGAGACGTGTTCAAATATGTCTCAGTTTTCGTACCCTGGTACTCGGGTGCAACATTCCAGACGCTTTACTAACACTCTCCCGACTTGGAGAGTCAGTCCCTTTAACCTCTTGTTTGGCCCAGTTTGCAATTTCTGCGGAAGATGAACAGGAATCGCGAGAACCAATGAGAGACTAGCTGGAGGTGTCTGGACGGGCAAATTTAACTCTCATTCCCCACCAGGAAGAGGAAATAACCAAAGGCTCAGCGTGCCGTGCCCGAACCAGATTAGGGCCTGAAGCCATCCTGCGGTGTTGCGGCCAGCTCACAAGAAAGCGAGTTGAAGAAAGGAGCTCAGGGGCACTGTAATTCACAAACCTGCAGAGTTATAAATGACAGCTATCGTCCAAAAATAGACTGAAGTAAGGCTGCCAAGAGGACTTGAAAGCGGGGCAGAATTGCAGGAAACCGATTTCAGGAGGTAGACTGGAATTGCATTGAAAGCATAGGAAAAGAGGCAGAACGTCCACAATGATGCACTTGGCCAAAAAGGGCGTATGCGTTTTTTCCTGAATATATTCAGGAAAAAACGCATACGCCCTTCTTGGCCAACCAAGCAAACTTGCAAAGGAAATCTGCACTACAATGAAGTCTCACTTCCCCCCGGTCAAAAGGGCCATCTGAAAAAAGTGTAAAATCCAGAAAGGCAGGACAGGCCATGGAGAACTGGGAGCCTTGTTATGCTGATGGGCGGGATGTAAATTGCCAACAGACACTCGGGAGAAGTGTATGGTGTTTCCTGAAACATCTAAGAAACAAAGCAACAGAGCCTAGGGCATTTCCACTTATGGTCCTATAGCTTAGGAATATTAAAATCAAAAAGACACAGCCACCCCAAAGTTTGGAATGGCTCTGTTTACAAGAACCTCGTTTACAGTACAAGTTCAACATCGCAGAAAGTGAAAAATGGATAAAGAATTTGTGGTATTTACTTACAAAGCAATATCACTCAGCAATGAAATCTATGTCATCAGGCCATTAGCAGCACAATGAGTGGATTCAGATATGATGATTCTAACTGAAATAAGTCACACAGAAAAAGAAACATCATAAGATATCAGTAATACACGGAATGTAAACTTGGCTACACAGGAACTGAATTACAGAACAGAACAGGGTCTCAAATTTAGAAAACCAACTTATGCTTGCTTAAGGGTAAAGGTGAGTTGGGGTGCTGCATAAAACCAGAGATTGAAATGAGCACAGATAAAGTTCCTTAAGCCAAATATGGAATAGACAAGAGCTACTCCTTGCTAACCAAATGGACTCAACACCCCATATTAAACGCCTAAGAATGTACCTGACTAGTAAGTGTCTTAAAACCTATGGATTGCTATGTCTCCAAAAGAGAATCAAGCATGTGTACAGGGGCATAAACGCAGCAGCGATAGGATTGGAGAGGTTCGGTGAGCAAATGAAGACCCTTTGAAGTCATATTGCATGGTACCCATTACATGGGTCTCAACTCTCCAGGTTTAAGGTATTCTTCCTTCAGCTAAAACATGCATGTGGAACCCAGAGTATGATCAACCATGTGAACGGGAGACGTGTTCAAATATGTCTCAGTTTTCGTACCCTGGTACTCGGGTGCAACATTCCAGACGCTTTACTAACACTCTCCCCACTTGGAGAGTCAGCGCCTTTAACCTCCTGTTTGGCCCAGTTTGCAATTTCTGCGGAAGATGAACAGGAATAGGGAGAACCAATGAGAGACTAGCTGGAGGTGTCTGGACGGGCAAATTTAACTCTCATTTCCCACCAGGAAGAGCAATTTACCAAAGGCTCAGCGTGCCGTGCCGGAACCAGATTAGGGCCTGAAGCCATCCTGCGGTATTGTGGCCAGCTCACAAGAAAGCGAGTTGAAGAAAGGAGCTCAGGGGCACTGTAATTCATAAACCTGCAGAGTTATAAATGACAGCTATCGTCCAAAAATATACTGAAGTAAGGCTGCCAAGAGGACTTGAAAACGGGGCAGAATTGCAGGAAACCGATTTCAGGAGGTAGACTGGAATTGCATTGAAAGCATAGGAAAAGAGGCAGAACGTCCACAATGATGCACTTGGCCAAAAAGGGCGTATGCGTTTTTTCCTGAATATATTCAGGAAAAAACGCATACGCCCTTTTTGGCCAACCAAGCAAGCTTGCAAAGGAAATCTGCACTACAATGAAGTCTCACTTCCCCCCGGTCAAAAGGGCCATCTGAAAAAAGTGTAAAATCCAGAAAGGCAGGACAGGCCATGGAGAACTGGGAGCCTTGTTATGCTGATGGGCGGGATGTAAATTGCCAACAGACACTCGGGAGAAGTGTATGGTGTTTCCTGAAACATCTAAGAAACAAAGCAACAGAGCCTAGGGCACTTCCACTTATGGTCCTATAGCTTAGGAATATTAAAATCAAAACGACACAGCCACCTCAAAGTTTGGGACGCCTCTGTTTAAAAGAACTTCATTTACCGTACAAGTTCAATATCACAGAAAGTGAAAAATGGATAAAGAACTTGTGGTACTTACATACAATGCAGTATCACTCAGCAATGAAATCTATGTCATCAGGCCCGTAGCAGCATAATGAGTGGATTCAGGTACGATGATTCTAACTGAAATAAGTCACACAGAAAAAGAAACATCATAAGATATCACTAATACACGGAATGTAAACTTGGCTACACAGGAACTGAATTCCAAAGCAGAACAAGGTCTCAAATTTAGAAAACCAACTTATGCTTGCTTAAGGGGAAAGGTGAGTTGGGGTGCTGCATAAAATCAGAGATTGAAATGAGCACAGATAAAGTTCCTTAAGCCAAATATTAAATAGACAAGAGCTACTCCTTTTTCAAAGAAATGGACTCAACACCCCATATTAAACGCCTAAGAATGTACCTGACTAGTAAGTATCTTAAAACATATGGATTGCTATGTCTCCAAAAGAGAATCAAGCGTGTGTACAGGGGCATAAACACAGCAGTGATAGGATTGGAGAGGTTCGGTGAGCAAATGAAGACCCTTTGAAGTCATATTGCATGGTACCCATTCCACGGGTCTCAACTCTCCAGGTTTAAGTTATTCTTCCTTCAGCTAAAACATGCATGTGGAACCGAGAGTATGATCAACCATGTGAACGGGAGATGTGTTCAAATATGTCTCAGATTTCCTCCCCTGGTACTCGGGTGCAACATTCCACACGCTTTACTAACACTCTCCCCACTTGGAGAGTCAGCGCCATTAACCTCCTGTTTGGCCGAGTTTGCAATTTCTGCGGAAGATGAACAGGAATAGGGAGAACCAATGAGAGACTAGCTGGAGGTGTCTGGACGGGCAAATTTAACTCTCATTTCCCACCAGGAAGAGGAAATAACCAAAGGCTCAGCGTGCCGTGCCGGAACCAGATTAGGGCCTGAAGCCATCCTGCGGTGTTGCGGCCAGCTCAAAAGAAAGCGAGTTGAAGAAAGGAGCTCAGGGGCACTGTAATTCACAAACCTGCAGAGTTATAAATGACAGCTATCGTCCAAAAATATACTGAAGTAAGGCTGCCAAGAGGACTTGAAAGCGGGGCAGAATTGCAGGAAACCGATTTCAGGAGGTAGACTGGAATTGCATTGAAAGCATAGGAAAAGAGGCAGAACGTCCACAATGATGCACTTGGCCAAAAAGGGCGTATGCGTTTTTTCCTGAATATATTCAGGAAAAAACGCATACGCCCTTTTTGGCCAACCAAGCAAGCTTGCAAAGGAAATCTGCACTACAATGAAGTCTCACTTCCCCCCGGTCAAAAGGGCCATCTGAAAAAAGTGTAAAATCCAGAAAGGCAGGACAGGCCATGGAGAAATGGGAGCCTTGTTATGCTGATGGGCGGGATGTAAATTGCCAACAGACACTCAGGAGAAGTGTATGGTGTTTCCTGAAACATCTAAAAAACAAAGCAACAGAGCCTAGGGCTCTTGCACTTATGGTCCTATAGCTTAGGGAAATTAAAATGAAAAAGACACAGCCACCCCAAAGTTTGGGACGCCTCTGTTTACAAGAACCTCGTTTACAGTACAAGTTCAACATCGCACAAAGTGAAAAGTGGATAAAGAAGTTGTGGTATTTACTTACAAAACAATATCACTCAGCAATGAAATCTATGTCATCAGGCCCGTAGCATCATAATGAGTGGATTCAGGTACGATGATTCTAACTGAAATAAGTCACACAGAAATAGAAACATCATAAGATATCACTAATACATGGAATGTAAACTTGGCTACACAGGAACTGAATTCCAAAACAGAACAGGGTCTCAAATTTAGAAACCCAACTTATGCTTGCTTAAGGGGAAAGGTGAGTTGGGGTGCTGCATAAAACCAGAGATTGAAATGACCACAGATAAAGTTCCTTAAGCCAAATATGGAATAGACAAGAGCTACTCCTTGTTCAACGAAATGGACTCAACACCCCATATTAAACGCTTAAGAATGTACCTGACTAGTAAGTATCTTAAAACCTATGGATTGCTATGTCTCCAAAAGAGAATCAAGCGTGTGTACAGGGGCATAAACGCAGCAGTGATAGGATTGGAGAGGTTCGGTGAGCAAATGAAGACCCTTTGAAGTCATATTGCATGGTACCCATTCCACGGGTCTCAACTCTCCAGGTTTAAGGTATTCTTCCTTCAGCTAAAACATGCATGTGGAACCCAGAGTATGATCAACCATGTGAACGGGAGATGTGTTCAAATATGTCTCAGTTTTCCTCCCCTGGTACTCGGGTGCAACATTCCAGACGCTTTACTAACACTCTCCCCACTTGGAGAGTCAGCACCTTTAACCTCCTGTTTGGCCCAGTTTGCAATTTCTGCAGAAGATGAACAGGAATAGGGAGAACCAATGAGAGACTAGCTGGAGGTGTCTGGACGGGCAAATTTAACTCTCATTTCCCACCAGGAAGAGGAAATAACCAAAGGCTCAGCGTGCCGTGCCGGAACCAGATTAGGGCCTAAAGCCATCCTGCGGTGTTGCGGCCAGCTCAAAAGAAAGCAAGTTGAAGAAAGGAGCTCAGGGGCACTGTAATTCACAAACCTGCAGAGTTATAAATGACAGCTATCGTCCAAAAATATACTGAAGTAAGGCTGCCAAGAGGACTTGAAAGCGGGGCAGAATTGCAGGAAACCGATTTCAGGAGGTAGACTGAAATTGCATTGAAAGCATAGGAAAAGAGGCAGAACGTCCACAATGATGCACTTGGCCAAAAAGGGCGTATGCGTTTTTTCCTGAATATATTCAGGAAAAAACGCATACGCCCTTTTTGGCCAACCAAGCAAGCTTGCAAAGGAAATCTGCACTACAATGAAGTCTCACTTCCCCCCGGTCAAAAGGGCCATCTGAAAAAAGTGTAAAATCCAGAAAGGCAGGACAGGCCATGGAGAACTGGGAGCCTTGTTATTCTGATGGGCGGGATGTAAATTGCCAACAGACACTCGGGAGAAGTGTATGGTGTTTCCTGAAACATCTGAAAAACAAAGCAACAGAGCCTAGGGCACTTCCACTTATGGTCCTATAGCTTAGGGAATTTAAAATCAAAAAGACACAGCCACCCCAAAGTTTGGGACGCCTCTGTTTACAAGAACCTCGTTTACAGTACAAGTTCAACATCGCAGAAAGTGAAAAATGGATAAAGAAATTGTGGTACTTACGTACAATGCAGTATCACTCAGCAATGAAATCTATGTCATCAGGCCCGTAGCAGCATAATGAGTGGATTCAGGTACGATGATTCTAACTGAAATAAGTCACACAGAAAAAGAAACATCATAAGATATCACTAATACATGGAATGTAAACTTGGCTACACAGGAACTGAATTACAGAACAGAACAGGGTCTCAAATTTAGAAAACCAACTTATGCTTGCTAAAGGGGAAAGGTGAGTTGGGGTGCTGCATAAAACCAGAGATTGAAATGAGCACAGATAAAGTTCCTTAAGCCAAATATGGAATAGACAAGAGCTACTCCTTGCTCAACGAAATGGACTCAACACCCCATATTAAACGCCTAAGAATGTACCTGACTAGTAAGTATCTTAAAACCTATGGATTGCTATGTCTCCGAAAGAGAATCAAGCATGTGTACAGGGGCATAAACGCAGCAGTGATAGGATTGGAGAGGTTCGGTGAGCAAATGAAGACCCTTTGAAGTCATATTGCATGGTACCCATTCCACGGGTTTCAACTACCCAGGTTTAAGGTATTCTTCCTTCAGCTAAAACATGCATGTGGAACCTAGAGTATGATCACCCATGTGATCGGGAGACGTGTTCAAATATGTCTCAGTTTTCGTACCCTGGTACTCGGGTGCAACATTCCAGACGCTTTACTAACACTCTCCCGACTTGGAGAGTCAGTCCCTTTAACCTCCTGTTTGGCCCAGTTTGCAATTTCTGCGGCAGATGAACAGGAATAGCGAGAACCAATGAGAGACTAGCTGGAGGTGTCTGGACGGGCAAATTTAACTCTCATTTCCCACCAGGAAGAGGAATTAACCAAAGGTTCAGCGTGCCGTGCCAGAACCAGATTAGGGCCTGAAGCCATCCTGCGGTGTTGCGGCCAGGTCACAAGAAAGCGAGTTGAAGAAAGGAGCTCAGGGGCACTGTAATTCACAAACCTGCAGAGTTATAAATGACAGCTATCGTCCAAAAATATACTGAAGTAAGGCTGCCAAGAGGACTTGAAAGCGGGGCAGAATTGCAGGAAACCGATTTCAGGAGGTAGACTGGAATTGCATTGAAAGCATAGGAAAAGAGGCAGAACGTCCACAATGATGCACTTGGCCAAAAAGGGCGTATGCGTTTTTTCCTGAATATATTCAGGAAAAAACGCATACGCACTTTTTGGCCAACCAAGCAAGCTTGCAAAGGAAATCTGCACTACAATGAAGTCTCACTTCCCCCCGGTCAAAAGGGCCATCTGAAAAAAGTGTAAAATCCAGAAAGGCAGGACAGGCCATGGAGAACTGGGAGCCTTGTTATGCTGATGGGCGGGATGTAAATTGCCAACAGACACTCGGGAGAAGTGTATGGTGTTTCCTGAAACATCTAAGAAACAAAGCAACAGAGCCTAGGGCACTTCCACTTATGGTCCTATAGCTTAGGGAAATTAAAATCAAAAAGACACAGCCACCCCAAAGTTTGGGACGCCTCTGTTTACAAGAACCTCGTTTACAGTACAAGTTCAACATCGCAGAAAGTGAAAAATGGATAAAGAAGTTGTGGTATTTACTTACAAAGCAATATCACTCAGCAATGAAATCTATGTCATCAGGCCCTTAGCAGCACAATGAGTGGATTCAGGTATGATGATTCTAACTGAAATAAGTCACACAGAAAAAGAAACATCATAAGATATCAGTAATACACGGAATGTAAACTTGGCTACACAGGAACTGAATTACAGAAGAGAACAGGGTCTCTAATTTAGAAAACCAACTTATGCTTGCTTAAGGGTAAAGGTGAGTTGGGGTGCTGCATAAAACCAGAGATTGAAATGAGCACAGGTAAAGTTCCTTAAGACAAATATAGAATAGACAAGAGCTACTCCTTGCTCAACGAAATGGGCTCAACACCGCATATTAAACGCCTAAGAATGTACCTGACTAGTAAGTATCTTAAAACCTATGGATTGCTATATCTCCGAAAGAGAATGAAGCATGTGTACAGGGGCATAAACGCAGCAGTGATAGGATTGGAGAGGTTCAGTGAGCAAATGAAGACCCTATGAAGTCATATTGCATGGTACCCATTCCACGGGTTTCAACTACCCAGGTTTAAGGTATTCTTCCTTCAGCTAATACATGCATGTGGAACCTAGAGTATGATCAACCATGTGATCGGGAGACGTGTTGAAATATGTCTCAGTTTTCGTACCCTGGTACTCGGGTGCAACATTCCAGACGCTTTACTAACACTCTCCCGACTTAGAGAGTCAGTCCCTTTAACCTCTTGTTTGGCCCAGTTTGCAATTTCTGCGGAAGATGAACAGGAATAGCGAGAACCAATGAGAGACTAGCTGGAGGTGTCTGGACGGGCAAATTTAACTCTCATTTCTCACCAGGAAGAGGAATTAACCAAAGGCTCAGCGTGCCGTGCCGGAACCAGATTAGGGCCTGAAGCCATCCTGCGGTGTTGCGGCCAGCTCACAAGAAAGCGAGTTGAAGAAAGGAGCTCAGGGGCACTGTAATTCACAAACCTGCAGAGTTATAAATGACAGCTATCGTCCAAAAATATACTGAAGTAAGGCTGCCAAGAGGACTTGAAAGCGGGGCAGAATTGCAGGAAACCGATTTCAGGAGGTAGACTGGAATTGCATTGAAAGCATAGGAAAAGAGGCAGAACGTCCACAATGATGCACTTGGCCAAAAAGGGCGTATGCGTTTTTTCCTGAATATATTCAGGAAAAAACGCATACGCCCTTTTTGGCCAACCAAGCAAGCTTGCAAAGGAAATCTGCACTACAATGAAGTCTCACTTCCCCCCGTTCAAAAGGGCCATCTGAAAAAAGTGTAAAATCCAGAAAGGCAGGACAGGTCATGGAGAACTGGGAGCCTTGTTATGCTGATGGGCGAGATGTAAATTGCCAACAGACACTCAGGAGAAGTATATGGTGTTTCCTGAAACATCTAAAAAACAAAGCAACAGAGGCTAGGGCACTTCAACTTATGGTCCTATAGCTTAGGGAAATTAAAATCAAAAAGACACAGCCACCCCAATGTTTGGGACGGCTCTGTTTACAAGAACCTCGTTTACAGTACAAGTTCAACATCGCAGAAAGTGAAAAATGGATAAAGAATTTGTGGTATTTACTTACAAAGCAATATCACTCAGCAATGAAATCTATGTCATCAGGCCCGTAGCAGCATAATGAGTGGATTCAGGTATGATGATTCTAACTGAAATAAGTCACACAGAAAAAGAAACATCATAAGATATCACTAATACACGGAATGTAAACTTGGCTACACAGGAACTGAATTCCAAAACAGAACAGGGTCTCAAATTTAGAAAACCAACTTATGCTTGCTTAAGGGTAAAGGTGAGTTGGGGTGCTGCATAAAACCAGAGATTGAAATGAGCACAGATAAAGTTCCTTAAGCCAAATATGGAATAGACAAGAGCTACTCCTTGCTCAACGAAATGGACTCAACAACCCATATTAAACGCCTAAGTATGTACCTGACTAGTAAGTATCTTAAAACCTATGGATTGCTATGTCTCCAAAAGAGAATCAAGCGTGTGTACAGGGGCACAAACGCAGCAGTGATAGGATTGGAGAGGTTCGGTGAGCAAATGAAGACCCTTTGAAGTCATATTGCATGGTACCCATTCCACGGGTCTCAACTCTCCAGGTTTAAGGTATTCTTCCTTCAGCTAAAACATGCATGTGGAACCCAGAGTATGATCACCCATGTGAACGGGAGACGTGTTCAAATATGTCTCAGTTTTCCTCCCCTGGTACTCGGGTGCAACATTCCAGACGCTTTACTAACACTCTCCACACTTGGAGAGTCAGCGCCTTTAACCTCCTGTTTGGCCCAGTTTGCAATTTCTGCGGAAGATGAACAGGAATAGGGAGAACCAATGAGAGACTAGCTGGAGGTGTCTGGACGGGCAAATTTAACTCTCATTTCCCACCAGGAAGAGGAAATAACCAAAGGCTCAGCGTGCCGTGCAGGACAAGATTAGGGCCTGAAGCCATCCGGCGGTGCTGCGGCCAGCTCACAAGAAATCGAGTTGAAGAAAGGAGCTCAGGGGCACTGTAATTCACAAACCTGCAGAGTTATAAATGACAGCTATCGTCCAAAAATATACTGAAGTAAGGCTGCCAAGAGGACTTGAAAGCGGGGCAGAATTGCAGGAAACTGATTTCAGGAGGTAGACTGGAATTGCATTGAAAGCATAGGAAAAGAGGCAGAACGTCCACAATGATGCACATGGCCAAAAAGGGCGTATGCGTTTTTTCCTGAATATACTCAGGAAAAAACGCATACGCCATTTTTGGCCAACCAAGCAAACTTGCAAAGGAAATCTGCACTAAAATGAAGTCTCACTTCCCCCCGGTCAAAAGGGCCATCTGAAAAAAGTGTAAAATCCAGAAAGGCAGGACAGGCCATGGAGAACTGGGAGCCTTGTTATGCTGATGGGCGGGATGTAAATTGCCAACAGACACTCGGGAGAAGTGTATGGTGTTTCCTGAAACATCTAAAAAACAAAGCAACAGAGCCTAGGGCACTTCCACTTATGGTCCTATAGCTTAGGGAAATTAAAATCAAAAAGACACAGCCACCCCAAAGTTTGGGACGCCTCTGTTTACAAGAACCTCGTTTACAGTACAAGTTCAACATCGCAGAAAGTGAAAAATGGATAAAGAAGTTGTGGTATTTGCTTACAAAGCAATATCACTCAGCAATGAAATCTATGTCATCAGGCCCTTAGCAGCACAATGAGTGGATTCAGGTATGATGATTCTAACTGAAATAAGTCACACAGAAAAAGAAACATCATAAGATATCACTAATACACGGAATGTAAACTTGGCTACACAGGAACTGAATTACAGAACAGAACAGGGTCTCAAATTTAGAAAACCAACTTATGCTTGCTTAAGGGGAAAGGTGAGTTGGGGTGCTGCATAAAACCAGAGATTGAAATGAGAACAGATAAAGTTCCTTAAGCCACATATGGAATAGACAAGAGCTACTCCTTGCTCAATGAAATGGACTCAACACCGCATATTAAACGCCTAAGAATGTACCTGACTAGTAAGTATCTTAAAACCTATGGATTGCTATGTCTCCGAAAGAGAAACAAGCGTGTGTACAGGGGCATAAACGCAGCAGAGATAGGACTGGATAGGTTCGGTGAGCAAATGAAGACCCTTTGAAGTCATATTGCATGGTACCCATTCCACGGGTCTCAATTCTCCAGGTTTAAGGTATTCTTCCTTCAGCTAAAACATGCATGTGGAACCCAGAGTATGATCAACCATGTGATCGGGAGACGTGTTCAAATATGTCTCTGTTTTCGTACCCTGGTACTCGGGTGCAACATTCCAGACGCTTTACTAACACTCTCCCCACTTGGAGAGTCAGCACCTTTAACCTCCTGTTTGGCCCAGTTTGCAATTTCTGCGGAAGATGAACAGGAATAGGGAGAACCAATGAGAGACTAGCTGGAGGTGTCTGGACGGGCAAATTTAACTCTCATTTCACACCAGGAAGAGGAAATAACCAAAGGCTCAGCGTGCCATGCCAGAACCAGATTAGGGCCTGAAGCCATCCTGCGGTGCTCGGCCAGGTCACAAGAAAGCGAGTTGAAGAAAGGAGCTCAGGGGCACTGTGATTCACAAACCTGTAGAGTTATAAATGACAGCTATCGTCCAAAAATATACTGAAGTAAAGCTGCCAAGAGGACTTGAAAGTGGGGCAGAATTGCAGGAAACCGATTTCAGGAGGTAGACTGGAATTGCATTGAAAGCATAGGAAAAGAGGCAGAGCGTCCACAATGATGCACTTGGCCAAAAAGGGCGTATGCGTTTTTTCCTGAATATATTCAGGAAAAAACGCATACGCCCTTTTTGGCCAACCAAGCAAGCTTGCAAAGGAAATGTGCACTACAATGAAGTCTCACTTCCCCCCGGTCAAACGGGCCACCTGAAAAAAGTGTAAAATCCAGAAAGGCAGGACAGGCCATGATGAACTGGGAGCCTTGTTATGCTGATGGGCGGGATGGAAATTGCTAACAGACACTCGGGAGAAGTGTATGGTGTTTCCTGAAACATCTAAAAAACAAAGCAACAGAGCCTAGGGCACTTCCACTTATGGTCCTATAGCTTAGGGAAATTAAAATCAAAAAGACTCAGCCACCCCAAAGTTTGGGATGCCTCTGTTTACAAGAACCTCGTTTACCGTACAAGTTCAGTATCACAGAAAGTGAAAAATGGATAAAGAACATGTGGTACTTACGTACAATGCAGTATCACTCAGCAATGAAATCTATGTCATCAGGCTCGTAGCAGCGTAATGAGTGGATTCAGGTACAATGATTCTAACTGAAATAAGTCATACAGAAAAAGAAACATCATAAGATATCACTAATACACGGAATGTAAACTTGGCTACACAGGAACTGAATTACAGAACAGAACAGGGTCTCAAATTTAGAAAACCAACTTATGCTTGCTTAAGGGGAAAGGTGAGTTGGGGTGCTGCATAAAAGCAGAGAATGAAATGAGCACAGATAAAGTTCCTGAAGCCAAATATGGAATAGACAAGAGCTACTCCTTGCTCAACGAAATGGACTCAACACCCCATATTAAAAGCCTAAGAATGTACCTGTCTAGTAATTATCTTAAAACCTATGGATTGCTATGTCTCCGAAAGAGAATCAAGCATGTGTACAGGGGCATAAATGCAGCAGTGATTGGATTGGAGAGGTTCGGTGAGCAAATGAAGACCCTTTGAAGTCATATTGCATGGTACCCATTCCACGGGTCTCAACTCTCCAGGTTTAAGGTATTCTTCCTTCAGCTAAAACATGCATGTGGAACCCAGAGTATGATCAACCATGTGAACGGGAGACGTGTTCAAATATGTCTCAGTTTTCCTCCCCTGGTACTCGGGTGCAACATTCCAGACGCTTTACTAACACTCTCCCCACTTGGAGAGTCAGCGCCTTTAACCTCCTGTTTGGCCCAGTTTGCAATTTCTGAGGAAGATGAACAGGAATTGGGAGAACCAATGAGAGACTAGCTGGAGGTGTCTGGACGGGCAAATTTAACTCTCATTTCCCACCAGGAAGAGGAAATAACCAAAGGCTCAACGTGCCGTGCCAGAACCAGATTAGGGCCTGAAGCCACCCTCGGTGTTGCGGCCAGCTCAAAAGAAAGCGAGTTGAAGAAAGGAGCTCAGGGGCACTGTAATTCACAAACCTGCAGAGTTATAAATGACAGCTATCGTCCAAAAATATACTAAAGTAAGGCTGCCAAGAGGACTTGAAAGCGGGGCAGAATTGCAGGAAACCGATTTCAGGAGGTAGACTGGAATTGCATTGAAAGCATAGGAAAAGAGGCAGAACGTCCACAATGATGCACTTGGCCAAAAAGGGCGTATGCGTTTTTTCCTGAATATATTCAGGAAAAAACGCATACACCCTTTTTGGCCAACCGAACAAGCTTGCAAAGGAAATCTGCACTACAATGAAGTCTCACTTCCCCCCGGTCAAAAGGGCCATCTGAAAAAAGTGTAAAATCCAGAAAGCCAGGACAGGCCATGGAGAACTGGGAGCCTTGTTATGCTGATGGGCGGGATGGAAATTGCCAACAGACACTCGGGAGAAGTGTATGGTGTTTCCTGAAACATCTAAGAAACAAAGCAACAGAGCCTAGGGCACTTCCACTTATGGTCCTATAGCTTAGGGAAATTAAAATCAAAAAGACACAGCCACCCCAAAGTTTGGGACGCCTCTGTTTACAAGAACCTCGTTTACAGTACAAGTTCAACATCGCAGAAAGTGAAAAATGGATAAAGAAGTTGTGGTATTTACTTACAAAGCAATATCACTCAGCAATGAAATCTATGTCATCAGGCCCTTAGCAGCACAATGAGTGGATTCAGGTATGATGATTCTAACTGAAATAAGTCACACAGAAAAAGAAACATCATAAGATATCACTAATACATGGAATGTAAACTTGGCTACACAGGAACTGAATTACAGAACAGAACAGGGTCTCAAATTTAGAAAACCAACTTATGCTTGCTTAAGGGGAAAGGTGAGTTGGGGTGCTGCATAAAACCAGAGATTGAAATGAGCACAGATAAAGTTCCTTAAGCCAAATATGGAATAGAAAAGAGCTACTCCTTGCTCAACGAAATGGACTCAACACCCCATATTAAACGCCTAAGAATGTACCTGACTAGTAAGTATCTTAAAACCTATGGATTGCTATGTCTCCGAAAGAGAATCAAGCATGTGTACAGGGGCATAAACGCAGCAGTGATAGGATTGGAGAGGTTCGGTGAGCAAATGAAGACCCTTTGAAGACATATTGCATGGTACCCATTACACGGGTCTCAACTACCCAGGTTTAAGGTATTCTTCCTGCAGCTAATACATGCATGTGGAACCTAGAGTATGATCAACCATGTGATCGGGAGACGTGTTCAAATATGTCTCAGTTTTCGTACCCTGGTACTCGGGCGCAACATTCCAGACGCTTTACTAACACTCTCCCGACTTGGAGAGTCAGTCCCTTTAACCTCCTGTTTGGCCCAGTTTGCAATTTCTGCGGAAGATGAACAGGAATAGCGAGAACCAATGAGAGACTAGCTGGAGGTGTCTGGACGGGCAAATTTAACTCTCATTTCCCACCAGGAAGAGGAAATAACCAAAGGCTCAGCGTGCGGTGCCGGAACCAGATTAGGGCCTGAAGCCATCCTGCGGTGTTGCGGCCAGCTCACAAGAAAGCGAGTTGAAGAAAGGAGCTCGGGGGCACTGGAATTCACAAACCTGCAGAGTTATAAATGACAGCTATCGTCCAAAAATATACTGAAGTAAGGCGGCCAAGAGGACTTGAAAGCGGGGCAGAATTGCAGGAAACCGATTTCAGGAGGTAGACTGGAATTGCATTGAAAGCATAGGAAAAGAGGCAGAACGTCCACAATGATGCACTTGGCCAAAAAGGGCGTATGCGTTTTTTCCTGAATATATTCAGGAAAAAACGCATACGCCCTTTTTGGCCAACCAAGCAAGCTTGCAAAGGAAATCTGCACTACAATGAAGTCTCACTTCCCCCCGGTCAAAAGGGCCATCTGAAAAAAGTGTAAAATCCAGAAAGGCAGGACAGGCCATGGAGAACTGGGAGCCTTGTTATGCTGATGGGCGGGATGTAAATTGCCAACAGACACTCGGGAGAAGTGTATGGTGTTTCCTGAAACATCTGAAAAACAAAGCAACAGAGCCTAGGGCACTTCCACTTATGGTCCTATAGCTTAGGGAAATTAAAATCAAAAAGACACAGCCACCCCAAAGTTTGGGACGCCTCTGTTTACAAGAACCTCGTTTACAGTACAAGTTCAACATCGCAGAAAGTGAAAAATGGATAAAGAAGTTGTGGTATTTACTTACAAAGCAATATCACTCAGCAATGAAATCTAAGTCATCAGGACCTTAGCAGCACAATGAGTGGATTCAGGTATGATGATTCTAACTGAAATAAGTCACACAGAAAAAGAAACATCATAAGATATCACTAATACACGGAATGTAAACTTGGCTACACAGGAACTGAATTACAGAACAGAACAGGGTCTCAAATTTAGAAAACCAACTTATGCTTGCTTAAGGGGAAAGGTGAGTTGGGGTGCTGCATAAAACCAGAGATTGAAATGAGCACAGATAAAGTTCCTTAAGCCAAATATGGAATAGAAAAGAGCTACTCCTTGCTCAACGAAGTGGACTCAACACCCCATATTAAACGCCTAAGAATGTACCTGACTAGTAAGTATCTTAAAACCTATGGATTGCTATGTCTCCGAAAGAGAATCAAGCATGTGTACAGGGGCATAAACGCAGCAGTGATAGGATTGGAGAGGTTCGGTGAGCAAATGAAGACCCTTTGAAGACATATTGCATGGTACCCATTACACGGGTCTCAACTCTCCAGGTTTAAGGTATTCTTCCTGCAGCTAATACATGCATGTGGAACCTAGAGTATGATCAACCATGTGATCGGGAGACGTGTTCAAATATGTCTCAGTTTTCATACCCTGGTACTCGGGTGCAACATTCCAGACGGTTTACTAACACTCTCCCGACTTGGAGAGTCAGTCCCTTTAACCTCCTGTTTGGCCCAGTTTGCAATTTCTGTGGAACATGAACAGGAATAGCGAGAACCAATGAGAGACTAGCTGGAGGTGTCTGGACGGGCAAATTTAACTCTCATTTCCCACCAGGAAGAGGAATTAACCAAAGGCTCAGCATGCCGTGCCGGAACCAGATTAGGAACTGAAGCCATCCTGCGGTGTTGCGGCCAGGTCACAAGAAAGCGAGTTGAAGAAAGGAGCTCAGGGGCACTGTAATTCACAAACCTGCAGAGTTATAAATGACAGCTATCGTCCAAAAATATACTGAAGTAAGGCTGCCAAGAGGACTTGAAAGCGGGGCAGAATTGCAGGAAACCGATTTCAGGAGGTAGACTGGAATTGCATTGAAAGCATAGGAAAAGAGGCAGAACGTCCACAATGATGCACTTGGCCAAAAAGGGCGTATGCGTTTTTTCCTGAATATATTCAGGAAAAAACGCATACGCCCTTTTTGGCCAACCAAGCAAGCTTGCAAAGGAAATCTGCACTACAATGAAGTCTCACTTCCCCCCGGTCAAAAGGGCCATCTGAAAAAAGTGTAAAATCCAGAAAGGCAGGACAGGCCATGGAGAACTGGGAGCCTTGTTATGCTGATGGGCGGGATGTAAATTGCCAACAGACACTGGGGAGAAGTGTATGGTGTTTCCTGAAACATCTGAAAAACAAAGCAACAGAGTTAGGGCACTTCCACTTTGGTCCTATAGCTTAGGGAAATTAAAATCCAAAAGACACAGCCACCCCAAAGTTTGGGACGCCTCTGTTTACAAGAACCTCGTTTACAGTACAAGTTCAACATCGCAGAAAGTGAAAAATGGATAAAGAAGTTGTGGTATTTACTTACAAAGCAATATCACTCAGCAATGAAATCTATGTCATCAGGCCCTTAGCAGCACAATGAGTGGATTCAGGTATGATGATTCTAACTGAAATAAGTCACACAGAAAAAGAAACATCATAAGATATCAGTAATACATGGAATGTAAACCTGGCTACACAGGAACTGAATTACAGAACAGAACAGGGTCTCAAATTTAGAAAAGCAACTTATGCTTGCTTAAGGGGAAAGGTGAGTTGGGGTGCTGCATAAAACCAGAGATTGAAATGAGCACAGATAAAGTTCCTTAAGCCAAATATGGAATAGACAAGAGCTACTCCTTGCTCAACGAAATGGACTCAACACCGCATATTAAACGCCTAAGAATGTACCTGACTAGTAAGTATCTTAAAACCTATGGATTGCTATGTCTCCGAAAGAGAATCAAGCATGTGTACAGGGGCATAAACGCAGCAGTGATAGGATTGGAGAGTTTCGGTGAGCAAATGAAGACCCTTTGAAGTCATATTGCATGGTACCCATTCCACGGGTTTCAACTACCCAGGTTTAAGGTATTCTTCCTTCAGCTAAAACATGCATGTGGAACCTAGAGTATGATCAACCATGTGATCGGGAGACGTGTTCAAATATGTCTCAGTTTTCGTACCCTGGTACTCGGGTGAAACATTCCAGACGCTTTACTAAAACTCTCCCGACTTGGAGAGTCAGTCCCTTTAACCTCCTGTTTGGCCCAGTTTGCAATTTCTGCGGAAGATGAACAGGAATAGGGAGAACCAATGAGAGACTAGCTGGAGGTGTCTGGACGGGCAAATTTAACTCTCATTTCCCACCAGGAAGAGGAAATAACCAAAGGCTCAGCGTGCCGTGCCGGAACCAGATTAGGGCCTGAAGCCATCCTGCGGTATTGTGGCCAGCTCAAAAGAAAGCGAGTTGAAGAAAGGAGCTCAGGGGCACTGTAATTCACAAACCTGCAGAGTTATAAATGACAGCTATCGTCCAAAAATATACTGAAGTAAGGCTGCCAAGAGGACTTGAAAGCGGGGCAGAATTGCAGGAAACCGATTTCAGGAGGTAGACTGGAATTGCATTGAAAGCATAGGAAAAGAGGCAGAACGTCCACAATGATGCACTTGGCCAAAAAGGGCGTATGCGTTTTTTCCTGAATATATTCAGGAAAAAACGCATACGCCCTTTTTGGCCAACCAAGCAAGCTTGCAAAGGAAATCTGCAGTACAATGAAGTCTCACTTCCCCCCGGTCAAAAGGGCCATCTGAAAAAAGTGTAAAATCCAGAAAGGCAGGACAGGCCATGGAGAACTGGGAGCCTTGTTATGCTGATGGGCGGGATGTAAATTGCCAACAGACACTCGGGAGAAGTGTATGGTGTTTCCTGAAACATCTAAAAAACAAAGCAACAGAGCCTAGGGCACTTCCACTTATGGTCCTATAGCTTAGGGAAATTAAAATCAAAAAGACACAGTCACCCCAATGTTTGGGATGCCTCTGTTTACAAGAACCTCGTTTACAGTACAAGTTCAACATCGCAGAAAGTGAAAAATGGATAAAGAAGTTGTGGTATTTACTTACAAAGCAATATCACTCAGCAATGAAATCTATGTCATCAGGCCCTTAGCAGCACAATGAGTGGATTCAGGTATGATGATTCTAACTGAAATAAGTCACACAGAAAAGAAACATCATATGATATCAGTAATACTTGGAATGTAAACTTGGTTCCACAGGAACTGAATTCCAAAACAGAACAGAGTCTCAAATTTAGAAAAGCAACTTATGCTTGCTTAAGGGGAAAGGTGAGTTGGGGTGCTGCATAAAACCAGACATTGAAATGAGCACAGATAAAGTTCCTTAAGCCAAATATGGAAGAGACAAGAGCTACTCCTTGCTCAACGAAATGGACTCAACACCGCATATTAAACGCCTAACAATGTACCTGACTAGTAAGTATCTTAAAACCTATGGATTGCTATGTCTCCGAAAGAGAATCAAGCATGTGTACAGGGGCATAAACGCAGCAGTGATAGGATTGGAGAGGTTCGGTGAGCAAATGAAGACCCTTTGAAGTCATATTGCATGGTACCCATTCCACGGGTTTCAACTACCCAGGTTTAAGGTGTTCTTCCTTCAGCTAAAATATGCATGTGGAACCTAGAGTATGATCAACCATGTGATCGGGAGACGTGTTCAAATATGTCTCAGTTTTCCTCCCCTGGTACTCGGGCGCAACATTCCAGACGCTTTACTAACACTCTCCCGACTTGGAGAGTCAGTCCCTTTAACCTCCTGTTTGGCCCAGTTTGCAATTTCTGCGGAAGATGAACAGGAATAGCGAGAACCAATGAGAGACTAGCTGGAGGTGTCTGGACGGGCAAATTTAACTCTCATTTCCCACCAGGAAGAGGAATTAACCAAAGGCTCAGCATGCCGTGCCGGAACCAGATTAGGGCCTGAAGCCATCCTGCGGTGTTGCGGCCAGGTCACAAGAAAATGAGTTGAAGAAAGGAGCTCAGGGGCACTGTAATTCACAAACCTGCAGAGTTATAAATGACAGCTATCGTCCAAAAATATACTGAAGTAAGGCTGCCAAGAGGACTTGAAAGCGGGGCAGAATTGCAGGAAACCGATTTCAGGAGGTAGACTGGAATTGCATTGAAAGCATAGGAAAATAGGCAGAACGTCCACAATGATGCACTTGGCCAAAAAGGGCGTATGCGTTTTTTCCTGAATATATTCAGGAAAAAACGCATACGCCCTTTTTGGCCAACCAAGAAAACTTGCAAAGGAAATCTGCACTACAATGAAGTCTCACTTCCCCCCGGTCAAAAGGGCCATCTGAAAAAAGTGTAAAATCCAGAAAGGCAGGACAGGCCATGGAGAACTGGGAGCCTTGTTATGCTGATGGGCGGGATGTAAATTGCCAACAGACACTCGGGAGAAGTGTATGGTGTTTCCTGAAACATCTAAAAAACAAAGCAACAGAGCCTAGGGCACTTCCACTTATGGTCCTATAGCTTAGGGAAATTAAAATCAAAAAGATACAGCCACCCCAAAGTTTGGGACGCCTCTGTTTACAAGAACCTCGTTTACAGTACAAGTTCAACATCGCAGAAAGTGAAAAATGGATAAAGAAGTTGTGGTATTTACTTACAAAGCAATATCACTCAGCAATGAAATCTATGTCATCAGGCCCTTAGCAGCACAATGAGTGGATTCAGGTATGATGATTCTAACTGAAATAAGCCACACAGAAAAAGAAACATCATAAGATATCAGTAATACACGGAATGTAAACCTGGCTACACAGGAACTGAATTACAGAACAGAACAGGGTCTCAAATTTAGAAAAGCAACTTATGCTTGCTTAAGGGTAAAGGTGAGTTGGGGTGCTGCATAAAACCAGAGATTGAAATGAGCACAGATAAAGTTCCTTAAGCCAAATATGGAATAGACAAGAGCTACTCCTTGCTCAACGAAATGGACTCAACACCGCATATTAAACGCCTAAGAATGTACCTGACTAGTAAGTATCTTAAAACCTATGGATTGCCATGTCTCCGAAAGAGAATCAAGCATGTGTACAGGGGCATAAACGCAGCAGTGATAGGATTGGAGAGGTTCGGTGAGCAAATGAAGACCCTTTGAAGTCATATTGCATGGTACCCATTCCACGGGTTTCAAGTACCCAGGTTTAAGGTATTCTTCCTTCAGCTAAAACATGCATGTGGAACCTAGAGTATGATCAACCATGTGATCGGGAGACGTGTTCAAATATGTCTCAGTTTTCATACCCTGGTACTCGGGTGAAACATTCCAGACGCTTTACTAACACTCTCCCGACTTGGAGAGTCAGTCCCTTTAACCTCCTGTTTGGCCCAGTTTGCAATTTCTGCGGAAGATGAACAGGAATAGGGAGAACCAATGAGAGACTAGCTGGAGGTGTCTGGACGGGCAAATTTAACTCTCATTTCCCACCAGGAAGAGGAAATAACCAAAGGCTCAGCGTGCCGTGCCGGAACCAGATTAGGGCCTGAAGCCATCCTGCGGTATTGTGGCCAGCTCAAAAGAAAGCGAGTTGAAGAAAGGAGCTCAGGGGCACTGTAATTCACAAACCTGCAGAGTTATAAATGACAGCTATCGTCCAAAAATATACTGAAGTAAGGCTGCCAAGAGGACTTGAAAGCGGGGCAGAATTGCAGGAAACCGATTTCAGGAGGTAGACTGGAATTGCATTGAAAGCATAGGAAAAGAGGCAGAACGTCCACAATGATGCACTTGGCCAAAAAGGGTGTATGCGTTTTTTCCTGAATATATTCAGGAAAAAACGCATACGCCCTTTTTGGCCAACCAAGCAAGCTTGCAAAGGAAATCTGCACTACAATGAAGTCTCACTTCCCCCCGGTCAAAAGGGCCATCTGAAAAAAGTGTAAAATCCAGAAAGGCAGGACAGGCCATGGAGAACTGGGAGCCTTGTTATGCTGATGGGCGGGATGTAAATTGCCAACAGACACTCGGGAGAAGTGTATGGTGTTTCCTGAAACATCTAAAAAACAAAGCAACAGAGCCTAGGGCACTTCCACTTATGGTCCTATAGCTTAGGGAAATTAAAATCAAAAAGACACAGTCACCCCAATGTTTGGGATGCCTCTGTTTACAAGAACCTCGTTTACAGTACAAGTTCAACATCACAGAAAGTGAAAAATGGATAAAGAAGTTGTGGTATTTACTTACAAAGCAATATCACTCAGCAATGAAATCTATGTCATCAGGCCCTTAGCAGCACAATGAGTGGATTCAGGTATGATGATTCTAACTGAAATAAGTCACACAGAAAAGAAACATCATATGATATCAGTAATACATGGAATGTAAACTTGGTTCCACAGGAACTGAATTCCAAAACAGAACAGAGTCTCAAATTTAGAAAAGCAACTTATGCTTGCTTAAGGGGAAAGGTGAGTTGGGGTGCTGCATAAAACCAGACATTGAAATGAGCACAGATAAAGTTCCTTAAGCCAAATATGGAATAGACAAGAGCTACTCCTTGCTCAACGAAATGGACTCAACACCGCATATTAAACGCCTAACAATGTACCTGACTAGTAAGTATCTTAAAACCTATGGATTGCTATGTCTCCGAAAGAGAATCAAGCATGTGTACAGGGGCATAAACGCAGCAGTGATAGGATTGGAGAGGTTCGGTGAGCAAATGAAGACCCTTTGAAGTCATATTGCATGGTACCCATTCCACGGGTTTCAACTACCCAGGTTTAAGGTGTTCTTCCTTCAGCTAAAACATGCATGTGGAACCTAGAGTATGATCAACCATGTGATCGGGAGACGTGTTCAAATATGTCTCAGTTTTCGTACCCTGGTACTCGGGCGCAACATTCCAGACGCTTTACTAACACTCTCCCGACTTGCAGAGTCAGTCCCTTTAACCTCCTGTTTGGCCCAGTTTGCAATTTCTGCGGAAGATGAACAGGAATAGCGAGAACCAATGAGAGACTAGCTGGAGGTGTCTGGACGGGCAAATTTAACTCTCATTTCCCACCAGGAAGAGGAATTAACCAAAGGCTCAGCATGCCGTGCCGGAACCAGATTAGGGCCTGAAGCCATCCTGCGGTGTTGCGGCCAGGTCACAAGAAAATGAGTTGAAGAAAGGAGCTCAGGGGCACTGTAATTCACAAACCTGCAGAGTTATAAATGACAGCTATCGTCCAAAAATATACTGAAGTAAGGCTGCCAAGAGGACTTGAAAGCGGGGCAGAATTGCAGGAAACCGATTTCAGGAGGTAGACTGGAATTGCATTGAAAGCATAGGAAAAGAGGCAGAACGTCCACAATGATGCACTTGGCCAAAAAGGGCGTATGCGTTTTTTCCTGAATATATTCAGGAAAAAACGCATACGCCCTTTTTGGCCAACCAAGCAAGCTTGCAAAGGAAATCTGCACTACAATGAAGTCTCACTTCCCCCCGGTCAAAAGGGTCATCTGAAAAAAGTGTAAAATCCAGAAAGGCAGGACAGGCCATGGAGAACTGGGAGCCTTGTTATGCTGATGGGCGGGATGTAAATTGCCAACAGACACTCGGGAGAAGTGTATGGTGTTTCCTGAAACATCTGAAAAACAAAGCAACAGAGCCTAGGGCACTTCCACTTATGGTCCTATAGCTTAGGGAAATTAAAATCAAAAAGACACAGCCACCCCAATGTTTGGGATGCCTCTGTTTACAAGAACCTCGTTTACAGTACAAGTTCAACATCACAGAAAGTGAAAAATGGATAAAGAAGTTGTGGTATTTACTTACAAAGCAATATCACTCAGCTATGAAATCTATGTCATCAGGCCCTTAGCAGCACAATGAGTGGATTCAGGTATGATGATTCTAACTGAAATAAGTCACACAGAAAAAGAAACATCATAAGATATCAGTAATACACGGAATGTAAACCTGGCTACACAGGAACTGAATTACAGAACAGAACAGTGTCTCAAATTTAGAAAAGCAACTTATGCTTGCTTAAGGGTAAAGGTGAGTTGGGGTGCTGCATAAAACCAGAGATTGAAATGAGCACAGATAAAGTTCCTTAAGCCAAATATGGAATAGACAAGAGCTACTCCTTGCTCAACGAAATGGACTCAACACCGCATATTAAACGCCTAAGAATGTACCTGACTAGTAAGTATCTTAAAACCTATGGATTGATATCTCTCCGAAAGAGAATCAAGCATGTGTACAGGGGCATAAACGCAGCAGTGATAGGATTGGAGAGTTTCGGTGAGCAAATGAAGACCCTTTGAAGTCATATTGCATGGTACCCATTCCACGGGTTTCAACTACCCAGGTTTAAGGTATTCTTCCTTCAGCTAAAACATGCATGTGGAACCTAGAGTATGATCAACCATGTGATCGGGAGACGTGTTCAAATATGTCTCAGTTTTCGTACCCTGGTACTCGGGTGAAACATTCCAGACGCTTTACTAACACTCTCCCGACTTGGAGAGTCAGTCCCTTTAACCTCCTGTTTGGCCCAGTTTGCAATTTCTGCGGAAGATGAACAGGAATAGGGAGAACCAATGAGAGACTAGCTGGAGGTGTCTGGACGGGCAAATTTAACTCTCATTTCCCACCAGGAAGAGGAAATAACCAAAGGCTCAGCGTGCCGTGTCGGAACCAGATTAGGGCCTGAAGCCATCCTGCGGTATTGTGGCCAGCTCAAAAGAAAGCGAGTTGAAGAAAGGAGCTCAGGGGCACTGTAATTCACAAACCTGCAGAGTTATAAATGACAGCTATCGTCCAAAAATATACTGAAGTAAGGCTGCCAAGAGGACTTGAAAGCGGGGCAGAATTGCAGGAAACCGATTTCAGGAGGTAGACTGGAATTGCATTGAAAGCATAGGAAAAGAGGCAGAACGTCCACAATGATGCACTTGGCCAAAAAGGGCGTATGCGTTTTTTCCTGAATATATTCAGGAAAAAACGCATACGCCCTTTTTGGCCAACCAAGCAAGCTTGCAAAGGAAATCTGCACTACAATGAAGTCTCACTTCCCCCCGGTCAAAAGGGCCATCTGAAAAAAGTGTAAAATCCAGAAAGGCAGGACAGGCCATGGAGAACTGGGAGCCTTGTTATGCTGATGGGCGGGATGTAAATTGCCAACAGACACTCGGGAGAAGTGTATGGTGTTTCTTGAAACATCTAAAAAACAAAGCAACAGAGCCTAGGGCACTTCCACTTATGGTCCTATAGCTTAGGGAAATTAAAATCAAAAAGACACAGTCACCCCAATGTTTGGGATGCCTCTGTTTACAAGAACCTCGTTTACAGTACAAGTTCAACATCGCAGAAAGTGAAAAATGGATAAAGAAGTTGTGGTATTTACTTACAAAGCAATATCACTCAGCAATGAAATCTATGTCATCAGGCCCTTAGCAGCACAGTGAGTGGATTCAGGTATGATGATTCTAACTGAAATAAGTCACACAGAAAAGAAACATCATATGATATCAGTAATACATGGAATGTAAACTTGGTTCCACAGGAACTGAATTCCAAAACAGAACAGAGTCTCAAATTTAGAAAAGCAACTTATGCTTGCTTAAGGGGAAAGGTGAGTTGGGGTGCTGCATAAAACCAGACATTGAAATGAGCACAGATAAAGTTCCTTAACCCAAATATGGAATAGACAAGAGCTACTCCTTGCTCAACGAAATGGACTCAACACCGCATATTAAACGCCTAACAATGTACCTGACTAGTAAGTATCTTAAAACCTATGGATTGCTATGTCTCCGAAAGAGAATCAAGCATGTGTACAGGGGCATAAACGCAGCAGTGATAGGATTGGAGAGGTTCGGTGAGCAAATGAAGACCCTTTGAAGTCATATTGCATGGTACCCATTCCACGGGTTTCAACTACCCAGGTTTAAGGTGTTCTTCCTTCAGCTAAAACATGCATGTGGAACCTAGAGTATGATCAACCATGTGATCGGGAGACGTGTTCAAATATGTCTCAGTTTTCGTACCCTGGTACTCGGGCGCAACATTCCAGACGCTTTACTAACACTCTCCCGACTTGCAGAGTCAGTCCCTTTAACCTCCTGTTTGGCCCAGTTTGCAATTTCTGCGGAAGATGAACAGGAATAGCGAGAACCAATGAGAGACTAGCTGGAGGTGTCTGGACGGGCAAATTTAACTCTCATTTCCCACCAGGAAGAGGAATTAACCAAAGGCTCAGCATGCCATGCCGGAACCAGATTAGGGCCTGAAGCCATCCTGCGGTGTTGCGGCCAGGTCACAAGAAAATGAGTTGAAGAAAGGAGCTCAGGGGCACTGTAATTCACAAACCTGCAGAGTTATAAATGACAGCTATCGTCCAAAAATATACTGAAGTAAGGCTGCCAAGAGGACTTGAAAGCGGGGCAGAATGGCAGGAAACCGATTTCAGGAGGTAGACTGGAATTGCATTGAAAGCATAGGAAAAGAGGCAGAACGTCCACAATGATGCACTTGGCCAAAAAGGGCGTATGCGTTTTTTCCTGAATATATTCAGGAAAAAACGCATACGCACTTTTTGGCCAACCAAGCAAGCTTGCAAAGGAAATCTGCACTACAATGAAGTCTCACATCCCCCCGGTCAAAAGGGCCATCTGAAAAAAGTGTAAAATCCAGAAAGGCAGGACAGGCCATGGAGAACTGGGAGCCTTGTTATGCTGATGGGCGGGATGTAAATTGCCAACAGACACTCGGGAGAAGTGTATGGTGTTTCCTGAAACATCTAACAAACAAAGCAACAGAGCCTAGGGCACTTCCACTTATGGTCCTATAGCTTAGGGAAATTAAAATCAAAAACACACAGCCACCCCAAAGTTTGGAATGCCTCTGTTTACAAGAACCTCATTTACAGTACAAGTTCAACATCGCAGAAAGTGAAAAATGGATAAAGAAGTTGTGGTATTTACTTACAAAGCAATATCACTCAGCAATGAAATCTATGTCATCAGGCCCTTAGCAGCACAATGAGTGGATTCAGGTATGATGATTCTAACTGAAATAAGTCACACAGAAAAAGAAACATCATAAGATATCAGTAATACATGGAATGTAAACCTGGCTACACAGGAACAGAATTACAGAACAGAACAGGGTCTCAAATTTAGAAAAGCAACTTATGCTTGCTTAAGGGGAAATGTGAGTTGGGGTGCTGCATAAAACCAGACATTGAAATGAGCACAGATAAAGTTCCTTAAGCCAAATATGGAATAGACAAGAGCTACTCCTTGCTCAACGAAATGGACTCAACACCGCATATTAAACGCCTAAGAATGTACCTGACTAGTAAGTATCTTAAAACCTATGGATTGCCATGTCTCCGAAAGAGAATCAAGCATGTGTACAGGGGCATAAACGCAGCAGTGATAGGATTGGAGAGGTTCGGTGAGCAAATGAAGACCCTTTGAAGTCATATTGCATGGTACCCATTCCACGGGTTTCAACTACCCAGGTTTAAGGTATTCTTCCTTCAGCTAAAACATGCATGTGGAACCTAGAGTATGATCAACCATGTGATCGGGAGACGTGTTCAAATATGTCTCAGTTTTCGTACCCTGGTACTCGGGTGAAACATTCCAGACGCTTTACTAACACTCTCCCGACTGGGAGAGTCAGTCACTTTAACCTCCTGTTTGGCCCAGTTTGCAATTTCTGCGGAAGATGAACAGGAATAGCGAGAACCAATGACAGACTAGCTGGAGGTGTCTGGACGGGCAAATTTAACTCTCATTTCCCACCAGGAAGAGGAATTAACCAAAGGCTCAGCGTGCCGTGCCGGAACCAGATTAGGGCCTGAAGCCATCCTGCGGTGTTGCGGCCAGGTTACAAGAAAACGAGTTGAAGAAAGGAGCTCAGGGGCACTGTAATTCACAAACCTGCAGAGTTATAAATGACAGCTATCGTCCAAAAATATACTGAAGTAAGGCTGCCAAGAGGACTTGAAAGCGGGGCAGAATTGCAGGAAACCGATTTCAGGAGGTAGACTGGAATTGCATTGAAAGCATAGGAAAAGAGGCAGAACGTCCACAATGATGCACTTGGCCAAAAAGGGCGTATGCGTTTTTTCCTGAATATATTCAGGAAAAAAGGCATACGCCCTTTTTCGCCAACCAAGCAAACTTGCAAAGAAATCTGCACTACAATGAAGTCTCACTTCCCCCCGGTCAAAAGGGCCATCTGAAAAAAGTGTAAAATCCAGAAAGGCAGGACAGGCCATGGAGAACTGGGAGCCTTGTTATGCTGATGGGCGGGATGTAAATTGCCAACAGACACTCGGGAGAAGTGTATGGTGTTTCCTGAAACATCTAAAAAACAAAGCAACAGAGCCTAGGGCACTTCCACTTATGGTCCTATAGCTTAGGGAAATTAAAATCAAAAAGACACAGCCACCGCAAAATTTGGGACGGCTCTTTTTACAGAAATCTTTTCTATGGCACAAGTTAAATATCCCAGAGATCAAATAATGGATAAAGAAGTTGCGGTACTTATGTACAACAGAATACCACTCAGCAATGAAATCTATGTCACCAGGCCCGTACCAGCATAATGAGTGGATTGAGACACGATGATTCTAAGTGAAATAAGTCACACAGAAAAAGAAACATCATAAGGTATCACTAATACACGGAATGTGAACTTGGCTACACATGAACTGAATTACAAAACAGAACAGGGTCTCAAGTTTAGAAAACCAACTTATGCCTGCTTAAGGGGGAAGGTGAGTTGGGGTGCTGCATAAAAGCAGAGTTTGAAATTAGCACAGATAGCGTTCCATAAGCCAAATATGTAATAGACAAGACCTACCCCTTGCTCAACGAAATGGATTCAACTATGAGGTATCACCTCCCACCTGGTAGAATAGGCATCATAGAAAATCTACAAACAGAAAATGCTGGAAAGGGTGTGGAGAAAAGGAACCCTCTTCCACTATTGTTGGGAATATAAATTGATACAGTCATTATGGAGAACAATATGGAATTTCTTAAGAAACTAACAATAGAATTACCATATGATACAGCAATCCCTGTACTGGACATATACCCAGACAAAACCATAAATCAAAAAGAGTCATTCACCGCAATGTTCATTGCATCACTATTTACAATATCGAGGTAATGGAAGCAACCTAAATGCCCACAGACAGACGAATGCATAAAGCTGTGGTACATATATAAAATGGAATATTACTAAGCCATGAAAAGGAATGAAATTGGGTCATTTGTAGAGACGTCGATGGATCTAGAGACTGTCATACAGAGTGAAGTAAGTCAGAAAGAGAAAAACAAATCTTGTATATTCATGCATGTATGTGGAACCTAGAAAAACTGTACAGATTAACCATTTTGCAAAGCATAAATAGAGCAACAGATGTAGACAACAAACGTATGGACAACAAGGGGGGAAAGCTGTTGGGGGGGTGGTGGTGGGAGGAGTTGAGAGACTGGGATTGGCATGTATACATTTATATGTATAAAATAGATAACCAATAAGAACCTGCTGTATAAAAATATAAAATAAAATTCAAAATTAAAAAGAAATAAAATTTAAAAAATAAAACAGAAAAAACAATTATTCCCTGCACATACATGTATTTATATGAATAAATTATTTCCATGCTTATATCTGTAAATACAAAAAAGAGGAATAAAATCTACCTTGAACCAAAAACGAAAAAGAGAAAAAACCACAGAACCCACCAGTTACACAGAGGAAAACCGTATCAGGGCACTTGCTCCAGTTGTAAACAATTCTGAAGTTGGTCAGTGGTGGGGAATCGTCTCCCATTCAGCCAGCAGCCCCCACGCAACAAGCGTCCTCATTGCAAAGCTGGGGCACCGTGCCGAGGCATCTGTGAGTAAACGTGAGCTGAGCCCCAGGCCAGTTGCTGCTGAACTATTCCCACCCGTCCCAGGTAAAACACCTGAATATATACAAGGACTTGAAAGCCTAGAGGAAGGGCCATAGAGCCACACGAGTGACAGCATGCCGGCCGACTTGGTGCCTGCAGGCCAGCCAGGATGGTCCTGGCCCTGGGTGCTCTTCTGGAAGATTTCCATTTCCCTGCCTGAGATACCCGTCCTGTCCCTGCCCCCACTGCTTTTTTCCTTCCTCACCTCTGCCCAGGGAGAAATTCCAGCAGCAGGTATGGGTGACACATCCTCTTCTTTAGCAGGTGGCAGCCTGGCAACTGCTGCAGAAAGTCCAGCAGAGCCCCACTCACACTGGGCCACCCACAAAGCCGTGGCCTCTCACTCCCTCCCACCAGCCCAGCCCCGAGACTGCTGACAGGGCAGAGAAAATGGCGTCAGGCACGGCTGCAGGGGCTCTTGCTGCCTGGAGTGGTATTTATATTGATCTCAACCCAGGCACACCTGGGGAGGGCTGGCCGGCACGGTAAGGCTGCCCAGGTCAGCCAATCATCACCCCTCAGGGGCTCACAGTTGCAGAAAATGGAACTTGCTGAACCGGCCAGGTCCAAGGAACAGGTGTGGGCTCCTGAGAGTCAGGATAGACAAGGGGCTGCAGCTTTGGCTTGTTTTCTAATCATTTTATCTGGCCCATGAGTGGGAGACAACTTCAAGAAAACCCTCTCCTAATGAGAGGAACCCAGGAGTCAGGGAGAGGAGGGGTGGGTGGTGGTTGGAGACAGAGGCCTGGTGCCCCGGGTGCAGTGGAAGTCTCTGGAAGACCAGGTGGAGGGAGGCCTCATGGAGTGATGCCCAGGGTCACAGACCTGTCGCAGCTGCTGTTTGTTAGTTCAAGTCCTGCTCTGAGGTGCTCTGTGTCAGCTCTGAGCGACAGGTGAGCTGGGGGTGCTCTGCAATGAGGGCTATGTGCACGGTTCCTGTGTGCCCAGCCCTGCCACGGTACCTGCAAGGGTAGCTCTGTATCCTGGGAGGGGCCTGACCACGAGAGCCCCGTGGGCTGGGGTGGGGGTGGGGTACCTGCCCAGGTGAGCTCCATATTCTGGGATTGGTCTGACCACGAGAGCCCCATGGGCTGCTGGGGACCTGGTAAAGGATGTCAGGACAGTCAGTGAAGCCACCGAGGATATACCTCCAGTTGCTCCTAATTCCTACACCCTGCTGGTCATTCTACCAACCACCAGGACATGGTATTCTGTATTAGTCTTCAATGATGCCTTCTTTTGTATTCCATTAGTCTCAGAGTCACAAGAAATTTTGGCTTGTGAGTGGCAGGACTCAACATACAACTAAAACAATACTTCCGGGCCGTCTGGCCCCAAGGGTGCAAAAGTTCCCACACCATCTTTGGGGAAAGCTTAGCTAAAGACCTAAAAGTTCTACCTCTGGAAAAGGAAACCCTCCTTCAATATGCAGACGACATTCTGATCGCCAGCCCTACTAAGGAGGCCTCTGAACTACCAAGCCAATAAAGGATAGAAGTTGTCCAAGAAAAAGCTCAAATATCACAGACTGCGGTGACCTGCCTGGGCTTTATTCTCACAGAAGGTCGGAGAAGCCCATCCCAGGAAAGGGAAGAAACCATTTTCAGCCTTACCCCTTTCTAAAACCAGAAGAGAGCTTAGGGGTTCCTGGGGAGGCCAGGGTTTGCTGTTTCTGGATCCCTAACTACAGTCTACTAGCTGGGCCTCTATATGAAACACTGAAAGGAAAAGATGATGATCCTTTTGAATAGAATCCAGAAGTGGCCTTTCAAGAATGGAAAGAGCAGTCAATTCAGACCCTTGCCCTGGAACTCCCTAATTTAGCTAAACCCTTTGACCTTTACATTCCCGGTGAAAGGTGAATCGCCATTGGAGAATTCGTGCAAAAACTGGGACCACTTGAAATGGAACAATGCAAGAATGCCATCCAGGTAGGATAAACTATGGTCACCAAGGGGCTTGGCCCACTGCCACATCTGGCCAAGATACTGGCGGTATCTAAAAACCTGGAAATCAGCAGCCCAAAAGGCCACCTCCCTCCTAAGGGAAAAGGACCCCACGTGGTGATCCTAACCACCAACCATGCCCTGAAGTTGCAGGGTTCGCTCCGTGGGCACACCGACCTCGAGTGAGGAGGCCCTCCAACTCCAACATCCAGAGAGATAACCGGGGGCAACAGGGCACCATGACGACTCGTGTGAACATCACTTGACCTGGAGTTTCTCTCATAAAACAACAAGAGTGTGTCCCAAAAGAGTAGACTACTGCTTGCAGGACTTACTGCACCCAGAGGGGAGCTAATAATCTTGGCGGGGGAACAGTATACCACACTGTCACCATAGAAAAGCCTACAGACACCGTGATGATGGTGGCCAATAAGACCGGCTGGACTCCTGTTTACTTCAAAAGGCTGTTGACTCAGTGGCCATCATGGTCCTTGATCACCACTGACCCTGGACTGTATGGGAGTTGAGCGGGCAGGGCTCTGACACCTGGTGCTGTTTGTACGTTAATTCAGGGGCCTAATTGAAGAAAGCGCAGACTACTGGTCAGAGCATCTAGGCTGGCAGAAACGGTCAGCCTAAGGTGGCCGAACAAATGTGGGGCAGGGTGAAACCGGCCCCCACAGCATCTCTGCACATCTCTTTCCTGGACCCTTAAAGGTCATTAGAATCTATAACACTTCCAATGCTGGTGCTCAGGTGGACGAGCAGGGAGGCAGGGGTCCTGGGGACAATCAACGTCACCGGGAGGCTGCTGGGGAGAAGCTCTGACCCTCGCCCCAGGGTATGAGGGCTCCCAACTCAGCACTCAGCAGTTACAGAAGAAGGGTCTGCACCCTCAGCACTCCAAGAATGAGGAACGGGACAAAAGGCAGAGGAGGGGTTTGTCCCCAGCAAAGCCCATTAAAAATCCCTGGGAGATAAAAATAGAATCTGGGCAATAAAGTCAAGTCTAACCTTTTTTATCCTTTGTGCTTTGTCTAATTTCACGTGCTCCTAGGGTCCCGCATGCAGAGGTTCCACACCCGGCACTTCAGACCAGATTTCCTAGTGCAGAATGGCTGGGTCGACACCTCAGCTCCTGGGGCCCAGTGCAGACTCCACGATATAGAGCCTGAGCTACAGCCAACCCGGCCCTCGAGAGCTCCGCCGCCTCCCTCCATCCCACTGACTCTGACAGGATCTCTACACAGCAGCCCAGCCCACAGCCCACGGGGTAGTGCATGCTCTCACCTCTCCATTCTCTGATCAAAATATAAAGTTTCTTTTACTTGTGAACCAAACTCAGTCTCGATCTGTTGGCCCCAATGACACTGGGCAGGGGGACACTTGTTGGGGTCCACTCTGGAGGATCAGTAACAGAAATTGAGACTATTGTAACCTCAATGAACAGATGTGTGAGCCAAACTGTAGTTAACATAGAACAGTGTATAAGGCTCGGGTAAAATATGATGTTTCTAACACTTCCATTTGATATTTCCATCACTTTTTATAAGCAAGTTCAGTGAAAAGGTTTGTCTTATTTGTCAGGTCAATATTAGAGAAACGAAGTGATTTCTTTCCAAGGATGTACATCTAATAATCTTGGTTAAACCGTCAATCTTGTTTTAAATGCTTTTCCATTGAAAATGATACCTCTCTTTCAGCTCCCCCATTTCTGAGAAGTATAAAATCTTATAATTTATTATTACCAAAGGGGAAAGGTGGGAGGAGGGATAAATTAACAGTTTGGGATTAACACATACACACTGCTATGTATAAAATAGATCATCAACAAGGAACTACTGTATAGCACAGGGAACTACACTCAACATTTTGCAATAACCTATAAGGGGAAATAATCTGAAAAAGAATAGATATTTTTATTGACATCATCTATCAATGACAGTTAAAGTGTAGCCTAAGGGAAGCTGGTGGTGAGTGCTTCTGACCCTGAAGACTTCAATCATCTAAAGTTTGGACTCTGTCTACTTCCCAAGGCCCTTAATGAACATATGTGTAGCCGTAGCTTAGAAACTTCCCCAGTTTGGGTTTCGGGGAGACACTGATTTTGAAAAAGCCCTGGTGTTCTCCTTACATGAATGGAACTCTTCCTACTGCTAAAACATGTCTGTCACACCCAGAGGATGGTATACTGTCTGATCGGGAAGAGTTTGGAAAAGGCATCTCATCTCCTCATCTCCTGGTGCTCGGGTTCACCCCTCCAGCGTCTTTACTAACAGTCTCCCCACTTGGAGATGTCAGCACTGTCAACATCCTGTTGCGTACAGTTTGGAATTTGTCCAGAGGATGAAGCGGAAGGATGAGGAACAATGAGAGACAAGTCCTAGGTGTTCAGACAGGCACATGTCACTCTAATTTCCAATCAGGAAGACGAATTGACCAAAGGCTAGGGTTGCCCATGGAAACAGTATAGGGCTTGAGGAAATCCCGCTGCTCTGTGGCCAGTTCCCATAAACACAAGTTGAACAATGGAACTCAGGGGCAGTAAAATTCACAAAACTGCAGAGTTGAAAATATCCATCACTGAAAAATGTCTTGAGGAAAGTCAGAGAAAAGGACTTGTAAGCAAGGGAGAATGGCAGGAAAGGGATTTGAGGAGGTAGAAAGGACTCGCCATTAAGCACAAGAAAAGGAGCTGAACATTGCCAACATTGCAGTTGGCCAAAAAGGGTGTATGCGTTTTTTTCTGTATATATTCAAGAAAAGGGCATACACTTTTTTAGCCAACCAAACAGGTGGGCACTGGAAGTCAATACTACAAAAGATATCACTTCGCATCAGTCAGAAGAGCCATCCTCATAAAGCGTAAACAACAGAAATGCAGGACAGGGCAACGAGAAGAGGGAGCCCTGTGAGACTTATAGTGGAAATGTATATTGCCAACGGCCATTCTGGAGAAGTGTATTGCGTTTACTAAAGCATCTAAAAAATGAGCTACAGAGCATAGGGCACTTGCACTCATGGGCGTATATCTTGGGAAAAACAAAAATCGAGAGGACACAGGCACCCCAATGTTTACCCCCTCTCTGTTTAAAAGATCCTCGACTAGGATATAACTTAAATGTCTCTGGAGGGAAAAAATGGATAGAGATGTGGTACTTAGGTAGAGTGGAATATTATTCAGCCTGGAAATCAATGAAATATGGCCAGTTGTAACAACTCCGGAGGAGTTACGTATGATCATTCTAAGTGACAGAATTCAAAAAGAAAAAGACACATATCATAAGATATCACTTAAAGGTGGAATCCAAAATGGCTACACATGAAATAAATTACAAAACAGAAACATAGTCAAATATGTAGAAAACACGCATAAGGCTGCTAAACGGGAAAGGTGGGGAGGGGTGAGGCATCATCCAGGAGGTTGAAATTAGCAAAGATACCATTCCAAATACCAAACTGATAATCAACAAGGCCTACACGGTAGCTAAAAGAACTGCACTCAGCACACTCAAGTCACCGGAAAAGAATATATACGACTGGTAAGAATCTGAAAAAGAATTTATTGATGTCTCTCTGTACGTGAATCAAGTGGATGTACAGCAGCAAGAAACAGAGCTTTGAAAATCAGCTGTAACCAATATAGTAATAAATTGAAAAAAATAAACGACAGAGAGACAGAGAAAACCTCTTACAACTTTTCCTCAGGGACGGTGATGCAACATGGATTGAACACATCTAGACCCACAGCAGGATGAGACATAAGGCTGGAAACTGTTTGCGCTAAGAGAAATGTGAGGTTGGGTGAGGAAATGCACACCCTTTAAAGTAATACTACCTGGTACCCATTCAATGGGTCCCAAATCTGCAGGTTCAAGGGATCTTCCTACAGCTAAAACATGCATGGAAAACCCAGAGGACTGTACACCATGTGATCGGGAGATGTGTCTAAAATGCACCTCATTTATCCTCTCGTGGTGCTCCTGTTCACCATTCCAGCCACGTTACTTAGAATCTCCCCACTTGGAGAATCAGCACATTTAAACTTCTGTTTCACACATTTTGCAAATTGTGAGGAGGATGAACGGGAAGAGGGGGAACCAATGAGAGAATAGTTGTAGGGGTTTGGACGGGCACATATCACTCTAATTTCCCATTAAGAATAAGAATTAAAGAAAGGCTCAGCCTGCCTCGCCAGAGCCAAAATAGGGCCTGAAGCAATCCTGCGGGTTTGAGGCCAGCTCACAAAAGAGCAACTTAAAAAATGGAGCTCAGTGTCACTGCAATTCACAAACCTGCAGAGTTATAAATGAAAACTAACGTCCAAAAATGTTGAGGTAAGGCAAAGAAGAGGATCTGAATGCAAGACAGAATTGCAAGAAACAGATTTCAAGGGATAGATTGGACTCGTCTTTAACGCACATGAAAAGCGGCAGAATTTCGACAATGATGCAGTTGGCCCAAAAGGGCGTATGCGTTTTTTCCTGATTATATCCAGGAAAAAACGCACACGCACTTTATGGGCAACGAAGCAAGCAAGCAATGCAAATGTGCACAACAAAGAAGTCTCACTTCCCACCGGTCAAAAGGGCCATCCTAAAAAATTGTAAAAACCAGAAATGCAGGACAGGCCATGGAGAACAGGGAGCCTTTATACGCTGATGGGCAGTGTGTGAACTGCCGAGAGCCACTCTGGAGAAGTGTATGGTGGTTCCTAAATCATCTAAAAAACAGAGCTACAGAGCATAGGACACTTCGAATCATGGGAGTATATCTAGGGAAGTCTAAAAATCAACAAGACACAAGCACACCACAGTTTAGGGCTACTCTGTTTACAAGAACCTCAACTTCAGTACACCTTAAATATCCCAGGAAAGAGAACAATGGATAAAGAAGATGTGGTACTTATGTACAATGGAATATCTCTTCACCATGAAATCAATGTAATAAGGCTAGTAGAAGGATAAAGAGTGGATTTAGGTCCGATAATACTACTTGAAATAAGTCAAACAGAAAAAGAAACATATCATAAGATATCACTTATAGAGGGAGGGTAAATATGGCTGCACAAGAAATGAATTACAGAACAGAACAGTGTCTCACATTTAGAAAACACACTTATGTCAGCTTAAGGGGAAAGGAGAGGTGGGATGATGCATAAAACCAGAGTTTGAAATTAGCACAGATACCGTTCAATAAACCAAATAGGTATTAGACAAGATCTACACCTTGCTCAATGAACTGGCCTCAACACACCCTATACACCGCAGAGAAATATATCTGAGTAATAAGAATCTTAAAACCCATGTATTGATATATCTCCATAAGGGAATCAAGTGTGTGCAGAGCGGCACAAACACAGCAGTGAAAATGAGCTAAACCCCATTATAGAAATAAATTTTAAAAACAAAACGCTGAAACAATGAAAGAGAGAAAAAATCTTACAAAATTTGCTCAGGGGCTGTGATGCAACCTGGATTGACCACATATAAACCCACAGCTGGATAAGACATAAGGCTGGACACTTGGGGCTGAGAGGATTGCTGAGCTTTGGTGAGCAACTGCCGAAAGTTTAATGCAATACTTCATGCTACTCAGTCCAAGGGTCCCAACACTCCAGGTTGAAGGGAATCTTCCTACAGCTAAACCATGCTTGGGAAACCCAGCGACTGGTATACCATATGATCGGGAAAGGTTTCTAAAACGCACCTCATTTTTCTTCTCCTGGGGCTCCGGATCGACATTCCAGCCGCTTTACTAACAACATCCCCACATGGAGTCAATGCCTTTAAGTTCTGGTATCGCACAGTCTGCAGTTAGTGCAGAGGATGAATGGGAATAGGGGGAACCAGTGAGAAACTAGCTGTAGCGGTTTCAATGGGCACATGTCACTCTAATATCACATCAGTAAGAAGAATTAACCAAAGGCACAGCAAGGTGCCCCAGAAGAAAAATAGGGCTTCAAGGAATCCTGTGGTTATGGGGCAAGACCACAAAAATAAGACCTGAAAAATATAGCTAAGGGCCACTGCAATTCAAAAACCTGCAGAGTTATAAAGGCCAACTATTTTCAAAAAATATATTGAGGTAAGGCTATGAAGAGGCATTGAAAGCAAGGCAGAATTGCAGGTAACTGATTTCAGGAGGTAGAATGGAATTGCATTGAAAGCATAGGAAAAGAGGCAGAACCTCGACAATCATGCACTTGGCCAAAAAGGACCTATGCGTTTTTTCCTGAATATATTCAGGAAAAAACGCATACGCCCTTTTTGGCCAACCAAGCAAGCTTGCAAAGGAAATCTGCACTACAATGAAGTCTCACTTCCACATGGTCAAAAGAGCCATCTGAAAAAAGTGTAAAATCCATAAAGGCACGACAGGCCATGGAGAACTGGGAGCCTTGTTATGCTGATGGGCGGGATGTAAATTGCCAACAGCAACTCTGGAGAAGTGTATGGTGTTTCCTGAAACATCTAAAAAACAAAGCAACAGAGCCTAGGGTACTTCCACTTATGGTCCTATAGCTTAGGGAAATTAAAATCAAAAAGACATAGCCACCCCAAAGTTTGGGATGGCTCTGTTTACAAGAACCTCATTTATGGTACAAGTTCAATATCGCAGAAAGTGAAAAATGGATAAAGAAGTTGTGGTACTTACGTACAATGCAATATCACTCAGCAATGAAATCTATGTCATCAGGCCCATAGCAAAATAATGAGTGGATTCAGGTATGATGATTCGAACTGAAATAATCACACAGAAAAGAAACATCATAAGGTATCACTAATACGCAGAATGTGAACTTGGCTACACATGAACTGAATTACAAAACAGAACAGGGTCTCAAGTTTAGGGAACCAACTTACGCTTGCTTAAGGGTAAAGGTGAGTTGGGGTGCTGCATAAAACCAGAGATTGAAATGAAAACAGATAAAGTTCCTTAAGCCAAATACGGAATAGACAAGAGCTACTCCTTGCTCAACGAAATGGACTCAACACCGCATATTAAACGCCTAAGAATGTACCTGACTAGTAAGTATCTTAAAAACCTATGGATTGCTATGTCTCCGAAAGAGCATCAAGCATGTGTACAGGGGCATAAACGCAGCAGTGATAGGATTGGAGAGGTTCGGTGAGCAAATGAAGACTCTTTGAGGTAATATTGCATGGTACCCATTCCACGGGTTTCAACTACCAAGGTTTAAGGTATTCATCCTTCAGCTAAAACATGCATGTGGAACCTAGAGTATGATCAACCATGTGATCGGGAGACGTGTTCAAATATGTCTCAGTTTTCGTACCCTGGTACTCGGGTGCAACATTCCAGACGCTTTACTAACACTCTCCCGACTTGGAGAGTCAGTCCCTTTAACCTACTGTTTGGCCCAGTTTGCAATTTCTGCGGAAGATGAACAGGAATAGCGAGAACCAATGAGAGACTAGCTGGAGGTGTCTGGACGGGCAAATTTAACTCTCATTTCCCACCAGGAAGAGGAATTAACCAAAGGCTCAGCGTGCCGTGCCGGAACCAGATTAGGGCCTGAAGCCATCCTGCAGTGTTGCGGACAGCTCACAAAAAAGCGAGTTGAAGAAAGGAGCTCAAGGGCACTGAAATTCACAAACGTGCAGAGTTATAAATGACAGCTATCGTCCAAAAATATACTGAAGTAAGGCTGCCAAGAGGACTTGAAAGCGGGGTAGAATTGCAGGAAACCGATTTCAGGAGGTAGACTGGAATTGCATTGAAAGCATAGGAAAAGAGGCAGAACGTCCACAATGATGCACTTGGCCAAAAAGGGCGTATGCGTTTTTTCCTGAATATATTCAGGAAAAAACGCATACGCCCTTTTTGGCCAACCAAGCAAACTTGCAAAGGAAATCTGCACTACAATGAAGTCTCAATTCCCCCCGGTCAAAAGGGCCATCTGAAAAAAGTGTAAAATCCAGAAAGGCAGGACAGGCCATGGAGAACTGGGAGCCTTGTTATGCTGATGGGCGGGATGTAAATTGCCAACAGACACTCGGGAGAAGTGTATGGTGTTTCCTGAAACATCTAAAAAACAAAGCAACACAGCCTAGGGCACTTCCACTTATGGTCCTATAGCTTAGGGAAATTAAAATCAAAAAGACACAGCCACCGGAAAGTTTAGAACAGCTCTGTTTACAAGAACCTCGTTTACAGTACAAGTTCAACATCGCAGAAAGTGAAAAATGGATAAAGAACTGGTGGTACTTACGTACAAAGCAATATCACTCAGCAATGAAATCTATGTCATCAGGCCCTTAGCAGCATAATGAGTGGATTCAGGTACGATGATTCTAACTGAAATAAGTCACACAGAAAAAGAAACATCATAAGATATCAGTAATACACGGAATGTAAACTAGGCTACACAGGAACTGAATTACAGAACAGAACACGGTCCCGAATTTAGAAAACCAACTTATGCTTGCTTAAGGGGAAAGGTGAGTTGGGGTGCTGCATAAAACCAGAGATTGAAATGAGCACAGATAAAATTCCTTAAACCAAATATGGAATAGACAAGAGCTACTCCTTGCTCAACGAAATGGACTCAACACCCCATATTAAATGCCTAAGAATGTACCTGACTAGTAAGTATCTTAAAACCTATGGATTGCTATGTCTCCGAACGAGAATCAAGCGTGTGTACAGGGGCATAAACGCAGCAGTGATAGGATTGGAGAGGATCGGTGAGCAAATGAAGACCCTTTGAAGTCATATTGCATGGTACCCATTCCACGGGTTTCAACTACCCAGGTTTAAGGTATTCTTCCTTCAGCTAAATCATGCATGTGGAACCTAGAGTATGATCAACCATGTTATCGGGAGACGTGTTCAAATATGTCTCAGTTTTCGTACCCTGGTACTCGGGTGCAACATTCCACACGCTTTACTAACACTCTCCCGACTTGGAGAGTCAGTCCCTTTAACCTCCTGTTTGGCCCAGTTTGCAATTGCTGCGGAAGATGAACAGGGATAGCGAGAACCAATGAGAGACTAGCTGGAGGTGTCTGGACGGGCAAATTTAACTCTCATTTCCCACCAGGAAGAGGAATTAACCAAAGGCTCTGCGTGCCGTTCCGGAACCAGATTAGGGCTTGAAGCCATCCTGCTGTGTTGCGGCCAGGTCACAAAAAAGCGAGTTGAAGAAAGGAGCTCAGGTGCACTGTAATTCACAAACCTGCAGAGTTATAAATGACAGCTATCGTCCAAAAATATACTGAAGTAAGGCTGCCAAGAGGACTTGAAAGCCGGGCAGAATTGCAGGAAACCGATTTCAGGAGGTAGACTGGAATTGCATTGAAAGCATAGGAAAAGAGGCAGAGCGTCCACAATGATGCACTTGGCCAAAAAGGGCGTATGCGGTTTTTCCTGAATATATTCAGGAAAAAACGCATACGCCCTTTTTGGCCAACCAAGCAAGCTTGCAAAGGAAATCTGCACTACAATGAAGTCTCACTTCCCCCCCGGTCAAAAGGGCCATCTGAAAAAAGTGTAAAATCCAGAAAGGCAGGACAGGCCATGGAGAACTGGGAGCCTTGTTATGCTGATGGGCGGGATGTAAATTGCCAACAGACACTCCGGAGAAGTGTATGGTGTTTCCTGAAACATCTAAAAAACAAAGCAACAGAGCCTAGGGCACTTCCACTTATGGTCCTATAGCTTAGGGAAATTAAAATCAAAAAGACACAGCCACCCCAAAATTTGGGACACCTCTGTTTACAAGAACCTCGTTTACCGTACAAGTTCAATATCACAGAAAGTGAAAAATGGATAAAGAACTTGTGGTACTTACGTACAATGCAGTATCACTCAGCAATGAAATCTATGTCATCAGGCCCGTAGCAGCATAATGAGTGGATTCAGGTACGATGATTCTAACTGAAATAAGTCACACAGAAAAAGAAACATCATAAGATATCACTAATACACGGAATGTAAACTTGGCTACACAGGAACTGAATTACAGAACAGAACAGGGTCTCAAATTTAGAAAACCAACTTATGCTTGCTTAAGGGGAAAGGTGAGTTGGGGTGCTGCATAAAACCAGAGATTGAAATGAGCACAGATAAAGTTCCTTAAGCCAAATATGGAATAGACAAGAGCTACTCCTTGCTCAACGAAATGGACTCAACACCGCATATTAAACGCCTAAGAATGTACCTGACTAGTAAGTATCTTAAAACCTATGGATTGCTATGTCTGCAAAAGAGAATCAAGCGTGTGTACAGGGTCATAAACGCAGCAGTGATAGGATTGGAGAGGTTCGGTGAGCAAATGAAGACCCTTTGAAGTCATATTGCATGGTACCCATTCCACGGGTTTCAACTACCCAGGTTTAAGGTATTCTTCCTTCAGCTAAAACATGCATGTGGAACCCAGAGTATGATCAACCGTGTGAACGGAGGACGTGTTCAAATATGTCTCAGTTTTTCTCCCCTGGTACTCGGGTGCAACATTCCAGACGCTTTACTAACACTCTCCCCACTTGGAGAGTCAGCGCCTTTAACCTCCTGTTTGGCACAGTTTGCAATTTCTGCGGAAGATGAACAGGAATAGCGAGAACCAATGAGAGACTAGCTGGAGGTGTCTGGACAGGTAAATTTAACTCTCATTTCCCACCAGGAAGAGGAATTAACCAAAGGCTCTGCGTGCCGTGCCGGAACCAGATTAGGGCCTGAAGCCATCCTGCGGTGTTGCGGCCAGCTCACCAGAAAGCGAGTCGAAGAAAGGAGCTCAGGGGCACTGTAATTCACAAACCTGCAGAGTTATAAATGACAGCTATCGTCCAAAAATATACTGAAGTAAGGCTGTCAAGAGGACTTGAAAGCGGGGCAGAATTGCAGGAAACCGATTTCAGGAGGTAGACTGGAATTGCATTGAAAGCATAGGAAAAGAGGCAGAACGTCCACAATGATGCACTTGGCCAAAAAGGGCGTATGCGTTTTTTCCTGAATATATTCAGGAAAAAACGCATACGCCCTTTTTGGCCAACCAAGCAAGCTTGCAAAGGAAATCTGCAGTACAATGAAGTCTCACTTCCCCCCGGTCAAAAGGGCCATCTGAAAAAAGTGTAAAATCCAGAAAGGCAGGACAGGCCATGGAGAACTGGGAGCCTTGTTATGCTGATGGGCGGGATGTAAATTGCCAACAGACACTAGGGAGAAGTGTATGGTGTTTCCTGAAACATCTAAAAAACAAAGCAACAGAGCCTAGGGCACTTCCACTTATGGTCCTATAGCTTAGGGAAATTAAAATCAAAAAGACACAGCCACCCCAATGTTTGGGACGCCTCTGTTTACAAGAACCTCGTTTACCATACAAGTTCAATATTACAGAAAGTGAAAAATGGATAAAGAACTTGTGGTACTTACGTACAATGCAGTATCACTCAGCAATGAAATCTATGTCATCAGGCCCGTAGCAGCATAATGAGTGGATTCAGGTACGATGATTCTAACTGAAATAAGTCACACAGAAAAAGAAACATCATAAGATATCACTAATACACGGAATGTAAACTTGGCTACACAGGAACTGAATTCCAAAACAGAACAGGGTCTCAAATTTAGAAAACCAACTTATGCTTGCTTAAGGGGAAAGGTGAGTTGGGGTGCTGCATAAAACCAGAGATTGAAATGAACACAGATAAAGTTCCTTAAGCCAAATATGGAATAGACAAGAGCTACACCTTGCTCAACGAAATGGACTCAACACCGCATATTAAACGCCTATGAATGTACCTGACTAGTAAGTACCTTAAAACCTATGGATTGCTATGTCTCCGAAAGAGAATGAAGCATGTGTACAGGGGCATAAACGCAGCAGTGATAGGATTGGAGAGGTTCGGTGAGCAAATGAAGACCCTTTGAAGTCATATTGCACGGTACCCATTCCACGGGTCTCAACTCTCCAGTTTTAAGGTATTCTTCCTTCAGCTAAAACATGCATGTGGAACCCAGAGTATGATCAACCGTGTGAACGGGAGACGTGTTCAAATATGTCTCAGTTTTTCTCCCCTGGTACTCGGGTGCAACATTCCAGACGCTTTACTAACACTCTCCCCACTTGGAGAGTCAGCGCCTTTAACCTCCTGTTTGGCCCAGTTTGCAATTTCTGCGGAAGATGAACAGGAATAGCGAGAACCAATGAGAGACTAGCTGGAGGTGTCTGGACGGGCAAATTTAACTCTCATTTCCCACCAGGAAGAGGAAATAACCAAAGGCTCAGCGTGCCGTGCCGGAACCAGATTAGGGCCTGAAGCCATCCTGCGGTGTTGCGGCCAGCTCAAAAGAAAGCGAGTTGAAGAAAAGAGCTCAGGGGCACTGTAATTCACAAACCTGCAGAGTTATAAATGACAGCTATCGTCCAAAAATATACTGAAGTAAGGCTGCCAAGAGGACTTGAAAGCGGGGCAGAATTGCAGGAAACCGATTTCAGGAGGTAGACTGGAATTGCATTGAAAGAATAGGAAAAGAGGCAGAACGTCCACAATGATGCACTTGGCCAAAAAGGGCGTATGCGTTTTTTCCTGAATATATTCAGGAAAAAACGCATACGCCCTTTTTGGTCAACCAAGCAAGCTTGCAAAGGAAATCTGCACTACAATGAAGTCTCACTTCCCCCCGGTCAAAAGGGCCATCTGAAAAAAGTGTAAAATCCAGAAAGGCAGGACAGGCCATGGAGAACTGGGAGCCTTGTTATGCTGATGGGCGGGATGTAAATTGCCAACAGACAATCCGGAGAAGTGTATGGTGTTTCCTGAAACATCTAAAAAACAAAGCAACAGAGCCTAGGGCACTTCCACTTATGGTCCTATAGCTTAGGGAAATTAAAATCAAAAAGACACAGCCACCCCAAAGTTTGGGATGCCTCTGTTTACAAGAACCTCGTTTACAGTACAAGTTCAACATCACAGAAAGTGAAAAATGGATAAAGAACTTGTGGTACTTACGTACAATGCAGTATCACTCAGCAATGAAATCTATGTCATCAGGCCCGTAGCAGCATAATGAGTGGATTCAGGTACGGTGATTCTAACTGAAATAAGTCACACAGAAAAAGAAACATCATAAGATATCACTAATACACGGAATGTAAACTTGGCTACACAGGAACTGAATTCCAAACCAGAACAGGGTCTCAAATTTAGAAAACCAACTTATGCTTGCTTAAGGGGAAAGGTGAGTTGGGGTGCTGCATAAAACCAGAGATTGAAATGAGCACAGATAAAGTTCCTTAAGCCAAATATGGAATAGACAAGAGCTATTCCTTGCTCAACGAAATGGACTCAACACCGCATATTAAACGCCTAAGAATGAACCTGACTAGTAAGTATCTTAAAACCTATGGATTGCTATGTCTCCAAAAGAGAATGAAGCGTGTGTACAGGGACATAAACGCAGCAGTGATAGGATTGTGGAGGTTCGGTGAGCAAATGAAGACCTTTGAAGTCATATTGCATGGTACCCATTCCACGGGTCTCAACTCTCCAGGTTTAAAGTATTCTTCTTTCAGCTAAAACATGCATGTGGAACCCAGAGTACGATGAACCATGGGAACGGGAGACGTGTTCAAATACGTCTCAGTTTTCCACCCCTGGTACTCGGGTGCAACATTCCAGACGCTTTACTAACACTCTCCCGACTTGGAGAGTCAGTCCCTTTAACCTCCTATTTGGCCCAGTTTGCAATTTCTCCAGAAGATGAACAGGAATAGCGAGAACCAATGAGAGACTAGCTGGAGGTGTCTGGACGGGCAAATTTAACTCTCATTTCCCACCAGGAAGAGGAAATAACCAAAGGCTCAGCCTGCCGTGCCGGAACCAGATTAGGGCCTGAAGCCATCCTGCGGTGTTGCGGCCAGCTGAAAAGAAAGCGAGTTGAAGAAAGGAGCTCAGGGGCACTGTAATTCACAAACCTGCAGAGTTATAAATGACAGCTATCGTCCAAAAATATACTGAAGTAAGGCTGCCAAGAGGACTTGAAAGCGGGGCAGAGTTGCAGGAAACCGATTTCAGGAGGTAGACTGGAATTGCATTGAAAGCATAGGAAAAGAGGCAGAACGTCCACAATGATGCACTTGGCCAAAAAGGGCGTATGCGTTTTTTCCTGAATATATTCAGGAAAAAACGCATACACCCTTTTGGCCAACCAAGCAAGCTTGCAAAGGAAATCTGCACTACAATGAAGTCTCACTTCCCCCTGGTCAAAAGGGCCATCTGAAAAAAGTGTAAAATCCAGAAAGGCAGGACAGGCCATGGAGAACTGGGAGCCTTGTTATGCTGATGGGCGGGATGTAAATTGCCAACAGACACTCCGGAGAAGTGTATGGTGTTTCCTGAAACATCTAAAAAACAAAGCAACAGAGCCTAGGGCACTTCCACTTATGGTCCTATAGCTTAGGGAAATTAAAATCAAAAAGACACAGCCACCCCAAAGTTTGGGACGCCTCTGATTACAAGAACCTCGTTTACTGTACAAGTTCAATATCACAGAAAGTGAAAAATGGATAAAGAACTTGTGGTACTTACGTACAATGCAGTATCACTCAGCAATGAATTCTATGTCATCAGGCCCGTAGCAGCATAATGAGTGGATTCAGGTACGATGATTCTAACTGAAATAAGTCACACAGAAAAAGAAACATCATAAGATATCACTAATACACGGAATGTAAACTTGGCTACCCAGGAACTGAATTCCAAAACAGAACAGGGTCTCAAATTTAGAAAACCAACTTATGCTTGTTTAAGGGGAAAGGTGAGTTGGGGCGCTGCATAAAACCAGAGATTGAAATGAGCTCAGATAAAGTTCCTTAAGCCAAATATGGAATAGACAAGAGCTACACCTTGCTCAACGAAATGGACTCAACACCCCATATTAAACGCCTAAGAATGTACCTGACTAGTAAGTATCTGAAAACCTATGGATTGCTATGTCTCCAAAAGAGAATCAAGCGTGTGTGCAGGGACATAAACGCAGCAGTGATAGGATTGGAGAGGTTCAGTGAGCAAATGAAGACCTTTGAAGTCATATTGCATGGTACCCATTCCACGGGTCTCAACTCTCCAGGTTTAAGGTATTCTTCCTTCAGCTAAAACATGCATGTGGAACCCAGAGTATGATCAACCGTGTGAACGGGAGACGTGTTCAAATATGTCTCAGTTTTCCTCCCCTGGTACTCGGGTGCAACATTCCAGACGCTTTACTAACACTCTCCCGACTTGGAGAGTCAGTCCCTTTAACCTCCTGTTTGGCCCAGTTTGCAATTTCTGCGGAAGATGAACAGGAATAGCGAGAACCAATGAGAGACTAGCTGGAGGTGTCTGGACGGGCAAATTTAACTCTCATTTCCCACCAGGAAGAGGAAATAACCAAAGGCTCAGCGTGCCGTGCCGGAACCAGATTAGGGCCTGAAGCCATCCTGCGGTGTTGCGGCCAGCTCACCAGAAAGCGAGTTGAAGAAAAGAGCTCAGGGGCACTGTAATTCACAAACCTGCAGAGTTATAAATGACAGCTATCGTCCAAAAATATACTGAAGTAAGGCTGCCAAGAGGACTTGAAAGCGGGGCAGAATTGCAGGAAACCGATTTCAGGAGGTAGACTGGAATTGCATTGAAAGAATAGGAAAAGAGGCGGAACGTCCACAATGATGCACTTGGCCAAAAAGGGCGTATGCGTTTTTTCCTGAATATATTCAGGAAAAAACGCATACGCCCTTTTTGGCCAACCAAGCAAGCTTGCAAAGGAAATCTGCACTACAATGAAGTCTCACTTCCCCCCGGTCAAAAGGGCCATCTGAAAAAAGTGTAAAATCCAGAAAGGCAGGACAGGCCATGGAGAACTGGGAGCCTTGTTATGCTGATGGGCGGGATGGAAATTGCCAACAGACACTCGGGAGAAGTGTATGGTGTTTCCTGAAACATCTAAAAAACAAAGCAACAGAGCCTAGGGCACTTCCACTTATGGTCCTATAGCTTAGGGAAATTAAAATCAAAAAGACACAGCCACCCCAATGTTTGGGATGCCTCTGTTTACAAGAACCTCGTTTACAGTACAAGTTCAACATCACAGAAAGTGAAAAATGGATAAAGAACTTGTGGTACTTACGTACAATGCAGTATCACTCAGCAATGAAATCTATGTCATCAGGCCCGTAGCAGCATAATGAGTGGATTCAGGTACGATGATTCTAACTGAAATAAGTCACACAGAAAAAGAAACATCATAAGATATCACTAATACACGGAATGTAAACCTGGCTACACAGGAACTGAAGTCCAAAACAGAACAGGGTCTCAAATTTAGAAAACCAACTTATGCTTGCTTAAGGGGAAAGGTGAGTTGGGGTGCTGCATAAAACCAGAGATTGAAATGAGCACAGATAAAGTTCCTTAAGCCAAATATGGAATAGACAAGAGCTATTCCTTGCTCAACGAAATGGACTCAACACCGCATATTAAACGCCTAAGAATGAACCTGACTAGTAAGTATCTTAAAACCTATGGATTGCTATGTCTCCAAAAGAGAATCAAGCGTGTGTACAGGGGCATAAACGCAGCAATGATAGGATTGGAGAGGTTCGGTGAGCAAATGAAGACCCTTTGAAGTCATATTGCATGGTACCCATTCCACGGGTCTCAACTCTCCAGGTTTAAGGTATTCTTCCTTCAGCTAAAACATGCATGTGGAACCCAGAGTATGATCAACCATGTGAACGTGAGACGTGTTCAAATATGTCTCAGTTATCCTCCCCTGGTACTCGGGTGCAACATTCCAGACGCTTTACTGACACTCTCCGCACTTGGAGAGTCAGCGCCTTTAACCTCCTGTTTGGCCCAGTTTGCAATTTCTGCGGAAGATGAACAGGAATAGCGAGAACCAATGAGAGACTAGCTGGAGGTGTCTGGACGGGCAAATTTAAGTCTCATTTCCCACCAGGAAAAGGAATTAACCAAAGGCTCAGCATGCCGTGCCAGAACCAGATTAGGGCCTGAAGCCATCATGCGGTGTTGCGGCCAAGTCACAAGAAAGCGCGTTGAAGAAAGGAGCTCAGGGGCACTGTAATTCACAAACCTGCAGAGTTATAAAATGACAGCTATCATCCAAAAATATACTGAAGTAAGGCTGCCAAGAGGACTTGAAAGCGGGGCAGAATTGCAGGAAACCGATTTCAGGAGGTAGACTGGAATTGCATTGAAAGCATAGGAAAAGAGACAGAACGTCCACAATGATGCACTTGGCCAAAAAGGGCGTATGCGTTTTTTCCTGAATATATTCAGGAAAAAACGCATACGCCCTTTTTGGCCAACCAAGCAAGCTTGCAAAGGAAATCTGCACTACAATGAAGTCTCACTTCCCCCCGGTCAAAAGGGCCATCTGAAAAAAGTGTAAAATCCAGAAAGGCAGGACAGGCCATCGAGAATTGGGAGCCTTGTTATGCTGATGGGCAGGATGTAAATTGCCAACAGACACTCTGGAGAATTGTATGGTGTTTCCTAAAACATCTAAAAAACAAAGCAACAGAGCCAAGGGCACTTCCACTTATGGTCCTATAGCTTAGGGAAATTAAAATCAAAAAGACACAGCCACCCCAAAGTTTGGGACGCCTCTGTTTACAAGAACCTCGCTTACCGTACAAGTTCAATATCACAGAAAATGAAAAATGGATAAAGAAGTTGTGGTATTTACTTACAAAGCAATATCACTCAGCAATGATATCTACCTCACCAGGCCCTTAGCAGCACAATGAGTGGATTCAGGTACGATGATTCTAACTGAAATAAGTCACACAGAAAAAGAAACATCATAAGATATCACTAATACACGGAATGTAAACTTGGCTACACAGGAACTGAATTCCAAAACAGAACAGGGTCTCAAATTTAGAAAACCAACTTATGCTTGCTTAAGGGGAAAGGTGAGTTGGGGTGCTGCATAAAACCAGAGATTGAAATGAGCACAGATAAAGTTCCTTAAGCCAAATATGGAATAGACAAGAGCTACTCCTTGCTCAATGAAATGGACCCAACACCCCATATTAAACGCCTAAGAATGTACCTGACTAGTAAATATCTTAAAACCTATGGATTGCTATGTCTCCAAAAGAGAATCAAGCGTGTGTACAGGGGCATAAACGCAGCAGGGATAGGATTGGAGAGGTTCGGTGAGCAAATGAAGACCCTTTGAAGTCATATTGCATGGCACCCATTCCACGGGTCTCAACTACCCAGGTTTAAGGTATTCTTCCTTCAGCTAAAACATGCATGTGGAACCCAGAGTATGATCAACCGTGTGAACGGGAGACGTGTTCAAATATGTCTCAGTTTTCCTCCCCTGGTACTCGGGTGCAACATTCCAGACGCTTTACTAACACTCTCCCGACTTGGAGAGTCAGCACCTTTAAACTCCTGTTTGGCCCAGTTTGCAATTTCTGCGGAAGATGAACAGGAATAGGGAGAACCAATGAGAGACTAGCTGGAGGTGTCTGGACGGGCAAATTTAACTCTCATTTCCCACCAGGAAGAGGAAATAACCAAAGGCTCAGCGTGCCGTGCCGGAACCAGATTAGGGCCTGAAGCCATCCTGCGGTGTTGCGGCCAGGTCACAAGAAAACGAGTTGAAGAAAGGAGCTCAGGGGCACTGTAATTCACAAACATGCAGAGTTATAAATGACAGTTTTCGTCCAAAAATATACTGAAGTAAGGCTGCCAAGAGGACTTGAAAGCGGGGCAGAATTGCAGGAAACCGATTTCAGGAGGTAGACTGGAATTGCATTGAAAGCATAGGAAAAGAGGCAGAACGTCCACAATGATGCACTTGGCCAAAAAGGGCGTATGCGTTTTTTCCTGAATATATTCAGGAAAAAATGCATACACCCTTTTTGGCCAACCAAGCAAGCTTGCAAAGGAAATCTGCACTACAATGAAGTCTCACTTCCCCCCGGTCAAAAGGGACATCTGAAAAAAGTGTAAAATCCAGAAAGGCAGGACAGGCCATGGAGAACTGGGAGCCTTGTTATGCTGATGGGCGGGATGGAAATTGCCAACAGACACTCGGGAGAAGTGTATGGTGTTTCCTGAAACATCTAAGAAACAAAGCAACAGAGCCTAGGGCACTTCCACTTATGGTCCTATAGCTTAGGGAAATTAAAATCAAAAAGACACAGCCACCCCAAAGTTTGGGACGCCTCTGTTTACAAGAACCTCGTTTACAGTACAAGTTCAACATCGCAGAAAGTGAAAAATGGATAAAGAAGTTGTGGTATTTACTTACAAAGCAATATCACTCAGCAATGATATCTACCTCACCAGGCCCTTAGCAACACAATGAGTGGATTCAGGTACGATGATTCTAACTGAAATAAGTCACACAGAGAAAGAAACATCATAAGATATCACTAATACACGGAATGTAAACTTGGCTACACAGGAACTGAATTCCAAAACAGAACAGGGTCTCAAATTTAGAAAACCAACTTATGCTTGCTTAAGGGGAAAGGTGAGTTGGGGTGCTGCATAAAACCAGAGATTGAAATGAGCACAGATAAAGTTCCTTAAGCCAAATATGGAATAGACAAGAGCTACTCCTTGCTCAATGAAATGGACTCAACACCCCATATTAAACGCCTAAGAATGTACCTGACTAGTAAATATCTTAAAACCTATGGATTGCTATGTCTCCAAAAGAGAATCAAGCGTGTGTACAGGGGCATAAACGCAGCAGGGATAGGATTGGAGAGGTTCGGTGAGCAAATGAAGACCCTTTGAAGTCATATTGCATGGCACCCATTCCACGGGTCTCAACTACCCAGGTTTAAGGTATTCTTCCTTCAGCTAAAACATGCATGTGGAACCCAGAGTATGATCAACCGTGTGAACGGGAGACGTGTTCAAATATGTCTCAGTTTTCCTCCCCTGGTACTCGGGTGCAACATTCCAGACGCTTTACTAACACTCTCCCGACTTGGAGAGTCAGCACCTTTAAACTCCTGTTTGGCCCAGTTTGCAATTTCTGCGGAAGATGAACAGGAATAGGGAGAACCAATGAGAGACTAGCTGGAGGTGTCTGGACGGGCAAATTTAACTCTCATTTCCCACCAGGAAGAGGAAATAACCAAAGGCTCAGCGTGCCGTGCCGGAACCAGATTAGGGCCTGAAGCCATCCTGCGGTGTTGCGGCCAGGTCACAAGAAAACGAGTTGAAGAAAGGAGCTCAGGGGCACTGTAATTCACAAACATGCAGAGTTATAAATGACAGTTTTCGTCCAAAAATATACTGAAGTAAGGCTGCCAAGAGGACTTGAAAGCGGGGCAGAATTGCAGGAAACCGATTTCAGGAGGTAGACTGGAATTGCATTGAAAGCATAGGAAAAGAGGCAGAACGTCCACAATGATGCACTTGGCCAAAAAGGGCGTATGCGTTTTTTCCTGAATATATTCAGGAAAAAACGCATACGCCCTTTTTAGCCAACCAAGCAAGCTTGCAAAGGAAATCTGCACTACAATGAAGTCTCACTTCCCCCCGTTCAAAAGGGACATCTGAAAAAAGTGTAAAATCCAGAAAGGCAGGACAGGCCATGGAGAACTGGGAGCCTTGTTATGCTGATGGGCGGGATGGAAATTGCCAACAGACACTCGGGAGAAGTGTATGGTGTTTCCTGAAACATCTAAGAAACAAAGCAACAGAGCCTAGGGCACTTCCACTTATGGTCCTATAGCTTAGGGAAATTAAAATCAAAAAGACACAGCCACCCCAAAGTTTGGGACGCCTCTGTTTACAAGAACCTCGTTTACAGTACAAGTTCAACATCGCAGAAAGTGAAAAATGGATAAAGAAGTTGTGGTATTTACTTACAAAGCAATATCACTCAGCAATGATATCTACCTCACCAGGCCCTTAGCAACACAATGAGTGGATTCAGGTACGATGATTCTAACTGAAATAAGTCACACAGAAAAAGAAACATCATAAGATATCACTAATACACGGAATGTAAACTTGGCTACACAGGAACTGAATTCCAAAACAGAACAGGGTCTCAAATTTAGAAAAGCAACTTATGCTTGCTTAAGGGGAAAGGTGAGTTGGGGTGCTGCATAAAACCAGAGATTGAAATGAGCACAGATAAAGTTCCTTAAGCCAAATATGGAATAGACAAGAGCTACTCCTTGCTCAACGAAATGGACTCAACACCCCATATTAAACGCCTAAGAATGTACCTGACTAGTAAATATCTTAAAACTTATGGATTGCTATGTCTCCAAAAGAGAATCAAGCGTGTGTACAGGGGCATAAACGCAGCAGGGATAGGATTGGAGAGGTTCGGTGAGCAAATGAAGACCCTTTGAAGTCATATTGCATGGCACCCATTCCACGGGTCTCAACTACCCAGGTTTAAGGTATTCTTCCTTCAGCTAAAACATGCATGTGGAACCCAGAGTATGATCAACCATGTGAACGGGAGACGTGTTCAAATATGTCTCAGTTTTCCTCCCCTGGTACTCGGGTGCAACATTCCAGACGCTTTACTAACACTCTCCCCACTTGGAGAGTCAGCACCTTTAAACTCCTGTTTGGCCCAGTTTGCAATTTCTGCGGAAGATGAACAGGAATAGGGAGAACCAATGAGAGACTAGCTGGAGGTGTCTGGACGGGCAAATTTAACTCTCATTTCCCACCAGGAAGAGGAAATAACCAAAGGCTCAGCGTGCCGTGCCGGAACCAGATTAGGGCCTGAAGCCATCCTGCGGTGTTGCGGCCAGGTCACAAGAAAGCGAGTTGAAGAAAGGAGCTCAGGGGCACTGTAATTCACAAACATGCAGAGTTATAAATGACAGCTATCGTCCAAAAATATACTGAAGTAAGGCTGCCAAGAGGACTTGAAAGCGGGGCAGAATTGCAGGAAACCGATTTCAGGGGGTAGACTGGAATTGCATTGAAAGCATAGGAATAGAGGCAGAACGTCCACAATGATGCACTTGGCCAAAAAGGGCGTATGCGTTTTTTCCTGAATATATTCAGGAAAAAACGCATACGCCCTTTTTGGCCAACCAAGCAAGCTTGCAAAGGAAATCTGCACTACAATGAAGTCTCACTTCCCCCCGGTCAAAAGGGACATCTGAAAAAAGTGTAAAATCCAGAAAGGCAGGACAGGCCATGGAGAACTGGGAGCCTTGTTATGCTGATGGGCGGGATGGAAATTGCCAACAGACACTCGGGAGAAGTGTATGGTGTTTCCTGAAACATCTAAGAAACAAAGCAACAGAGCCTAGGGCACTTCCACTTATGGTCCTATAGCTTAGGGAAATTAAAATCAAAAAGACACAGCCACCCCAAAGTTTGGGACGCCTCTGTTTACAAGAACCTCGTTTACCGTACAAGTTCAATATCACAGAAAGTGAAAAATGGATAAAGAACTTGTGGTACTTACGTACAATGCAGTATCACTCAGCAATGAAATCTATGTCATCAGACCCGTAGCAGCATAATGAGTGGATTCAGGTACGATGATTCTAACTGAAATAAGTCACACAGAAAAAGAAACATCATAAGATATCAGTAATAGACGGAATGTAAACTTGGCTACACAGGAACTGAATTCCAAAACAGAACAGGGTCTCAAATTTAGAAAAGCAACTTATGCTTCCTTGAGGGTAAAGGTGAGTTAGGGTGCTGCATAAAACCAGAGATTGAAATGAGCACAGATAAAGTTCCTTAAGCCAAATATGGAATAGACAAGAGCTACTCCTTGCTCAACGAAATGGACTCAACACCGCATATTAAACGCCTAAGAATGTACCTGACTAGTAAGTATCTTAAAACCTATGGATTGCTATGTCTCCAAAAGAGAATCAAGCGTGTGTACAGGGGCATAAACGCAGCAGTGATAGGATTGGAGAGGTTCGGTGAGCAAATGAAGACCCTTTGAAGTCATATTGCATGGTACCCATTCCACGGGTCTCAACTCTCCAGGTTTAAGGTATTCTTCCTTCAGCTAAAACATGCATGTGGAACCCAGAGTATGATCAACCATGTGATCGGGAGACGTGTTCAAATATGTCTCAGTTTTCGTACCCTGGTACTAGGGTGCACATTCCAGACACTTTACTAACACTCTCCCGACTTGGAGAGTCAGCACCTTTAAACTCCTGTTTGGCCCAGTTTGCAATTTCTGCGGAAGATGAACAGGAATAGGGAGAACCAATGAGAGACTAGCTGGAGGTGTCTGGACGGGCAAATTTAACTCTCATTTCCCACCAGGAAGAGGAAATAACCAAAGGCTCAGCGTGCCGTGCCGGAACCAGATTAGGGCCTGAAGCCATCCTGCGGTGTTGCGGCCAGGTCACAAGAAAACGAGTTGAAGAAAGGAGCTCAGGGGCACTGTAATTCACAAACATGCAGAGTTATAAATGACAGTTTTCGTCCAAAAATATACTGAAGTAAGGCTGCCAAGAGGACTTGAAAGCGGGGCAGAATTGCAGGAAACCGATTTCAGGAGGTAGACTGGAATTGCATTGAAAGCATAGGAAAAGAGGCAGAACGTCCACAATGATGCACTTGGCCAAAAAGGGCGTATGCGTTTTTTCCTGAATATATTCAGGAAAAAATGCATACACCCTTTTTGGCCAACCAAGCAAGCTTGCAAAGGAAATCTGCACTACAATGAAGTCTCACTTCCCCCCGGTCAAAAGGGACATCTGAAAAAAGTGTAAAATCCAGAAAGGCAGGACAGGCCATGGAGAACTGGGAGCCTTGTTATGCTGATGGGCGGGATGGAAATTGCCAACAGACACTCGGGAGAAGTGTATGGTGTTTCCTGAAACATCTAAGAAACAAAGCAACAGAGCCTAGGGCACTTCCACTTATGGTCCTATAGCTTAGGGAAATTAAAATCAAAAAGACACAGCCACCCCAAAGTTTGGGACGCCTCTGTTTACAAGAACCTCGTTTACAGTACAAGTTCAACATCGCAGAAAGTGAAAAATGGATAAAGAAGTTGTGGTATTTACTTACAAAGCAATATCACTCAGCAATGATATCTACCTCACCAGGCCCTTAGCAACACAATGAGTGGATTCAGGTACGATGATTCTAACTGAAATAAGTCACACAGAGAAAGAAACATCATAAGATATCACTAATACACGGAATGTAAACTTGGCTACACAGGAACTGAATTCCAAAACAGAACAGGGTCTCAAATTTAGAAAACCAACTTATGCTTGCTTAAGGGGAAAGGTGAGTTGGGGTGCTGCATAAAACCAGAGATTGAAATGAGCACAGATAAAGTTCCTTAAGCCAAATATGGAATAGACAAGAGCTACTCCTTGCTCAATGAAATGGACTCAACACCCCATATTAAACGCCTAAGAATGTACCTGACTAGTAAATATCTTAAAACCTATGGATTGCTATGTCTCCAAAAGAGAATCAAGCGTGTGTACAGGGGCATAAACGCAGCAGGGATAGGATTGGAGAGGTTCGGTGAGCAAATGAAGACCCTTTGAAGTCATATTGCATGGCACCCATTCCACGGGTCTCAACTACCCAGGTTTAAGGTATTCTTCCTTCAGCTAAAACATGCATGTGGAACCCAGAGTATGATCAACCGTGTGAACGGGAGACGTGTTCAAATATGTCTCAGTTTTCCTCCCCTGGTACTCGGGTGCAACATTCCAGACGCTTTACTAACACTCTCCCCACTTGGAGAGTCAGCACCTTTAAACTCCTGTTTGGCCCAGTTTGCAATTTCTGCGGAAGATGAACAGGAATAGGGAGAACCAATGAGAGACTAGCTGGAGGTGTCTGGACGGGCAAATTTAACTCTCATTTCCCACCAGGAAGAGGAAATAACCAAAGGCTCAGCGTGCCGTGCCGGAACCAGATTAGGGCCTGAAGCCATCCTGCGGTGTTGCGGCCAGGTCACAAGAAAACGAGTTGAAGAAAGGAGCTCAGGGGCACTGTAATTCACAAACATGCAGAGTTATAAATGACAGTTTTCGTCCAAAAATATACTGAAGTAAGGCTGCCAAGAGGACTTGAAAGCGGGGCAGAATTGCAGGAAACCGATTTCAGGAGGTAGACTGGAATTGCATTGAAAGCATAGGAAAAGAGGCAGAACGTCCACAATGATGCACTTGGCCAAAAAGGGCGTATGCGTTTTTTCCTGAATATATTCAGGAAAAAACGCATACGCCCTTTTTAGCCAACCAAGCAAGCTTGCAAAGGAAATCTGCACTACAATGAAGTCTCACTTCCCCCCGTTCAAAAGGGACATCTGAAAAAAGTGTAAAATCCAGAAAGGCAGGACAGGCCATGGAGAACTGGGAGCCTTGTTATGCTGATGGGCGGGATGGAAATTGCCAACAGACACTCGGGAGAAGTGTATGGTGTTTCCTGAAACATCTAAGAAACAAAGCAACAGAGCCTAGGGCACTTCCACTTATGGTCCTATAGCTTAGGGAAATTAAAATCAAAAAGACACAGCCACCCCAAAGTTTGGGACGCCTCTGTTTACAAGAACCTCGTTTACAGTACAAGTTCAACATCGCAGAAAGTGAAAAATGGATAAAGAAGTTGTGGTATTTACTTACAAAGCAATATCACTCAGCAATGATATCTACCTCACCAGGCCCTTAGCAACACAATGAGTGGATTCAGGTACGATGATTCTAACTGAAATAAGTCACACAGAAAAAGAAACATCATAAGATATCACTAATACACGGAATGTAAACTTGGCTACACAGGAACTGAATTCCAAAACAGAACAGGGTCTCAAATTTAGAAAAGCAACTTATGCTTGCTTAAGGGGAAAGGTGAGTTGGGGTGCTGCATAAAACCAGAGATTGAAATGAGCACAGATAAAGTTCCTTAAGCCAAATATGGAATAGACAAGAGCTACTCCTTGCTCAACGAAATGGACTCAACACCCCATATTAAACGCCTAAGAATGTACCTGACTAGTAAATATCTTAAAACTTATGGATTGCTATGTCTCCAAAAGAGAATCAAGCGTGTGTACAGGGGCATAAACGCAGCAGGGATAGGATTGGAGAGGTTCGGTGAGCAAATGAAGACCCTTTGAAGTCATATTGCATGGCACCCATTCCACGGGTCTCAACTACCCAGGTTTAAGGTATTCTTCCTTCAGCTAAAACATGCATGTGGAACCCAGAGTATGATCAACCGTGTGAACGGGAGACGTGTTCAAATATGTCTCAGTTTTCCTCCCCTGGTACTCGGGTGCAACATTCCAGACGCTTTACTAACACTCTCCCCACTTGGAGAGTCAGCACCTTTAAACTCCTGTTTGGCCCAGTTTGCAATTTCTGCGGAAGATGAACAGGAATAGGGAGAACCAATGAGAGACTAGCTGGAGGTGTCTGGACGGGCAAATTTAACTCTCATTTCCCACCAGGAAGAGGAAATAACCAAAGGCTCAGCGTGCCGTGCCGGAACCAGATTAGGGCCTGAAGCCATCCTGCGGTGTTGCGGCCAGGTCACAAGAAAGCGAGTTGAAGAAAGGAGCTCAGGGGCACTGTAATTCACAAACATGCAGAGTTATAAATGACAGCTATCGTCCAAAAATATACTGAAGTAAGGCTGCCAAGAGGACTTGAAAGCGGGGCAGAATTGCAGGAAACCGATTTCAGGGGGTAGACTGGAATTGCATTGAAAGCATAGGAATAGAGGCAGAACGTCCACAATGATGCACTTGGCCAAAAAGGGCGTATGCGTTTTTTCCTGAATATATTCAGGAAAAAACGCATACGCCCTTTTTGGCCAACCAAGCAAGCTTGCAAAGGAAATCTGCACTACAATGAAGTCTCACTTCCCCCCGGTCAAAAGGGACATCTGAAAAAAGTGTAAAATCCAGAAAGGCAGGACAGGCCATGGAGAACTGGGAGCCTTGTTATGCTGATGGGCGGGATGGAAATTGCCAACAGACACTCGGGAGAAGTGTATGGTGTTTCCTGAAACATCTAAGAAACAAAGCAACAGAGCCTAGGGCACTTCCACTTATGGTCCTATAGCTTAGGGAAATTAAAATCAAAAAGACACAGCCACCCCAAAGTTTGGGACGCCTCTGTTTACAAGAACCTCGTTTACCGTACAAGTTCAATATCACAGAAAGTGAAAAATGGATAAAGAACTTGTGGTACTTACGTACAATGCAGTATCACTCAGCAATGAAATCTATGTCATCAGACCCGTAGCAGCATAATGAGTGGATTCAGGTACGATGATTCTAACTGAAATAAGTCACACAGAAAAAGAAACATCATAAGATATCAGTAATAGACGGAATGTAAACTTGGCTACACAGGAACTGAATTCCAAAACAGAACAGGGTCTCAAATTTAGAAAAGCAACTTATGCTTCCTTGAGGGTAAAGGTGAGTTAGGGTGCTGCATAAAACCAGAGATTGAAATGAGCACAGATAAAGTTCCTTAAGCCAAATATGGAATAGACAAGAGCTACTCCTTGCTCAACGAAATGGACTCAACACCGCATATTAAACGCCTAAGAATGTACCTGACTAGTAAGTATCTTAAAACCTATGGATTGCTATGTCTCCAAAAGAGAATCAAGCGTGTGTACAGGGGCATAAACGCAGCAGTGATAGGATTGGAGAGGTTCGGTGAGCAAATGAAGACCCTTTGAAGTCATATTGCATGGTACCCATTCCACGGGTCTCAACTCTCCAGGTTTAAGGTATTCTTCCTTCAGCTAAAACATGCATGTGGAACCCAGAGTATGATCAACCATGTGATCGGGAGACGTGTTCAAATATGTCTCAGTTTTCGTACCCTGGTACTAGGGTGCACATTCCAGACACTTTACTAACACTCTCCCGACTTGGAGAGTCAGTCCCTTTAACCTCCTGTTTGGCCCAGTTTGCAATTTCTGCGGAAGATGAACAGGAATAGCGAGAACAAATGAGAGACTAGCTGGAGGTGTCTGGACGGGCAAATTTAACTCTCATTTCCCACCAGGAAGAGGAATTAACCAAAGGCTCAGCGTGCCGTGCCGGAACCAGATTAGAGCCTGAAGCCATCCTGTGGTGTTGCGGCCAGTTCACAAGAAAGCGAGTTGAAGAAAGGAGCTCAGGGGCACTGTAATTCACAAACCTGCAGAGTTATAAATGACAGCTATCGTCCAAAAATATACTGAAGTAAGGCTGCCAAGAGGACTTGAAAGCGGGGCAGAATTGCAGGAAACCGATTTCAGGAGTTAGACTGGAATTGCATTGAAAGCATAGGAAAAGAGGCAGAACGTCCACAATGATGCACTTGGCCAAAAAGGGCGAATGCGTTTTTTCCTGAATATATTCAGGAAAAAACGCATTCGCCCTTTTTGGCCAACCAAGCAAGCTTGCAAAGGAAATCTGCACTACAATGAAGTCTCACTTCCCCCCGGTCAAAAGGGCCATCTGAAAAAAGTGTAAAATCCAGAAAGGCAGGACAGGCCATGGAGAACTGGGAGCCTTGTTATGCTGATGGGCGGGATGTAAGTTGCCAACAGACACTTGGGAGAAGTGTATGGTGTTTCCTGAAACATCTAAAAAACAAAGCAACAGAGCCTAGGGCACTTCCACTTATGGTCCTATAGCTTAGGGAAATTAAAATCAAAAAGACACAGCCACCCCAAAGTTTGGGACGCCTCTGTTTACATGAACCTCGTTTACCGTACACGTTCAATATCACAGAAAGTGAAAAATGGATAAAGAACTTGTGGTACTTACGTACAATTCAGTAACACTCAGCAATGAAATCTATGTCATCAGGCCCGTAGCAGCATAATGAGTGGATTCAGGTACGATGATTCTAACTGAAATAAGTCACACAGAAAAAGAAACATCATAAGATATCACTAATACACGGATGTAAACTTGGCTACACAGGAACTGAATTCCAAAACAGAACAGGGTCTCAAATTTAGAAAACCAACTTATGCTTGCTTAAGGGGAAAGGTGAGTTGGGGTGCTGCATAAAACCAGAGATTGAAATGAGCACAGATAAAGTTCCTTAAGCCAAATATGGAATAGACAAGAGCTACTCCTTGCTCAATGAAATGGACTCAACACCGCATATTAAACGCCTAAGAATGTACCTGACTAGTAAGTATCTTAAAACCTATGGATTGCTATGTCTCCGAAAGAGAATCAAGCATGTGTACAGGGGCATAAACGCAGCAGTGATAGGATTGGAGAGGTTCGGTGAGCAAATGAAGACCCTTTGAAGTCATATTGCATGGTACCCATTCCACGGGTTTCAACTACCCAGGTTTAAGGTATTCTTCCTTCAGCTAAAACATGCATGTGGAACCTAGAGTATGATCAACCATGTGATCGGGAGACGTGTTCAAACATGTCTCAGTTTTCGTACCCTGGTACTCGGGTGCAACATTCCAGACGCTTTACTAACACTCACCCCACTTGAGGAGTCAGCGCCTTTAACCTCCTGTTTGGCCCAGTTTGCAATTTCTGCGGAAGATGAACAGGTATAGGGAGAACCAATGAGAGGCTAGCTGGAGGTGTCTGGACAGGCAAATTTAACTCTCATTTCCAACCAGGAAGAGGAATTAACCAAAGGCTCAGCGTGCCATGCCGGAACCAGATTAGGGCCTGAAGCCATCCTGCGGTGTTGCGGCCAGGTCACAAGAAAGCGAGTTGAAGAAAGGAGCTCAGGGGCACTGTAATTCACAAACCTGCAGAGTTATACATGACAGCTATCGTCCAAAAATATACTGAAGTAAGGCTGCCAAGAGGACTTGAAAGCGGGGCAGAATTGCAGGAAACCGATTTCAGGAGGTAGACTGGAATTGCATTGAAAGCATAGGAAAAGAGGCAGAACGTCCACAATGATGCACTTGGCCAAAAAGGGCGTATGCGTTTTTTCCTGAATATATTCAGGAAAAAACGCATACGCCCTTTTTGGCCAACCAAGCAAGCTTGCAAAGGAAGTCTGTACTACAATGAAGTCTCACTTCCCCCCGGTCAAAAGGGCCATCTGAAAAAAGTGTAAAATCCAGAAAGGCAGGACAGGCCATGGAGAACTGGGAACCTTGTTATGCTGATGGGCGGGATGTCAATTGCCAACAGACACTTGGGAGAAGTGTATGGTGTTTCCTGAAACATCTAAAAAACAAAGCAACAGAGCCTAGGGCACTTCCACTTATGGTCCTATAGCTTAGGGAAATTAAAATCAAAAAGACACAGCCACCCCAAAGTTTGGGACGCCTCTGTTTACAAGAACCTCGTTTACCGTACAAGTTCAATATCACAGAAAGTGAAAAATGGATAAAGAACTTGTGGTACTTACGTACAATGCAGTATCACTCAGCAATGAAATCTATGTCATCAGGCCCGTAGCAGCATAATGAGTGGATTCAGGTACGATGATTCTAACTGAAATAAGTCACACAGAAAAAGAAACATCATAAGATATCAGTCATACACGGAATGTAAACTTGGCTACACAGGAACTGAATTCCAAAACAGAAAAGGGTCTCAAATTTAGAAAACCAACTTATGCTTGCTTAAGGGGAAAGGTGAGTTGGGGTGCTGCATAAAACCAGAGATTGAAATGAGCACAGATAAAGTTCCTTAAGCCAAATATGGAATACACAAGAGCTACTCCTTGCTCAACGAAATGGACACAACACCCCATATTAAACGCCTAAGAATGTACCTGACTAGTAAGTATCTTAAAACCTATGGATTGCTGTGTCTCCGAAAGAGAATCAAGCGTGTGTACAGGGGCATAAACGCAGCAGTGATAGGATTGGAGAGGGTCGCTGAGCAAATGAAGACCTTTTGAAGTCATATTACATGGTACCCATTCCACGGGTCTCAACTCTCCAGGTTTAAGGTATTCTTCCTTCAGCTAAAACATGCATGTGGAACCCAGAGTATGATCAACCGTGTGAACGGGAGACGTGTTCAGATATGTCTCAGTTTTCCTCCCCTGGTACTCGGGTGCAACATTCCAGACGCTTTAATAACACTCACCCCACTTGAGGAGTCAGCGCCTTTAACCTCCTGTTTGGCCCAGTTTGCAATTTCTGTGGAAGATGAACAGGTATAGGGAGAACCAATGAGAGGCTAGCTGGAGGTGTCTGGACGGGCAAATTTAACTCTCATTTCCCACCAGGAAGAGGAAATAACCAAAGGCTCAGCGTGCCGTGCCGGAACCAGATTAGGGCCTGAAGCCATCCTGCGCTGTTGCGGCCAGGTCACAAGAAAGCGAGTCGAAGAAAGGAGCTCAGGGGCACTGTAATGCACAAACCTGCAGAGTTATAAATGACAGCTATCGTCCAAAAATATACTGAAGTAAGGCTGCCAAGAGGACTTGAAAGCGGGGCAAAATTGCAGGAAACCGATTTCAGGAGGTAGACTGGAATTGCATTGAAAGCATAGGAAAAGAGACAAAACGTCCACAATGATGCACTTGGCCAAAAAGGGCGTATGCGTTTTTTCCTGAATATATTCAGGAAAAAAAGCATACGCCCTTTTTGGCCAACCAAGCAAGCTTGCAAAGGAAATCTACACTACAATGAAGTCGCACTTCCTCCCGGTCAAAAGGGCCATCTGAAAAAAGTGTAAAATCCAGAAAGGCAGGACAGGCCATGGAGAACTGGGAGCCTTGTTATGCTGATGGGCGGGATGTAAATTGCCAACAGACAATCGGGAGAAGTGTATGGTGTTTCCTGAAACATCTAAGAAACAAAGCAACAGAGCCTAGGGCACTTCCACTTATGGTCCTATAGCTTAGGGAAATTAAAATCAAAAAGACACAGCCACCCCTAAGTTTGGGACGCCTCTATTTACAAGAACCTCGTTTACCGTACAAGTTCAATATCACAGAAATTGAAAAATGGGTAAAGAACTTGTGGTACTTACGTACAATGCAGTATCACTCAGCAATGAAATCTATGTCATCAGGCCCGTAGCAGCATAATGAGTGGATTCAGGTATGATGATTCTAACTGAAATAAGTCACACAGAAAAAGAAACATCATAAGATATCACTAATACACGGAATGTAAACTTGGCTACACAGGAACTGAATTCCAAAACAGAACAGGGTCTCAAATTTAGAAAAGCAACTTATGCTTGCTTAAGGGGAAAGGTGAGTTGGGGTGCTGCATAAAACCAGAGATTGAAATGAGCACAGATAAAGTTCCTTAAGCCAAATATGGAATAGACAAGAGCTACTCCTTGCTCAATGAAATGGACTCAACACCCCATATTAAACGCCTAAGAATGTACCTGACTAGTAAATATCTTAAAACTTATGGATTGCTATGTCTCCAAAAGAGAATCAAGCGTGTGTACAGGGGCATAAACGCAGCAGGGATAGGATTGGAGAGGTTCGGTGAGCAAATGAAGACCCTTTGAAGTCATATTGCATGGCACCCATTCCACGGGTCTCAACTACCCAGGTTTAAGGTATTCTTCCTTCAGCTAAAACATGCATGTGGAACCCAGAGTATGATCAACCGTGTGAACGGGAGACGTGTTCAAATATGTCTCAGTTTTCCTCCCCTGGTACTCGGGTGCAACATTCCAGACGCTTTACTAACACTCTCCCCACTTGGAGAGTCAGCACCTTTAAACTCCTGTTTGGCCCAGTTTGCAATTTCTGCGGAAGATGAACAGGAATAGGGAGAACCAATGAGAGACTAGCTGGAGGTGTCTGGACGGGCAAATTTAACTCTCATTTCCCACCAGGAAGAGGAAATAACCAAAGGCTCAGCGTGCCGTGCCGGAACCAGATTAGGGCCTGAAGCCATCCTGCGGTGTTGCGGCCAGGTCACAAGAAAGCGAGTTGAAGAAAGGAGCTCAGGGGCACTGTAATTCACAAACATGCAGAGTTATAAATGACAGCTATCGTCCAAAAATATACTGAAGTAAGGCTGCCAAGAGGACTTGAAAGCGGGGCAGAATTGCAGGAAACCGATTTCAGGGGGTAGACTGGAATTGCATTGAAAGCATAGGAATAGAGGCAGAACGTCCACAATGATGCACTTGGCCAAAAAGGGCGTATGCGTTTTTTCCTGAATATATTCAGGAAAAAATGCGTACGCCCTTTTTGGCCAACCAAGCAAGCTTGCAAAGGAAATCTGCACTACAATGAAGTCTCACTTCCCCCCGGTCAAAAGGGACATCTGAAAAAAGTGTAAAATCCAGAAAGGCAGGACAGGCCATGGAGAACTGGGAGCCTTGTTATGCTGATGGGCGGGATGGAAATTGCCAACAGACACTCGGGAGAAGTGTATGGTGTTTCCTGAAACATCTAAGAAACAAAGCAACAGAGCCTAGGGCACTTCCACTTATGGTCCTATAGCTTAGGGAAATTAAAATCAAAAAGACACAGCCACCCCAAAGTTTGGGACGCCTCTGTTTACAAGAACCTCGTTTACCGTACAAGTTCAATATCACAGAAAGTGAAAAATGGATAAAGAACTTGTGGTACTTACGTACAATGCAGTATCACTCAGCAATGAAATCTATGTCATCAGACCCGTAGCAGCATAATGAGTGGATTCAGGTACGATGATTCTAACTGAAATAAGTCACACAGAAAAAGAAACATCATAAGATATCAGTAATAGACGGAATGTAAACTTGGCTACACAGGAACTGAATTCCAAAACAGAACAGGGTCTCAAATTTAGAAAAGCAACTTATGCTTCCTTGAGGGTAAAGGTGAGTTAGGGTGCTGCATAAAACCAGAGATTGAAATGAGCACAGATAAAGTTCCTTAAGCCAAATATGGAATAGACAAGAGCTACTCCTTGCTCAACGAAATGGACTCAACACCGCATATTAAACGCCTAAGAATGTACCTGACTAGTAAGTATCTTAAAACCTATGGATTGCTATGTCTCCAAAAGAGAATCAAGCGTGTGTACAGGGGCATAAACGCAGCAGTGATAGGATTGGAGAGGTTCGGTGAGCAAATGAAGACCCTTTGAAGTCATATTGCATGGTACCCATTCCACGGGTCTCAACTCTCCAGGTTTAAGGTATTCTTCCTTCAGCTAAAACATGCATGTGGAACCCAGAGTATGATCAACCATGTGATCGGGAGACGTGTTCAAATATGTCTCAGTTTTCGTACCCTGGTACTAGGGTGCACATTCCAGACACTTTACTAACACTCTCCCGACTTGGAGAGTCAGTCCCTTTAACCTCCTGTTTGGCCCAGTTTGCAATTTCTGCGGAAGATGAACAGGAATAGCGAGAACAAATGAGAGACTAGCTGGAGGTGTCTGGACGGGCAAATTTAACTCTCATTTCCCACCAGGAAGAGGAATTAACCAAAGGCTCAGCGTGCCGTGCCGGAACCAGATTAGAGCCTGAAGCCATCCTGTGGTGTTGCGGCCAGTTCACAAGAAAGCGAGTTGAAGAAAGGAGCTCAGGGGCACTGTAATTCACAAACCTGCAGAGTTATAAATGACAGCTATCGTCCAAAAATATACTGAAGTAAGGCTGCCAAGAGGACTTGAAAGCGGGGCAGAATTGCAGGAAACCGATTTCAGGAGTTAGACTGGAATTGCATTGAAAGCATAGGAAAAGAGGCAGAACGTCCACAATGATGCACTTGGCCAAAAAGGGCGAATGCGTTTTTTCCTGAATATATTCAGGAAAAAACGCATTCGCCCTTTTTGGCCAACCAAGCAAGCTTGCAAAGGAAATCTGCACTACAATGAAGTCTCACTTCCCCCCGGTCAAAAGGGCCATCTGAAAAAAGTGTAAAATCCAGAAAGGCAGGACAGGCCATGGAGAACTGGGAGCCTTGTTATGCTGATGGGCGGGATGTAAGTTGCCAACAGACACTTGGGAGAAGTGTATGGTGTTTCCTGAAACATCTAAAAAACAAAGCAACAGAGCCTAGGGCACTTCCACTTATGGTCCTATAGCTTAGGGAAATTAAAATCAAAAAGACACAGCCACCCCAAAGTTTGGGACGCCTCTGTTTACATGAACCTCGTTTACCGTACACGTTCAATATCACAGAAAGTGAAAAATGGATAAAGAACTTGTGGTACTTACGTACAATTCAGTAACACTCAGCAATGAAATCTATGTCATCAGGCCCGTAGCAGCATAATGAGTGGATTCAGGTACGATGATTCTAACTGAAATAAGTCACACAGAAAAAGAAACATCATAAGATATCACTAATACACGGATGTAAACTTGGCTACACAGGAACTGAATTCCAAAACAGAACAGGGTCTCAAATTTAGAAAACCAACTTATGCTTGCTTAAGGGGAAAGGTGAGTTGGGGTGCTGCATAAAACCAGAGATTGAAATGAGCACAGATAAAGTTCCTTAAGCCAAATATGGAATAGACAAGAGCTACTCCTTGCTCAATGAAATGGACTCAACACCGCATATTAAACGCCTAAGAATGTACCTGACTAGTAAGTATCTTAAAACCTATGGATTGCTATGTCTCCGAAAGAGAATCAAGCATGTGTACAGGGGCATAAACGCAGCAGTGATAGGATTGGAGAGGTTCGGTGAGCAAATGAAGACCCTTTGAAGTCATATTGCATGGTACCCATTCCACGGGTTTCAACTACCCAGGTTTAAGGTATTCTTCCTTCAGCTAAAACATGCATGTGGAACCTAGAGTATGATCAACCATGTGATCGGGAGACGTGTTCAAACATGTCTCAGTTTTCGTACCCTGGTACTCGGGTGCAACATTCCAGACGCTTTACTAACACTCACCCCACTTGAGGAGTCAGCGCCTTTAACCTCCTGTTTGGCCCAGTTTGCAATTTCTGCGGAAGATGAACAGGTATAGGGAGAACCAATGAGAGGCTAGCTGGAGGTGTCTGGACGGGCAAATTTAACTCTCATTTCCAACCAGGAAGAGGAATTAACCAAAGGCTCAGCGTGCCATGCCGGAACCAGATTAGGGCCTGAAGCCATCCTGCGGTGTTGCGGCCAGGTCACAAGAAAGCGAGTTGAAGAAAGGAGCTCAGGGGCACTGTAATTCACAAACCTGCAGAGTTATACATGACAGCTATCGTCCAAAAATATACTGAAGTAAGGCTGCCAAGAGGACTTGAAAGCGGGGCAGAATTGCAGGAAACCGATTTCAGGAGGTAGACTGGAATTGCATTGAAAGCATAGGAAAAGAGGCAGAACGTCCACAATGATGCACTTGGCCAAAAAGGGCGTATGCGTTTTTTCCTGAATATATTCAGGAAAAAACGCATACGCCCTTTTTGGCCAACCAAGCAAGCTTGCAAAGGAAGTCTGTACTACAATGAAGTCTCACTTCCCCCCGGTCAAAAGGGCCATCTGAAAAAAGTGTAAAATCCAGAAAGGCAGGACAGGCCATGGAGAACTGGGAACCTTGTTATGCTGATGGGCGGGATGTCAATTGCCAACAGACACTTGGGAGAAGTGTATGGTGTTTCCTGAAACATCTAAAAAACAAAGCAACAGAGCCTAGGGCACTTCCACTTATGGTCCTATAGCTTAGGGAAATTAAAATCAAAAAGACACAGCCACCCCAAAGTTTGGGACGCCTCTGTTTACAAGAACCTCGTTTACCGTACAAGTTCAATATCACAGAAAGTGAAAAATGGATAAAGAACTTGTGGTACTTACGTACAATGCAGTATCACTCAGCAATGAAATCTATGTCATCAGGCCCGTAGCAGCATAATGAGTGGATTCAGGTACGATGATTCTAACTGAAATAAGTCACACAGAAAAAGAAACATCATAAGATATCAGTCATACACGGAATGTAAACTTGGCTACACAGGAACTGAATTCCAAAACAGAAAAGGGTCTCAAATTTAGAAAACCAACTTATGCTTGCTTAAGGGGAAAGGTGAGTTGGGGTGCTGCATAAAACCAGAGATTGAAATGAGCACAGATAAAGTTCCTTAAGCCAAATATGGAATACACAAGAGCTACTCCTTGCTCAACGAAATGGACACAACACCCCATATTAAACGCCTAAGAATGTACCTGACTAGTAAGTATCTTAAAACCTATGGATTGCTGTGTCTCCGAAAGAGAATCAAGCGTGTGTACAGGGGCATAAACGCAGCAGTGATAGGATTGGAGAGGTTCGCTGAGCAAATGAAGACCTTTTGAAGTCATATTACATGGTACCCATTCCACGGGTCTCAACTCTCCAGGTTTAAGGTATTCTTCCTTCAGCTAAAACATGCATGTGGAACCCAGAGTATGATCAACCGTGTGAACGGGAGACGTGTTCAGATATGTCTCAGTTTTCCTCCCCTGGTACTCGGGTGCAACATTCCAGACGCTTTAATAACACTCACCCCACTTGAGGAGTCAGCGCCTTTAACCTCCTGTTTGGCCCAGTTTGCAATTTCTGTGGAAGATGAACAGGTATAGGGAGAACCAATGAGAGGCTAGCTGGAGGTGTCTGGACGGGCAAATTTAACTCTCATTTCCCACCAGGAAGAGGAAATAACCAAAGGCTCAGCGTGCCGTGCCGGAACCAGATTAGGGCCTGAAGCCATCCTGCGCTGTTGCGGCCAGGTCACAAGAAAGCGAGTCGAAGAAAGGAGCTCAGGGGCACTGTAATGCACAAACCTGCAGAGTTATAAATGACAGCTATCGTCCAAAAATATACTGAAGTAAGGCTGCCAAGAGGACTTGAAAGCGGGGCAGAATTGCAGGAAACCGATTTCAGGAGGTAGACTGGAATTGCATTGAAAGCATAGGAAAAGAGACAAAACGTCCACAATGATGCACTTGGCCAAAAAGGGCGTATGCGTTTTTTCCTGAATATATTCAGGAAAAAAAGCATACGCCCTTTTTGGCCAACCAAGCAAGCTTGCAAAGGAAATCTGCACTACAATGAAGTCGCACTTCCCCCCGGTCAAAAGGGCCATCTGAAAAAAGTGTAAAATCCAGAAAGGCAGGACAGGCCATGGAGAACTGGGAGCCTTGTTATGCTGATGGGCGGGATGTAAATTGCCAACAGACACTCGGGAGAAGTGTATGGTGTTTCCTGAAACATCTAAGAAACAAAGCAACAGAGCCTAGGGCACTTCCACTTATGGTCCTATAGCTTAGGGAAATTAAAATCAAAAAGACACAGCCACCCCTAAGTTTGGGACGCCTCTATTTACAAGAACCTCGTTTACCGTACAAGTTCAATATCACAGAAATTGAAAAATGGGTAAAGAACTTGTGGTACTTACGTACAATGCAGTATCACTCAGCAATGAAATCTATGTCATCAGGCCCGTAGCAGCATAATGAGTGGATTCAGGTATGATGATTCTAACTGAAATAAGTCACACAGAAAAAGAAACATCATAGGATATCAGTAATACACGGAATGTAAACTTGGCTACACAGGAACTGAATTCCAAAACAGAACAGGGTCTCAAATTTAGAAAACCAACTTATGCTTGCTTAAGGGGAAAGGTGAGTTGGGGTGCTGCATAAAACCAGAGATTGAAATGAGCACAGATAAAGTTCCTTAAGCCAAATATGGAATAGACAAGAGCTACTCCTTGCTCAACGAGATGGACTCAACACCGCATATTAAACGCCTAAGAATGTACCTGACTAGTAAGTATCTTAAAACCTATGGATTGCTATGTCTCCAAAAGAGAATCAAGCGTGTGTACACGGGCATAAACGCAGCAGTGATAGGATTGGAGAGGTTCGGTGAGCAAATGAAGACCCTTTGAAGTCATATTGCATGGTACCCATTACACGGGTCTCAACTGTCCAGGTTTAAGGTATTCTTCCTTCAGCTAAAACATGCATGTGGAACCCAGAGTATGATCAACCATGTGAACGGGAGACGTGTTCATATATGTCTCAGTTTTCATACCCTGGTACTCGGGTGAAACATTCCAGACGCTTTACTAACACTCTCCCCACTTGGAGAGTCAGCGCCTTTAACCTCCTGTTTGGCCCAGTTTGCAATTTCTGCGGAAGATGAACAGGAATAGCGAGAACCAATGAGAGACTAGCTGGAGGGGTCTGGACGGGCAAATTTAACTCTCATTTCCCACCAGGAAGAGGAAATAACCAAAGGCTCAGCATGCTGTGCCGGAACCAGATTAGGGACTGAAGCCATCCTGCAGTGTTGCGGCCAGGTCACAAGAAAGCGAGTTGAAAAAAGGAGCTCAGGGGCACTGTAATACACAAACCTGCAGAGTTATAAATGACATCTATCGTCCAAAAATATACTGAAGGAAGGCTGCCAAGAGGACTTGAAAGCGGGGCAGAATTGCAGGAAACCGATTTCAGGAGGTAGACTGGAATTGCATTGAAAGCATAGGAAAAGAGGCAGAACGTCCACAATGATGCACTTGGCCAAAAAGGCCGTATGCGTTTTTTCCTGAATATATTCAGGAAAAAACGCATACGCACTCTTTGGCCAACCAAGCAAGCTTGCAAATGAAATCTGCACTACAATGAAGTCTCACTTCCCCCCGGTCAAAAGGGCCATCTGAAAAAAGTGTAAAATCCAGAAAGGCAGGACAGGCCATGGAGAACTGGGAGCCTTGTTATGCTGATGGGTGGGATGTAAATTGCCAACAGACACTAGGGAGAAGTGTATGGTGTTTCCTGAAACATCTTAAAAACAAAGCAACAGAGCCTAGGGCACTTCCACTTATGGTCCTATAGCTTAGGGATATTAAAATCACAAAGACACAGCCACCCCAAAGTTTGGGACGCCTCTGTTAACAAGAACCTCGTTTACAGTACAAGTTCAACATCGCAGAAAGTGAAATATGGATAAAGAAGCTGTGGTATTTACTTACAAAGCAATATCACTCAGCAATGAAATCTATATCATCAGGCCCTTAGCAGCACAATGAGTGGATTCAGGTATGATGATTCTAACTGAAATAAGTCACACAGAAAAAGAAACATCATAAGATATCAGTAATACACAGAATGTAAACTTGGCTACACAGGAACTGAATTACAGAACGGAACAGGGTCTCAAATTTAGAAAACCAACTTATGCTTGCTTAAGGGGAAAGGTGAGTTGGGGTGCTGCATAAAACCAGAGATTGAAATGAGCACAGATAAAGTTCCTTAAGCCAAATATGGAATAGACAAGAGCTACTCCTTGCTCAACGAAATGGACTCAACACCGCATATTAAACGCCTAAGAATGTACCTGACTAGTAAGTATCTTAAAACCTATGGATTGCTATGTCTCCGAAAGAGAATCAAGCATGTGTACAGGGGCATAAACGCAGCAGTGATAGGATTGGAGAGGTTCGGTGAGCAAATGAAGACCCTTTGAAGTCATATTGCATGGTACCCATTCCATGGGTTTCAACTACCCAGGTTTAAGGTATTCTTCCTTCAGCTAAAACATGCATGTGGAACCTAGAGTATGATCAACCATGTGATCGGGAGACGTGTTCAAATATGTCTCAGTTTTCGTACCCTGGTACTCGGGTGCAACATTCCAGACGCTTTACTAACACTCTCCCCACTTGGAGAGTCAGCGCCTTTAACCTCCTGTTTGGCCCAGTTTGCAATTTCTGCGGAAGATGAACAGGAATAGGGAGAACCAATGAGAGACTAGCTGGAGGGGTCTGAATGGGCAAATTTAACTCTCATTTCCCACCAGGAAGAGGAATTAACCAAAGGCTCAGCATGCCGTGCCGGAACCAGATTAGGGCCTGAAGCCATCCTGCGGTGTTGCAGCCAGGTCACAAGAAAGCGAGTTGAAGAAAGGAGCTCAGGGGCACTGTAATTCACAAACCTGCAGAGTTATAAATGACAGCTATCGTCCAAAAATATACTGAAGTAAGGCTGCCAAGAGGACTTGAAAGCGGGGCAGAATTGCAGGAAACCGATTTCAGGAGGTAGACTGGAATTGCATTGAAAGCATAGGAAAAGAGGCAGAACATCCACAATGATGCACTTGGCCAAAAAGGGCGTATGCGTTTTTTCCTGAATATATTCAGGAAAAAACGCATACGCCCTTTTTGGCCAACCAAGCAAGCTTGCAAAGGAAATCTGCACAGCAATGAAGTCTCACTTCCTCCCAGTTAAAAGGGCCATCTGAAAAAAGTGTAAAATCCAGAAAGGCAGGACAGCCCATGGAGAACTGGGAGCCTTGTTATGCTGATGGGCGGGATGTGAATTGCCAACAGACACTCAGGAGAAGTGTATGGTGTTTCCTGAAACATCTAAAAAACAAAGCAACAGAGGCTAGGGCACTTCCACTTATGGTCCTATAGCTTAGGGAAATTAAAATCAAAAAGACACAGCCACCCCAAAGTTTGGGACGCCTCTGTTTACAAGAACCTCGTTTACAGTACAAGTTCAACATCACAGAAAGTGAAAAATGGATAAAGAAGTTGTGGTATTTACTTACAAAGCAATATCACACAGCAATAAAATCTATGTCATCAGGCCCTTAGCAGCACAATGAGTGGATTCAGGTATGATGATTCTAACTGAAATAAGTCACACAGAAAAAGAAACATCATAAGATATCAGTAATACACGGAATGTAAACTTGGCTACACAGGAACTGAATTACAGAACAGAACAGGGTCTCAAATTTAGAAAACCAACTTATGCTTGCTTAAGGGGAAAGGTGAGTTGGGGTGCTGCATAAAACCAGAGATTGAAATGAGCACAGATAAAGTTCCTTAAGCCAAATATGGAATAGACAAGAGCTACTCTTGCTCAACGAAATGGACTCAACACCGCATATTAAACGCCTAAGAATGTACCTGACTAGTAAGTATCTTAAAACCTATGGATTGCTATGTCTCCGAAAGAGAATCAAGCATGTGTACAGGGGCATAAACGCAGCAGTGATAGGATTGGAGAGGTTCGGTGAGCAAATGAAGACCCTTTGAAGTCATATTGCATGGTACCCATTCCATGGGTTTCAATTACCCAGGTTTAACGTATTCTTCCTTCAGCTAATACATGCATGTGGAACCTAGAGTATGATCAACCATGTGATCGGGAGACGTGTTCAAATATGTCTCAGTTTTCGTACCCTGGTACTCAGGTGCAACATTCCAGAAGCTTTACTAACACTCTCCACACTTGGAGAGTCAGTCCCTTTAACCTCCTGTTTGGCCCAGTTTGCAATTTCTGCGGAAGATGAACAGGAATAGTGAGAACCAATGAGAGACTAGCTGGAGGGGTCTGGACTGGCAAATTTAACTCTCATTTCCCACCAGGAAGAGGAAATAACCAAAGGCTCAACATGCCGTGCCGGAACCTGATTAGGGACTGAAGCGATCCTGCGGTGTTGCGGCCAGGTCACAAGAAAGGGAGTTGAAGAAAGGAGCTCAGGGGCACTGTAATTCACAAACCTGCAGAGTTATAAATGACAGCTATCATCAAAAATATACTGAAGTAAGGCTGCCAAGAGGACTTGAAAGCGGGGCAGAATTGCAGGAAACCGATTTCAGGAGGTAGACTGGAATTGCATTGAAAGCATAGGAAAAGAGGCAGAACGTCCACAATGATGCACTTGGCCAAAAAGGGCATATGCGTTTTTTCCTGAATATATTCAGGAAAAAACGCATACGCCCTTTTTGGCCAAACAAGCAAGCTTGCAAAGGAAATCTGCACTACAATGTAGTCTCACTTCCCCCCAGTCAAAAGGGCCATCTGAAAAAAGTGTAAAATCCAGAAAGGCAGGACAGGCTATGGAGAACTGGGAGCCTTGTTATGCTGATGGGCGGGATGTAAATTGCCAACAGACACTGGGGAGAAGTGTATGGTGTTTCCTGAAACATCTAAAAAACAAAGCAACAGAGCCTAGGGCACTTCCACTTATGGTCCTATAGCTTAGGGAAATTAAAATCAAAAAGACACAGCCACCCCAAAGTTTGGGACGCCTCTGTTTACAAGATCCTCTTTTACCGTACAACTTCAATATCACAGAAAGTGAAAAATGGATAAAGAACTTGTGGTACTTACGTACAATGTAGTATCACTCAGCAATGAAATCTATGTCATCAGGCCCTTAGCAGCACAATGAGTGGATTCAGGTATGATGATTCTAACTGAAATAAGTCACACAGAAAAAGAAACATCATAAGATATCAGTAATACACGGAATGTAAACTTGGCTACACAGGAACTGAATTACAGAACGGAACAGGGTCTCAAATTTAGAAAACCAACTTATGCTTGCTTAAGGGGAAAGGCGAGTTGGGGTGCTGCATAAAACCAGAGATTGAAATGAGCACAGATAAAGTTCCTTAAGCCAAATATGGAATAGACAAGAGCTACTCCTTGCTCAACAAAATGGACTCAACACCGCATATTAAACGCCTAAGAATGTACCTGACTAGTAAGTATCTTGAAACCTATGGATTGCTATGTCTCCGAAAGAGAATCAAGCGTGTGTACAGGGGCATAAACGCAGCAGTGATAGGATTGGAGAGGTTCGGTGAGCAAATGAAGACCCTTTGAAGTCATATTGCATGGTACCCATTCCATGGGTTTCAACTACCCAGGTTTAAGATATTCTTCCTTCAGCTAAAACATGCATGTGGAACCCAGAGTATGATCAACCGTGTGATCGGGAGACGTGTTCAAATATGTCTCAGTTTTCGTACCCTGGTACTCGGGTGCAACATTCCAGACGCTTTACTAACACTCTCCCCACTTGGAGAGTCAGCGCCTTTAACCTCCTGTTTGGCCCAGTTTGCAATTTCTGCGGAAGATGAACAGGAATAGGGAGAACCAATGAGAGACTAGCTGGAGGTGTCTGAATGGGCAAATTTAACTCTCATTTCCCACCAGGAAGAGGAATTAACCAAAGGCTCAGCATGCCGTGCCGGAACCAGATTAGGGCCTGAAGCCATCCTGCGGTGTTGCAGCCAGGTCACAAGAAAGCGAGTTGAAGAAAGGAGCTCAGGGGCACTGTAATTCACAAACCTGCAGAGTTATAAATGACAGCTATCGTCCAAAAATATACTGAAGTAAGGCTGCCAAGAGGACTTGAAAGCGGGGCAGAATTGCAGGAAACCGATTTCAGGAGGTAGACTGGAATTGCATTGAAAGCATAGGAAAAGAGGCAGAACATCCACAATGATGCACTTGGCCAAAAAGGGCGTATGCGTTTTTTCCTGAATATATTCAGGAAAAAACGCATACGCCCTTTTTGGCCAACCAAGCAAGCTTGCAAAGGAAATCTGCACAGCAATGAAGTCTCACTTCCTCCCAGTTAAAAGGGCCATCTGAAAAAAGTGTAAAATCCAGAAAGGCAGGACAGCCCATGGAGAACTGGGAGCCTTGTTATGCTGATGGGCGGGATGTGAATTGCCAACAGACACTCGGGAGAAGTGTATGGTGTTTCCTGAAACATCTAAAAAAAAAAGCAACAGAGCCTAGGGCACTTCCACTTATGGTCCTATAGCTTAGGGAAATTAAAATCAAAAAGACACAGCCACCCCAAAGTTTGGGACGCCTCTGTTTACAAGAACCTCGTTTACAGTACAAGTTCAACATCACAGAAAGTGAAAAATGGATAAAGAAGTTGTGGTATTTACTTACAAAGCAATATCACACAGCAATAAAATCTATGTCATCAGGCCCTTAGCAGCACAATGAGTGGATTCAGGTATGATGATTCTAACTGAAATAAGTCACACAGAAAAAGAAACATCATAAGATATCAGTAATACACGGAATGTAAACTTGGCTACACAGGAACTGAATTACAGAACAGAACAGGGTCTCAAATTTAGAAAACCAACTTATGCTTGCTTAAGGGGAAAGGTGAGTTGGGGTGCTGCATAAAACCAGAGATTGAAATGAGCACAGATAAAGTTCCTTAAGCCAAATATGGAATAGACAAGAGCTACTCTTGCTCAACGAAATGGACTCAACACCGCATATTAAACGCCTAAGAATGTACCTGACTAGTAAGTATCTTAAAACCTATGGATTGCTATGTCTCCGAAAGAGAATCAAGCATGTGTACAGGGGCATAAACGCAGCAGTGATAGGATTGGAGAGGTTCGGTGAGCAAATGAAGACCCTTTGAAGTCATATTGCATGGTACCCATTCCATGGGTTTCAATTACCCTGGTTTAACGTATTCTTCCTTCAGCTAATACATGCATGTGGAACCTAGAGTATGATCAACCATGTGATCGGGAGACGTGTTCAAATATGTCTCAGTTTTCGTACCCTGGTACTCAGGTGCAACATTCCAGAAGCTTTACTAACACTCTCCACACTTGGAGAGTCAGTCCCTTTAACCTCCTGTTTGGCCCAGTTTGCAATTTCTGCGGAAGATGAACAGGAATAGTGAGAACCAATGAGAGACTAGCTGGAGGGGTCTGGACTGGCAAATTTAACTCTCATTTCCCACCAGGAAGAGGAAATAACCAAAGGCTCAACATGCCGTGCCGGAACCTGATTAGGGACTGAAGCGATCCTGCGGTGTTGCGGCCAGGTCACAAGAAAGGGAGTTGAAGAAAGGAGCTCAGGGGCACTGTAATTCACAAACCTGCAGAGTTATAAATGACAGCTATCATCCAAAAATATACTGAAGTAAGGCTGCCAAGAGGACTTGAAAGCGGGGCAGAATTGCAGGAAACCGATTTCAGGAGGTAGACTGGAATTGCATTGAAAGCATAGGAAAAGAGGCAGAACGTCCACAATGATGCACTTGGCCAAAAAGGGCATATGCGTTTTTTCCTGAATATATTCAGGAAAAAACGCATACGCCCTTTTTGGCCAAACAAGCAAGCTTGCAAAGGAAATCTGCACTACAATGTAGTCTCACTTCCCCCCAGTCAAAAGGGCCATCTGAAAAAAGTGTAAAATCCAGAAAGGCAGGACAGGCTATGGAGAACTGGGAGCCTTGTTATGCTGATGGGCGGGATGTAAATTGCCAACAGACACTGGGGAGAAGTGTATGGTGTTTCCTGAAACATCTAAAAAACAAAGCAACAGAGCCTAGGGCACTTCCACTTATGGTCCTATAGCTTAGGGAAATTAAAATCAAAAAGACACAGCCACCCCAAAGTTTGGGACGCCTCTGTTTACAAGATCCTCTTTTACCGTACAACTTCAATATCACAGAAAGTGAAAAATGGATAAAGAACTTGTGGTACTTACGTACAATGTAGTATCACTCAGCAATGAAATCTATGTCATCAGGCCCTTAGCAGCACAATGAGTGGATTCAGGTATGATGATTCTAACTGAAATAAGTCACACAGAAAAAGAAACATCATAAGATATCAGTAATACACGGAATGTAAACTTGGCTACACAGGAACTGAATTACAGAACGGAACAGGGTCTCAAATTTAGAAAACCAACTTATGCTTGCTTAAGGGGAAAGGCGAGTTGGGGTGCTGCATAAAACCAGAGATTGAAATGAGCACAGATAAAGTTCCTTAAGCCAAATATGGAATAGACAAGAGCTACTCCTTGCTCAACAAAATGGACTCAACACCGCATATTAAACGCCTAAGAATGTACCTGACTAGTAAGTATCTTGAAACCTATGGATTGCTATGTCTCCGAAAGAGAATCAAGCGTGTGTACAGGGGCATAAACGCAGCAGTGATAGGATTGGAGAGGTTCGGTGAGCAAATGAAGACCCTTTGAAGTCATATTGCATGGTACCCATTCCATGGGTTTCAACTACCCAGGTTTAAGATATTCTTCCTTCAGCTAAAACATGCATGTGGAACCCAGAGTATGATCAACCGTGTGATCGGGAGACGTGTTCAAATATGTCTCAGTTTTCGTACCCTGGTACTCGGGTGCAACATTCCAGACGCTTTACTAACACTCTCCCCACTTGGAGAGTCAGCGTCTTTAACCTCCTGTTTGGCCCAGTTTGCAATTTCTGCGGAAGATGAACAGGAATAGGGAGAACCAATGAGAGACTAGCTGGAGGTGTCTGAATGGGCAAATTTAACTCTCATTTCCCACCAGGAAGAGGAATTAACCAAAGGCTCAGCATGCCGTGCCGGAACCAGATTAGGGCCTGAAGCCATCCTGCGGTGTTGCGGCCAGCTCAAAAGAAAGCGAGTTGAAGAAAGGAGCTCAGGGGCACTGTAATTCACAAACCTGCAGAGTTATAAATGACAGCTATCGTCCAAAAATACACTGAAGTAAGGCTGCCAAGAGGACTTGAAAGCGGGGCAGAATTGCAGGAAACCGATTTCAGGAGGTAGACTGGAATTGCATTGAAAGCATAGGAAAAGAGGCAGAACGTCCACAATGATGCACTTGGCCAAAAAGGGCGTATGCGTTTTTTCCTGAATATATTCAGGAAAAAACGCATACGCCCTTTTTGGCCAACCAAGCAAGCTTGCAAAGGAAATCTGCACTACAATGAAGTCTCACTTCCCCCCGGTTAAAAGGGCCATCTGAAAAAAGTGTAAAATACAGAAAGGCAGGACAGGCCATGGAGAACTGGGAGCCTTGTTATGCTGATGGGTGGGATGTGAATTGCCAACAGACACTAGGGAGAAGCGTATGGTGTTTCCTGAAACATCTAAAAAACAAAGCAACAGAGGCTAGGGCACTTCCACTTATGGTCCTATAGCTTAGGGAAATTAAAATCAAAAAGACACAGCCACCCCAAAGTTTGGGACGCCTCTGTTTACAAGATCCTCGTTTACCGTACAACTTCAATATCACAGAAAGTGAAAAATGGATAAAGAACTTGTGGTACTTACGTACAATGCAGTATCACTCAGCAATGAAATCTATGTCATCAGGCCCGTAGCAGCATAATGAGTGGATTCAGGTACGATGATTCTAACTGAAATAAGTCACAGAGAAAAAGAAACATCATAAGATATCACTAATACATGGATGTAAACTTGGCTACACAGGAACTGAATTCCAAAACAGAACAGGGTCTCAAATTTAGAAAACCAACTTATGCTTGCTTAAGGGGAAAGGTGAGTTGGGGTGCTGCATAAAACCAGAGATTGAAATGAGCACAGATAAAGTTCCTTAAGCCAAATATGGAATAGACAAGAGCTACTCCTTGCTCAACGAAATGGACTCAACACGCCATATTAAACGCCTAAGAATGTACCTGACTAGTAAGTATCTTAAAACCTATGGATTGCTATGTCTCCAAAAGAGAATCAAGCATGTGTACAGGGGCATAAACGCAGCAGTGATAGGATTGGAGAGGTTCGGTGAGCAAATGAAGACCCTTTGAAGTCATATTGCATGGGACCCATTCCACGGGTTTCAACTACCCAGGTTTAAGGTATTCTTACTTCAGCTAAAACATGCATGTGGAACCTAGAGTATGATCAACCATGTGATTGGGAGACGTGTTCAAATATGTCTCAGTTTTCGTACCCTGGTACTCGGGTGCAACATTCCAGACACTTTACTAACACTCTCCCGACTTGGAGAGTCAGTGCCTTTAACCTCCTGTTTGGCCCAGTTTGCAATTTCTGCGGAAGATGAACAGGAATAGCGAGAACAAATGAGAGACTAGCTGGAGGTGTCTGGACGGGCAAATTTAACTCTCATTTCCCACCAGGAAGAGGAATTAACCAAAGGCTCAGCGTGCCGTGCCGGAACCAGATTAGGGCCTGAAGCCATCCTGCGGTGTTGCGGCCAGTTCACAAGAAAGCGAGTTGAAGAAAGGAGCTCAGGGGCACTGTAATTCACAAACCTGCAGAGTTACAAATGACAGCTATCGTCCAAAAATATACTGAAGTAAGGCTGCCAAGAGGACTTGAAAGCGGGGCAGAATTGCAGGAAACCGATTTCAGGAGGTAGACTGGAATTGCATTGAAAGCATAGGAAAAGAGGCAGAACGTCCACAATGATGCACTTGGCCAAAAAGGGCGTATGCGTTTTTTCCTGAATATATTCAGGAAAAAACGCATACGCCCTTTTTGGCCAACCAAGCAAGCTTGCAAAGGAAGTCTGTACTACAATGAAGTCTCACTTCCCCCCGGTCAAAAGGGCCATCTGAAAAAAGTGTAAAATCCAGAAAGGCAGGACAGGCCATGGAGAACTGGGAGCCTTGTTATGTTGATGGGCGGGATGTAAATTGCCAACAGACACTTGGGAGAAGTGTATGGTGTTTCCTGAAACATCTAAAAAACAAAGCAACAGAGCCTAGGGCACTTCCACTTATGGTCCTATAGCTTAGGGAAATTAAAATCCAAAAGACACAGCCACCCCAAAGTTTGGGACGCCTCTGTTTACAAGAACCTCGTTTACCGTACAAGTTCAATATCACAGAAAGTGAAAAATGGATAAAGAACTTGTGGTACTTACGTACAATGCAGTATCACTCAGCAATGAAATCTATGTTATCAGGCCCGTAGCAGCATAATGAGTGGATTCAGGTACGATGATTCTAACTGAAATAAGTCACACAGAAAAAGAAACATCATAAGATATCAGTCATACACGGAATGTAAACTTGGCTACACAGGAACTGAATTCCAAAACAGAAAAGGGTCTCAAATTTAGAAAACCAACTTATGCTTGCTTAAGGGGAAAGGTGAGTTGGGGTGCTGCATAAAACCAGAGATTGAAATGAGCACAGATAAAGTTCCTTAAGCCAAATATGGAATAGACAAGAGCTACTCCTTGCTCAACGAAATGGACACAACACCCCATATTAAACGCCTAAGAATGTACCTGACTAGTAAGTATCTTAAAACCTATGGATTGCTATGTCTCCAAAAGAGAATCAAGCGTGTGTACAGGGGCATAAACGCAGCAGTGATAGGAATGGAGAGGTTCAGTGAGCAAATGAAGACCCTTTGAAGTCATATTACATGGTACCCATTCCACGGGTCTCAACTCTCCAGGTTTAAGATATTCCTCCTTCAGCTAAAACATGCATGTGGAACCCAGAGTATGATCAACCGTGTGAACGGGAGACGTGTTCAGATATGTCTCAGTTTTCCTCCCCTGGTACTCGGGTGCAACATTCCAGACGCTTTAATAACTCTCACCCCACTTGAGGAGTCAGCGCCTTTAATCTCCTGTTTGGCCCAGTTTGCAATTTCTGTGGAAGATGAACAGGTATAGGGAGAACCAATGAGAGGCTAGCTGGAGGTGTCTGGACGGGCAAATTTAACTCTCATTTCCCACCAGGAAGAGGAAATAACCAAAGGCTCAGCGTGCCGTGCCGGAACCGGATTAGTGCCTGAAGCCATCCTGCGCTGTTGCGGCCAGGTCACAAGAAAGCGAGTCGAAGAAAGGAGCTCAGGGGCACTGTAATGCACAAACCTGCAGAGTTATAAATGACAGCTATCGTCCAAAAATATACTGAAGTAAGGCTGCCAAGAGGACTTCAAATCGGGGCAGAATTGCAGGAAACCGATTTCAGGAGGTAGACTGGAATTGCATTGAAAGCATAGGAAAAGAGGCAGAACGTCCACAATGATGCACTTGGCCAAAAAGGGCGTATGCGTTTTTTCCTGAATATATTCAGGAAAAAACGCATACGCCCTTTTTGGCCAACCAAGCAAGCTTGCAAAGGAAATCTGCACTACAATGAAGTCGCACTTCCCCCCGGTCAAAAGGGCCATCTGAAAAAAGTGTAAAATCCAGAAAGGCAGGACAGGCCATGGAGAACTGGGAGGCTTGTTATGCTGATGGGCGGGATGTAAATTGCCAACAGACACTTGGGAGAAGTGTATGGTGTTTCCTGAAACATCTAAGAAACAAAGCAACAGAGCCTAGGGCACTTCCACTTATGGTCCTATAGCTTAGGGAAATTAAAATCAAAAAGACACAGCCACCCCTAAGTTTGGGACGCCTCTATTTACAAGAACCTCGTTTACCGTACAAGTTCAATATCACAGAAATTGAAAAATGGGTAAAGAACTTGTGGTACTTACGTACAATGCAGTATCACTCAGCAATGAAATCTATGTCATCAGGCCCGTAGCAGCATAATGAGTGGATTCAGGTATGATGATTCTAACTGAAATAAGTCACACAGAAAAAGAAACATCATAGGATATCAGTAATACACGGAATGTAAACTTGGCTACACAGGAACTGAATTCCAAAACAGAACAGGGTCTCAAATTTAGAAAACCAACTTATGCTTGCTTAAGGGTAAAGGTGAGTTGGGGTGCTGCATAAAACCAAAGATTGAAATGAGCACAGATAAAGTTCCTTAAGCCAAATATGGAATAGACAAGAGCTACTCCTTGCTCAACGAGATGGACTCAACACCGCATATTAAACGCCTAAGAATGTACCTGACTAGTAAGTATCTTAAAACCTATGGATTGCTATGTCTCCAAAAGAGAATCAAGCGTGTGTACAGGGGCATAAACGCAGCAGTGATAGGATTGGAGAGGTTCGGTGAGCAAATGAAGACCCTTTGAAGTCATATTGCATGGTACCCATTACACGGGTCTCAACTGTCCAGGTTTAAGGTATTCTTCCTTCAGCTAAAACATGCATGTGGAACCCAGAGTATGATCAACCATGTGAATGGGAGACGTGTTCATATATGTCTCAGTTTTCGTAACCTGGTACTCGGGTGCAACATTCCAGACGCTTTACTAACACTCTCCCGACTTGGAGAGTCAGTCCCTTTAACCTCCTGTTTGGCCCAGTTTGCAATTTCTGCGGAAGATGAACAGGAATAGCGAGAACCAATGAGAGACTAGCTGGAGGGGTCTGGACGGGCAAATTTAACTCTCATTTCCCACCAGGAAGAGGAAATAACCAAAGGCTCAGCATGCTGTGCCGGAACCAGATTAGGGACTGAAGCCATCCTGTGGTGTTGCGGCCAGGTCACAAGAAAGCGAGTTGAAAAAAGGAGCTCAGGGGCACTGTAATACACAAACCTGCAGAGTTATAAATGACATCTATCGTCCAAAAATATACTGAAGTAAGGCTGCCAAGAGGACTTGAAAGCGGGGCAGAATTGCAGGAAACCGATTTCAGGAGGTAGACTGGAATTGCATTGAAAGCATAGGAAAAGAGGCAGAACGTCCACAATGATGCACTTGGCCAAAAAGGGCGTATGCGTTTTTTCCTGAATATATTCAGGAAAAAACGCATACGCCCTCTTTGGCCAACCAAGCAAGCTTGCAAATGAAATCTGCACTACAATGAAGTCTCACTTTCCCTGGTCAAAAGGGCCATCTGAAAAAAGTGTAAAATTCAGAAAGGCAGGACAGGCCATGGAGAACTGGGAGCCTTGTTATGCTGATGGGCGGGATGTAAATTGCCAACAGACACTAGGGAGAAGTGTATGGTGTTTCCTGAAACATCTTAAAAACAAAGCAACAGAGCCTAGGGCACTTCCACTTATGGTCCTATAGCTTAGGGATATTAAAATCACAAAGACACAGCCACCCCAAAGTTTGGGACGCCTCTGTTAACAAGAACCTCGTTTACAGTACAAGTTCAACATCGCAGAAAGTGAAATATGGATAAAGAAGCTGTGGTATTTACTTACAAAGCAATATCACTCAGCAATGAAATCTATGTCATCAGGCCCTTAGCAGCACAATGAGTGGATTCAGGTATGATGATTCTAACTGAAATAAGTCACACAGAAAAAGAAACATCATAAGATATCAGTAATACACGGAATGTAAACTTGGCTACACAGGAACTGAATTACAGAACGGAACAGGGTCTCAAATTTAGAAAACCAACTTATGCTTGCTTAAGGGGAAAGGTGAGTTGGGGTGCTGCATAAAACCAGAGATTGAAATGAGCACAGATAAATTTCCTTAAGCCAAATATGGAATAGACAAGAGCTACTCCTTGCTCAACGAAATGGACTCAACACCGCATATTAAACGCCTAAGAATGTACCTGACTAGTAAGTATCTTAAAACCTATGGATTGCTATGTCTCCGAAAGAGAATCAAGCATGTGTACAGGGGCATAAACGCAGCAGTGATAGGATTAGAGAGGTTCGGTGAGCAAATGAAGACCCTTTGAAGTCATATTGCATGGTACCCATTCCATGGGTTTCAACTACCCAGGTTTAAGGTATTCTTCCTTCAGCTAAAAGATGCATGTGGAACCTAGAGTATGATCAACCATGTGATCGGGAGACGTGTTCAAATATGTCTCAGTTTTCGTACCCTGGTACTCGGGTGCAACATTCCAGACGCTTTACTAACACTCTCCCCACTTGGAGAGTCAGCGCCTTTAACCTCCTGTTTGGCCCAGTTTGCAATTTCTGCGGAAGATGAACAGGAATAGGGAGAACCAATGAGAGACTAGCTGGAGGTGTCTGAATGGGCAAATTTAACTCTCATTTCCCACCAGGAAGAGGAATTAACCAAAGGCTCAGCATGCCGTGCCGGAACCAGATTAGGGCCTGAAGCCATCCTGCGGTGTTGCAGCCAGGTCACAAGAAAGCGAGTTGAAGAAAGGAGCTCAGGGGCACTGTAATTCACAAACCTGCAGAGTTATAAATGACAGCTATCGTCCAAAAATATACTGAAGTAAGGCTGCCAAGAGGACTTGAAAGCGGGACAGAATTGCAGGAAACCGATTTCAGGAGGTAGACTGGAATTGCATTGAAAGCATAGGAAAAGAGGCAGAACGTCCACAATGATGCACTTGGCCAAAAAGGGCGTATGCGTTTTTTCCTGAATATATTCAGGAAAAAACGCATACGCACTTTTTGGCCAACCAAGCAAGCTTGCAAAGGAAATCTGCACTACAATGAAGTCTCACTTCCCCCCGCTTAAAAGGGCCATCTGAAAAAAGTGTAAAATCCAGAAAGGCAGGACAGCCCATGGAGAACTGGGAGCCTTGTTATGCTGATGGGCGGGATGTAAATTGCCAACAGACACTCGGGAGAAGTGTATGGTGTTTCCTGAAACATCTAAAAAACAAAGCAACAGAGGCTAGGGCACTTCCACTTATGGTCCTATAGCTTAGGGAAATTAAAATCAAAAAGACACAGCCACCCCAAAGTTTGGGACGCCTCTGTTTACAAGAACGTCGTTTACAGTACAAGTTCAACATCGCAGAAAGTGAAAAATGGATAAAGAAGTTGTGGTATTTACTTACAAAGCAATATCACTCAGCAATGAAATCTATGTCATCAGGCCCTTAGCAGCACAATGAGTGGATTCAGGTATGATGATTCTAACTGAAATAAGTCACACAGAAAAAGAAACATCATAAGATATCACTAATACACGGAATGTAAACTTGGCTACACAGGAACTGAATTACAGAACAGAACAGGGTCTCAAATTTAGAAAACCAACTTATGCTTGCTTAAGGGGAAAGGTGAGTTGGGGTGCTGCATAAAACCAGAGATTGAAATGAGCACAGATAAAGTTCCTTAAGCCAAATATGGAATAGACAAGAGCTACTCTTGCTCAACGAAATGGACTCAACACCGCATATTAAACGCCTAAGAATGTACCTGACTAGTAAGTATCTTAAAACCTATGGATTGCTATGTCTCTGAAAGAGAATCAAGCATGTGTACAGGGGCATAAACGCAGCAGTGATAAGATTGGAGAGGTTCGGTGAGCAAATGAAGACCCTTTGAAGTCATATTGCATGGTACCCATTCCATGGGTTTCAATTACCCAGGTTTAACGTATTCTTCCTTCAGCTAATACATGCATGTGGAACCTAGAGTATGATCAACCATGTGATCGGGAGACGTGTTCAAATATGTCTCAGTTTTCATACCCTGGTACTCGGGTGCAACATTCCAGAAGCTTTACTAACACTCTCCACACTTGGAGAGTCAGTCCCTTTAACCTCCTGTTTGGCCCAGTTTGCAATTTCTGCGGAAGATGAACAGGAATAGTGAGAACCAATGAGAGACTAGCTGGAGGGGTCTGGACGGGCAAATTTAACTCTCATTTCCCACCAGGAAGAGGAAATAACCAAAGGCTCAACATGCCGTGCCGGAACCTGATTAGGGACTGAAGCGATCCTGCGGTGTTGCGGCCAGGTCACAAGAAAGGGAGTTGAAGAAAGGAGCTCAGGGGCACTGTAATTCACAAACCTGCAGAGTTATAAATGACAGCTATCATCCAAAAATATACTGAAGTAAGGCTGCCAAGAGGACTTGAAAGCGGGGCAGAATTGCAGGAAACCGATTTCAGGAGGTAGACTGGAATTGCATTGAAAGCATAGGAAGAGAGTCAGAACCTCGACAATGATGCACTTGGCCAAAAAGGGCGTATGCGTTTTTTCCTGAATATATTCAGGAAAAAACGCATACGCCCTTTTTGGCCAACCAAGCAAGCTTGCAAAGGAAATCTGCACTACAATGAAGTCTCACTTCCCCCCAGTCAAAAGGGCCATCTGAAAAAAGTGTAAAATCCAGAAAGGCAGGACAGGCCATGGAGAACTGGGAGCCTTGTTATGCTGATGGGCGGGATGTAAATTGCCAACAGACACTCAGGAGAAGTGTATGGTGTTTCCTGAAACATCTAAAAAACAAAGCAACAGAGCCTAGGGCACTTCCACTTATGGTCCTATAGCTTAGGGAAATTAAAATCCAAAAGACACAGCCACCCCAAAGTTTGGGACGCCTCTGTTTACAAGATCCTCATTTACCGTACAACTTCAATATCACAGAAGGTGAAAAATGGATAAAGAACTTGTGGTACTTACGTACAATGCAGTATCACTCAGCAATGAAATCTATGTCATCAGGCCCGTAGCAGCATAATGAGTGGATTCAGGTACGATGATTCTAACTGAAATAAGTCACAGAGAAAAAGAAACATCATAAGATATCACTAATACACGGATGTAAACTTGGCTACACAGGAACTGAATTCCAAAACAGAACAGGGTCTCAAATTTAGAAAACCAACTTATGCTTGCTTAAGGGTAAAGGTGAGTTGGGTTGCTGCATAAAACCAGAGATTGAAATGAGCACAGATAAAGTTCCTTAAGCCAAATATGGAATAGACAAGAGCTACTCCTTGCTCAACGAAATGGACTCAACACCCCATATTAAACGCCTAAGAATGTACCTGACTAGTAAGTATCTTAAAACCTATGGATTGCTATGTCTCCAAAAGAGAATCAAGCGTGTGTACAGGGGCATAAGCGCAGCCGTGATAGGATTGGAGAGGTTCGGTGAGCAAATGAAGACCCTTTGAAGTCATATTGCATTGTACCCATTACACGGGTCTCAACTCTCCAGGTTTAAGGTATTCTTCCTTCAGCTAAAACATGCATGTGGAACCCAGAGTATGATCAACCGTGTGAACGGGAGACGTGTTCAAATATGTCTCAGTTTTCCTCCCCTGGTACTCGGGTGCAACATTCCAGACGCTTTACTAACACTCTCCCGACTTGGAGAGTCAGTCCCTTTAACCTCCTGTTTGGCCCAGTTTGCATTTCTGTGAAAGATGAACAGGAATAGCGAGAACCAATGAGAGACTAGCTGGAGGTGTCTGGACGGGCAAATTTAACTCATATTTCCCACCAGGAAGAGGAATTAACCAAAGGCTCAGCGTGCCGTGCCGGAACCAGATTAGGGCCTGAAGCCATCCTGCGGTGTTGCGGCCAGCTCACAAGAAAGCGAGTTGAAGAAGGGAGCTCAGGGGCACTGTAATTCACAAACCTGCAGAGTTATAAATGACAGCTATCGTTCAAAAATATACTGAAGTAAGGCTGCCAAGAGGACTTGAAAGTGGGGCAGAATTGCAGGAAACCGATTTCAGGAGGTAGACTGGAATTGCATTGAAAGCATAGGAAAAGAGGCAGAACGTCCACAATGATGCACTTGGCCAAAAAGGGCGTATGCGTTTTTTCCTGAATCAGGAAAAAACGCATACGCCCTTTTTGGCCAACCAAGCAAGCTTGCAAAGGAAATCTGCACTACAATGAAGTCTCACTTCCCCCCAGTCAAAAGGGCCATCTGAAAAAAGTGTAAAATCCAGAAAGGCAGGACAGGCCATGGAGAACTGGGAGCCTTGTTATGCTGATGGGCGGGATGTAAATTGCCAACAAACACTCTGGAGAAGTGTATGGTGTTTCCTGAAACATCTAAAAAACAAAGCAACAGAGCCTAGGGCACTTCCACTTATGGTCCTATAGCTTAGGGAAATTAAAATCAAAAAGACACAGCCACCCCAAAGTTTGGGACACCTCTGTTTACAAGAACCTCGTTTACGGTACAAGTTCAACATCGCAGAAAGTGAAAAATGGATAAAGAACTTGTGGTACTTACGTACAAAGCAATATCACTCAGCAATGAAATCTATGTCATCAGGCCCTTAGCAGCACAATAAGTGGATTCAGGTACGATGATTCTAACTGAAATAAGTCACACAGAAAAAGAAACATCATAAGATATCAGTAATACACGGAATGTAAACTTGGCTACACAGGAACTGAATTACAGAACAGAACAGGGTCTCAAATTTAGAAAACCAACTTATGCTTGCTTAAGGGGAAAGGTGAGTTGGGGTGCTGAATAAAACCAGAGATTGAAATGAGCACAGATAAAGTTCCTTAAGCCAAATATGGAATAGACAAGAGCTACTCCTTGCTCAACGAAATGGACACAACACCGCATATTAAACGCCTAAGAATGTACCTGACTAGTAAGTATCTTAAAACCTATGGATTGCTATGTCTCCGAAAGAGAATCAAGCATGTGTACAGGGGCATAAACGCAGCAGTGATAGGATTGGAGAGGTTCGGTGAGCAAATGAAGACCCTTTGAAGTCATATTGCGTGGTACCCATTCCACGGGTTTCAACTACCCAGGTTTAAGGTATTCTTCCTTCAGCTAATACATGCATGTGGAACCTAGAGTATGATCAACCATGTGATCGGGAGACGTGTTCAAATATGTCTTAGTTTTCGTACCCTGGTACTCGGGTGCAACATTCCAGACGCTTTACTAACACTCTCCCGACTTGGAGAGTCAGTCCCTTTAACCTCCTGTTTGGCCCAGTTTGCAATTTCTGTGGAAGATGAACAGGAATAGCGAGAACCAATGAGAGACTAGCTGGAGGTGTCTGGACGGGCAAATTTAACTCTCATTTCCCACCAGGAAGAGGAATTAACCAAAGGCTCAGCGTGCCGTGCCGGAACCAGATTAGGGCCTGAAGCCATCCTGTGGTGTTGCGGCCAGCTCACAAGAAAGCGAGGTGAAGAAGGGAGCTCAGGGGCACTGTAATTCACAAACCTGCAGAGTTATAAATGACAGCTATCGTCCAAAAATATACTGAAGTAAGGCTGCCAAGAGGACTTGAAAGCGGGGCAGAATTGCAGGAAACCGATTTCAGGAGGTAGACTGGAATTGCATTGAAAGCATAGAAAAAGAGGCAGAACGTCCACAATGATGCACTTGGCCAAAAAGGGCGTATGCGTTTTTTCCTGAATATATTCAGGAAAAAACGCATACGCCCTTTTTGGCCAACCAAGCAAGCTTGAAAAGGAAATCTGCACTACAATGAAGTCTCACTTCCACCCGGTCAAAAGGGCCATCTGAAAAAAGTGTAAAATCCAGAAAGGCAGGACAGGCCATGGAGAACTGGGAGCCTTGTTATGCTGATGGGCAGGATGTAAATTGCCAACAGACACTAGGGAGAAGTGTATGGTGTTTCCTGAAACATCTAAAAAACAAAGCAACAGAGCCTAGGGCACTTCCACTTATGGTCCTATAGCTTAGGGAAATTAAAATCAAAAAGACACAGCCACCCCAAAGTTTGGGACGCCTCTGTTTACAAGAACCTCGTTTACCGTACAAGTTCAATATCACAGAAATTTAAAAATGGATAAAGAACTTGTGGTACTTACGTACAATGCAGTATCACTCAGCAATGAAATCTATGTCATCAGGCCCTTAGCAACACAATGAGTGGATTCAGGTATGATGATTCTAACTGAAATAAGTCACACAGAAAAAGAAACATCATAAGATATCACTAATACACGGATGTAAACTTGGCTACACAGGAACTGAATTCCAAAACAGAACAGGGTCTCAAATTTAGAAAACCAACTTATGCTTGCTTAAGGGGAAAGGTGAGTTGGGTTGCTGCATAAAACCAGAGATTGAAATGAGCACAGATAAAGTTCCTTAAGCCAAATATGGAATAGACAAGAGCTACTCCTTGCTCAACGAAATGGACTCAACACCCCATATTAAACGCCTAAGAATGTACCTGACTAGTAAGTATCTTAAAACCTATGGATTGCTATATCTCTGAAAGAGAATCAAGCATGTGTACGGGGCATAAACGCAGCAGTTATAGGATTGGAGAGGTTCGGTGAGCAAATGAAGACCCTTTGAAGTCATATTGCATGGTACCCATTCAACGGGTTTCAACTACCCAGGTTTAACGTATTCTTCCTTCAGCTAATACATGCATGTGGAACCTAGAGTATGATCAACCATGTGATCGGGAGACGTGTTCAAATATGTCTCAGTTTTCCTCCCCTGGTACTCGGGTGCAACATTCCAGACGCTTTACTAACACTCTCCACACTTGGAGAGTCAGTGCCTTTAACCTCCTGTTTGGCCCAGTTTGCAACTTCTGCGGAAGATGAACAGGAATAGGGAGAACCAATGAGAGACTAGCTGGAGGTGTCTGTACGGGCAAATTTAACTCTCATTTCCCACCAGGAAGAGGAAATAACCAAAGGCTCAGCGTGCCGTGCCGGAACCAGATTAGGGCCTGAAGCCATCCTGCGGTGTTGCGGCCAGGTCACAAGAAAGCGAGTTGAAGAAAGGAGCTCAGGGGCACTGTAATTCACAAACCTGCAGAGTTATAATTGACAGCTATCGTCCAAAAATGTACTGAAGTAAGGCTGCCAAGAGGACTTGAAAGCGGGGCAGAATTGCAGGAAACCGATTTCAGGAGGTAGACTGGAATTGCATTGAAAGCATAGGAAAAGAGGCAGAACGTCCACAATGATGCACTTGGCCAAAAAGGGCGTATGCGTTTTTTCCTGAATATATTCAGGAAAAAACGCATACGCCCTTTTTGGCCAACCAAGCAAGCTAGCGAAGTAAATCTGCACTACAATGTAGTCTCACTACACCCCGGTCATACGGGCCATCTGAAAAAAGTGTAAAATCCAGAAAGGCAGGACAGGCCATGGAGAACTGGGAGCCTTGTTATGCTGATGGGCGGGATGGAAATTGCCAACAGACACTCGGGAGAAGTGTATGGTGTTTCCTGAAACATCTAAAAAACAAAGCAACAGAGCCTAGGGCACTTCCACTTATGGTCCTATAGCTTAGGGAAATTAAAATCAAAAAGACACAGCCACCCCTAAGTTTGGGATGCCTCTGTTTACAAGAACCTCGTTTACCGTACAAGTTCAATATCGCAGAAAGTGAAAAATGGATAAAGAAGTTGTGGTATTTACTTACAAAGCAATATCACTCAGCAATGAAATCTATGTCATCAGGCCCTTAGCAGCACAATGAGTGGATTCAGGTATGATGATTCTAACTGAAATAAGTCACACAGAAAAAGAGACATCATAAGATATCACTAATACACGGAATGTAAACTTGGCTACACAGGAACTGAATTACAGAACAGAACAGTGTCTCAAATTGAGAAAACCAACTTATGCTTGCTTAAGGGGAAAGGTGAGTTGGGGTGCTGCATAAAACCAGAGATTGAAATGAGCACATTAAAGTTCCTTAAGCCAAATATGGAATAGACAAGAGCTACTCCTTGCTCAACGAAATGGACTCAACACCGCATATTAAACGCCTAAGAATGTACCTGACTAGTAAGTATCTTAAAACCTATGGATTGATATCTCTCCGAAAGAGAATCAAGCATGTGTACAGGGGCATAAACGCAGCAGTGATAGGATTGGAGAGGTTCGGTGAGCAACTGAAGACCCTTTGAAGACATATTGCATGGTACCCATTCCACGGGTTTCAACTACCCAGGTTTAAGGTATTCTTCCTTCAGCTAAAACATGCATGTGGAACCTAGAGTATGATCAACCATGTGATCGGGAGACGTGTTAAATATGTCTCAGATTTTGTACCCTGGTACTCGGGTGCAACATTCCAGACGCTTTACTAACACTCTCCCCACTTGGAGAGTCAGCGCCTTTAACTTCCTGTTTGGCCCAGTTTGCAATTTCTGCGGAAGATGAACAGGAATAGGGAGAACCAATGAGAGACTAGCTGGAGGTGTCTGGACGGGCAAATTTAACTCTCATTTCCCACCAGGAAGAGGAAATAACCAAAGGCTCAGTGTGCCGTGCCGGAACCAGATTAGGGCCTGAAGCCATCCTGCGGTGTTGCGGCCAGGTCACAAGAAAGCAAGTTGAAGAAAGGAGCTCAGGGGGACTGTAATTCACAAACCTGCAGAGTTATAAATGACAGCTATCGTCCAAAAATATACTGAAGTAAGGCTGCCAAGAGGACTTGAAAGCGGGGCAGAATTGCAGGAAACCAATTTCAGGAGGTAGACTGGAATTGCATTGAAAGCATAGGAAAAGAGGCAGAACGTCCACAATGATGCACTTGGCCAAAAAGGGCGTATGCGTTTTTTCCTGAATATATTCAGGAAAAAACGCATACGCCCGTTTTGGCCAACCATGCAAGCTTGCAAAGGAAATCTGCACTACAATGAAGTCTCACTTCTCCCCGGTCAAAAGGGCCATCTGAAAAAAGTGTAAAATCCAGAAAGGCAGGACAGGCCATGGAGAACTGGGAGCCTTGTTATGCTGATGGGCGCGATAGAAATTGCCAGCAGACACTCGGGAGAAGTGTATGGTGTTTCCTGAAACATCTAAAAAACAAAGCAACAGAGCCTAGGGCACTTCCACTTATGGTCCTATAGCTTAGGGAAATTAAAATCAAAAAGACACAGCCACCCCAAAGTTTGGGACGCCTCTGTTTACAAGAACCTCGTTTACTGTACAAGTTCAATATCACAGAAAGTGAAAAATGGATAAAGAACTTGTGGTACTTACGTACAATACAGTATCATTCAGCAATGAAATCTATGTCATCAGGCCCGTAGCAACATAATGAGTGGATTCAGGTACGATGATTCTAACTGAAATAAGTCACACAGAAAAAGAAACATCATAAGATATCACTAATACACGGAATGTAAACTTGGCTACACAGGAACTGAATTCCAAAACAGAACAGGGTCTCAAATTTAGAAAACCAACTTATGCTTGCTTAAGGGGAAAGGTGAGTTGGGGTGCTGCATAAAACCAGAGATTGAAATGAGCACAGATAAAGTTCCTTAAGCCAAAAATGGAATAGACAAGAGCTACTCCTTGCTCAAAGAAACGGACTCAATACCCCATATTCAACACCTAAGAATGTACCTGACTAGTAAGTATCTTAAAACCTATGGATTGCTATGTCTCCAAAAGAGAATCAAGCGTGTGTACAGGGGCATAAACGCAGCAGTGATAGGATTGGAGAGGTTTGGTGAGCAAATGAAGACCCTTTGAAGTCATATTGCATGGTACCCTTTCCACGGGTCTCAACTCTGGAGGTTTATGGTATTCTTCCTTCAGCTAAAACATGCATGTGGAACCCAGAGTATGATCAACCGTGTGGTCGGGAGACGTGTTCAGATATGTCTCAGTTTTCGTCCCCTGGTACTTGGGTGCAACATTCCAGACGCTTTACTAACACTCTCCCCACTTGGAGAGTCAGTGCCTTTAACCTCCTGTTTTGCCCAGTTTGCAATTTCTGTGGAAGATGAACAGGAATAGGGAGAACCAATGAGAGACTAGCTGGAGGTGTCTGGACGGGCAAATTTAACTCTCATTTCCCACCAGGAAGAGGAATTAACCAAAGGCTCAGCATGCCGTGCCAGAACCAGATTAGGGCCTGAAGCCATCCTGGGGTGTTGCGGCCAGGTCACAAGAAAGCGAGTTGAAGAAAGGAGCTCAGGGGCACTGTAATTCACAAACCTGCAGAGTTATAAATGACAGCTATGTCCAAAAACATATTGAAATAAGGCTGCAAAGAGGACTTGAAAGCGGGGCAGAATTGCAGGAAACCGATTTCAGGAGGTAGACTGGAATTGCATTGAAAGCATAGGAAAAGAGGTAGAGCGTCCACAATGATGCACTTGGCCAGAAAGTGCGTATGCGATTTTCCTGAATATATTCAGGAAAAAACGCATACGCTCTTTTTGGCCAACCAAGCAAGCTTGCAAAGGAAATCTGCACTACAATGAAGTCTCACTTCCTCCCTGTCAAACGGGCCATCTGAAAAAAGTGTAAAATCCAGAAAGGCAGGACAGGCCATGGAGAACTGGGAGCCTTGTTATGCTGATGGGCGGGATGTAAATTGCCAACAGACACTCGGGAGAAGTGTATGGTGTTTCCTGAAACATCTAAAAAACAAAGCAACAGAGCCTAGGGCACTTCCACTTATGGTCCTATAGCTTAGGGAAATTAAAATCAAAAAGACACAGCCACCCCAAAGTTTGGGACGCCTCTGTTTACAAGAACCTCATTTACAGTACAAGTTCAGTATCACAGAAAGTGAAAAATGGATAAAGAACATGTGGTACTTACGTACAATGCAGTATCACTCAGCAATGAAATCTATGTCATCAGGCCCATAGCAGCATAATGAGTGGATTCAGGTACGATGATTCTAACTGAAATAAGTCACACAGAAAAAGAAACATCATAAGATATCACTAATACACGGAATGTAAACTTGGCTACACAGGAACTGAATTCCAAAACAGAACAGGGTCTCAAATTTAGAAAACCAACTTATGCTTGCTTAAGGGGAAAGGTGAGTTGGGGTGCTGCATAAAACCAGAGATTGAAATGAGCACAGATAAAGTTCCTTAAGCCAAATATGGAATAGACAAGAGCTACTCCTTGCTCAACGAAATGGACTCAACACCCCATATTAAACGCCTAAGAATGTACCTGACTAGTAAGTATCTTAAAACCTATGGATTGCTATGTCTCCGAAAGAGAATCAAGCATGTGTACAGGGGCATAAACGCAGCAGTGATAGGATTGGAGAGGTTCGGTGAGCAAATGAAGACCCTTTGAAGTCATATTGCATGGTACCCATTCCACGGGTCTCAACTCTCCAGGTTTAAGGTATTCTTCCTTCAGCTAAAACATGCATGTGGAACCCAGAGTATGATCAACCGTGTGAACGGGAGACGTATTCAAATATGTCTCAGTTTTCGTACCCTGGTACTCGGGTGCAACATTCCAGACGCTTTACTAACACTCTCCCGACTTGGAGAGTCATTCCCTTTAACCTCCTGTTTGGCCCAGTTTGCAATTTCTGCGGAAGATGAACAGGAATAGCGAGAACCAATGAGAGACTAGCTGGAGGTGTCTGGACGGGCAAATTTAACTCTCATTTCCCATCAGGAAGAGGAAATAACCAAAGGCTCAGCGTGCCGTGCCGGAACCAGATTAGGGCCTGAAGCCATCCTGCTGTGTTGCGGCCAGCTCGCAAGAAAGTGAGTTGAAGAAAGGAGCTCTGGGGCACTGTAATTCACAAACCTGCAGAGTTACAAATGACAGCTATCGTCCAAAAATATACTGAAGTAAGGCTGCCAAGAGGACTTGAAAGCGGGGCAGAATTGCAGGAAACCGATTTCAGGAGGTAGACTGGAATTGCATTGAAAGCATAGGAAAAGAGGCAGAACGTCCACAATGATTCACTTGGCCAAAAAGGGCGTATGCGTATTTTCCTGAATATATTCAGGAAAAAACGCATACGCCCTTTTTGGCCAACCAAGCAAGCTTGCAAAGGAAATCTGCACTACAATGAAGTCTCACTTCCCCCCGGTCAAAAGGGCCATCTGAAAAAAGTGTAAAATCCAGAAAGGCAGGACAGGCCATGGAGAACTGGGAGCCTTGTTATGCTGATGGGCGGGATGGAAATTGCCAACAGACACTCAGGAGAAGTGTATGGTGTTTCCTGAAACATCTAAAAAACAAAGCAACAGAGCCTAGGGCACTTCCACTTATGGTCCTATAGCTTAGGGAAATTAAAATCAAAAAGACACAGCCACCCCAAAGTTTGGGACCCCTCTGTTTACAAGAACCTCATTTACAGTACAAGTTCAGTATCACAGAAAGTGAAAAATGGATAAAGAACATGTGGTACTTACGTACAATGCTGTATCACTCAGCAATGAAATCTATGTCATCAGGCCCGTAGCAGCATAATGAGTGGATTCAGGTACGATGATTCTAACTGAAATAAGTCACACAAAAAAAGAAACATCATAAGATATCACTAATACACGGAATGTAAACTTGGCTACACAGGAACTGAATTCCAAAACAGAACAGGGTCTCAAATTTAGAAAACCAACTTATGCTTGCTTAAGGGGAAAGGTGAGTTGGGGTGCTGCATAAAACCAGAGATTGAAATGAGCACAGATAAAGTTCCTTAAGCCAAATATGGAATAGACAAGAGCTACTCCTTGCTCAACGAAATGGACTCAACACCGCATATTAAACGCCTAAGAATGTACCTGACTAGTAAGTATCTTAAAACCTATGGATTGCTATGTCTCCGAAAGAGAATCAAGCATGTGTACAGGGGCATAAACGCAGCAGTGATAGGATTGGAGAGGTTCAGTGAGCAAATGAAGACCCTTTGAAGTCATATTGCGTGGTACCCATTCCACGGGTTTCAACTACCAAGGTTTAAGGTATTCTTCCTTCAGCTAATACATGCATGTGGAACCTAGAGTATGATCAACCATGTGATCGGGAGACGTGTTCAAATATGTCTTAGTTTTCGTACCCTGGTACTCGGGTGCAACATTCCAGACGCTTTACTAACACTCTCCCGACTTGGAGAGTCAGTCCCTTTAACCTCCTGTTTGGCCCAGTTTGCAATTTCTGTGGAAGACGAACAGGAATAGCGAGAACCAATGAGAGACTAGCTGGAGGTGTCTGGACGGGCAAATTTAACTCTCATTTCCCACCAGGAAGAGGAATTAACCAAAGGCTCAGCGTGCCGTGCCGGAACCAGATTAGGGCCTGAAGCCATCCTGCGGTGTTGCGGCCAGCTCACAAGAAAGCGAGTTGAAGAAGGGAGCTCAGGGGCACTGTAATTCACAAACCTGCAGAGTTATAAATGACAGCTATCGTCCAAAAATATACTGAAGTAAGGCTGCCAAGAGGACTTGAAAGCGGGGCAGAATTGCAGGAAACCGATTTCAGGAGGTAGACTGGAATTGCATTGAAAGCATAGAAAAAGAGGGAGAACGTCCACAATGATGCACTTGGCCAAAAAGGGCGTATGCGTTTTTTCCTGAATATATTCAGGAAAAAACGCATACGCCCTTTTTGGCCAACCAAGCAAGCTTGCAAAGGAAATCTGCACTACAATGAAGTCTCACTTCCACCCGGTCAAAAGGGCCATCTGAAAAAAGTGTAATATCCAGAAAGGCAGGACAGGCCATGGAGAACTGGGAGCCTTGTTATGCTGATGGGCAGGATGTAAATTGCCAACAGACACTCGGGAGAAGTGTATGGTGTTTCCTGAAACATCTAAAAAACAAAGCAACAGAGCCTAGGGCACTTCCACTTATGGTCCTATAGCTTAGGGAAATTAAAATCAAAAAGACACAGCCACCCCAAAGTTTGGGACGCCTCTGTTTACAAGAACCTCGTTTACCGTACAAGTTCAATATCACAGAAATTTAAAAATGGATAAAGAACTTGTGGTACTTACGTACAATGCAGTATCACTCAGCAATGAAATCTATGTCATCAGGCCCTTAGCAACACAATGAGTGGATTCAGGTATGATGATTCTAACTGAAATAAGTCACACAGAAAAAGAAACATCATAAGATATCACTAATACACGGAATGTAAACTTGGCTACACAGGAACTGAATTACAGAACAGAACAGGGTCTCAAATTTAGAAAACCAACTTATGCTTGCTTAAGGGGAAAGGTGAGTTGGGGTGCTGCATAAAACCAGAGATTGAAATGAGCACAGATAAAGTTCCTTAAGCCAAATATGGAATAGACAAGAGCTACTCCTTGCTCAACAAAATGGACTCAACACCCCATATTAAACGCCTAAGAATGTACCTGACATAAAGTATCTTAAAACCTATGGATTGCTATGTCTCCAAAAGAGAATCAAGCGTGTGTACAGGGGCATAAACGCAGCAGTGATAGGATTGGAGAGGTTCGGTGAGCAAATGAAGACCCTTTGAAGTCATATTGCATGGTACCCATTACACGGGTCTCAACTCTCCAGGTTTAAGGTATTCTTCCTTCAGCTAAAACATGCATGTGGAACCCAGAGTATGATCAACCATGTGAACGGGAGTCGTGTTCAAATATGTCTCAGTTTTCCTCCCCTGGTACTCGGGTGCAACATTCCAGACGCTTTACTAACACTCTCCACACTTGGAGAGTCAGTGCCTTTAACCTCCTGTTTGGCCCAGTTTGCAATTTCTGTGGAAGATGAACAGGAATAGTGAGAACCAATGAGAGACTAGCTGGAGGTGTCTGGACGGGCAAATTTAACTCTCATTTCCCACCAAAAAGAGGAATTAACCAAAGGCTCAGCGTGCCGTGCCGGAACCAGATAAGGGCCTGAAGCAATCCTGCGGTGTTGCGGCCAGCTCAAAAGAAAGCGAGTTGAAGAAAGGAGCTCAGGGACACTGTAATTCACAAACCTGCAGAGTTATAAATGACAGCTATCGTCCAAAAATATACTGAAGTAAGGCTGCCAAGAGGACTTGAAAGCGGCGCAAAATTGCAGGAAACCGATTTCAGGGGGTAGACTGGAATTGCATTGAAAGCATAGGAAAAGAGGCAGAACGTCCACAATGATGCACTTGGCCAAAAAGGGCGTATGCGTTTTTTCCTGAATATATTCAGGAAAAAACGCATACGCCCTTTTTGGCCAACCAAGCAAGCTTGCAAAGGAAATCTGCACTACAATGAAGTCTCACTTCCCCCCTGTCAAAAGGGCCATCTGAAAAAAGTGTAAAATCCAGAAAGGCAGGACAGGCCATGGAGAACTGGGAGCCTTGTTATGCTGATGGGCGGGATGTAAATTGCCAACAGACACTCGGGAGAAGTGTATGGTGTTTCCTGAAACATCTAAGAAACAAAGCAACAGAGCATAGGGCACTTCCACTTATGGTCCTATAGCTTAGGGAAATTAAAATCAAAAAGACACAGCCACCCCAAAGTTGGGGACGCCTCTGTTTACATGAACCTCGTTTACTGTACAAGTTCAATATCACAGAAAGTGAAAAATGGATAAAGAACTTGTGGTACTTACGTACAATGCAGTATCATCAGCAATGAAATCTATGTCATCAGGCCCGTAGCAGCATAATGAGTGGATTCAGGTACGATGATTCTAACTGAAATAAGTCACACAGAAAAAGAAACATCATAAGATATCAGTAATACACGGAATGTAAACTTGGCTACACAGGAACTGAATTCCAAAACAGAACAGGGTCTCAAATTTAGAAAACCAACTTATGCTTGCTTAAGGGGAAAGGTGAGTTGGGGTGCTGCATAAAACCAGAGATTGAAATGAGCACAGATAAAGGTCCTTAAGCCAAATATGGAATAGACAAGAGCTACTCCTTGCTCAACGAAATGGACTCAACACCCCATATTAAACGCCTAAGAATGTACCTGACTAGTAAGTATCTTAAAACCTATGGATTGCTATATCTCTGAAAGAGAATCAAGCATGTGTACGGGGCATAAACGCAGCAGTTATAGGATTGGAGAGGTTCGGTGAGCAAATGAAGACCCTTTGAAGTCATATTGCATGGTACCCATTCAACGGGTTTCAACTACCCAGGTTTAACGTATTCTTCCTTCAGCTAATACATGCATGTGGAACCTAGAGTATGATCAACCATGTGATCGGGAGACGTGTTCAAATATGTCTCAGTTTTCCTCCCCTGGTACTCGGGTGCAACATTCCAGACGCTTTACTAACACTCTCCACACTTGGAGAGTCAGTGCCTTTAACCTCCTGTTTGGCCCAGTTTGCAACTTCTGCGGAAGATGAACAGGAATAGGGAGAACCAATGAGAGACTAGCTGGAGGTGTCTGTACGGGCAAATTTAACTCTCATTTCCCACCAGGAAGAGGAAATAACCAAAGGCTCAGCGTGCCGTGCCGGAACCAGATTAGGGCCTGAAGCCATCCTGCGGTGTTGCGGCCAGGTCACAAGAAAGCGAGTTGAAGAAAGGAGCTCAGGGGCACTGTAATTCACAAACCTGCAGAGTTATAATTGACAGCTATCGTCCAAAAATGTACTGAAGTAAGGCTGCCAAGAGGACTTGAAAGCGGGGCAGAATTGCAGGAAACCGATTTCAGGAGGTAGACTGGAATTGCATTGAAAGCATAGGAAAAGAGGCAGAACGTCCACAATGATGCACTTGGCCAAAAAGGGCGTATGCGTTTTTTCCTGAATATATTCAGGAAAAAACGCATACGCCCTTTTTGGCCAACCAAGCAAGCTTGCGAAGGAAATCTGCACTACAATGTAGTCTCACTACACCCCGGTCATACGGGCCATCTGAAAAAAGTGTAAAATCCAGAAAGGCAGGACAGGCCATGGAGAACTGGGAGCCTTGTTATGCTGATGGGCGGGATGGAAATTGCCAACAGACACTCGGGAGAAGTGTATGGTGTTTCCTGAAACATCTAAAAAACAAAGCAACAGAGCCTAGGGCACTTCCACTTATGGTCCTATAGCTTAGGGAAATTAAAATCAAAAAGACACAGCCACCTCAAAGTTTGGGATGCCTCTGTTTACAAGAACCTCGTTTATCGTACAAGTTCAATATCGCAGAAAGTGAAAAATGGATAAAGAAGTTGTGGTATTTACTTACAAAGCAATATCACTCAGCAATGAAATCTATGTCATCAGGCCCTTAGCAGCACAATGAGTGGATTCAGGTATGATGATTCTAACTGAAATAAGTCACACAGAAAAAGAGACATCATAAGATATCACTAATACACGGAATGTAAACTTGGCTACACAGGAACTGAATTACAGAACAGAACAGTGTCTCAAATTGAGAAAACCAACTTATGCTTGCTTAAGGGGAAAGGTGAGTTGGGGTGCTGCATAAAACCAGAGATTGAAATGAGCACATTAAAGTTCCTTAAGCTAAATATGGAATAGACAAGAGCTACTCCTTGCTCAACGAAATGGACTCAACACCGCATATTAAACGCCTAAGAATGTACCTGACTAGTAAGTATCTTAAAACCTATGGATTGATATCTCTCCGAAAGAGAATCAAGCATGTGTACAGGGGCATAAACGCAGCAGTGATAGGATTGGAGAGGTTCGGTGAGCAACTGAAGACCCTTTGAAGACATATTGCATGGTACCCATTCCACGGGTTTCAACTACCCAGGTTTAAGGTATTCTTCCTTCAGCTAAAACATGCATGTGGAACCTAGAGTATGATCAACCATGTGATCGGGAGACGTGTTAAATATGTCTCAGATTTTGTACCCTGGTACTCGGGTGCAACATTCCAGACGCTTTACTAACACTCTCCCCACTTGGAGAGTCAGCGCCTTTAACTTCCTGTTTGGCCCAGTTTGCAATTTCTGCGGAAGATGAACAGGAATAGGGAGAACCAATGAGAGACTAGCTGGAGGTGTCTGGACGGGCAAATTTAACTCTCATTTCCCACCAGGAAGAGGAAATAACCAAAGGCTCAGTGTGCCGTGCCGGAACCAGATTAGGGCCTGAAGCCATCCTGCGGTGTTGCGGCCAGGTCACAAGAAAGCAAGTTGAAGAAAGGAGCTCAGGGGGACTGTAATTCACAAACCTGCAGAGTTATAAATGACAGCTATCGTCCAAAAATATACTGAAGTAAGGCTGCCAAGAGGACTTGAAAGCGCGGCAGAATTGCAGGAAACCAATTTCAGGAGGTAGACTGGAATTGCATTGAAAGCATAGGAAAAGAGGCAGAACGTCCACAATGATGCACTTGGCCAAAAAGGGCGTATGCGTTTTTTCCTGAATATATTCAGGAAAAAACGCATACGCCCGTTTTGGCCAACCATGCAAGCTTGCAAAGGAAATCTGCACTACAATGAAGTCTCACTTCCCCCCGGTCAAAAGGGCCATCTGAAAAAAGTGTAAAATCCAGAAAGGCAGGACAGGCCATGGAGAACTGGGAGCCTTGTTATGCTGATGGGCGGGATAGAAATTGCCAGCAGACACTCGGGAGAAGTGTATGGTGTTTCCTGAAACATCTAAAAAACAAAGCAACAGAGCCTAGGGCACTTCCACTTATGGTCCTATAGCTTAGGGAAATTAAAATCAAAAAGACACAGCCACCCCAAAGTTTGGGACGCCTCTGTTTACAAGAACCTCGTTTACTGTACAAGTTCAATATCACAGAAAGTGAAAAATGGATAAAGAACTTGTGGTACTTACGTACAATACAGTATCATTCAGCAATGAAATCTATGTCATCAGGCCCGTAGCAACATAATGAGTGGATTCAGGTACGATGATTCTAACTGAAATAAGTCACACAGAAAAAGAAACATCATAAGATATCACTAATACACGGAATGTAAACTTGGCTACACAGGAACTGAATTCCAAAACAGAACAGGGTCTCAAATTTAGAACACCAACTTATGCTTGCTTAAGGGGAAAGGTGAGTTGGGGTGCTGCATAAAACCAGAGATTGAAATGAGCACAGATAAAGTTCCTTAAGCCAAATATGGAATAGACAAGAGCTACTCCTTGCTCAAAGAAACGGACTCAATACCCCATATTCAACACCTAAGAATGTACCTGACTAGTAAGTATCTTAAAACCTATGGATTGCTATGTCTCCAAAAGTGAATCAAGCATGTGTACAGGGGCATAAACGCAGCAGTGATAGGATTGGAGAGGTTCGGTGAGCAAATGAAGACCCTTTGAAGTCATATTGCATGGTACCCTTTCCACGGGTCTCAACTCTCCAGGTTTATGGTATTCTTCCTTCAGCTAAAACATGCATGTGGAACCCAGAGTATGGTCAACCGTGTGGTCGGGAGACGTGTTCAGATATGTCTCAGTTTTCGTCCCCTGGTACTTGGGTGCAACATTCCAGACGCTTTACTAACACTCTCCCCACTTGGAGAGTCACTGCCTTTAACCTCCTGTTTTGCCCAATTTGCAATTTCTGTGGAAGATGAACAGGAATAGGGAGAACCAATGAGAGACTAGCTGGAGGTGTCTGGACGGGCAAATTTAACTCTCATTTCCCACCAGGAAGAGGAATTAACCAAAGGCTCAGCATGCCGTGCCGGAACCAGATTAGGGCCTGAAGCCATCCTGGGGTGTTGCGGCTAGGTCACAAGAAAGCGAGTTGAAGAAAGGAGCTCAGGGGCACTGTAATTCACAAACCTGCAGAGTTATAAATGACAGCTATGTCCAAAAACATATTGAAATAAGGCTGCAAAGAGGACTTGAAAGCAGGGCAGAATTGCAGGAAACCGATTTCAGGAGGTAGACTGGAATTGCATTGAAAGCATAGGAAAAGAGGTAGAGCGTCCACAATGATGCACTTGGCCAGAAAGTGCGTATGCGATTTTCCTGAATATATTCAGGAAAAAACGCATACGCTCTTTTTGGCCAACCAAGCAAGCTTGCAAAGGAAATCTGCACTACAATGAAGTCTCACTTCCTCCCTGTCAAACGGGCCATCTGAAAAAAGTGTAAAATCCAGAAAGGCAGGACAGGCCATGGAGAACTGGGAGCCTTGTTATGCTGATGGGCGGGATGTAAATTGCCAACAGACACTCGGGAGAAGTGTATGGTGTTTCCTGAAACATCTAAAAAACAAAGCAACAGAGCCTAGGGCACTTCCACTTATGGTCCTATAGCTTAGGGAAATTAAAATCAAAAAGACACAGCCACCCCAAAGTTTGGGACGCCTCTGTTTACAAGAACCTCATTTACAGTACAAGTTCAGTATCACAGAAAGTGAAAAATGGATAAAGAACATGTGGTACTTACGTACAATGCAGTATCACTCAGCAATGAAATCTATGTCATCAGGCCCATAGCAGCATAATGAGTGGATTCAGGTACGATGATTCTAACTGAAATAAGTCACACAGAAAAAGAAACATCATAAGATATCACTAATACACGGAATGTAAACTTGGCTACACAGGAACTGAATTACAGAACAGAACAGGGTCTCAAATTTAGAAAACCAACTTATGCTTGCTTAAGGGGAAAGGTGAGTTGGGGTGCTGCATAAAACCAGAGATTGAAATGAGCACAGATAAAGTTCCTTAAGCCAAATATGGAATAGACAAGAGCTACTCCTTGCTCAACAAAATGGACTCAACACCCCATATTAAACGCCTAAGAATGTACCTGACTAGAAAGTATCTTAAAACCTATGGATTGCTATGTCTCCAAAAGAGAATCAAGCGTGTGTACAGGGGCATAAACGCAGCAGTGATAGGATTGGAGAGGTTCGGTGAGTAAATGAAGACCCTTTGAAGTCATATTGCATGGTACCCATTCAACGGGTCTCAACTCTCCAGGTTTAACGTATTCTTCCTTCAGCTAATACATGCATGTGGAACCTAGAGTATGATCAACCATGTGATCGGGAGACGTGTTCAAATATGTCTCAGTTTTCCTCCCCTGGTACTCGGGTGCAACATTCCAGACGCTTTACTAACACTCTCCACACTTGGAGAGTCAGTGCCTTTAACCTCCTGTTTGGCCCAGTTTGCAACTTCTGCGGAAGATGAACAGGAATAGGGAGAACCAATGAGAGACTAGCTGGAGGTGTCTGTACGGGCAAATTTAACTCTCATTTCCCACCAGGAAGCGGAATTAACCAAAGGCTCAGCGTGCCGTGCCGGAACCAGATTAGGGCCTGAAGCCATCCTGCGGTGTTGCGGCCAGGTCACAAGAAAGCGAGTTGAAGAAAGGAGCTCAGGGGCACTGTAATTCACAAACCTGCAGAGTTATAATTGACAGCTATCGTCCAAAAATGTACTGAAGTAAGGCTGCCAAGAGGACTTGAAAGCGGGGCAGAATTGCAGGAAACCGATTTCAGGAGGTAGACTGGAATTGCATTGAAAGCATAGGAAAAGAGGCAGAACGTCCACAATGATGCACTTGGCCAAAAAGGGCATATGCGTTTTTTCCTGAATATATTCAGGAAAAAACGCATATGCCCTTTTTGGCCAACCAAGCAAGCTTGCGAAGGAAATCTGCACTACAATGTAGTCTCACTACACCCCGGTCATACGGGCCATCTGAAAAAAGTGTAAAATCCAGAAAGGCAGGACAGGCCATGGAGAACAGGGAGCCTTGTTATGCTGATGGGCGGGATGGAAATTGCCAACAGACACTCGGGAGAAGTGTATGGTGTTTCCTGAAACATCTAGAAAACAAAGCAACAGAGCCTAGGGCACTTCCACTTATGGTCCTATAGCTTAGGGAAATTAAAATCAAAAAGACACAGCCACCCCAAAGTTTGGGATGCCTCTGTTTACAAGAACCTCGTTTACCGTACAAGTTCAATATCGCAGAAAGTGAAAAATGGATAAAGAAGTTGTGGTATTTACTTACAAAGCAATATCACTCAGCAATGAAATCTATGTCATCAGGCCCTTAGCAGCACAATGAGTGGATTCAGGTATGATGATTCTAACTGAAATAAGTCACACAGAAAAAGAGACATCATAAGATATCACTAATACACGGAATGTAAACTTGGCTACACAGGAACTGAATTACAGAACAGAACAGTGTCTCAAATTGAGAAAACCAACTTATGCTTGCTTAAGGGGAAAGGTGAGTTGGGGTGCTGCATAAAACCAGAGATTGAAATGAGCACATTAAAGTTCCTTAAGCCAAATATGGATTAGACAAGAGCTACTCCTTGCTCAACGAAATGGACTCAACACTGCATATTAAACGCCTAAGAATGTACCTGACTAGTAAGTATCTTAAAACCTATGGATTGATATCTCTCCGAAAGAGAATCAAGCATGTGTACAGGGGCATAAACGCAGCAGTGATAGGATTGGAGAGGTTCGGTGAGCAACTGAAGACCCTTTGAAGACATATTGCATGGTACCCATTCCACGGGTCTCAACTCTCCAGGTTTAAGGTATTCTTCCTTCAGCTAAAACATGCATGTGGAACCCAGAGTATGATCAACCGTGTGAACGGGAGACGTATTCAAATATGTCTCAGTTTTCGTACCCTGGTACTCGGGTGCAACATTCCAGACGCTTTACTAACACTCTCCCGACTTGGAGAGTCATTCCCTTTAACCTCCTGTTTGGCCCAGTTTGCAATTTCTGCGGAAGATGAACAGGAATAGCGAGAACCAATGAGAGACTAGCTGGAGGTGTCTGGACAGGCAAATTTAACTCTCATTTCCCACCAGGAAGAGGAAATAACCAAAGGCTCAGCGTGCCATGCCGGAACCAGATTAGGGCCTGAAGCCATCCTTCAGTGTCGCGGGAGGTCACAAGAAAGCGAGTTGAAGAAAGGAGCTCAGGGGCACTGTAATTCACAAACGTGCAGAGTTATAAATGACAGCTATCGTCCAAAAATATACTGAAGTAAGGCTGCCAAGAGGACTTGAAAGCAGGGCAGAATTGCAGGAAACCGATTTCAGGAGGTAGACTGGAATTGCATTGAAAGCATAGGAAAAGAGGCAGAACATCCACAATGATGCACTTGGCCAAAAAGGGCGTATGCGTTTTTTCCTGAATATATTCAGGAAAAAATGCATACGCACTTTTTGGCCAGCCAAGCAAGCTTGCAAAGGAAATCTGCACTACAATGAAGTCTCACTTCCCCCCGGTCAAAAGGGCCATCTGAAAAAAGTGTAAAATCCAGAAAGGCAGGACAGGCCATGGAGAACTGGGAGCCTTGTTATGCTGATGGGCGGGATGGAAATTGCCAACAGACACTCGGGAGAAGTGTATGGAGTTTCCTGAAACATCTAAAAAACAAAGCAACAGAGCCTAGGGCACTTCCACTTATGGTCCTATAGCTTAGGGAAATTAAAATCAAAAAGACACAGCCACCCCAAAGTTTGGGACGCCTCTGTTTACAAGAACCTCGTTTACTGTACAAGTTCAATATCACAGAAAGTGAAAAATGGATAAAGAACTTGTTGTACTTACGTACAATGCAGTATCACTCAGCAATGAAATCTATGTCATCAGGCCCGTAGCAGCATAATGAGTGGATTCAGGTACGATGATTCTAACTGAAATAAGTCACACAGAAAAAGAAACATCATAAGATATCACTAATACACGGATGTAAACTTGGCTACACAGGAACTGAATTCCAAAACAGAACAGGGTCTCAAATTTAGAAAACCAACTTATGCTTGCTTAAGGGGAAAGGTGAGTTGGGGTGCTGCATAAAACCAGAGATTGAAATGAGCACAGATAAAGTTCCTTAAGCCAAATATGGAATAGACAAGAGCTACTCCTTGCTCAACAAAATGGACTCAACACCCCATATTAAACGCCAAGGAATGTACCTGACTAGTAAGTATCTTAAAACCTATGGATTGCTATGTCTCCAAAAGAGAATCAAGCATGTGTACAGGGGCATAAACGCAGCCGTGATAGGATTGGAGAGGTTCGGTGAGCAAATGAAGACCCTTTGAAGTCATATTGCATTGTACCCATTACACGGGTCTCAACTCTCCAGGTTTAAGGTATTCTTCCTTCAGCTAAAACATGCATGTGGAACCCAGAGTATGATTAACCGTGTGAACGGGAGACGTGTTCAAATATGTCTCAGTTTTCGTACCCTGGTACTCGGGTTCAACATTGCAGACGCTTTACTAACACTCTCCACACTTGGAGAGTCAGCGTCTTTAACCTCCTGTTTGGCCCAGTTTGCAATTTCTGCGGAAGATGAACAGGAATAGCGAGAACCAATGAGAGACTAGCTGGAGGTGTCTGGACGGGCATATTTTAACTCTCATTTCCCACCAGGAAGATGAATTAACCAAAGGCTCAGCGTACTGTGCCGGAACAAGATTAGAGCCTGAAGCCATCCTGCGGTGTTGCGGCCAGGTCACAAGAAAGCGAGTTGAAGAAAGGAGCTCAGGGGCACTGTAATTCACAAACCTGCAGAGTTATAAATGACAGCTATCGTCCAAAAATATACTGAAGTAAGGCTGCCAAGAGGACTTGAAAGCGGGGCAGAATTGCAGGAAACCGATTTCAGGAGGTAGACTGGAATTGCATTGAAAGCATAGGAAAAGAGGCAGAACGTCCACAATGATGCACTTGGCCAAAAAGGGCGTATGCGTTTTTTCCTGAATATATTCAGGAAAAAACGCATACGCCCTTTTTGGCCAACCAAGCAATCTTGCAAAGGAAATCTGCACTACAATGAAGTCGCGCTTCCCCCCGGTCAAAAGGGCCATCTGAAAAAAGTGTAAAATCCAGAAAGGCAGGACAGGCCATGGAGAACTGGGAGCCTTGTTATGCTGATGGGCGGGATGTAAATTGCCAACAGACACTCGGGAGAAGTGTATGGTGTTTCCTGAAACATCTAAAAAACAAAGCAACAGAGCCTAGGGCACTTCCACTTATGGTCCTATAGCTTAGGGAAATTAAAATCTAAATGACACAGCCACCCCAAAGTTTGGGACGCCTCTGTTTACAAGAACCTCGTTTACCGTACAAGTTCAATATCACAGAAAGTGATAAATGGTTAAAGAAGTTGTGGTACTTACGTACAATGCAGTATCACTCAGCAATGAAATCTATGTCATCAGGCCCATAGCAGCATAATGAGTGGATTCAGGTACGATGATTCTAACGGAAATAAGTCACACAGAAAAAGAAACATCATAAGATATCACTAATACACGGATGTAAACTTGGCTACACAGGAACTGAATTCCAAAACAGAACAGGGTCTCAAATTTAGAAAACCAACTTATGCTTGCTTAAGGGGAAAGGTGAGTTGGGGTGCTGCATAAAACCAGAGATTGAAATGAGCACAGATAAAGTTCCTTAAGCAAAATATGGAACAGACAAGAGCTACTCCTTGCTCAACGAAATGGACTCAACACCCCATATTAAACGCCTAAGAATGTACCTGACTAGTAAGTATCTTAAAACCTATGGATTGCTATGTCTCCAAAAGAGAATCAAGCGTGTGTACAGGGGCATAAACGCAGCAGTGATAGGATTGGAGAGGTTCGGTGAGCAAATGAAGACCCTTTGAAGTCATATTGCATTGTACCCATTACAGGGGTCTCAACTCTCCAGGTTTAAGGTATTCTTCCTTCAGCTAAAACATGCATGTGGAACCCAGAGTATGATCAACCGTGTGAACAGGAGACGTGTTCAAATATGTCTCAGTTTTCCTCCCCTGGTACTATGGTGCAACATTCCAGACGCTTTACTAACACTCTCCACACTTGGAGAGTCAGCGCCTTTAACCTCCTGTTTGGCCCAGTTTGCAACTTCTGCGGAAGATGAACAGGAATAGGGAGAACCAATGAGAGACTAGCTGGAGGTGTCTGGACGGGCAAATTTAACTCTCATTTCCCACCAGGAAGAGGAAATAACCAAAGGCTCAGTGTGCCGTGCCGGAACCAGATTAGGGCCTGAAGCCATCCTGCGGTGTTGCGGCCAGCTCACAATAAAGCGAGTTGAAGAAAGGAGCTCAGGGGCACTGTAATTCAAAAACCTGCAGAGTTATAAATGACAGCTATCGTCCAAAAATATACTGAAGTAAGGCTGCCAAGAGGACTTGAAAGCGGGGCAGAATTGCAGGAAACCGATTTCAGGAGGTAGACTGGAATTGCATTGAAAGCATAGGAAAAGAGGCAGAACGTCCACAATGATGCACTTGGCCAAAAAGGGCGTATGCGTTTTTTCCTGAATATATTCAGGAAAAAAAGCATACGCCCTTTTTGGCCAACCAAGCAAGCTTGCAAAGGAAATCTGCACTACAATGAAGTCGCACTTCCCCCCGGTCAAAAGGGCCATCTGAAAAAAGTGTAAAATCCAGAAAGGCAGGACAGGCCATGGAGAACTGGGAGCCTTGCTTTGCTGATGGGCGGGATGTAAATTGCCAACAGACACTCGGGAGAAGTGTATGGTGTTTCCTGAAACATCTAAAAAACAAAGCAACAGAGCCTAGGGCACTTCCACTTATGGCCCTATAGCTTAGGGAAATTAAAATCAAAAAGACACAGCCACCCCAAAGTTTGGGACGCCTCTGTTTACAAGAACCTCGTTTACAGTACAAGTTCAATATCACAGAAAGTGAAAAATGGTTAAAGAACTTGTGGTACTTACGTACAATGCAGTATCACTCAGCAATGAAATCTATGTCATCAGGCCCATAGCAGCATAATGAGTGGATTCAGGTACGATGATTCTAACGGAAATAAGTCACACAGAAAAAGAAACATCATAAGATATCACTAATACACGGATGTAAACTTGGCTACACAGGAACTGAATTCCAAAACAGAACAGGGTCTCAAATTTAGAAAACCAACTTATGCTTGCTTAAGGGGAAAGGTGAGTTGGGGTGCTGCATAAAACCAGAGATTGAAATGAGCACAGATAAAGTTCCTTAAGCCAAATATGGAATAGACAAGAGCTACTCCTTGCTCAACGAAATGGACTCAACACCCCATATTAAACGCCTAAGAATGTACCTGACTAGTAAGTATCTTAAAACCTATGGATTGCTATGTCTCTGAAAGAGAATCAAGCATGTGTACAGGGGCATAAACGCAGCAGTGATAGGATTGGAGAGGTTCGATGAGCAAATGAAGACCCTTTGAAGTCATATTGCATTGTACCCATTACACGGTTTTCAACTCTCCAGGTTTAAGGTATTCTTCCTTCAGCTAAAACATGCATGTGGAACCCAGAGTATGATCAACCGTGTGAACGGGAGACGTGTTCAAATATGTCTCAGTTTTCGTACCCTGGTACTCGGGTGAAACATTCCAGACACTTTACTAACACTCTCCACACTTGGAGAGTCAGTCCCTTTAACCTCCTGTTTGGCCCAGTTTGCAATTTCTGTGGAAGATGAACAGGAATAGGGAGAACCAATGAGAGACTAGCTGGAGGTGTCTGGACGGGCAAATTTAACTCTCATTTCCCACCAGGAAGAGGAAATAACCAAAGGCTCAGCGTGCCGTGCCGGAACCAGATTAGGGCCTGAAGCCATCCTGCGGTGTTGCGGCCAGGTCACAAGAAAGTGAGTTGAAGAAAGGAGCTCAGGGGCACTGTAATTCACAAACTGCAGAGTCATAAATGACAGCTATCGTCCAAAAATATACTGAAGTAAGGCTGCCAAGAGGTCTTGAAAGCGGGGCAGAATTGCAGGAAACCGATTTCAGGAGGTAGACTGGAATTGCATTGAAAGCATAGGAAAAGAGGCAGAACGTCCACAATGATGCACTTGGCCAAAAAGGGCGTATGCGTTTTTTCCTGAATATATTCAGGAAAAAACGCATACGCCCTTTTTGGCCAAGGAAGCAAGCTTGCAAAGGAAATCTGCACTACAATGAAGTCTCACTTCCCCCCGGTCAAAAGGGCCATCTGAAAAAAGTGTAAAATCCAGAAAGGCAGGACAGGCCATGGAGAACTGGGAGCCTTGTTATGCTGATGGGCGGGATGTAAATTGCAAACAGACACTCGGGAGAAGTGTATGGTGTTTCCTGAAACATCTAAAAAACAAAGCAACAGAGCCTAGGGCACTTTCACTTATGGTCCTATAGCTTAGGGAAATAAAAATCAAAAAGACACAGCCACCCCAAAGTTTGGGGCACCTCTGTTTACAAGAACCTCGTTTACTGTACAAGTTCAACATCACAGAAAGTGAAAAATGGATAAAGAACTTGTGGTACTTACGTACAATGCAGTATCACTCAGGAATGAAATCTATGTCATCAGCCCCTTAGCAGCATAATGAGTGGATTCAGGTATGATGATTCTAACTGAAATAAGTCACACAGAAAAAGAAACATCATAAGATATCAGTAATACATGGAATGTAAACTTGGCTACACAGGAACTGAATTCCAAAACAGAACAGGGTCTCAAATTTAGAAAACCAACTTATGCTTGCTTAAGGGGAAAGGTGAGTTGGGGTGCTGCATAAAACCAGAGATTCAAATGAGCACAGATAAAGTTCCTTAAGCCAAATATGGAATAGACAAGAGCTACTCCTTGCTCAACGAAATGGACTCAACACCCCATATTAAACGCCTAAGAATGTACCTGACTAGTAAGTATCTTAAAACCTATGGATTGCTATGTCTCCAAAAGAGAATCAAGCGTGTGTACAAGGGCATAAATGCAGCAGTGATAGGATTGGAGAGGTTCGGTGAGCAAATGAAGACCCTTTGAAGTCATATTGCATGGTACCCATTCCACGGGTTTCAACTACCCAGGTTTAAGGTATTCTTCCTTCAGCTAAAACATGCATGTGGAACCTAGAGTATGATCAACCATGTGATCGGGAGACGTGTTCAAATATGTCTCAGTTTTCGTACCCTGGTACTCGGGTGCAACATTCCAGACGCTTTACTAACACTCTCCCGACTTGGAGAGTCAGTCCCTTTAACCTCCTGTTTGGCCCAGTTTGCAATTTCTGCGGAAGATGAACAGGAATAGGGAGAACCAATGAGAGACTAGCTGGAGGTGTCTGGACGGGCAAATTTAACTCTCATTTTCCACCAGGAAGAGGAATTAACCAAAGGCTCAGCATGCCGTGCCGGAACCAGATTAGGACCTGAAGCCATCCTGCGGTGTTGCGGTCAGCTCAAAAGAAAGCGAGTTGAAGAAAGGAGCTCAGGGGCACTGTAATTCACAAACCTGCAGAGTTATAAATGACAGCTATCGTCCAAAAATATACTGAAGTAAGGCTGCCAAGAGGACTTGAAAGCGGGGCAGAATTGCAGGAAACCGATTTCAGGAGGTAGACTGGAATTGCATTGAAAGCATAGGAAAAGAGGCAGAACGTCCACAATGATGCACTTGGCCAAAAAGGGCGTATGCGTTTTTTCCTGAATATATTCAGGAAAAAACGCATACGCCCTTTTTGGCCAACCAAGCAAGCTTGCAAAGGAAATCTGCACTACAATGAAGTCTCACTTCCCCCCGGTCAAAAGGGCCATCTGAAAAAAGTGTAAAATCCAGAAAGGCAGGACAGGCCATGGAGAACTGGGAGCCTTGTTATGCTGATGGGCGGGATGGAAATTGCCAACAGACACTCCGGAGAAGTGTATGGTGTTTCCTGAAACATCTAAAAAACAAAGCAACAGAGCCTAGGGCACTTCCACTTATGGCCCTATAGCTTAGGGAAATAAAAATCAAAAAGACACAGCCACCCCAAAGTTTGGGACGCCTCTGTTTACAAGAACCTCGTTTACCGTACAAGTTCAACATCACAGAAAGTGAAAAATGGATAAAGAACTTGTGGTACTTACGTACAATGCAGTATCACTCAGCAATGAAATCTATGTCATCAGCCCCTTAGCAGCATAATGAGTGGATTCAGGTATGATGATTCTAACTGAAATAAGTCACACAGAAAAAGAAACATCATAAGATATCACTAATACACGGAATGTAAACTTGGCTACACAGGAACTGAATTCCAAAACAGAACAGGGTCTCAAATTTAGAAAACCAACTTATGCTTGCTTAAGGGGAAAGGTGAGTTGGGGTGCTGCATAAAACCAGAGATTGAAATGAGCACAGATAAAGTTCCTTAAGCCAAATATGGAATAGACAAGAGCTACTGCTTGCTCAACGAAATGGACTCAACACCGCATATTAAACGCCTAAGAATGTACCTGACTAGTAAGTATCTTAAAACCTATGGATTGCTATGTCTCCGAAAGAGAATCAAGCGTGTGTACAGGGGCATAAACGCAGCAGTGATAGGATTGGAGAGGTTCGGTGAGCAAATGAAGACCCTTTGAAGTCATATTGCATGGTACCCATTCCACGGGTCTCAACTCTCCAGGTTTAAGGTATTCTTCCTTCAGCTAAAACATGCATGTGGAACCCAGAGTATGATCAACCGTGTGAACGGGAGACGTGTTCAAATATGTCTCAGTTTTCCTCCCTGGTACTCGGGTGCAACATTCCAGACGCTTTACTAACACTCTCCACACTTGGAGAGTCAGCGCCTTTAACCTCCTGTTTGGCCCAGTTTGCAATTTCTGCGGAAGATGAACAGGAATAGGGAGAACCAATGAGAGACTAGCTGGAGGTGTCTGGACGGGCAAATTTAACTCTCATTTCCCACCAGGAAGAGGAATTAACCAAAGGCTCAGCGTGCCAGGCCGGAACCAGATTAGGGCCTGAAGCCATCCTGCGGTGTTGCGGCCAGCTCAAAAGAAAGCGAGTTGAGGAAAGGAGCTCAGGGGCACTGTAATTCACAAACCTGCAGAGTTATAAATGACAGCTATCGTCCAAAAATATACTGAAGTAAGGCTGCCAAGAGGACTTGAAAGCGGGACAGAATTGCAGGAAACCGATTTCAGGAGGTAGACTGGAATTGCATTGAAAGCATAGGAAAAGAGGCAGAACGTCCACAATGATGCACTTGGCCAAAAAGGGCGTATGCGTTTTTTCCTGAATATATTCAGGAAAAAACGCATACGCCCTTTTTGGCCAACCAAGCAAGCTTGCAAAGGAAATCTGCACTACAATGAAGTCTCACTTCCCCCCGGTCAAAAGGGCCATCTGAAAAAAGTGTAAAATCCAGAAAGGCAGGACAGGCCGTGGAGAACTGGGAGCCTTGTTATGCTGATGGGCGGGATGTAAATTGCCAACAGACACTCGGGAGAAGTGTATGGTGTTTCCTGAAACATCTAAAAAACAAAGCAACAGAGCCTAGGGCACTTCCACTTATGGTCCTATAGCTTAGGGAAATTAAAATCCAAAAGACACAGCCACCCCAAAGTTTGGGATGCCTCTGTTTACAAGAACCTCGTTTACAGTACAAGTTCAACATCGCAGAAAGTGAAAAATGGATAAAGAAGTTGTGGTATTTACTTACAAAGCAATATCACTCAGCAATGAAATGTATGTCATCAGGCCCTTAGCAGCACAATGAGTGGATTCAGGTATGATGATTCTAACTGAAATAAGTCACATAGAAAAAGAAACATCATAAGATATCAGTAATACACGGAATGTAAACTTGGCTACACAGGAACTGAATTACAGAACAGAACAGGGTCTCAAATTTAGAAAAGCAACTTATGCTTGCTTAAGGGGAAAGGTGAGTTGGGGTGCTGCATAAAACCAGAGATTGAAATGAGCACAGATAAAGTTCCTTAAGCCAAATATGGAATAGACAAGAGCTACTCCTTGCTCAACGAAATGGACTCAACACCCCATATTAAACGCCTAAGAATGTACCTGACTAGTAAGTATCTTAAAACCTATGGATTGCTATGTCTCCAAAAGAGAATCAAGCGTGTGTACAAGGGCATAAATGCAGCAGTGATAGGATTGGAGAGGTTCGGTGAGCAAATGAAGACCCTTTGAAGTCATATTGCATGGTACCCATTCCACGGGTTTCAACTACCCAGGTTTAAGGTATTCTTCCTTCAGCTAAAACATGCATGTGGAACCTAGAGTATGATCAACCATGTGATCGGGAGACGTGTTCAAATATGTCTCAGTTTTCGTACCCTGGTACTCGGGTGCAACATTCCAGACTCTTTACTAACAGTCTCCCGACTTGGAGAGTCAGTCCCTTTAACCTCCTGTTTGGCCCAGTTTGCAATTTCTGCGGAAGATGAACAGGAATAGGGAGAACCAATGAGAGACTAGCTGGAGGTGTCTGGACGGGCAAATTTAACTCTCATTTTCCACCAGGAAGAGGAATTAACCAAAGGCTCAGCATGCCGTGCCGGAACCAGATTAGGACCTGAAGCCATACTGCGGTGTTGCGGCCAGCTCAAAAGAAAGCGAGTTGAAGAAAGGAGCTCAGGGGCACTGTAATTCACAAACCTGCAGAGTTATAAATGACAGCTATTGTCCAAAAATATACAGAAGTAAGGCTGCCAAGAGGACTTGAAAGCGGGGCAGAATTGCAGGAAACCGATTTCAGGAGGTAGACTGGAATTGCATTGAAAGCATAGGAAAAGAGGCAGAACGTCCACAATGATGCACTTGGCCAAAAAGGGCGTATGCGTTTTTTCCTGAATATATTCAGGAAAAAACGCATACGCACTTTTTGGCCAACCAAGCAAGCTTGCAAAGGAAATCTGCACTACAATGAAGTCTCACTTCCCCCCGGTCAAAAGGGCCATCTGAAAAAAGTGTAAAATCCAGAAAGGCAGGACAGGCCATGGAGAACTGGGAGCCTTGTTATGCTGATGGGCGGGATGTAAATTGCCAACAGACACTCCGGAGAAGTGTATGGTGTTTCCTGAAACATCTAAAAAACAAAGCAACAGAGCCTAGGGCACTTCCACTTATGGCCCTATAGCTTAGGGAAATAAAAATCAAAAAGACACAGCCACCCCAAAGTTTGGGACGCCTCTGTTTACAAGAACCTCGTTTACCGTACAAGTTCAACATCACAGAAAGTGAAAAATGGATAAAGAACTTGTGGTACTTACGTACAATGCAGTATCACTCAGCAATGAAATCTATGTCATCAGCCCCTTAGCAGCATAATGAGTGGATTCAGGTATGATGATTCTAACTGAAATAAGTCACACAGAAAAAGAAACATCATAAGATATCAGTAATACACGGAATGTAAACTTGGCTACACAGGAACTGAATTCCAAAACAGAACAGGGTCTCAAATTTAGAAAACCAACTTATGCTTGCTTAAGGGGAAAGGTGAGTTGGGGTGCTGCATAAAACCAGAGATTGAAATGAGCACAGATAAAGTTCCTTAAGCCAAATATGGAATAGACAAGAGCTACTGCTTGCTCAACGAAATGGACTCAACACCGCATATTAAACGTCTAAGAATGTACCTGAGTAGTAATTATCTTAAAACCTATGGATTGCTATGTCTCCGAAAGAGAATCAAGCGTGTGTCCAGGGGCATAAACGCAGCAGTGATAGGATTGGAGAAGTTCGGTGAGCAAATGAAGACCCTTTGAAGTCATATTGCATGGTACCCATTCCACGGGTTTCAACTACCCAGGTTTAAGGTATTCTTCCTTCAGCTAAAACATGCATGTGGAACCTAGAGTATGATCAACCATGTGATCGGGAGACGTGTTCAAATATGTCTCAGTTTTCCTCCCTGGTACTCGGGTGCAACATTCCAGACGCTTTACTAACACTCTCCCCACTTGGAGAGTCAGTGCCTTTAACCTCCTGTTTGGCCCAGTTTGCAATTTCTGCGGAAGATGAACAGGAATAGCGAGAACCAATGAGAGACTAGCTGGAGGTGTCTGGACGGGCAAATTTAACTCTCATTTCCCACCAGGAAGAGGAATTAACCAAAGGCTCAGCGTGCCGTGCCGGAACCAGATTAGGGCCTGAAGCCATCCTGCGGTGTTGCGGCCAGCTCAAAAGAAAGCGAGTTGAGGAAAGGAGCTCAGGGGCACTGTAATTTACAAACCTGCAGAGTTATAAATGACAGCTATCGTCCAAAAATATACTGAAGTAAGGCTGCCAAGAGGACTTGAAAGCGGGGCAGAATTGCAGGAAACCGATTTCAGGAGGTAGACTGGAATTGCATTGAAAGCATAGGAAAAGAGGCAGAACGTCCACAATGATGCACTTGGCCAAAAAGGGCGTATGCGTTTTTTCCTGAATATATTCAGGAAAAAACGCATACGCCCTTTTTGGCCAACCAAGCAAGCTTGCAAAGGAAATCTGCACTACAATGAAGTCTCACTTCCCCCCGGTCAAAAGGGCCATCTGAAAAAAGTGTAAAATCCAGAAAGGCAGGACAGGCCATGGAGAACTGGGAGCCTTGTTATGCTGATGGGCGGGATGTAAATTGCCAACAGACACTCGGGAGAAGTGTATGGTGTTTCCTGAAACATCTAAAAAACAAAGCAACAGAGCCTAGGGCACTTTCACTTATGGTCCTATAGCTTAGGGAAATAAAAATCAAAAAGACACAGCCACCCCAAAGTTTGGGACGCCTCTGTTTACAAGAACCTCGTTTACCGTACATGTTCAACATCACAGAAAGTGAAAAATGGATAAAGAACTTGTGGTACTTACGTACAATGCAGTATAACTCAGCAATGAAATCTATGTCATCAGCCCCTTAGCAGCATAATGAGTGGATTCAGGTATGATGATTCTAACTGAAATAAGTCACACAGAAAAAGAAACATCATAAGATATCAGTAATACACGGAATGTAAACTTGGCTACACAGGAACTGAATTCCAAAACAGAACAGGGTCTCAAATTTAGAAAACCAACTTATGCTTGCTTAAGGGGAAAGGTGAGTTGGGGTGCTGCATAAAACCAGAGATTGAAATGAGCACAGATAAAGTTCCTTAAGCCAAATATGGAATAGACAAGAGCTACTCCTTGCTCAACGAAATGGACTCAACACCCCATATTAAACGCCTAAGAATGTACCTGACTAGTAAGTATCTTAAAACCTATGGATTGCTATGTCTCCAAAAGAGAATCAAGCGTGTGTACAAGGGCATAAACGCAGCAGTGATAGGATTGGAGAGGTTCGGTGAGCAAATGAAGACCCTTTGAAGTCATATTGCATGGTACCCATTCCACGGGTTTCAACTACCCAGGTTTAAGGTATTCTTCCTTCAGCTAAAACATGCATGTGGAACCTAGAGTATGATCAACCATGTGATCGGGAGACGTGTTCAAATATGTCTCAGTTTTCGTACCCTGGTACTCGGGTGCAATATTCCAGACGCTTTACTAACACTCTCCCGACTTGGAGAGTCAGTCCCTTTAACCTCCTGTTTGGCCCAGTTTGCAATTTCTGCGGAAGATGAACAGGAATAGGGAGAACCAATGAGAGACTAGCTGGAGGTGTCTGGACGGGCAAATTTAACTCTCATTTCCCACCAGGAAGAGGAATTAACCAAAGGCTCAGCATGCCGTGCCGGAACCAGATTAGGGCCTGAAGCCATCCTGCGGTGTTGCGGCCAGGTCACAAGAAAGCGAGTTGAAGAAAGGAGCTCAGGGGCACTGTAATTCACAAACCTGCAGAGTTATAAATGACAGCTATCGTCCAAAAATATACTGAAGTAAGGCTGCCAAGAGGACTTGAAAGCGGGACAGAATTGCAGGAAACCGATTTCAGGAGGTAGACTGGAATTGCATTGAAAGCATAGGAAAAGAGGCAGAATGTCCACAATGATGCACTTGGCCAAAAAGGGCGTATGCGTTTTTTCCTGAATATATTCAGGAAAAAACGCATACGCCCTTTTTGGCCAACCAAGCAAGCTTGCAAAGGAAATCTGCACTACAATGAAGTCTCACTTCCCCCCGGTCAAAAGGGCCATCTGAAAAAAGTGTAAAATCCAGAAAGGCAGGACAGGCCATGGAGAACTGGGAGCCTTGTTATGCTGATGGGCGGGATGTAAATTGCCAACAGACACTCCGGAGAAGTGTATGGTGTTTCCTGAAACATCTAAAAAACAAAGCAACAGAGCCTAGGGCACTTCCACTTATGGTCCTATAGCTTAGGGAAATTAAAATCAAAAAGACACAGCCACCCCAAAGTTTGGGACGCCTCTGTTTACAAGAACCTCGTTTACTGTACAAGTTCAACATCACAGAAAGTGAAAAATGGATAAAGAACTTGTGGTACTTACGTACAATGCAGTATCACTCAGCAATGAAATCTATGTCATCAGCCCCTTAGCAGCATAATGAGTGGATTCAGGTATGATGATTCTAACTGAAATAAGTCACACAGAAAAAGAAACATCATAAGATATCAGTAATACACGGAATGTAAACTTGGCTACACAGGAACTGAATTCCAAAACAGAACAGGGTCTCAAATTTAGAAAACCAACTTATGCTTGCTTAAGGGGAAAGGTGAGTTGGGGTGCTGCATAAAACCAGAGATTGAAATGAGCACAGATAAAGTTCCTTAAGCCAAATATGGAATAGACAAGAGCTACTCCTTGCTCAACGAAATGGACTCAACACCCCATATTAAACGCCTAAGAATGTACCTGACTAGTAAGTATCTTAAAACCTATGGATTGCTATGTCTCCAAAAGAGAATGAAGCGTGTGTACAAGGGCATAAATGCAGCAGTGATAGGATTGGAGAGGTTCGGTGAGCAAATGAAGACCCTTTGAAGTCATATTGCATGGTACCCATTCCACGGGTTTCAACTACCCAGGTTTAAGGTATTCTTCCTTCAGCTAAAACATGCATGTGGAACCTAGAGTATGATCAACCATGTGATCGGGAGACGTGTTCAAATATGTCTCAGTTTTCGTACCCTGGTACTCGGGTGCAACATTCCAGACTCTTTACTAACACTCTCCCGACTTGGAGAGTCAGTCCCTTTAACCTCCTGTTTGGCCCAGTTTGCAATTTCTGCGGAAGATGAACAGGAATAGGGAGAACCAATGAGAGACTAGCTGGAGGTGTCTGGACGGGAAAATTTAACTCTCATTTCCCACCAGGAAGAGGAATTAACCAAAGGCTCAGCGTGCCGTGCCGGAACCAGATTAGGGCCTGAAGCCATCCTGCGGTGTTGCGGCCAGGTCACAAGAAAGCGAGTTGAGGAAAGGAGCTCAGGGGCACTGTAATTCACAAACCTGCAGAGTTATAAATGACAGCTATCGTCCAAAAATATACTGAAGTAAGGCTGCCAAGAGGACTTGAAAGCGGGACAGAATTGCAGGAAACCGATTTCAGGAGGTAGACTGGAATTGCATTGAAAGCATAGGAAAAGAGGCAGAACGTCCACAATGATGCACTTGGCCAAAAAGGGCGTATGCGTTTTTTCCTGAATATATTCAGGAAAAAACGCATACGCCCTTTTTGGCCAACCAAGCAAGCTTGCAAAGGAAATCTGCACTACAATGAAGTCTCACTTCCCCCCGGTCAAAAGGGCCATCTGAAAAAAGTGTAAAATCCAGAAAGGCAGGACAGGCCATGGAGAACTGGGAGCCTTGTTATGCTGATGGGCGGGATGTAAATTGCCAACAGACAATCCAGAGAAGTGTATGGTGTTTCCTGAAACATCTAAAAAACAAAGCAACAGAGCCTAGGGCACTTCCACTTATGGTCCTATAGCTTAGGGAAATAAAAATCAAAAAGACACAGCCACCCCAAAGTTTGGGACGCCTCTGTTTACAAGAACCTCGTTTACTGTACAAGTTCAACATCACAGAAAGTGAAAAATGGATAAAGAACTTGTGGTACTTACGTACAATGCAGTATCACTCAGCAATGAAATCTATGTCATCAGCCCCTTAGCAGCATAATGAGTGGATTCAGGTATGATGATTCTAACTGAAATAAGTCACACAGAAAAAGAAACATCATAAGATATCAGTAATACACGGAATGTAAACTTGGCTACACAGGAACTGAATTCCAAAACAGAACAGGGTCTCAAATTTAGAAAACCAACTTATGCTTGCTTAAGGGGAAAGGTGAGTTGGGGTGCTGCATAAAACCAGAGATTGAAATGAGCACAGATAAAGTTCCTTAAGCCAAATATGGAATAGACAAGAGCTACTCCTTGCTCAACGAAATGGACTCAACACCCCATATTAAACGCCTAAGAATGTACCTGACTAGTAAGTATCTTAAAACCTATGGATTGCTATGTCTCCAAAAGAGAATCAAGCGTGTGTACAAGGGCATAAATGCAGCAGTGATAGGTTTGGAGAGGTTCGGTGAGCAAATGAAGACCCTTTGAAGTCATATTGCATGGTACCCATTCCACGGGTTTCAACTACCCAGGTTTAAGGTATTCTTCCTTCAGCTAAAACATGCATGTGGAACCTAGAGTATGATCAACCATGTGATCGGGAGACGTGTTCAAATATGTCTCAGTTTTCGTACCCTGGTACTCGGGTGCAACATTCCAGACTCTTTACTAACACTCTCCCGACTTGGAGAGTCAGTCCCTTTAACCTCCTGTTTGGCCCAGTTTGCAATTTCTGCGGAAGATGAACAGGAATAGGGAGAACCAATGAGAGACTAGCTGGAGGTGTCTGGACGGGCAAATTTAACTCTCATTTTCCACCAGGAAGAGGAATTAACCAAAGTCTCAGCATGCCGTGCCGGAACCAGATTAGGGCCTGAAGCCATCCTGCGGTGTTGCGGCCAGGTCACAAGAAAGCGAGTTGAGGAAAGGAGCTCAGGGACACTGTAATTCACAAACCTGCAGAGTTATAAATGACAGCTATCGTCCAAAAATATACTGAAGTAAGGCTGCCAAGAGGACTTGAAAGCGGGGCAGAATTGCAGGAAACCGATTTCAGGAGGTAGACTGGAATTGCATTGAAAGCATAGGAAAAGAGGCAGAACGTCCACAATGATGTACTTGGCCAAAAAGGGCGTATGCGTTTTTTCCTGAATATATTCAGGAAAAAACGCATACGCCCTTTTTGGCCAACCAAGCAAGCTTGCAAAGGAAATCTGCACTACAATGAAGTCTCACTTCCCCCCGGTCAAAAGGGCCATCTGAAAAAAGTGTAAAATCCAGAAAGGCAGGACAGGCCATGGAGAACTGGGAGCCTTGTTATGCTGATGGGCGGGATGTAAATTGCCAACAGACACTCGGGAGAAGTGTATGGTGTTTCCTGAAACATCTAAAAAACAAAGCAACAGAGCCTAGGGCACTTTCACTTATGGTCCTATAGCTTAGGGAAATAAAAATCAAAAAGACACAGCCACCCCAAAGTTTGGGACGCCTCTGTTTACAAAAACCTCGTTTACCGTACAAGTTCAACATCAGAGAAAGTGAAAAATGGATAAAGAACTTGTGGTACTTACGTACAATGCAGTATCACTCAGCAATGAAATCTATGTCATCAGCCCCTTAGCAGCATAATGAGTGGATTCAGGTATGATGATTCTAACTGAAATAAGTCACACAGAAAAAGAAACATCATAAGATATCAGTAATACACGGAATGTAAACTTGGCTACACAGGAACTGAATTCCAAAACAGAACAGGGTCTCAAATTTAGAAAACCAACTTATGCTTGCTTAAGGGGAAAGGTGAGTTGGGGTGCTGCATAAAATCAGAGATTGAAAGGAGCACAGATAAAGTTCCTTAAGCCAAATATGGAATAGACAAGAGCTACTGCTTGCTCAATGAAATGGACTCAACACCGCATATTAAACGCCTAAGAATGTACCTGACTAGTAAGTATCTTAAAACCTGTGGATTGCTATGTCTCCGAAAGAGAATCAAGCGTGTGTACAGGGGCATAAACGCAGCAGTGATAGGATTGGAGAGGTTCGGTGAGCAAATGAAGACCCTTTGAAGTCATATTGCATGGTACCCATTCCACGGGTCTCAACTCTCCAGGTTTAAGGTATTCTTCCTTCAGCTAAAACATGCATGTGGAACCCAGAGTATGATCAACCATGTGAACGGGAGACGTGTTCAAATATGTCTCAGTTTTCCTCCCTGGTACTCGGGTGCAACATTCCAGACGCTTTACTAACACTCTCCCCACTTGGAGAGTCAGCGCCTTTAACCTCCTGTTTGGCCCAGTTTGCAATTTCTGCGGAAGATGAACAGGAATAGGGAGAACCAATGAGAGACTAGCTGGAGGTGTCTGGACGGGCAAATTTAACTCTCATTTCCCACCAGGAAGAGGAATTAACCAAAGGCTCAGCGTGCCGTGCCGGAACCAGATTAGGGCCTGAAGCCATCCTGCGGTGTTGCGGCCAGCTCAAAAGAAAGCGAGTTGAGGAAAGGAGCTCAGGGGCACTGTAATTCACAAACCTGCAGAGTTATAAATGACAGCTATCGTCCAAAAATATACTGAAGTAAGGCTGCCAAGAGGACATGAAAGCGGGACAGAATTGCAGGAAACCGATTTCAGGAGGTAGACTGGAATTGCATTGAAAGCATAGGAAAAGAGGCAGAACGTCCACAATGATGCACTTGGCCAAAAAGGGCATATGCGTTTTTTCCTGAATATATTCAGGAAAAAACGCATACGCCCTTTTTGGCCAACCAAGCAAGCTTGCAAAGGAAATCTGCACTACAATGAAGTCTCACTTCCCCCCGGTCAAAAGGGCCATCTGAAAAAAGTGTAAAATCCAGAAAGGCAGGACAGGCCTTGGAGAACTGGGAGCCTTGTTATGTTGATGGGCGGGATGTAAATTGCCAACAGACACTCGCGAGAAGTGTATGGTGTTTCCTGAAACATCTAAAAAACAAAGCAACAGAGCCTAGGGCACTTCCACTTATGGTCCTATAGCTTAGGGAAATTAAAATCCAAAAGACACAGCCACCCCAAAGTTTGGGATGCCTCTGTTTACAAGAACCTCGTTTACTGTACAAGTTCAACATCACAGAAAGTGAAAAATGATAAAGAACTTGTGGTACTTACGTACAATGCAGTATCACTCAGCAATGAAATCTATGTCATCAGCCCCTTAGCAGCATAATGAGTGGATTCAGGTATGATGATTCTAACTGAAATAAGTCACACAGAAAAAGAAACATCATAAGATATCAGTAATACACGGAATGTAAACTTGGCTACACAGGAGCTGAATTCCAAAACAGAACAGGGTCTCAAATTTAGAAAACCAACTTATGCTTGCTTAAGGGGAAAGGTGAGTTGGGGTGCTGCATAAAACCAGAGATTGAAATGAGCACAGATAAAGTTCCTTAAGCCAAATATGGAATAGACAAGAGCTACTCCTTGCTCAACGAAATGGACTCAACACCCCATATTAAACGCCTAAGAATGTACCTGACCAGTAAGTATCTTAAAACCTATGGATTGCTATGTCTCCAAAAGAGAATCAAGCGTGTGTACAAGGGCATAAACGCAGCAGTGATAGGATGGGAGAGGTTCGGTGAGCAAATGAAGACCTTTTGAAGTCATATTGCATGGTACCCATTCCACGGGTTTCAACTACCCAGGTTTAAGGTATTCTTCCTTCAGCTAAAACATGCATGTGGAACCTAGAGTATGATCAACCATGTGATCGGGAGACGTGTTCAAATATGTCTCAGTTTTCGTACCCTGGTACTCAGGTGCAACATTCCAGACGCTTTACTAACACTCTCCCGACTTGGAGAGTCAGTCCCTTTAACCTCCTGTTTGGCCCAGTTGGCAATTTCTGCGGAAGATGAACAGGAATAACGAGAACCAATGAGAGACTAGCTGGAGGTGTCTGAATGGGCAAATTTAACTCTCATTTCCCACCAGGAAGAGGAATTAACCAAAGGCTCAGCATGCCGTGCCGGAACCAGATTAGGGCCTGAAGCCATCCTGCGGTGTTGCGGCCAGGTCACAAGAAAGTGAGTTGAAGAAAGGAGCTCAGGGGCACTGTAATTCCCAAACCTGCAGAGTTATAAATGACAGCTATCGTCCAAAAATATACTGAAGTAAGGCTGCCAAGAGGACTTGAAAGCGGGGCAGAATTGCAGGAAACCGATTTCAGGAGGTAGACTGGAATTGCATTGAAAGCATAGGAAAAGAGGCAGAACATCCACAATGATGCACTTGGCCAAAAAGGGCGTATGCGTTTTTTCCTGAATATATTCAGGAAAAAACGCATACGCACTTTTTGGCCAACCAAGCAAGCTTGCAAAGGAAATCTGCACTACAATGAAGTCTCACTTACCCCCGGTCAAACGGGCCATCTGAAAAAAGTGTAAAATCCAGAAAGGCAGGACATGCCATGGAGAACTGGGAGCCTTGTTATGCTGATGGGCGGGATGTAAATTGCCAACAGACACTCGGGAGAAGTGTATGGTGTTTCCTGAAACATCTAAAAAACAAAGCAACAGAGCCTAGGGCACTTCCACTTATGGTCCTATAGCTTAGGGAAATTAAAATCAAAAAGACACAGCCACCCCAAAGTTTGGCACGGCTCTGTTTACAAGAACCTCGTTTACAGTACAATTTCAACATCGCAGAAATTGAAAAATGGATAAAGAACTTGTGGTACTTACGTACAATGCAGTATCACTCAGCAATTAAATCTATGTCATCACTCCCTTAGCAGCACAATGAGTGGATTCAGGTATGATGATTCTAACTGAAATAAGTCACACAGAAAAAGAAACATCATAAGATATCTGTAATACACGGAATGTAAACTTGGCTACACAGGAACTGAATTACAGAACAGAACAGGGTCTCAAATTTAGAAAACCAACTTATGCTTGCTTAAGGGGAAAGGTGAGTTGGGGTGCTGCATAAAACCAGAGATTGAAATGAGCACAGATAAAGTTCCTTAAGCCAAATATGGAATAGACAAGAGCTACTTCTTGCTCAACGAAATGGACTCAACACCCCATATTAAACGCCTAAGAATGTACCTGACTAGTAAGTATCTTAAAACCTATGGATTGCTATGTCTCTGAAAGAGAATCAATCATGTGTACAGGGGCATAAACGCAGCAGTGATAGGATTGGAGAGGTTCGGTGAGCAAAAGAAGACCCTTTGAGGTCATATTGCATGGTACCCATTCCACGGGTTTCAACTACCCTGGTTTAAGGTATTCTTCCTTCAGCTAAAACATGCATGTGGAACCTAGAGTATGATCAACCATGTGATCGGGAGACGTGTTCAAATATGTCTCAGTTTTCGTACTCTGCTACACGGGTGCAACATTCCAGACGCTTTACTAACACTCTCCCCACTTGGAGAGCCAGTCCCTTTAACCTCCTGTTTGGCCCACTTTGCAATTTCTGCGGAAGATGAACAGGAATAGGGAGAACCAATGAGAGACTAGCTGGAGGTGTCTGGACGGGCAAATTTAACTCTCATTTCCCACCAGGAAGAGGAATTAACCAAAGGCTCAGCGTGCCGTGCCGGAAGCAGATTAGGGCCTGAAGCCATCCTGCGGTGTTGCGGCCAGCTCACAAGAAAGCGAGTTGAAGAAAGGAGCTCAGGGGCACTGTAATTCACAAACCTGCAGAGTTATAAATGACAGCTATTGTCCAAAAATATACTGAAGTAAGGCTGCCAAGAGGACTTGAAAGCGGGGCAGAATTGCAGGAAACCGATTTCAGGAGGTAGACTGGAATTGCATTGAAAGCATAGGAAAAGAGGCAGAACGTCCACAATGATGCACTTGGCCAAAAAGGGCGTATGCGTTTTTTCCTGAATATATTCAGGAAAAAACGCATACGCCCTTTTTGGCCAACCAAGCAAGCTTGCAAAGGAAATCTGCACTACAATGAAGTCTCACTTCCCCACAGTCAAAAGGGCCATCTGAAAAAAGTGTAAAATCCAGAAAGGCAGGACAGGCCATGGAGAACTGGGAGCCTTGTTATGCTGATGGGCGGGATGGAAATTGCCAACAGACACTCGGGAGAAGTGTATGGTGTTTCCTGAAACATCTAAAAAACAAAGCAACAGAGCCTAGGGCACTTCCACTTATGGTCCTATAGCTTAGGGAAATTAAAATCAAAAAGACACAGCCACCCCAAAGTTTGGGACGCCTCTGTTTACAAGAACCTCGTTTACGGTACAAGTTCAATATCACAGAAAGTGAAAAATGGATAAAGAACTTGTGGTACTTACGTACAATGCAGTATCACTCAGCAATGAAATCTATGTCATCAGGCCCATAGCAGCATAATGAGTGGATTCAGGTACGATGATTCTAACTGAAATAAGTCACACAGAAAAAGAAACATCATAAGATATCACTAATACACGGATGTAAACTTGGCTACACAGGAACTGAATTCCAAAACAGAACAGGGTCTCAAATTTAGAAAACCAACTTATGCTTGCTTAAGGGGAAAGGTGAGTTGGGGTGCTGCATAAAACCAGAGATTGAAATGAGCACAGATAAAGTTCCTTAAGCCAAATATGGAATAGACAAGAGCTACTCCTTGCTCAACGAAATGGACTCAACACCCCATATTAAACGCCTAAGAATGTACCTGAGTAGTAAGTATCTTAAAACCTATGGATTGCTATGTCTCCAAAAGAGAATCAAGCGTGTGTACAGGGGCATAAACGCAGCAGTGATAGGATTGGAGAGGTTCGGTGAGCAAATGAAGACCCTTTGAAGTCATATTGCATTGTACCCATTACACGGGTCTCAACTCTCGAGGTTTAAGGTATTCTTCCTTCAGCTAAAACATGCATGTGGAACCCAGAGTATGATCAACCATGTGAACGGGAGACGTGTTCAAATATGTCTCAGTTTTCCTCCCCTGGTACTTGGGTGCAACATTCCAGACGCTTTACTAACACTCTACACACTTGGATAGTCAGCGCCTTTAACCTCCTGTTTGGCCCAGTTTGCAATTTCTGCGGAAGATGAACAGGAATAGCGAGAACCAATGAGAGACTAGCTGGAGGTGTCTGGACGGGCAAATTTAACTCTCATTTCCCACCAGGAAGAGGAAATAACCAAAGGCTCAGCATGCCGTGCCGGAACCAGATTATGGCCTGAAGCCATCCTGCGGGGTTGCGGCCACCTCACAAGAAAGCGAGTTGAAGAAAGGAGCTCAGGGGCACTGTAATTCACAAACCTGCAGAGTTATAAATGACAGCTATCGTCCAAAAATATACTGAAGTAAGGCTGCCAAGAGGACTTGAAAACGGGACAGAATTGCAGGAAACGGATTTCAGGAGGTAGACTGGAATTGCATTGAAAGCATAGGAAAAGAGGCAGAACGTCCACAATGATGCACTTGGCCAAAAAGGGCGTATGCGTTTTTTCCTGAATATATTCAGGAAAAAACGCATACGCCCTTTTTGGCCAACCAAGCAACCGTGCAAAGGAAATCTGCACTACAATGAAGTCTCACTTCCCCACGGTCAAAAGGGCCATCTGAAAAAAGTGTAAAATCCTGAAAGGCAGGACAGGCCATGGAGAACTGGGAGCCTTGTTATGCTGATGGGCGGGATGTAAATTGCCAACAGACACTCGGGAGAAGTGTATGGTGTTTCCTGAAACATCTAAAAAACAAAGCAACAGAGCCTAGGGCACTTCCACTTATGGTCCTATAGCTTAGGGAAATTAAAATCAAAAAGACACAGCCACCCCAAAGTTTGGGACGCCTCTGTTTACAAGAACCTCGTTTACAGTACAAGTTCAACATCAGAGAAAGTGAAAAATGGATAAAGAACTTGTTGTATTTACTTACAAAGCAATATCACTCAGCAATGAAATCTATGTCATCAGGCCCTTAGCAGCACAATGAGTGGATTCAGGTATGATGATTCTAACTGAAATAAGTCACACAGAAAAAGAAACATCATAAGATATCAGTAATACACGGAATGTAAACTTGGCTACACAGGAACTGAATTCCAAAACAGAACAGGGTCTCAAATTTAGAAAACCAACTTATGCTTGCTTAAGGGGAAAGGTGAGTTGGGGTGCTGCATAAAACCAGAGATTGAAATGAGCACAGATAAAGTTCCTTAAGCCAAATATGGAACAGACAAGAGCTACTCCTTGCTCAACGAAATGGACTCAACACCCCATATTAAACGCCTAAGAATGTACCTGACTAGTAAGTATCTTAAAACCTATGGATTGCTATGTCTCCGAAAGAGAATGAAGCATGTTTACAGGGGCATAAACGCAGCAGTGATAGGATTGGAGAGGTTCGGTGAGCAAAAGAAGACCCTTTGAAGTCATATTGCATGGTACCCATTCCACGGGTTTCAACTACCCAGGTTTAAGGTATTCTTCCTTCAGCTAATACATGCATGTGAAACCTAGAGTATGATCAACCATGTGATCGGGAGACGTGTTCAAATATGTCTCAGTTTTCGTACCCTGGTACTCGGGTGGAACATTCCAGACACTTTACTAACACTCTCCCGACTTGGAGAGTCAGTCCCTTTAACCTCCTGTTTGGCCCAGTTTGCAATTTCTGCGGAAGATGAACAGGAATAGCGAGAACCAATGAGAGACTAGCTGGAGGTGTCTGGACGGGCAAATTTAACTCTCATTTCCCACCAGGAAGAGGAATTAACCAAAGGCTCAGCGTGCCGTGCCGGAACCAGATTAGGGCCTGAAGCCATCCTTCGGTGTTGCGGCCAGGTCACAAGAAAGCGAGTTGAAGAAAGGAGCTCAGGGGCACTGTAATTCACAAACCTGCAGAGTTATAAATGACAGCTATTGTCCAAAAATATACTGAAGTAAGGCTGCCAAGAGGACTTGAAAGCGGGGCAGAATTGCAGGAAACCGATTTCAGGAGGTAGACTGGAATTGCATTGAAAGCATAGGAAAAGAGGCAGAACGTCCACAATGATGCACTTGGCCAAAAAGGGCGTATGCGTTTTTTCCTGAATATATTCAGGAAAAAACGCATACGCACTTTTTGGCCAACCAAGCAAGCTTGCAAAGGAAATCTGCACTACAATGAAGTCTCACTTCCCCTCGGTCAAAAGGGCCATCTGAAAAAAGTGTAAAATCCAGAAAGGCAGGACTGGCCATGGAGAACTGGGAGCCTTGTTATGCTGATGGGCGGGATGTAAATTGCCAACAGACACTCGGGAGAAGTGTATGGTGTTTCCTGAAACATCTAAAAAACAAAGCAACAGAGCCTAGGGCACTTTCACTTATGGTCCTATAGCTTAGGGAAATAAAAATCAAAAAGACACAGCCACCCCAAAGTTTGGGATGCCTCTGTTTACAAGAACCTCGTTTACCGTACAAGTTCAATATCGCAGAAAGTGAAAAATGGATAAAGAACTTGTGGTACTTACGTACAATGCAGTATAACTCAGCAATGAAATCTATGTCATCAGGCCCGTCGCAGCATAATGAGTGGATTCAGGTACGATGATTCTAACTGAAATAAGTCACACAGAAAAAGAAACATCATAAGATATCACTAATACACGGAATGTAAACTTGGCTACACAGGAACTGAATTCCAAAACAGAACAGGGTCTCAAATTTAGAAAACCAACTTATGCTTGCTTAAGGGGAAAGGTGAGTTGGGGTGCTGCATAAAACCAGAGATTGAAATGAGCACAGATAAAGTTCCTTAAGCCAAATATGGAATAGACAAGAGCTACTCCTTGCTCAACGAAATGGACTCAACACCCCATATTAAACGCCTAAGAATGTACCTGACTAGTAAGTATCTTAAAACCTATGGATTGCTATGTCTCGAAAAGAGAATCAAGCATGTGTACAGGGGCATAAACGCAGCAGTGATAGGATTGGAGAGGTTCGGTGAGCAAATGAAGACCCTTTGAAGTCATATTGCATGGTACCCATTCCACGGGTCTCAACTCTCCAGGTTTAAGGTATTCTTCCTTCAGCTAAAACATGCATGTGGAACCCAGAGTATGATCAACCGTGTGAACGGGAGACGTGTTCAAATATGTCTCAGTTTTCATACCCTGGTACTCGGGTGCAACATTCCAGATGCTTTACTAACACTCTCCCCACTTGGAGATTCAGCGCCTTTAACCTCCTGTTTGGCCCAGTTTGCAATTTCTGCAGAAGATGAACAGGAATAGCGAGAACGAATGAGAGACTAGCTGGAGGTGTCTGGACGGGCAAATTTAACTCTCATTTCCCACCAGGAAGAGGAAATAACCAAAGGCTCAGCGTGCCGTGCCGGAACCAGTTTAGGGCCTGAAACCATCCTGCGGTGTTGCGGCCAGCTCACAAGAAAGCGAGTTGAAGAAAGGAGCTCAGGGGTACTGTAATTCACAAACCTGCAGAGTTATAAATGACAGCTATCGTCCAAAAATATACTGAAGTAAGGCTGCCAAGAGGACTTGAAAGCGGGGCAGAATTGCAGGAAACCGATTTCAGGAGGTAGACTGGAATTGCATTGAAAGCATAGGAAAAGAGGCAGAACGTCCACAATGATGCACTTGGCCAAAAAGGGCGTATGCGTTTTTTCCTGAATATATTCAGGAAAAAACGCATACGCCGTTTTTGGCCAACCAAGCAAGCTTGCAAAGGAAATCTGCACTACAATGAAGTCTCACTTCCCCCCAGTCAAAAGGGCCATCTGAAAAAAGTGTAAAATCCAGAAAGGCAGGACAGGCCATGGAGAACTGGGAGCCTTGTTATGCTGATGGGCAGGATGTAAATTGCCAACAGACACTCGGGAGAAGTGTATGGTGTTTCCTGAAACATCTAAAAAACAAAGCAACAGAGCCTAGGGCACTTCCACTTATGGTCCTATAGCTTAGGGAAATTAAAATAAAAAAGACACAGCCACCCCAAAGTTTGGGACGCCTCTATTTACAAGAATCTCGTTTACAGTACAAGTTCCATATCACAGAAAGTGAAAAATGGATAAAGAACTTGTGGTACTTACGTACAATGCAGTATCACTCAGCAATGAAATCTATGTCATCAGGCCCTTAGCAGCACAATGAATGGATTCAGGTATGATGATTCTAACTGAAATAAGTCACACAGAAAAAGAAACATCATAAGATATCAGTAATACACGGAATGTAAACTTGGCTACACAGGAACTGAATTCCAAAACAGAACAGGGTCTCAAATTTAGAAAACCAACTTATGCTTGCTTAAGGGGAAAGGTGAGTTGGGGTGCTGCATAAAACCAGAGATTGAAATGAGCACAGATAAAGTTCCTTAAGCCAAATATGGAATAGACAAGAGCTACTCCTTGCTCAACGAAATGGACACAACACCGCATATTAAACGCCTAAAAATGTACCTGACTAGTAAGTATCTGAAAACCTATGGATTGCTATGTCTCCGAAAGAGAATCAAGCATGTGTACAGGGGCATAAACGCAGCAGTGATAGGATTGGAGACGTTCGGTGAGCAAATGAAGACCCTTTGAAGTCATATTGCATGGTACCCATTCCACGGGTTTCAGCTACCCAGTTTTAAGGTATTCTTCCTTCAGCTAGAATATGCATGTGGAACCTAGAGTATGATCAACCATGTGATCGGGAGACGTGTTCAAATATGTCTCAGTTTTCGTACCCTGGTACTCGGGTGCAACATTCCAGACGCTTTACTAAGACTCTCCTGACTTGGAGAGTCAGTCCCTTTAACCTCCTGTTTGTCGCAGGTTGCAATTTCTGTGGAAGATGAACAGGAATAGCGAGAACCAATGAGAGACTAGCTGGAGGTGTCTGGACGGGCAAATTTAACTCTCATTTCCCACCAGGAAGAGGAATTAACCAAAGGCTCAGCATGTCGTGCCGGAACCAGATAAGGGCCTGAAGCTATCATGCGGTGTGCGGCCAGCTCACAAGAAAGCGACTTGAAGAAAGGAGCTCAGGGGCACTGTAATTCACAAACCTGCAGAGTTATAAGTGACAGCTATCGTCCAAAAATATACTGAAGTAAGGCTGCCAAGAGGACTTGAAAGCGGGGCAGAATTGCAGGAAACCGATTTCAGGAGGTAGACTGGAATTGCATTGAAAGCATAGGAAAAGAGGCAGAACGTCCACAATGATGTACTTGGCTAAAAAGGGCGTATACGTTTTTCCTGAATATATTCAGGAAAAAACGCATACGCCCTTTTTGGCCAACAAAGCAAGCTTGCAAAGGAAATCTGCACTACAATGAAGTCTCACTTCCCCCTGGTCAAACGGGCCATCTGAAAAAAGTATAAAATCCAGAAAGGCAGGACAGGCCATGGAGAACTGGGAGCCTTGTTATGCTGATGGGCGGGATGTAAATTGCCAACAGACACTCGGGAGAAGTGTATGGTGTTTCCTGAAACATCTAAAAAACAAAGCAACAGAGCCTAGGGCAATTCCACTTATGGTCCTATAGCTTAGGGAAATTAAAATAAAAAAGACACAGCCACCCCAAAGTTTGGGACGCCTCTGTTTACAAGAATCTCGTTTACAGTACAAGTTCCATATCACAGAAAGTGAAAAATGGATAAAGAACTTGTGGTACTTACGTACAATGCAGTATCACTCAGCAATGAAATCTATGTCATCAGGCCCGTAGCAGCATAATGAGTGGATTCAGGTATGATGATTCGAACTGAAATAAGTCACAAAGAAAAAGAAACATCATAAGGTATCACTAATACATGGAATGTAAACTTGTCTACAGAGGAACTGAATTCCAAAACAGAACAGGGTCTCAAATTTAGAAAACCACCTTATGCTTGCTTAAGGGGAAAGGTGAGTTGGGGTGCTGCATAAAACCAGAGATTGAAATGAGCACAGATAAAGTTCCTTAAGCCAAATATGGAATAGACAAGAGCTACTCCTTGCTCAACGAAATGGACTCAACACCCCATATTAGACGCCTAAGAATGTACCTGATTAGTAAGTATCTTAAAACCTATGGATTGCTATGTCTCCAAAAGAGAATCAAGCATTTGTACAGGGGCATAAACGCAGCAGTGATAGGATTGGAGTCGTTCAGTGAGCAAATGAAGACCCTTAGAATTCATATTGCCTGGTACCCTTTACACGGGTCTCAACTCTCCAGGTTTATGGTATTCTTCCTTCAGCTAAAACATGCATGTGGAACCCAGAGTATGATCAACCATGTGAACGGGAGACGTGTTCAAATATGTCTCAGTTTTCCTCCCCTGGTACTTGGGTGCAACATTCCAGACGCTTTACTAACACTCTACACACTTGGATAGTCAGCGCCTTTAACCTCCTGTTTGGCCCAGTTTGCAATTTCTGCGGAAGATGAACAGGAATAGCGAGAACCAATGAGAGACTAGCTGGAGGTGTCTGGACGGGCAAATTTAACTCTCATTTTCCACCAGGAAGAGGAAATAACCAAAGGCTCAGCATGCCGTGCCGGAACCAGATTATGCCCTGAAGCCATCCTGCGGGGTTGCGGCCACCTCACAAGAAAGCGAGTTGAAGAAAGGAGCTCAGGGGCACTGTAATTCACAAACCTGCAGAGTTATAAATGACAGCTATCGTCCAAAAATATACTGAAGTAAGGCTGCCAAGAGGACTTGAAAACGGGACAGAATTGCAGGAAACGGATTTCAGGAGGTAGACTGGAATTGCATTGAAAGCATAGGAAAAGAGGCAGAACGTCCACAATGATGCACTTGGCCAAAAAGGGCGTATGCGTTTTTTCCTGAATATATTCAGGAAAAAACGCATACGCCCTTTTTGGCCAACCAAGCAACCGTGCAAAGGAAATCTGCACTACAATGAAGTCTCACTTCCCCACGGTCAAAAGGGCCATCTGAAAAAAGTGTAAAATCCTGAAAGGCAGGACAGGCCATGGAGAACTGGGAGCCTTGTTATGCTGATGGGCGGGATGTAAATTGCCAACAGACACTCGGGAGAAGTGTATGGTGTTTCCTGAAACATCTAAAAAACAAAGCAACAGAGCCTAGGGCACTTCCACTTATGGTCCTATAGCTTAGGGAAATTAAAATCAAAAAGACACAGCCACCCCAAAGTTTGGGACGCCTCTGTTTACAAGAACCTCGTTTACAGTACAAGTTCAACATCAGAGAAAGTGAAAAATGGATAAAGAACTTGTTGTATTTACTTACAAAGCAATATCACTCAGCAATGAAATCTATGTCATCAGGCCCTTAGCAGCACAATGAGTGGATTCAGGTATGATGATTCTAACTGAAATAAGTCACACAGAAAAAGAAACATCATAAGATATCAGTAATACACGGAATGTAAACTTGGCTACACAGGAACTGAATTCCAAAACAGAACAGGGTCTCAAATTTAGAAAACCAACTTATGCTTGCTTAAGGGGAAAAGTGAGTTGGGGTGCTGCATAAAACCAGAGATTGAAATGAGCACAGATAAAGTTCCTTAAGCCAAATATGGAACAGACAAGAGCTACTCCTTGCTCAACGAAATGGACTCAACACCCCATATTAAACGCCTAAGAATGTACCTGACTAGTAAGTATCTTAAAACCTATGGATTGCTATGTCTCCGAAAGAGAATGAAGCATGTGTACAGGGGCATAAACGCAGCAGTGATAGGATTGGAGAGGTTCGGTGAGCAAAAGAAGACCCTTTGAAGTCATATTGCATGGTACCCATTCCACGGGTTTCAACTACCCAGGTTTAAGGTATTCTTCCTTCAGCTAATACATGCATGTGAAACCTAGAGTATGATCAACCATGTGATCGGGAGACGTGTTCAAATATGTCTCAGTTTTCGTACCCTGGTACTCGGGTGGAACATTCCAGACACTTTACTAACACTCTCCCGACTTGGAGAGTCAGTCCCTTTAACCTCCTGTTTGGCCCAGTTTGCAATTTCTGCGGAAGATGAACAGGAATAGCGAGAACCAATGAGAGACTAGCTGGAGGTGTCTGGACGGGCAAATTTAACTCTCATTTCCCACCAGGAAGAGGAATTAACCAAAGTCTCAGCGTGCCGTGCCGGAACCAGATTAGGGCCTGAAGCCATCCTTCGGTGTTGCGGCCAGGTCACAAGAAAGCGAGTTGAAGAAAGGAGCTCAGGGGCACTGTAATTCACAAACCTGCAGAGTTATAAATGACAGCTATTGTCCAAAAATATACTGAAGTAAGGCTGCCAAGAGGACTTGAAAGCGGGGCAGAATTGCAGGAAACCGATTTCAGGAGGTAGACTGGAATTGCATTGAAAGCATAGGAAAAGAGGCAGAACGTCCACAATGATGCACTTGGCCAAAAAGGGCGTATGCGTTTTTTCCTGAATATATTCAGGAAAAAACGCATACGCACTTTTTGGCCAACCAAGCAAGCTTGCAAAGGAAATCTGCACTACAATGAAGTCTCACTTCCCCTCGGTCAAAAGGGCCATCTGAAAAAAGTGTAAAATCCAGAAAGGCAGGACTGGCCATGGAGAACTGGGAGCCTTGTTATGCTGATGGGCGGGATGTAAATTGCCAACAGACACTCGGGAGAAGTGTATGGTGTTTCCTGAAACATCTAAAAAACAAAGCAACAGAGCCTAGGGCACTTTCACTTATGGTCCTATAGCTTAGGGAAATAAAAATCAAAAAGACACAGCCACCCCAAAGTTTGGGATGCCTCTGTTTACAAGAACCTCGTTTACCGTACAAGTTCAATATCGCAGAAAGTGAAAAATGGATAAAGAACTTGTGGTACTTACGTACAATGCAGTATAACTCAGCAATGAAATCTATGTCATCAGGCCCGTCGCAGCATAATGAGTGGATTCAGGTACGATGATTCTAACTGAAATAAGTCACACAGAAAAAGAAACATCATAAGATATCACTAATACACGGAATGTAAACTTGGCTACACAGGAACTGAATTCCAAAACAGAACAGGGTCTCAAATTTAGAAAACCAACTTATGCTTGCTTAAGGGGAAAGGTGAGTTGGGGTGCTGCATAAAACCAGAGATTGAAATGAGCACAGATAAAGTTCCTTAAGCCAAATATGGAATAGACAAGAGCTACTCCTTGCTCAACGAAATGGACTCAACACCCCATATTAAACGCCTAAGAATGTACCTGACTAGTAAGTATCTTAAAACCTATGGATTGCTATGTCTCGAAAAGAGAATCAAGCATGTGTACAGGGGCATAAACGCAGCAGTGATAGGATTGGAGAGGTTCGGTGAGCAAATGAAGACCCTTTGAAGTCATATTGCATGGTACCCATTCCACGGGTCTCAACTCTCCAGGTTTAAGGTATTCTTCCTTCAGCTAAAACATGCATGTGGAACCCAGAGTATGATCAACCGTGTGAACGGGAGACGTGTTCAAATATGTCTCAGTTTTCATACCCTGGTACTCGGGTGCAACATTCCAGATGCTTTACTAACACTCTCCCCACTTGGAGATTCAGCGCCTTTAACCTCCTGTTTGGCCCAGTTTGCAATTTCTGCAGAAGATGAACAGGAATAGCGAGAACGAATGAGAGACTAGCTGGAGGTGTCTGGACGGGCAAATTTAACTCTCATTTCCCACCAGGAAGAGGAAATAACCAAAGGCTCAGCGTGCTGTGCCGGAACCAGTTTAGGGCCTGAAACCATCCTGCGGTGTTGCGGCCAGCTCACAAGAAAGCGAGTTGAAGAAAGGAGCTCAGGGGTACTGTAATTCACAAACCTGCAGAGTTATAAATGACAGCTATCGTCCAAAAATATACTGAAGTAAGGCTGCCAAGAGGACTTGAAAGCGGGGCAGAATTGCAGGAAACCGATTTCAGGAGGTAGACTGGAATTGCATTGAAAGCATAGGAAAAGAGGCAGAACGTCCACAATGATGCACTTGGCCAAAAAGGGCGTATGCGTTTTTTCCTGAATATATACAGGAAAAAACGCATACGCCCTTTTTGGCCAACCAAGCAAGCTTGCAAAGGAAATCTGCACTACAATGAAGTCTCACTTCCCCCCAGTCAAAAGGGCCATCTGAAAAAAGTGTAAAATCCAGAAAGGCAGGACAGGCCATGGAGAACTGGGAGCCTTGTTATGCTGATGGGCGGGATGTAAATTGCCAACAGACACTCGGGAGAAGTGTATGGTGTTTCCTGAAACATCTAAAAAACAAAGCAACAGAGCCTAGGGCACTTCCACTTATGGTCCTATAGCTTAGGGAAATTAAAATAAAAAAGACACAGCCACCCCAAAGTTTGGGACGCCTCTATTTACAAGAATCTCGTTTACAGTACAAGTTCCATATCACAGAAAGTGAAAAATGGATAAAGAACTTGTGGTACTTACGTACAATGCAGTATCACTCAGCAATGAAATCTATGTCATCAGGCCCTTAGCAGCACAATGAATGGATTCAGGTATGATGATTCTAACTGAAATAAGTCACACAGAAAAAGAAACATCATAAGATATCAGTAATACACGGAATGTAAACTTGGCTACACAGGAACTGAATTCCAAAACAGAACAGGGTCTCAAATTTAGAAAACCAACTTATGCTTGCTTAAGGGGAAAGGTGAGTTGGGGTGCTGCATAAAACCAGAGATTGAAATGAGCACAGATAAAGTTCCTTAAGCCAAATATGGAATAGACAAGAGCTACTCCTTGCTCAACGAAATGGACACAACACCGCATATTAAACGCCTAAAAATGTACCTGACTAGTAAGTATCTGAAAACCTATGGATTGCTATGTCTCCGAAAGAGAATCAAGCATGTGTACAGGGGCATAAACGCAGCAGTGATAGGATTGGAGACGTTCGGTGAGCAAATGAAGACCCTTTGAAGTCATATTGCATGGTACCCATTCCACGGGTTTCAGCTACCCAGTTTTAAGGTATTCTTCCTTCAGCTAGAATATGCATGTGGAACCTAGAGTATGATCAACCATGTGATCGGGAGACGTGTTCAAATATGTCTCAGTTTTCGTACCCTGGTACTCGGGTGCAACATTCCAGACGCTTTACTAAGACTCTCCTGACTTGGAGAGTCAGTCCCTTTAACCTCCTGTTTGTCGCAGGTTGCAATTTCTGTGGAAGATGAACAGGAATAGCGAGAACCAATGAGAGACTAGCTGGAGGTGTCTGGACGGGCAAATTTAACTCTCATTTCCCACCAGGAAGAGGAATTAACCAAAGGCTCAGCATGCCGTGCCGGAACCAGATAAGGGCCTGAAGCTATCATGCGGTGTGCGGCCAGCTCACAAGAAAGCGACTTGAAGAAAGGAGCTCAGGGGCACTGTAATTCACAAACCTGCAGAGTTATAAGTGACAGCTATCGTCCAAAAATATACTGAAGTAAGGCTGCCAAGAGGACTTGAAAGCGGGGCAGAATTGCAGGAAACCGATTTCAGGAGGTAGACTGGAATTGCATTGAAAGCATAGGAAAAGAGGCAGAACGTCCACAATGATGTACTTGGCTAAAAAGGGCGTATACGTTTTTCCTGAATATATTCAGGAAAAAACGCATACGCCCTTTTTGGCCAACAAAGCAAGCTTGCAAAGGAAATCTGCACTACAATGAAGTCTCACTTCCCCCTGGTCAAACGGGCCATCTGAAAAAAGTATAAAATCCAGAAAGGCAGGACAGGCCATGGAGAACTGGGAGCCTTGTTATGCTGATGGGCGGGATGTAAATTGCCAACAGACACTCGGGAGAAGTGTATGGTGTTTCCTGAAACATCTAAAAAACAAAGCAACAGAGCCTAGGGCACTTCCACTTATGGTCCTATAGCTTAGGGAAATTAAAATAAAAAAGACACAGCCACCCCAAAGTTTGGGACGCCTCTGTTTACAAGAATCTCGTTTACAGTACAAGTTCCATATCACAGAAAGTGAAAAATGGATAAAGAACTTGTGGTACTTACGTACAATGCAGTATCACTCAGCAATGAAATCTATGTCATCAGGCCCGTAGCAGCATAATGAGTGGATTCAGGTACAATGATTCTAACTGAAATAAGTCACACAGAAAAAGAAACATCATAAGGTATCACTAATACATGGAATGTAAACTTGTCTACAGAGGAACTGAATTCCAAAACAGAACACGGTCTCAAATTTAGAAAACCACCTTATGCTTGCTTAAGGGGAAAGGTGAGTTGGGGTGCTGCATAAAACCAGAGATTGAAATGAGCACAGATAAAGTTCCTTAAGCCAAATATGGAATAGACAAGAGCTACTCCTTGCTCAACGAAATGGACTCAACACCCCATATTAGACGCCTAAGAATGTACCTGATTAGTAAGTATCTTAAAACCTATGGATTGCTATGTCTCCAAAAGAGAATCAAGCATTTGTACAGGGGCATAAACGCAGCAGTGATAGGATTGGAGTCGTTCAGTGAGCAAATGAAGACCCTTAGAATTCATATTGCCTGGTACCCTTTACACGGGTCTCAACTCTCCAGGTTTATGGTATTCTTCCTTCAGCTAAAACATGCATGTGGAACCCAGAGTATGATCAACCGTGTGAACGGGAGACGTGTTCAAATATGTCTCAGTTTTCCTCCCCTGGTACTCGGGTGCAACATTCCAGAAGCTTTACTAACACTCTCCCCACTTGGAGAGTCAGCACCTTTAACCTCCTGTTTGGCCCAGTTTGCAATTTCTTCGGAAGATGAACAGGATTAGGGAGAACCAATGAGAGACTAGCTGGAGGTGTCTGGACGGGCAAATTTAACTCTCATTTCCCACCAGGAAGAGGAATTAACCAAAGGCTCAGCGTGCCATGCCGGAACCAGATTAGGGCCTGAAGACATCCTGCGGTGTTGCGGACAGCTCACAAGAAAGCGAGTTGAAGAAAGGAGCTCAGGGGCACTGTAATTCACAAACTTGCAGAGTTATAAATGACAGCTATCGTCCAAAAATATACTGAAGTAAGGCTGCCAAGAGGACTTGAAAGCGGGGCAGAATTGCAGGAAACCGATTTCAGGAGGTAGACTGGAATTGCAGTGAAAGCATAGGAAAAGAGGCAGAACGTCCACAATGATGTACTTGGCCAAAAAGGGCGTATGCGTTTTTTCCTGAATATATTCAGGAAAAAACGCATACGCCCTTTTTGGCCAACCAAGCAAGCTTGCAAAGGAAATCTGCACTACAATGAAGTCTCACTTCCCCCCGGTCAAAAGGGCCATCTGAAAAAAGTGTAAAATCCAGAAAGGCAGGACAGGCCATGGAGAACTGGGAGCCTTGTTATGCTGATGGGCGGGATGTAAATTGCCAACAGACACTGGGGAGAAGTGTATGGTGTTTCCTGAAACATCTAAAAATCAAAGCAACAGAGCCTAGGGCACTTCCACTTATGGTGCTATAGCTTAGGGAAATTAAAATCAAAAAGACACAGCCACCCCAAAGTTTGGAACGGCTCTGTTTACAAGAACCTCGTTTACAGTACAAGTTCAACATCGCAGAAAGTGAAAAATGGATAAAGAAGTTGTGGTATTTACTTACAAAGCAATATCACTCAGCAATGAAATCTATGTCATCAGGCCCATAGCAGCACAATGAGTGGATTCAGGTATGATGATTCTAACTGAAATAAGTCACACAGAAAAAGAAATATCATAAGATATCAGTAATACACAGAATGTAAACTTGGCTACACAGGAACTGAATTACAGAACAGAACAGGGTCTCAAATTTAGAAAACCAACTTATGCTTGCTTAAGGGGAAAGGTGAGTTGGGGTGCTGCATAAAACCAGAGATTGAAATGAGCACAGATAAGGTTCCTTAAGACAAATATGGAATAGACAAGAGCTACTCCTTGCTCAACGAAATGGACTCAACACCCCATATTAGACGCCTAAGAATGTACCTGATTAGTAAGTATCTTAAAACCTATGGATTGCTATGTCTCCAAAAGAGAATCAAGCGTTTGTACAGGGGCATAAACACAGCAGTGATAGGATTGGAGTCGTTCAGTGAGCAAATGAAGACCCTTTGAAGTCATATTGCATGGTACCCTTTACACGGGTCTCAACTCTCCAGGTTTAAGGTATTCTTCCTTCAGATAAAACATGTATGTGGAACCCAGAGTATGATCAACCATGTGAACGGGAGACGTGTTCAAATATGTCTCAGTTTTCCTCCCCTGGTACTCGGGTGCAACATTCCAGACGCTTTACTGACACTCTCCCCACGTGGAGAGTCAGTGCCTTTAACCTCCTGTTTGGCCCAGTTTGCAATTTCTGCGGAAGATGAACAGGAATAGGGAGAACCAATGAGAGACTAGCTGGAGGTGTCTGGACGGGCAAATTTAACTCTCATTTCCTACCAGGAAGAGGAATTAACCAAATGCTCAGCGTGCAGTGCCGGAACCAGATTAGGGCCTGAAGACATCCTGCGGTGTTGCGGACGGGTCACAAGAAAGCGAGTTGAAGAAAGGAGCTCAGGGGCACTGTAATTCACAAACCTGCAGAGTTATAAATGACAGCTATCGTCCAAAAATATACTGAAGTAAGGCTGCCAAGAGGACTTGAAAGCGGGACAGAATTGCAGGAAACCGATTTCAGGAGGTAGACTGGAATTGCATTGAAAGCATAGGAAAAGAGGCAGAACGTCCACAATGATGCACTTGGCCAAAAAGGGCGTATGCGTTTTTTCCTGAATATATTCAGGAAAAAACGCATACGCCCTTTTTGGCCAACCAAGCAAGCTTGCAAAGGAAATCTGCACTACAATGAAGTCTCACTTCCCCCCGGTCAAAAGGGCCATCTGAAAAAAGTGTAAAATCCTGAAAGGCAGGACAGGCCATGGAGAACTGGGAGCCTTGTTATGCTGATGGGCGGGATGTAAATTGCCAACAGACACTCGGGAGAAGTGTATGGTGTTTCCTGAAACATCTAAAAAACAAAGCAACAGAGCCTAGGGCACTTCCACTTATGGTCCTATAGCTTAGGGAAATTAAAATCAAAAAGACACAGCCACCCCAAAGTTTGGAACGGCTCTGTTTACAAGAACCTCGTTTACAGTACAAGTTCAATATCGCAGAAAGTGAAAAATGGATAAAGAAGTTGTGGTATTTACTTACAAAGCAATATCACTCAGCAATGAAATCTATGTCATCAGGCCCTTAGCAGCACAAAGAGTGGATTCAGGTATGATGATTCTAACTGAAATAAGTCACACAGAAAAAGAAATATCATAAGATATCAGTAATACACAGAATGTAAACTTGGCTACACAGGAACTGAATTACAGAACAGAACAGGGTCTCAAATTTAGAAAACCAACTTATGCTTGCTTAAGGGTAAAGGTGAGTTGGGGTGCTGCATAAAACCAGAGATTGAAATGAGCACAGATAAGGTTCCTTAAGACAAATATGGAATAGACAAGAGCTACTCCTTGCTCAACGAAATGGACTCAACACCCCATATTAAACGCCTAAGAATGTACCTGACTAGTAAGTATCTTAAAACCTATGGATTGCTATGTCTCCAAAAGAGAATCAAGTGTGTGTACAGGGACATAAATGCAGCAGTGATAGGATTGGAGAGGTTCGGTGAGCAAATGAAGACCCTTTGAAGTCATATTGCATGGTACCCATTACACGGGTCTCAACTCTCCAGGTTTAAGGTATTCTTCCTTCAGCTAAAACATGCATGTGGAACCCAGAGTATGATCAACCGTGTGAACGGGAGACGTGTTCAGATATGTCTCAGTTTTCCTGCCCTGGTACTCGGGTGCAACATTCCAGACGCTTTACTAACACTCTCCCCACTTGGAGAGTCAGCGCCTTTAACCTCTTGTTTGGCCCAGTTTGCAATTTCTGCGGAAGATGAACAGGAATAGGGAGAACCAATGAGAGACTAGCTGGAGGTGTCTGGACGGGCAAATTTAACTCTCATTTCCCACCAGGAAGAGGAATTAACCAATGGCTCAGCGTGCCGTGCCGGAACCAGATTAGGGCCTGAAGCCATCCTGTGGTGTTGGGGACAGCTCAAAAGAAAGCGAGTTGAAGAAAGGAGCTCAGGGGCACTGTAATGCACAAACCTGCAGAGTTATAAATGACAGCTATCGTCCAAAAATATACTGAAGTAAGGCTGCCAAGAGGACTTGAAAGCGGGGCAGAATTGCAGGAAACCGATTTCAGGAGGTAGACTGGAATTGCATTGAAAGCATAGGAAAAGAGGCAGAACGTCCACAATGATGCACTTGGCCAGAAAGGGCGTATGCGTTTTTTCCTGAATATATTCAGGAAAAAACGCATACGCCCTTTTTGGCCAACCAAGCAAGCTTGCAAAGGAAATCTGCACTACAATGAAGTCTCACTTCCCCCCGGTCAAAAGGGCCATCTGAAAAAAGTGTAAAATCCAGAAAGGCAGGACAGGCCATGGAGAACTGGGAGCCTTGTTATGCTGATGGGCGGGATGTAAATTGCCAACAGACACTGGGGAGAAGTGTATGGTGTTTCCTGAAACATCTAAAAAACAAAGCAACAGAGCCTAGGGCACTTCCACTTATGGTCCTATAGCTTAGGGAAATTAAAATCAAAAAGACACAGCCACCCCAAAGTTTGGGACGCCTCTGTTTACAAAAACCTCGTTTACAGTACAAGTTCAACATCACAGAAAGTGAAAAATGGATAAAGAAGTTGTGGTATTTACTTACAAAGCAATATCACTCAGCAATGAAATCTATGTCATCAGGCCCGTAGCAGCACAATGAGTGGATTCAGGTATGATGATTCGAACTGAAATAAGTCACACAGAAAAAGAAACATCATAAGATATCAGTAATACACGGAATGTAAACTTGGCTACACAGGAACTGAATTACAGAACAGAACAGGGTCTCAAATTTAGAAAACCAACTTATGCTTGCTTAAGGGGAAAGGTGATATGGGTTGCTGCATAAAACCAGAGATTGAAATGAGCACAGATAATGTTCCTTAAGCCAAATATGGAATAGACAAGAGCTACTCCTTGCTCAACGAAATGGACACAACACCGCATATTAAACGCCTAAAAATGTACCTGACTAGTAAGTATCTGAAAACCTATGGATTGCTATGTCTCCGAAAGAGAATCAAGCATGTGTACAGGGGCATAAACGCAGCAGTGATAGGATTGGAGACGTTCGGTGAGCAAATGAAGACCCTTTGAAGTCATATTGCATGGTACCCATTCCACGGGTTTCAACTACCCAGTTTTAAGGTATTCTTCCTTCAGCTATAATATGCATGTGGAACCTAGAGTATGATCAACCATGTGATAGGGAGACGTGTTCAAATATGTCTCAGTTTTCGTACCCTGGTACTCGGGTGCAACATTCCAGACGCTTTACTAAGACTCTCCTGACTTGGAGAGTCAGTCCCTTTAACCTCCTGTTTGGCCCAGGTTGCAATTTCTGTGGAAGATGAACAGGAATAGCGAGAACCAATGAGAGACTAGCTGGAGGTGTCTGGACGGGCAAATTTAACTCTCATTTCCCACCAGGAAGAGGAATTAACCAAAGGCTCAGCGTGCCATGCCGGAACCAGATTAGGGCCTGAAGCCATCCTGCGGTGTTGCGGCCAGGTCACAAGAAAGCGAGTTGAAGAAAGGAGCTCAGGGGCACTGTAATTCACAAACCTGCAGAGTTATACATGACAGCTATCGTCCAAAAATATACTGAAGTAAGGCTGCCAAGAGGACTTGAAAGCGGGGCAGAATTGCAGGAAACCGATTTCAGGAGGTAGACTGGAATTGCAGTGAAAGCATAGGAAAAGAGGCAGAACGTCCACAATGATGCACTTGGCCAAAAAGGGCGTATGCGTTTTTTCCTGAATATATTCAGGAAAAAACGCATACGCCCTTTTTGGACAACCAAGCAAGCTTGCAAAGGAAATCTGCACTACAATGAAGTCTCACTTCCCCCCGGTCAAAAGGGCCATCTGAAAAAAGTGTAAAATCCTGAAAGGCAGGACAGGCCATGGAGAACTGGGAGCCTTGTTATGCTGATGGGCGGGATGTAAATTGCCAACAGACACTCGGGAGAAGTGTATGGTGTTTCCTGAAACATCTAAAAAACAAAGCAACAGAGCCTAGGGCACTTCCACTTATGGTCCTATAGCTTAGGGAAATTAAAATCAAAAAGACACAGCCACCCCAAAGTTTGGAACGGCTCTGTTTACAAGAACCTCGTTTACAGTACAAGTTCAATATCGCAGAAAGTGAAAAATGGATAAAGAAGTTGTGGTATTTACTTACAAAGCAATATCACTCAGCAATGAAATCTATGTCATCAGGCCCTTAGCAGCACAATGAGTGGATTCAGGTATGATGATTCTAACTGAAATAAGTCACACAGAAAAAGAAATATCATAAGATATCAGTAATACACAGAATGTAAACTTGGCTACACAGGAACTGAATTACAGAACAGAACAGGGTCTCAAATTTAGAAAACCAACTTATGCTTGCTTAAGGGTAAAGGTGAGTTGGGGTGCTGCATAAAACCAGAGATTGAAATGAGCACAGATAAGGTTCCTTAAGACAAATATGGAATAGACAAGAGCTACTCCTTGCTCAACGAAATGGACTCAACACCCCATATTAAACGCCTAAGAATGTACCTGACTAGTAAGTATCTTAAAACCTATGGATTGCTATGTCTCCAAAAGAGAATCAAGTGTGTGTACAGGGACATAAATGCAGCAGTGATAGGATTGGAGAGGTTCGGTGAGCAAATGAAGACCCTTTGAAGTCATATTGCATGGTACCCATTACACGGGTCTCAACTCTCCAGGTTTAAGGTATTCTTCCTTCAGCTAAAACATGCATGTGGAACCCAGAGTATGATCAACCGTGTGAACGGGAGACGTGTTCAGATATGTCTCAGTTTTCCTGCCCTGGTACTCGGGTGCAACATTCCAGACGCTTTACTAACACTCTCCCCACTTGGAGAGTCAGCGCCTTTAACCTCTTGTTTGGCCCAGTTTGCAATTTCTGCGGAAGATGAACAGGAATAGGGAGAACCAATGAGAGACTAGCTGGAGGTGTCTGGACGGGCAAATTTAACTCTCATTTCCCACCAGGAAGAGGAATTAACCAATGGCTCAGCGTGCCGTGCCGGAACCAGATTAGGGCCTGAAGCCATCCTGTGGTGTTGGGGACAGCTCAAAAGAAAGCGAGTTGAAGAAAGGAGCTCAGGGGCACTGTAATGCACAAACCTGCAGAGTTATAAATGACAGCTATCGTCCAAAAATATACTGAAGTAAGGCTGCCAAGAGGACTTGAAAGCGGGGCAGAATTGCAGGAAACCGATTTCAGGAGGTAGACTGGAATTGCAGTGAAAGCATAGGAAAAGAGGCAGAACGTCCACAATGATGCACTTGGCCAAAAAGGGCGTATGCGTTTTTTCCTGAATATATTCAGGAAAAAACGCATACGCCCTTTTTGGCCAACCAAGCAAGCTTGCAAAGGAAATCTGCACTACAATGAAGTCTCACTTCCCCCCGGTCAAAAGGGCCATCTGAAAAAAGTGTAAAATCCAGAAAGGCAGGACAGGCCATGGAGAACTGGGAGCCTTGTTATGCTGATGGGCGGGATGTAAATTGCCAACAGACACTCGGGAGAAGTGTATGGTGTTTCCTGAAACATCTAAAAAACAAAGCAACAGAGCCTAGGGCACTTCCACTTATGGTCCTATAGCTTAGGGAAATTAAAATCAAAAAGACACAGCCACCCCAAAGTTTGGGACGCCTCTGTTTACGAGAACCTCGTTTACAGTACAAGTTCAACATCGCAGAAAGTGAAAAATGGATAAAGAAGTTGTGGTATTTACTTACAAAGCAATATCACTCAGCAATGAAATCTATGTCATCAGGCCCGTAGCAGCACAATGAGTGGATTCAGGTATGATGATTCGAACTGAAATAAGTCACACAGAAAAAGAAACACCATAAGATATCAGTAATACACGGAATGTAAACTTGGCTACACAGGAACTGAATTACAGAACAGAACAGGGTCTCAAATTTAGAAAACCAACTTATGCTTGCTTAAGGGGAAAGGTGATATGGGTTGCTGCATAAAACCAGAGATTGAAATGAGCACAGATAATGTTCCTTAAGCCAAATATGGAATAGACAAGAGCTACTCCTTGCTCAACGAAATGGACACAACACCGCATATTAAACGCCTAAAAATGTACCTGACTAGTAAGTATCTGAAAACCTATGGATTGCTATGTCTCCGAAAGAGAATCAAGCATGTGTACAGGGGCATAAACGCAGCAGTGATAGGATTGGAGACGTTCGGTGAGCAAATGAAGACCCTTTGAAGTCATATTGCATGGTACCCATTCCACGGGTTTCAACTACCCAGTTTTAAGGTATTCTTCCTTCAGCTATAATATGCATGTGGAACCTAGAGTATGATCAACCATGTGATCGGGAGACGTGTTCAAATATGTCTCAGTTTTCGTACCCTGGTACTCGGGTGCAACATTCCAGACGCTTTACTAAGACTCTCCTGACTTGGAGAGTCAGTCCCTTTAACCTCCTGTTTGGCCCAGGTTGCAATTTCTGTGGAAGATGAACAGGAATAGCGAGAACCAATGAGAGACTAGCTGGAGGTGTCTGGACGGGCCAATTTAACTCTCATTTCCCACCAGGAAGAGGAATTAACCAAAGGCTCAGCATGCCCTGCCGGAACCAGATAAGGGCCTGAAGCTATCCTGCGGTGTGCGGCCAGCTCACAAGAAAGCGACTTGAAGAAAGGAGCTCAGGGGCACTGTAATTCACAAACCTGCAGAGTTATAAGTGACAGCTATCGTCCAAAAATATACTGAAGTAAGGCTGCCAAGAGGACTTGAAAGCGGGGCAGAATTGCAGGAAACCGATTTCAGGAGGTAGACTGGAATTGCATTGAAAGCATAGGAAAAGAGGCAGAACGTCCACAATGATGCACTTGGCCAAAAAGGGCGTATACGTTTTTTCCTGAATATATTCAGGAAAAAACGCATACGCCCTTTTTGGCCAACCAAGCAAGCTTGCAAAGGAAATCTGCACTACAATGAAGTCTCACTTCCCCCCGGTCAAAAGGGCCATCTGAAAAAAGTGTAAAATCCAGAAAGGCAGGACAGGCCATGGAGAACTGGGAGCCTTGTTATGCTGATGGGCGGGATGTAAATTGCCAACAGACACTCGGGAGAAGTGTATGGTGTTTCCTGAAACATCTAAAAAACAAAGCAACAGAGCCTAGGGCACTTCCACTTATGGTCCTATAGCTTAGGGAAATTAAAATAAAAAAGACACAGCCACCCCAAAGTTTGGGACGCCTCTGTTTACAAGAATCTCGTTTCCAGTACAAGTTCCATATCACAGAAAGTGAAAAATGGATAAAGAACTTGTGGTACTTACGTACAATGCAGTGTCACTCAGCAATGAAATCTATGTCATCAGGCCCTTAGCAGCACAATGAGTGGATTCAGGTATGATGATTCTAACTGAAATAAGTCACACAGAAAAAGAAACATCATAAGATATCAGTAATACACGGAATGTAAACTTGGCTACACAGGAACTGAATTCCAAAACAGAACAGGGTCTCAAATTTAGAAAACCAACTTATGCTTGCTTAAGGGGAAAGGTGAGTTGGGGTGATGCATAAAACCAGAGATTGAAATGAGCACAGATAAAGTTCCTTAAGCCAAATATGGAATAGACAAGAGCTACTCCTTGCTCAACGAAATGGACACAACACCGCATATTAAACGCCTAAAAATGTACCTGACTAGTAAGTATCTGAAAACCTATGGATTGCTATGTCTCCGAAAGAGAATCAAGCATGTGTACAGGGGCATAAACGCAGCAGTGATAGGATTGGAGACGTTCGGTGAGCAAATGAAGACCCTTTGAAGTCATATTGCATGGTACCCATTCCACGGGTTTCAGCTACCCAGTTTTAAGGTATTCTTCCTTCAGCTAGAATATGCATGTGGAACCTAGAGTATGATCAACCATGTGATCGGGAGACGTGTTCAAATATGTCTCAGTTTTCGTACCCTGGTACTCGGGTGCAACATTCCAGACGCTTTACTAAGACTCTCCTGACTTGGAGAGTCAGTCCCTTTAACCTCCTGTTTGTCCCAGGTTGCAATTTCTGTGGAAGATGAACAGGAATAGCGAGAACCAATGAGAGACTAGCTGGAGGTGTCTGGACGGGCAAATTTAACTCTCATTTCCCACCAGGAAGAGGAATTAACCAAAGGCTCAGCATGCCGTGCCGGAACCAGATAAGGGCCTGAAGCTATCCTGCGGTGTGCGGCCAGCTCACAAGAAAGCGACTTGAAGAAAGGAGCTCAGGGGCACTGTAATTCACAAACCTGCAGAGTTGTAAGTGACAGCTATCGTCCAAAAATATACTGAAGTAAGGCTGCCAAGAGGACTTGAAAGCGGGGCAGAATTGCAGGAAACCGATTTCAGGAGGTAGACTGGAATTGCATTGAAAGCATAGGAAAAGAGGCAGAACGTCCACAATGATGTACTTGGCCAAAAAGGGCGTATACGTTTTTCCTGAATATATTCAGGAAAAAACGCATACGCCCTTTTTGGCCAACAAAGCAAGCTTGCAAAGGAAATCTGCACTACAATGAAGTCTCACTTCCCCGCGGTCAAATGGGCCATCTGAAAAAAGTGTAAAATCCAGAAAGGCAGGACAGGCCATGGAGAACTGGGAGCCTTGTTATGCTGATGGGCGGGATGTAAATTGCCAACAGACACTCGGGAGAAGTGTATGGTGTTTCCTGAAACATCTAAAAAACAAAGCAACAGAGCCTAGGGCACTTCCACTTATGGTCCTATAGCTTAGGGAAATTAAAATCAAAAAGACACAGCCACCCCAAAGTTTGGGACGCCTCTGTTTACAAGAATCTCGTTTACAGTACAAGTTCCATATCACAGAAAGTGAAAAATGGATAAAGAACTTGTGGTACTTACGTACAATGCAGTATCACTCAGCAATGAAATCTATGTCATCAGGCCCGTAGCAGCATAATGAGTGGATTCAGGTACAATGATTCTAACTGAAATAAGTCACACAGAAAAAGAAACATCATAAGGTATCACTAATACATGGAATGTAAACTTGTCTACAGAGGAACTGAATTCCAAAACAGAACACGGTCTCAAATTTAGAAAACCACCTTATGCTTGCTTAAGGGGAAAGGTGAGTTGGGGTGCTGCATAAAACCAGAGATTGAAATGAGCACAGATAAAGTTCCTTAAGCCAAATATGGAATAGACAAGAGCTACTCCTTGCTCAACGAAATGGACTCAACACCCCATATTAGACGCCTAAGAATGTACCTGATTAGTAAGTATCTTAAAACCTATGGATTGCTATGTCTCCAAAAGAGAATCAAGCATTTGTACAGGGGCATAAACGCAGCAGTGATAGGATTGGAGTCGTTCAGTGAGCAAATGAAGACCCTTAGAAGTCATATTGCCTGGTACCCTTTACACGGGTCTCAACTCTCCAGGTTTATGGTATTCTTCCTTCAGCTAAAACATGCATGTGGAACCCAGAGTATGATCAACCGTGTGAACGGGAGACGTGTTCAAATATGTCTCAGTTTTCCTCCCCTGGTACTCGGGTGCAACATTCCAGAAGCTTTACTTAACACTCTCCCCACTTGGAGAGTCAGCACCTTTAACCTCCTGTTTGGCCCAGTTTGCAATTTCTTCGGAAGATGAACAGGAATAGGGAGAACCAATGAGAGACTAGCTGGAGGTGTCTGGACGGGCAAATTTAACTCTCATTTCCCACCAGGAAGAGGAATTAACCAAAGGCTCAGCGTGCCATGCCGGAACCAGATTAGGGCCTGAAGACATCCTGCGGTGTTGCGGACAGCTCACAAGAAAGCGAGTTGAAGAAAGGAGCTCAGGGGCACTGTAATTCACAAACTTGCAGAGTTATAAATGACAGCTATCGTCCAAAAATATACTGAAGTAAGGCTGCCAAGAGGACTTGAAAGCGGGGCAGAATTGCAGGAAACCGATTTCAGGAGGTAGACTGGAATTGCAGTGAAAGCATAGGAAAAGAGGCAGAACGTCCACAATGATGTACTTGGCCAAAAAGGGCGTATGCGTTTTTTCCTGAATATATTCAGGAAAAAACGCATACGCCCTTTTTGGCCAACCAAGCAAGCTTGCAAAGGAAATCTGCACTACAATGAAGTCTCACTTCCCCCCGGTCAAAAGGGCCATCTGAAAAAAGTGTAAAATCCAGAAAGGCAGGACAGGCCATGGAGAACTGGGAGCCTTGTTATGCTGATGGGCGGGATGTAAATTGCCAACAGACACTCGGGAGAAGTGTATGGTGTTTCCTGAAACATCTAAAAAACAAAGCAACAGAGCCTAGGGCACTTCCACTTATGGTGCTATAGCTTAGGGAAATTAAAATCAAAAAGACACAGCCACCCCAAAGTTTGGAACGGCTCTGTTTATAAGAACCTCGTTTACAGTACAAGTTCAACATCGCAGAAAGTGAAAAATGGATAAAGAAGTTGTGGTATTTTCTTACAAAGCAATATCACTCAGCAATGAAATCTATGTCATCAGGCCCATAGCAGCACAATGAGTGGATTCAGGTATGATGATTCTAACTGAAATAAGTCACACAGAAAAAGAAATATCATAAGATATCAGTAATACACAGAATGTAAACTTGGCTACACAGGAACTGAATTACAGAACAGAACAGGGTCTCAAATTTAGAAAACCAACTTATGCTTGCTTAAGGGTAAAGGTGAGTTGGGGTGCTGCATAAAACCAGAGATTGAAATGAGCACAGATAAGGTTCCTTAAGACAAATATGGAATAGACAAGAGCTACTCCTTGCTCAACGAAATGGACTCAACACCCCATATTAAACGCCTAAGAATGTACCTGACTAGTAAGTATCTTAAAACCTATGGATTGCTATGTCTCCAAAAGAGAATCAAGTGTGTGTACAGGGACATAAACGCAGCAGTGATAGGATTGGAGAGGTTCGGTGAGCAAATGAAGACCCTTTGAAGTCATATTGCATGGTACCCATTACACGGGTCTCAACTCTCCAGGTTTAAGGTATTCTTCCTTCAGCTAAAACATGCATGTGGAACCTAGAGTATGATCAACCGTGTGAACGGGAGACGTGTTCAGATATGTCTCAGTTTTCCTGCCCTGGTACTCGGGTGCAACATTCCAGACGCTTTATTAACACTCTCCCCACTTGGAGAGTCAGCGCCTTTAACCTCCTGTTTGGCCCAGTTTGCAATTTCTGCGGAAGATGAACAGGAATAGGGAGAACCAATGAGAGACTAGCTGGAGGTGTCTGGACTGGCAAATTTAACTCTCATTTCCCACCAGGAAGAGGAATTAACCAATGGCTCAGCGTGCCGTGCCGGAACCAGATTAGGGCCTGAAGCCATCCTGCGGTGTGCGGCCAGCTCACAAGAAAGCGACTTGAAGAAAGGAGCTCAGGGGCAGTGTAATTCACAAACCTGCAGAGTTATAAGTGACAGCTATCGTCCAAAAATATACTGAAGTAAGGCTGCCAAGAGGACTTGAAAGCGGGGCAGAATTGCAGGAAACCGATTTCAGGAGGTAGACTGGAATTGCATTGAAAGCATAGGAAAAGAGGCAGAACGTCCACAATGATGCACTTGGCCAAAAAGGGCGTATGCGTTTTTTCCTGAATATATTCAGGAAAAAACGCATACGCCCTTTTTGGCCAACCAAGCAAGCTTGCAAAGGAAATCTGCACTACAATGAAGTCTCACTTCCCCCCGGTCAAAAGGGCCATCTGAAAAAAGTGTAAAATCCAGAAAGGCAGGACAGGCCATGGAGAACTGGGAGCCTTGTGATGCTGATGGGTGGGATGTAAATTGCCAACAGACACTCGGGAGAAGTGTATGGTGTTTCCTGAAACATCTAATAAACAAAGCAACAGAGCCTAGGGCACTTCCACTTATGGTCCTATAGCTTAGGGAAATTAAAATAAAAAAGACACAGCCACCCCAAAGTTTGGGACGCCTGTGTTTACAAGAACCTCGTTTACATTACAAGTTCAACATCACAGAAAGTGAAAAATGGATAAAGAACTTGTGGTACTTACGTACAATGCAGTATCACTAAGCAATGAAATCTATGTCATCAGGCCCGTAGCAGCATAATGAGTGGATTCAGGTACGATGATTCTAACTGAAATAAGTCACACAGAAAAAGAAATATCATAAGATATCAGTAATACATGGAATGTAAACTTGGCTACACAGGAACTGAATTCCAAAACAGAACAGGGTCTCAAATTTAGAAAACCACCTTATGCTTGCTTAAGGGGAAAGGTGAGTTGGGGTGCTGCATAAAACCAGAGATTGAAATGAGCACAGATAAAGTTCCTTAAGCCAAATATGGAATAGACAAGAGCTACTCCTTGCTCAACGAAATGGACTCAACACCGCATATTAAACGCCTAAGAATGTACCTGACTAGTAAGTATCTTAAAACCTATGGATTGCTATGTCTCCAAAAGAGAATCAAGCGTGTGTACAGGGGCATAAACGCAGCAGTGATAGGATTGGAGAGGTTCGGTGAGCAAATGAAGACCCTTTGAAGTCATATTGCATGGTTCCCATTCCACGGGTCTCAACTCTCCATGTTTAAGGTATTCTTCCTTCAGCTAAAACATGCATGTGGAACCCAGAGTATGATCAACCGTGTGAACAGGAGACGTGTTCAAATATGTCTCAGTTTTCCTCCCCTGGTACTCGGGTGCAATATTCCAGATGCTTTACTAACACTCTCCCCACTTGGAGAGTCAGCGCGTTTAACCTCCTGTTTGGCCCAGTTTGCAATTTCTGCGGAAGATGAACAGGAATAGGGAGAACCAATGAGAGAGTAGCTGGAGGTTTCTGGACGGGCAAATTTAACTCTCATTTCCCACCAGGACGAGGAAATAACCAAAGGCTCAGCATGCCCTGCCGGAACCAGATTAGGGCCTGCAGCCATCCTGCGGTGTTGCGGCAAGCTCACAAGAAAGCGAGTTGAAGAAAGGAGCTCAGGGGCATTGTAATTCACAAACCTGCAGAGTTATAAATGACAGCTATCGTCCAAAAATATACTGAAGTAAGGCTGCCAAGAGGACTTGAAAGCGGGGCAGAATTGCAGGAAACCGATTTCAGGAGGTAGACTGGAATTGCAGTGAAAGCATAGGAAAAGAGGCAGAACGTCCACAATGATGCACTTGGCCAAAAAGGGCGTATGCGTTTTTTCCTGAATATATTCAGGAAAAAACGCATACGCCCTTTTTGGCCAACCAAGCAAGCTTGCAAAGGAAATCTGCACTACAATGAAGTCTCACTTCCCCCCGGTCAAAAGGGCCATCTGGAAAAAGTGTAAAATCCAGAAAGGCAGGACAGGCCATGGAGAACTGGGAGCCTTGTTATGCTGATGGGCGGGATGGAAATTGCCAACAGACACTCGGGAGAAGTGTATGGTGTTTCCTGAAACATCTAAAAAACAAAGCAACAGAGCCTAGGGCCCTTCCACTTATGGTCCTATAGCTTAGGGAAATTAAAATAAAAAAGACACAGCCACCCCAAAGTTTGGGACGCCTCTGTTTACAAGAATCTCGTTTACAGTACAAGTCCATATGACAGAAAGTGAAAAATGGATAAAGAACTTGTGGTACTTACGTACAATGCAGTATCACTCAGCAATGAAATCTATGTCATCAGGCCCTTAGCAGCACAATGAGTGGATTCAGGTATGATGATTCTAACTGAAATAAGTCACACAGAAAAAGAAACATCATAAGATATCAGTAATACACGGAATGTAAACTTGGCTACACAGGAACTGAATTCCAAAACAGAACAGGGTCTCAAATTTAGAAAACCAACTTATGCTTGCTTAAGGGGAAAGGTGAGTTGGGGTGCTGCATAAAACCAGAGATTGAAATGAGCACAGATAAAGTTCCTTAAGCCAAATATGGAATAGACAAGAGCTACTCCTTGCTCAACGAAATGGACACAACACCGCATATTAAACGCCTAAAAATGTACCTGACTAGTAAGTATCTGAAAACCTATGGATTGCTATGTCTCCGAAAGAGAATCAAGCATGTGTACAGGGGCATAAACGCAGCAGTGATAGGATTGGAGACGTTCGGTGAGCAAATGAAGACCCTTTGAAGTCATATTGCATGGTACCCATTCCACGGGTTTCAGCTACCCAGTTTTAAGGTATTCTTCCTTCAGCTAGAATATGCATGTGGAACCTAGAGTATGATCAACCATGTGATCGGGAGACGTGTTCAAATATGTCTCAGTTTTCGTACCCTGGTACTCGGGTGCAACATTCCAGACGCTTTACTAAGACTCTCCTGACTTGGAGAGTCAGTCCCTTTAACCTCCTGTTTGTCCCAGGTTGCAATTTCTGTGGAAGATGAACAGGAATAGCGAGAACCAATGAGAGACTAGCTGGAGGTGTCTGGACGGGCAAATTTAACTCTCATTTCCCACCAGGAAGAGGAATTAACCAAAGGCTCAGCATGCCGTGCCAGAACCAGATAAGGGCCTGAAGCTATCCTGCGGTGTGCGGCCAGCTCACAAGAAAGCGACTTGAAGAAAGGAGCTCAGGGGCACTGTAATTCACAAACCTGCAGAGTTATAAGTGACAGCTATCGTCCAAAAATATACTGAAGTAAGGCTGCCAAGAGGACTTGAAAGCGGGGCAGAATTGCAGGAAACCGATTTCAGGAGGTAGACTGGAATTGCATTGAAAGCATAGGAAAAGAGGCAGAACGTCCACAATGATGTACTTGGCCAAAAAGGGCGTATACGTTTTTTCCTGAATATATTCAGGAAAAAACGCATACGCCCTTTTTGGCCAACAAAGCAAGCTTGCAAAGGAAATCTGCACTACAATGAAGTCTCACTTCCCCCCGGTCAAACGGGCCATCTGAATAAAGTGTAAAATCCAGAAAGGCAGGACAGGCCATGGAGAACTGGGAGCCTTGTTATGCTGATGGGCGGGATGTAAATTGCCAACAGACACTCGGGAGAAGTGTATGGTGTTTCCTGAAACATCTAAAAAACAAAGCAACAGAGCCTAGGGCACTTCCACTTATGGTCCTATAGCTTAGGGAAATTAAAATAAAAAAGACACAGCCACCCCAAAGTTTGGGACGCCTCTGTTTACAAGAATCTCGTTTACAGTACAAGTTCCATATCACAGAAAGTGAAAAATGGATAAAGAACTTGTGGTACTTACGTACAATGCAGTATCACTCAGCAATGAAATCTATGTCATCAGGCCCGTAGCAGCATAATGAGTGGATTCAGGTACAATGATTCTAACTGAAATAAGTCACACAGAAAAAGAAACATCATAAGGTATCACTAATACATGGAATGTAAACTTGTCTACAGAGGAACTGAATTCCAAAACAGAACACGGTCTCAAATTTAGAAAACCACCTTATGCTTGCTTAAGGGGAAAGGTGAGTTGGGGTGCTGCATAAAACCAGAGATTGAAATGAGCACAGATAAAGTTCCTTAAGCCAAATATGGAATAGACAAGAGCTACTCCTTGCTCAACGAAATGGACTCAACACCCCATATTAGACGCCTAAGAATGTACCTGATTAGTAAGTATCTTAAAACCTATGGATTGCTATGTCTCCAAAAGAGAATCAAGCATGTGTACAGGGGCATAAACGCAGCAGTGATAGGATTGGAGTTGTTCAGTGAGCAAATGAAGACCCTTAGAAGTCATATTGCCTGGTACCCTTTACACGGGTCTCAACTCTCCAGGTTTATGGTATTCTTCCTTCAGCTAAAACATGCATGTGGAACCCAGAGTATGATCAACCGTGTGAACGGGAGACGTGTTCAAATATGTCTCAGTTTTCCTCCCCTGGTACTCGGGTGCAACATTCCAGAGGCTTTACTAACACTCTCCCCACTTGGAGAGTCAGCGCGTTTAACCTCCTGTTTGGCCCAGTTTGCAATTTCTTCGGAAGATGAACAGGAATAGGGAGAACCAATGAGAGACTAGCTGGAGGTGTCTGGACGGGCAAATTTAACTCTCATTTCCCACCAGGAAGAGGAATTAACCAAAGGCTCAGCGTGCCATGCCGGAACCAGATTAGGGCCTGAAGACATCCTGCGGTGTTGCGGACAGCTCACAAGAAAGCGAGTTGAAGAAAGGAGCTCAGGGGCACTGTAATTCACAAACTTGCAGAGTTATAAATGACAGCTATCGTCCAAAAATATACTGAAGTAAGGCTGCCAAGAGGACTTGAAAGCGGGGCAGAATTGCAGGAAACCGATTTCAGGAGGTAGACTGGAATTGCAGTGAAAGCATAGGAAAAGAGGCAGAACGTCCACAATGATGTACTTGGCCAAAAAGGGCGTATGCGTTTTTTCCTGAATATATTCAGGAAAAAACGCATACGCCCTTTTTGGCCAACCAAGCAAGCTTGCAAAGGAAATCTGCACTACAATGAAGTCTCACTTCCCCCCGGTCAAAAGGGCCATCTGAAAAAAGTGTAAAATCCAGAAAGGCAGGACAGGCCATGGAGAACTGGGAGCCTTGTTATGCTGATGGGCGGGATGTAAATTGCCAACAGACACTGGGGAGAAGTGTATGGTGTTTCCTGAAACATCTAAAAAACAAAGCAACAGAGCCTAGGGCACTTCCACTTATGGTCCTATAGCTTAGGGAAATTAAAATCAAAAAGACACAGCCACCCCAAAGTTTGGAACGGCTCTGTTTACAAGAACCTCGTTTACAGTACAAGTTCAACATCGCAGAAAGTGAAAAATGGATAAAGAAGTTGTGGTATTTACTTACAAAGCAATATCACTCAGCAATGAAATCTATGTCATCAGGCCCATAGCAGCACAATGAGTGGATTCAGGTATGATGATTCTAACTGAAATAAGTCACACAGAAAAAGAAATATCATAAGATATCAGTAATACACAGAATGTAAACTTGGCTACACAGGAACTGAATTACAGAACAGAACAGGGTCTCAAATTTAGAAAACTAACTTATGCTTGCTTAAGGGTAAAGGTGAGTTGGGGTGCTGCATAAAACCAGAGATTGAAATGAGCACAGATAAGGTTCCTTAAGACAAATATGGAATAGACAAGAGCTACTCCTTGCTCAACGAAATGGACTCAACACCCCATATTAAACGCCTAAGAATGTACCTGACTAGTAAGTATCTTAAAACCTATGGATTGCTATGTCTCCAAAAGAGAATCAAGTGTGTGTACAGGGACATAAACGCAGCAGTGATAGGATTGGAGAGGTTCGGTGAGCAAATGAAGACCCTTTGAAGTCATATTGCATGGTACCCATTACACGGGTCTCAACTCTCCAGGTTTAAGGTATTCTTCCTTCAGCTAAAACATGCATGTGGAACCTAGAGTATGATCAACCGTGTGAACGGGAGACGTGTTCAGATATGTCTCAGTTTTCCTGCCCTGGTATTCGGGTGCAACATTCCAGACGCTTTATTAACACTCTCCCCACTTGGAGAGTCAGCGCCTTTAACCTCCTGTTTGGCCCAGTTTGCAATTTCTGCGGAAGATGAACGGGAATAGGGAGAACGAATGAGAGACTAGCTGGAGGTGTCTGGACGGGCAAATTTAACTCTCATTTCCCACCAGGAAGAGGAATTAACCAATGGCTCAGCGTGCCGTGCCGGAACCAGATTAGGGCCTGAAGCCATCCTGCGGTGTGCGGCCAGCTCACAAGAAAGCGACTTGAAGAAAGGAGCTCAGGGGCAGTGTAATTCACAAACCTGCAGAGTTATAAGTGACAGCTATCGTCCAAAAATATACTGAAGTAAGGCTGCCAAGAGGACTTGAAAGCGGGGCAGAATTGCAGGAAACCGATTTCAGGAGGTAGACTGGAATTGCATTGAAAGCATAGGAAAAGAGGCAGAACGTCCACAATGATGCACTTGGCCAAAAAGGGCGTATGCGTTTTTTCCTGAATATATTCAGGAAAAAACGCATACGCCCTTTTTGGCCAACCAAGCAAGCTTGCAAAGGAAATCTGCACTACAATGAAGTCTCACTTCCCCCCGGTCAAAAGGGCCATCTGAAAAAAGTGTAAAATCCAGAAAGGCAGGACAGGCCATGGAGAACTGGGAGCCTTGTTATGCTGATGGGTGGGATGTAAATTGCCAACAGACACTCGGGAGAAGTGTATGGTGTTTCCTGAAACATCTAATAAACAAAGCAACAGAGCCTAGGGCACTTCCACTTATGGTCCTATAGCTTAGGGAAATTAAAATAACAAAGACACAGCCACCCCAAAGTTTGGGACGCCTGTGTTTACAAGAACCTCGTTTACATTACAAGTTCAACATCACAGAAAGTGAAAAATGGATAAAGAACTTGTGGTACTTACGTACAATGCAGTATCACTAAGCAATGAAATCTATGTCATCAGGCCCGTAGCAGCATAATGAGTGGATTCAGGTACGATGATTCTAACTGAAATAAGTCACACAGAAAAAGAAATATCATAAGATATCAGTAATACATGGAATGTAAACTTGGCTACACAGGAACTGAATTCCAAAACAGAACAGGGTCTCAAATTTAGAAAACCACCTTATGCTTGCTTAAGGGGAAAGGTGAGTTGGGGTGCTGCATAAAACCAGAGATTGAAATGAGCACAGATAAAGTTCCTTAAGCCAAATATGGAATAGACAAGAGCTACTCCTTGCTCAACGAAATGGACTCAACACCGCATATTAAACGCCTAAGAATGTACCTGACTAGTAAGTATCTTAAAACCTATGGATTGCTATGTCTCCAAAAGAGAATCAAGCGTGTGTACAGGGGCATAAACGCAGCAGTGATAGGATTGGAGAGGTTCGGTGAGCAAATGAAGACCCTTTGAAGTCATATTGCATGGTTCCCATTCCACGGGTCTCAACTCTCCATGTTTAAGGTATTCTTCCTTCAGCTAAAACATGCATGTGGAACCCAGAGTATGATCAACCGTGTGAACAGGAGACGTGTTCAAATATGTCTCAGTTTTCCTCCCCTGGTACTCGGGTGCAACATTCCAGATGCTTTACTAACACTCTCCCCACTTGGAGAGTCAGCGCGTTTAACCTCCTGTTTGGCCCAGTTTGCAATTTCTCCGGAAGATGAACAGGAATAGGGAGAACCAATGAGAGAGTAGCTGGAGGTTTCTGGACGGGCAAATTTAACTCTCATTTCCCACCAGGACGAGGAAATAACCAAAGGCTCAGCATGCCCTGCCGGAACCAGATTAGGGCCTGAAGCCATCCTGCGGTGTTGCGGCAAGCTCACAAGAAAGCGAGTTGAAGAAAGGAGCTCAGGGGCACTGTAATTCACAAACCTGCAGAGTTATAAATGACAGCTATCGTCCAAAAATATACTGAAGTAAGGCTGCCAAGAGGACTTGAAAGCGGGGCAGAATTGCAGGAAACCGATTTCAGGAGGTAGACTGGAATTGCAGTGAAAGCATAGGAAAAGAGGCAGAACGTCCACAATGATGCACTTGGCCAAAAAGGGCGTATGCGTTTTTTCCTGAATATATTCAGGAAAAAACGCATACGCCCTTTTTGGCCAACCAAGCAAGCTTGCAAAGGAAATCTGCACTACAATGAAGTCTCACTTCCCCCCGGTCAAAAGGGCCATCTGAAAAAAGTGTAAAATCCAGAAAGGCAGGACAGGACATGGAGAACTGGGAGCCTTGTTATGCTGATGGGCGGGATGTAAATTGCCAACAGACACTCGGGAGAAGTGTATGGTGTTTCCTGAAACATCTAAAAAACAAAGCAACAGAGCCTAGGGCACTTCCACTTATGGTCCTATAGCTTAGGGAAATTAAAATCAAAAAGACACAGCCACCCCAAAGTTTGGAACGGCTCTGTTTACAAGAACCTCATTTACAGTACAAGTTCAACATCGCAGAAAGTGAAAAATGGATAAAGAAGTTGTGGTATTTACTTACAAAGCAATATCACTCAGCAATGAAATCTATGTCATCAGGCCCTTAGCAGAACAATGAGTGGATTCAGGTATGATGATTCTAACTGAAATAAGTCACACAGAAAAAGAAACATCATAAGATATCAGTAATACATGGAATGTAAACTTGGCTACACAGGAACTGAATTACAGAACAGAACAGGGTCTCAAATTTAGAAAACCAACTTATGCTTGCTTAAGGGGAAAGGTGAGTTGGGGTGCTGCATAAAACCAGAGATTGAAATGAGCACAGATAAAGTTCCTTAAGCCAAATATGGAATAGACAAGAGCTACTCCTTGCTCAACGTAATGGACTCAACACCGCATATTAAACGCCTAAGAATGTACCTGACTAGTAAGTATCTTAAAACCTATGGATTGCTATGTCTCCGAAAGAGAATCAAGCATGTGTACAGGGGCATAAACGCAGCAGTGATAGGATTGGAGAGGTTCGGTGAGCAAATGAAGACCCTTTGAAGTCATATTGCATGGTACCCATTCCACGGGTTTCAACTACCAAGGTTTAAGGTATTCTTCCTTCAGCTAAAACATGCATGTGGAACCTAGAGTATGATCAACCATGTGATCGGGAGACGTGTTCAAATATGTCTCAGTTTTCGTACCCTGGTACTCGGGTGCAACATTCCAGACGCTTTACTAACACTCTCCCGACTTGGAGAGTCAGTCCCTTTAACCTCCTGTTTGGCCCAGTTTGCAATTTCTGCGGAAGATGAACAGGAATAGCGAGAACCAATGAGAGACTAGCTGGAGGTGTCTGGACGGGCAAATTTAACTCTCATTTCCCACCAGGAAGAGGAATTAACCAAAGGTTCAACGTGCCATGCCAGAACCAGATTAGGGCCTCAAGCCATCCTAAACCTTCCCAGAACCTGACCCTCACCCGTCCCATAATCCTAACCCGTACGCTAACACTAACCCTCGCCCTCACACGTACGCTCCCCCTAAAGCATTGCCATACCGTCTGCTGGACCCTAAACCGTCCCCATCCCCTAACCCTAACCCTAGCCCGAACCCTAACCCTATCCCTTCCCCGAAGCCTGACACTCACCCGTCCCCTAATCCTAAACCGTACGCTAACACTAACACGCGCCCCCACACGTATGCTCCCCCTAAAGTGTTGCCGTACCCTCCCCTGGACCCTAAACCGTCCCCGGCCCCTAACCCTAACCCTTGCCCGAACCCTAACCCTAACCCTTCCCCGAAGCCTGACCCTCAACCGTCCCCTAATCCTAACCCGTACGCTAACACTAACCCGTGCCCTCACACGTATGCTCGCCCTAAAGCGTTGCCGTACCCTCCCCTGAACCCTAAACCGTCCTCGTCCCCTAACCCTAACCCTAGCCCGAACCCTAAACCTTCCCTGAAGCCTGACCCTCACCCGTCCCCTAATCCTAAGCCGTACGCTAACACTAACCCGCGCCCTCACACGTACGCTCCCCCTAAAGCGTTGCCGTACCCTCCCCTGGACCCTAAACCGTCCCCGTCCCCTAACCCTAACCCTAACCCGAACCCTAACCCTAACCCTTCCCCGAAGCCTGACCCTCACCTGTCCCCTAATCCTAACCCGTACGTTAACACAAACCCTCGCCCTCACACGTACGCTCCCCCTAAAGCCTTGCCATACTCTCCCCTGGACCCTAAACCGTCCCCGTCCCCTAACCCTAACCCTAGCCCGAACCCTAACCCTAACCTTCCCCGAAGCCTGACCCTCACCCGTCCCCTATTCCTAAACCGTACGCTAACTCTACCCGGCACCCTCACACGTACGCACCCGCTAAAGCGTTGCCGTACCCTCCCCTGGACCCTAAACCGTCCCCGTCCCCTAACCCTAACCCTAACCCGAACCCTAACCCTAACACTTCCCCGAAGCCTGACTCTCACCCGTCCCCTAATCCTAACCCGTACGCTAACACTAACCCGCGCCCTCACACGTACACTCCCCCTAAAGCGTTGCCGTACCATCTCCTGGACCCTAAAACGTCCCCGTCCCTTAACCCTAACCCTAGCCCGAACCCTAACCCTAACCCTTCCCCGAAGCCTGACCCTCACCCGTCCCCTAATCCTAACCCGTACGCTAACACTAACCCTCGCCCTCACATGTACGCTCCCTCTAAAGCGTTGCCGTACCCTACCCTGGACCCTAAACCGTCCCCGTCCCCTAAGCCTAACCCTAACCCGAACCCTAACCCTAACCCTTCCCCGAAGCCTGACCCTCACCCGTCCCCTAATCCTAACCCGTACGCTAACACTAACCTGCGCCTTCACACGTACGTTCCACCTAAAGCGTTGCCGTACCCTCCCCTGGACCCTAAACCGTCCCCGTACCCTAAACCTAACCCTAGCCCGAACCCTAACCCTAACACTTCCCCGAAGCCTGACCGTCACCCGTCCCCTAATCCTAACCCGTATGCTAACATTAACCCTCACCCTCACACGTACGCTCCCCCTAAAGCATTGCCGTACCCTCCCCTGGACCCTAAACCGTCCCCGTCCCCTATCCCTAACCCTAACCCGAACCCTAACCCTAACACTTCCCCGAAGCCTGACCCTCACCCGTCCCCTAATCCTAACCCGTACGCTAACACTATCCCGCGCCCTCACTCGTACGCTCCCCCTAAAGCGTTGCCATACCCTCCCCTGGACCCTAAACCGTCCCCGTCCCCTAAACCTAACCCTAGCCCGAACCCTAACCCTAACCCTTCCCCGAAGCCTGACACTCACCCGTCCCCTAATCCTAAACCGTACGCTAACACTAACACGCGCCCCCACACGTATGCTCCCCCTAAAGTGTTGCCGTACCCTCCCCTGGACCCTAAACCGTCCCCGGCCCCTAACCCTAACCCTAGCCCGAACCCTAACCCTAACCCTTCCCCGAAGCCTGACCCTCAACCGTCCCCTAATCCTAACCCGTACGCTAACACTAACCCGTGCCCTCACACGTATGCTCGCCCTAAAGCGTTGCCGTACCCTCCCCTGAACCCTAAACCGTCCTCGTCCCCTAACCCTAACCCTAGCCCGAACCCTAACCCTTCCCTGAAGCCTGACCCTCACCCGTCCCCTAATCCTAACCCGTACGCTAACACTAACCCACGCCCTCACACGTACGCTCTCCCTAAAGCGTTGCCGTACCCTCCCCTGGACCCTAAACCGTCCCCGTCCCCTAACCCTAATCCTAGCCCGAACCCTAACCCTAACCCTTCTCCGAAGCCTGACCCTCACCCGTCCCCTAATCTTAACACGTACGCTAACACTATCCTGCGCCCTCACACGTACGCTCCCCCTAAAGCGTTGTCGTACCCTCACCTGGACCCTAAACCGTCCCCATCCCCTAACCCTAACCCTAGCCCGAACCCTAACCCTAACACTTCCCCGAAGCCTGACCCTCACCCGTCCCCTAATCCTAACCCGTACGCTAACACTAACCCGCGCCCTCACACGTACGCTCCCCCTAAAGCATTGCCGTACACTCCCCTGAACCCTAAACCGTCCCCATCCCCTAACCCTAACCCTAGCCCGAACCCTAAACCTAAACCTTCCCCGAAGCCTGACCCTCACCCGTCCCCTAATCCTAACCCGTATGCTAACTCTAACCCGCGCCCTCACACGTACGCTCCCCCTAAAGCGTTGCCGTACCCTCCCCTGGACCCTAAACCGTCCCCGTCCCCTAACCCTAACCCTAGCCCGAACCCTAACCCTATCCCTTACCCGAAGCCTGCCCTCACCCGTCCCCTAATCCTAAACCGTACGCTAACACTAACCCGCGCCCTCACACGTACGCTCCCCCAAAGCGTTGCCATACCCTCCCCTGGACCCTAAACCGTCCCCGTTCCCTAAACCTAACCCTAGCCCGAACCCTAACCCTATCCCTTACCCGAAGCCTGACCCTCACCTGTCCCCTAATACTAACCGGTACGTTAACACTAACCCGCGCCCTCACACGTACGCTCCCCCTAAAGCGCTGTCGTACCCTCCCCTGGACCCTAAACCGTCCCCGTCCCCTAACCCTAACCCTAGCCCGAACCCTAACCCTAACCCTTACCCTTCCCCCAAGCCTGACACTCACCGGTCCCCTAATCCTAACCCGTACGCTAAAACTAACACGCGCCCTCACACGTACGCTCCCCCTAAAGCGTTGTCGTACCCTCCCCTGGACCCTAAACCGTCCCCGTCCCCTAACCCTAACCCTAGCCGAAACCCTAACCCTAACCCTTCCCCGAAACCTGACACTCACCCGTCCCCTGATCCTAACCCGTACGCTAACACTAACCCACGCCCTCACACATACGCTCCCCCTAAAGCGTTGTCGTACCCTCCCCTGGACCCTAAGCCGTCCCCATCCCCTAACCCTAACCCTAGCCCGAACCCTAACCCTAACACTTCTCCGAAGTCTGACCCTCACCCGTCCCCTAATCCTAACCCGTACGCTAACACTAACCCGCGCCCTCACACGTACGCTCCCCCTAAAGCGTTGCTGTACCCTCCCCTGGACCCTAAACCGTCCCCGTCCCCTAACCCTAACCCTAGCCCGAACCCTCACCCTAAACCTTCCCCGAAGCCTGACCCTCACCCGTCCCCTAATCCTAACCCGTACGCTAACACTAACCCGCGCCCTCACACGTACGCTCCCCCTAAAGTGTTGTCGTACCCTCCCCTGGACCCTAAACCGTCCCCGTCCCCTAACCCTAACCCTAGCCCGAAACCTAAGCCTAACCCTTCCCCGAAACCTGACCCTCACCCGTCACATAATCCTAACCCGTACGCTAACACTAACCCACGCCCTCACATGTACGCTCCCCCTAAAGCGTTGCCGTACCCTCCCCTGGACCCTAAACCGTCCCCGTCCCCTAACCCTAACCATAGCCCGAACCCTAACCCTTCCCCGAAGCCTGACTGTCACCCGTCCTCTAATCCTAACCCGTACGCTAACACTAACCCGCGCCTTCACACGTACGCTCCCCCTAAACCGTTGCCGTACCCTCCTCTGGACCCTAAGCCATCCCCGTCCCCTAACCCTAACCCTAGCCCGAACCCTAACCCTAACACTTCCCCGAAGGCTCACCCTCACCCATCCCCTAATTCTAACCCGTACGCTAACACTAACCCGCGCCCTCACACGTACGCTCCCCCTAAAGCGTTGACGTAACCTCCCCTGGACCCTAAACCGTCCCCGTCCCCTAACCCTAACCCTAGCCCAAACCCTAACCCTAACCCTTCCCCGAAGCCTGACCCTCACCCGTCCCCTAATTCTAACCCGTACGCTAACACTAACCCGCGCCCTCACACGTACGCTGCCCCTAGAGCATTGCCGTAACCTCCCCTGGACCCTAAACCGTCCCCGTCCCCTAACCCTAACCCTAGCCCGAACCCTAACCCTAACCCTTCCCCGAAGCCTGACCCTCACCCGTCCCCTAATCCTAACCCGTACGGTAACACTTACCCGCGCCTTCACACGTAAGCTCCCCCTAAAGCATTGCCGTACCCTCCCGTGGACCCTAAACCGTCCCCATCCCCTAACCCTAAATCTAGCCCGAACCCTAACCCTAACCCTTACCCTTCCCCGAAGCCTGACCCTCACCGGTCCCCTAATCCTAACCCGTACGCTAAAACTAACCCGCGCCCTCACACGTACGCTCCCCCTAAGGCGTTGTCGTACCCTCCCCTGGACCCTAAACCGTCACCATCCCATAACCCTAACCCTAGCCGAAACCCTAACCCTAACCCTTCCCCGAAACCTGACCCTCAACCTTCCCGTGATCCTAACCCGTACGCTAACACTAACCCACGCCCTCACACATACGCTCCCCCTAAAGCGTTGCCGTACCCTCCCCTGGACCCTAAACCGTCCCCGTTCCCTAACCCGAACCCTAGCCCGAACCCTAAACCTAACCCTTCCCCGAAGCCTGACCCTCACCCGTCCCATAATCGTAACCCGTACGCTAACACTAACCCGCGCCCTCACATGTACGCTCACCCTAAAACGTTGCCGTACCCTCCCCTGGACCCTAAACCGTCCCCATCCCCTAACCCTAACCATAGCCCGAACCCTAACACTTCCCCGAAGCCTGACCCTCACCCGTCCCATAATCTAACCCGTACGCTAACACTAACCCGCGCCTTCACACGTACGCTCCCCCTAAAGAATTGCCGTACCCTCCCGTGGACCCTAAACCGTCCCCGTCCCCTAACCCTAACCCTAGCCCGAACCCTAACCCTAAACCTTCCCCGAAGCCAGACCCTCACCCGTCCCCTAATCCTAACCCGTATGCTAACACTAACCCGCGCCCTCACACGTACGCTCCCCCTAAAGCGTTGCCGTACCCTCCCCTGGACCCTAAACCGTCCCCGTACCCTAACCTTAACCCTAGCCCGAACCCAATCCCTAACCCTTCCCCGAAGCCTGACCCTCACCCATCCCCTAATTCTAACCCGTACGCTAACACTAACCCGTGCCCTCACACGTACGTTCCCCCTAAAGTGTTGCCGTACCCTCCGCTGGACCCTAAACCGTCCCCGTCCCCTAACCCTAACCCTAGCCCGAACCCTAAACCTATCCCTTCCCCGAAGCCTGCCCTCACCTGTCCCCTAATCCTAAACCGTACGCTAACACTAACCCGCGCCCTCACACGTACACTCCCCCTAAAGCGTTGCCGTACCCTCCCCTGGACCCTAAACCGTCCCCGTCCCCTAACCCTAACCATAGCCCGAACCCTAACCCTTTCCCGAAGCCTGACTCTCACCCGTCCTCTAATCCTAACCCGTACGCTAACACTAACCCGCGCCTTCACACGTACGCTCACCCTAAACCGTTGCCGTACCCTCCCCTGGACCCTAAACCGTCCCCGTCCCATAACCCTAACCCTAGCCCGAACCGTAACCCTAACCCTTCCCCGAAGCCTGACCCTCACCCGTCCCCTAATCCTAACCCGTACGCTAACACTAACCCGCGCCCTCACACGTACGCTCTCCCTAAAGCATTGCCGTACCCTCCCCTGGACCCTAAACCGTCCCCGTCCCCTAACCCTAACCCTAGCCCGAACCTTAACCTTAACCCTTCCCCGAAGCCTGACCCTCACCCGTCCCCTAATCCTAACCCGTACGGTAACACTTACCCGCGCCTTCACACGTAAGCTCCCCCTAAAGCATTGCCGTACCCTCCCGTGGACCCTAAACCGTCCCCATCCCCTAACCCTAACCCTAGCCCGAACCCTAACCCTAACCCTTACCCTTCTCCGAAGCCTGACCCTCACCGGTCCCCTAATCCTAACCCGTACGCTAAAACTAACCCGCGCCCTCACACGTACGCTCCCCCTAAGGCGTTCTCGTACCCTCCCCTGGACCCTAAACCGTCCCCGTCCCATAACCCTAACCCTAGCCGAAACCCTAACCCTAACCCTTCCCCGAAACCTGACCCTCAACCTTCCCCTGATCCTAACCCGTACGCTAACACTAACACACGCCCTCACACATACGCTCCCCCTAAAGCGTTGTCGTACCCTCCCCTGGACCCTAAACCGTCCCCATCCCCTAACCCTAACCCTAGCCCGAACCCTAACCCTAACCCTTCCCCGAAGCCTGACCCTCACCCGTCCCCTAATCCTAACCCGTACGCTAACACTAACCCGAGCCCTCACACGTACGCTCCACCTAAAGCGTTGTCGTACCCTCCCCTGGACCCTCAACCGTCCCCGTCCCCTAACCCTAACCCTAGCCCGAACCCTAACCCTAACCCTTACCATTCCCCGAAGCCTGACCCTCACCGGTCCCCTAATCCTATCCCGTACGCTAAAACTAACCCGCGCCCTCACACGTACGCTCCCCCTAAAGCGTTGTAGTACCCCCCCCTGGACCCTAAACCGTCCTCGTCCCCTAACGCTAACCCTAGCCCGAACCCAAACCTTAACCCTTCCCCGAAGCCTGACCCTCACCCGTCCCCTAATCCTAACCCGTACGCTAACACTAACCTGCACTCTCACTCGTACGCTCCTCCTAAAGCATTGTCGTACCCTCCCCTGGACCCTAAACTGTCCCCGTCCCCTAACCCTAACCCTAGCCCGAACCCTAACCCTAACACTTCCTCGAAGCCTGAACCTCACCCGACCCCTAATCCTAACCCGTACGCTAACACTAACCCGCGCCCTCACACATACGCTCCCCCTAAAGCGTTGTCGTACCCTCCCCTGGACCCTAAACCGTCCCCGTCCCCTAACGCTAACCCTTGCCCGAACCCTAACCCTAACCCTTCCCCGAAGCCTGACCCTCAACCGTCCCCTAATTCTAAACGGTACGCTAACAATAACCCGCGGCCTCACACATACGCTCCTCCTAAAGCGTTGTCGTACCCTCCCCTGGACCCTAAACCGTCCCCGTCCCCTAACCCTAACCCTAGACCAAACCCTAACCCTAACCCTTCCCCGAAGCCTGACCCTCACCCGTCCCCTAATCCTAACCCGTACGCTAAAACTAACCCGCACCCTCACACGTACGCTCCCCGTAAAGCGTTGTCGTACCCTCCCCTGGACCCTAAACCGTCCCCGTCCCCTAACCCTAACCCTAGCCCGAACCCTAACCCTAACCCATCCCCGAAGCCTGACCCACACCCGTCCCCTTTCCTAACCCGTACGCTAACACTAAACCACGCTCTCACACATACGCTCCCCCTAAAGCGTTGTCGTACCCTCCCCTGGACCCTAAACCGTCCACGTCCCCTAACCTTAACCCTAGCCCGAACCCTAACCCTAACCCTTACCCTTCCCCGAAGCCTGACCCTCACCCGTCCCCTTTCCTAACCCGTACGCTAACACTAACCCACGCCCTCACAAATACGCTCCCCCTAAAGCGTTGTCGTACCCTCCCCTGGACCCTAAACCGTCCCCGTCCCCTAACGTTAACCCTAGCCCGTACCATAACCCTAACCCTTCCCCGAAGCCTGACCCTCACCCGTCCCCTAATCCTAAACGGTACGCTAACACTAACCCGCGGCCTCACACGTACGCTCCCCCTAAAGCGTTGTCGTACCCTCCCCTGGACCCTAAACCGTCCCCGTCCCCTAACCCTAACCCTAGCCCGAACCCTAACCCTAAACCTTCCCCGAAGCCTGACCCTCACCCGTCCCCTTTCCAAATCCGTACGCTAACACTAAACCACGCCCTCACACATACGCTCCCCCTAAAGCGTTGTCGTACCCTCCCCTGGACCCTAAACCATCCCCGTCCCCTAACCCTAACCCTAGCCCGAACCCTAACCCTAACCCTTCCCCGAAGCCTGACCCTCACCCGTCCCCTTTCCTAACCCGTACGCTAACACTAAACCACGCCCTCACACATACGCTCCCCCTAAAGCGTTGTCGTACCCTCCCCTGGACCCTAAACCGTCCCCGTCCACTCACCCTAACCCTAGCCCGAACCCTAACCCTAACCCTTCCCCGAAGCCTGACCCTCACCCGTCCCTTAATCCTAACCCGTACGCTAACACTAACCCGAACCCTCACACGTACGCTCCACCTAAAGCGTTGTCGTACCCGCCCCTGGACCCTAAACCGTCCCCGTCCCCTAACCCTAACCCTAGCCCGAACCCTAACCCTAACCCTTACCCTTCCCTGACGCCTGACCCTCACCGGTCCCCTAATCCTAAGCCGTACACTAAAACTAACCCGCGCCCTCACACGTACGCTCCCCCTAAAGCGTTGTCGTACCCTCCCGTGGACCCAAAACCGTCCCCGTCCCCTAACCCTAACCCTAGCCGAAACCCTAACCCTAACCCTTCCCCGAATCCTGACCCTCACGCGTCCCCTGATCCTAACCCGTACGCTAACACTAACCCACGCCCTCACACATACGCTCCCCCTAAAGCGTTGTCATACCCTCCCCTGGACACTAAACCGTCCCCGTCCCCTAACCCTAACCCTAGCCCGAACCCTAACCCTAACCCTTCTCCGAAGTCTGACCCTCACCCGTCCCATAATCCTAACCCGTACGCTAACACTAACCCACGCCCTCACACGTACGCTCCCCCTAAAGCGTTGCCGTACCCTCCCCTGGACCCTAAACCGTCCCCGTCCCCTAACCCTAACCCTAGCCCGAACCCTAACCCTAACCCTTCCCCGAAGCCTGACCCTCACCCGTCCCCTAATCCTAACCCGTACGCTAACACTAACCTACACCCTCACACGTACGCTCCTCCTAAAGCATTGTCGTACCCTCCCCTGGACCCTAAACCGTCCCCGTCCCCTAACCCTAACCCTATCCCGAACCCTAACCCTAACACTTCCCCGAAGCCTGAACCTCACCCGTCCCCTAATCCTAACACGTACGCTAACACTAACCCGCGCCCTCACACATACGCTCCCCCTAAAGCGTTGTCATACCCTCCCCTGGACACTAAACCGTCCCCGTCCCCTAACCCTAAACCTAACCCGAACCCTAACCTTAACCCTTCCCCGAAGCCTGACCCTCACCCGTCCCCTAATCCTAAACCGTACGCTAACACTAACCCGCGCCCTCACACGTACGCTCACCCTAAAGCGTTGTCGTACCCTCCCCTGGACCCTAAACCGTCCCCGTCCCCTAACCGTAACCCTAGCACGAACCCTAACCCTAACCCTTCCCCGAAGCCTGACCCTCACCCGTCCCCTTTCCTAACCTGTTCGCTAACACTAAACCACGCCCTCACACATACGCTCCCCCTAAAGCGTTGTCGTACCCTCCCCTGGACCCTAAACCGTCCCCATCCCCTAACCCTAACCCTAGCCCGAACCCTAACCCTAACCCTTCCCCGAAGCCTGACCCTCACCCGTCCCCTAATCCTAACCCGTACGCTAACACTAACCCGAGCCCTCACACGTACGCTCCACCTAAAGCGTTGTCGTACCCTCCCCTGGACCCTAAACCGTCCCCGTCCCCTAACCCTAACCCTAGCCCGAACCCTAACCCTAACCCTTACCCTTCCCCGAAGCCTGACACTCACCGGTCCCCTAATCCTAACCCGTACGCTAAAACTAACCTGCGCCCTCACACATACGCTCCCCCTAAAGCGTTGTCGTACTCTCCCCTGGACCCTAAACCGTCTCCGTCCCCTAAACCTAACCCTAGCCCGAACCCTAACCCTAACCCATCCCCGAAGCCTGACCCTCACCCGTCCCCTTTCCTAACCCGTACGCTAACACTAAACCACGCTCTCACACATACGCTCCCCCTAAAGCGTTGTCGTACCCTCCCCTGGACCCTAAACCGTACCCGTCCCCTAACCCTAACCCTAGCCCGAACCCTAACCCTAACCCTTCCCCGAAGCCTGACCCTCAACCGACCCCTAATCCTAAACAGTACGGTAACACTAACCCGAGCCCTCACACGTACGATCCACCTAAAGCGTTGTCGTACCCTTCCCTGGACCCTAAACCATCCCCGTCCCCTAACCCTAACCCTAGCCCGAACCCTAACCCTAACCCTTACCCTTCCCCGATGCCTGACCCTCACCGGTCCCCTAATCCTAACCCGTACGCTAACACTAACCCACGCCCTCACACATACGCTCCACCTAAAGCGTTGTCGTACCCTCCCCTGGACCCTAAACCGTCCCCGTCCCCTAACCCTAACCCTAGCCCGAACCTTAACCCTAACCCTTCCCCGAAGCCTGACCCTCACCCGTCCCCTAATCCTAACCCGTACGCGAACACTAACCCGCGCCCTCACATGTAATCTCCCCCTAAAGCGTTGTCGTACCCTCCCCTGGACCCTAAACCGTCCTCCTCCCCTAACGCTAACCCTAGCCCGAACCCTAACCTTAACCCTTCCCCGAAGCCTGACCCTCACCCGTCCCCTAATCCTAACCCGTACGCTAACACTAACCTGCGCCCTCACACGTACACTCCCCCTAAAGCATTGTCGTACCCTCCCCTGGACCCTAAACCGTCCCCGTCCCCTAACCCTAACCCTAGCCCGAACCCTAACCCTAACACTTCCCCGAAGCCTGACCCTCACCCGTCCCCTAATCCTAACCCGTACGCTAACACTAACCCACGCCCTCACACATACGCTCCCCCTAAAGTGTTGTCGTACCCTCCGCTGGACCCTAAACCGTCCCCGTCACCTAACGCTAACCCTAGCCCGAACCCTAACCCTAACCCTTCCCCGAAGCCTGACCCTAACCCGTCCCCTAATCCTAAACGGTACGCTAACACTAACCCGCGGCCTCACACGTACGCTCCCCCTAAAGCGTTGTCGTACCCTCCCCTGGACCCTAAACCGTCCCCGTCCCCTAACCCTAACCCTAGCCCGAACCCTAACCCTAAACCTTCCCCGAAGCCTGACCCTCACCCGTCCCCTAATCCTAACCCGTACGCTAACACTAACCCGCGCCCTCACACGTACGTTCCATCTAAAGCGTTGTCGTACCCTGCCCTGGACCCTAAACCGTCCCCGTCCCCTAACCCTAACCCTAACCCGAACCCTAACCCTAACCCTTACCCTTCCCCGAAGCCTGACACTCACCAGTCCCTTAATCCTAACCCGTACGATAAAACTAACCCGCGCCCTCACACGTACGCTCCCCCTAAAGCGTTGTCGTACCCTCCCATGGACCCCAAACCGTCCCCGTCCCCTAACCCTAACCCTAGCCGAAACCCTAACCCTAACCCTTCCCCGAAACCTGACCCTCACCCGTCCCCTGATCCTAACCCGTACGCTAAAACTAACCCACGCCCTCACACATACGCTCCCCATAAAACGTTGTCGTACCCTCCCCTGGACCCTAAACCGTCCCCGTCCCCTAACCCTAAACCTAGCCCGAACCCTAACCCTAACCCTTCTCCGAAGTCTGCCCCTCACCCGTCCCCTAATCCTAACCGGTACGCTAACACTAACCCGCGCCCTCACACGTACGCTCCCCCTAAAGCGTTGCCGTACCCTCCCCTGGACCCTAAACCGTCCCCGTCCCCTAACCCTAACCCGAACCCTAACTCTAACCCTTCCCCAAAGCCTGACCCTCACCCGTCCCCTAATCCTAACCCGTAAGCTAACATTAACCCGCGCCCTCACACATACGCTCCCCCTAAATCATTGTCGTACCCTCCCCTGAACACTAAACCATCCCCGTCCCCTAACCCTAACCCTAGCCCGAACCCTAACCCTAACACTTCCCCGAAGCCTGACTCTCACCCGTCCCCTAATCCTAACCCGTACGCTAACACTAACCCAAGCCCTCACATGTACGCTCCCCCTAAAGCGTTGTCGTACCCTCCCCTGGAACCTAAACCGTCCCCGTCCCCTAACCCTAACCCTAGCCCGAACCCTAACCCTAACCCTTCCCCGAAGCCTGACCCTCACCCGTCCCCTAATCCTAACCCGTACGCTAACACTAACCCGCGCCCTCACACAAACGTTCCCCCTAAAGCGTTGCCATACCCTCCCCTCACCCTAAACCGTCCCCGTCGCCTAAACCTAACCCTAGCCCGAACCCTAACCTTAACCCTTCCCCGAAGCCTGACCCTCACCCGTGCCCTAATCATAACCCGTACGCTAACACTAACCCGCGCCCTCACACGTACGCTCACCCTAAAGCGTTGTCGTACCCTCCCCTGGACCCTAAACCGTCCCCGTCCCCTAACCCTAACCCTAGCCCGAACCCTAACCCTAACCCTTCCCCGAAGCCTGACCCTCACCCGTCCCCTTTCCTAACCCGTTCGCTAACACTAAACCGCGCCCTCACACATACGCTCCCCCTAAAGCGTTGTCGTACCCTCCCCTGGACCCTAAACCGTCCCCGTCCCCTAACCCTAACCCTAGCCCGAACCTTAACCCTAACCCTTCCCCGAAGCCTGACCCTCACCCGTCCCCTAATCCTAACCCGTACGCGAACACTAACCCGCGCCCTCACATGTACACTCCCCCTAAAGCGTTGTCGTACCCTCCCCTGGACCCTAAACCGTCCTCCTCCCCTAACGCTAACCCTAGCCCGAACCCTAACCTTAACCCTTCCCCGAAGCCTGACCCTCACCCGTCCCCTAATCCTAACCCGTATGCTAACACTAACCTGCGCCCTCACACGTACACTCCCCCTAAAGCATTGTCGTACCCTCCCCTGGACCCTAAACCGTCCCCGTCCCCTAACCCTAACCCTAGCCCGAACCCTAACCCTAACACTTCCCCGAAGCCTGACCCTCACCCGTCCCCTAATCTTAACCCGTACGCTAACACTAACCCACGCCCTCACACATACGCTCCCCCTAAAGTGTTGTCGTACCCTCCGCTGGACCCTAAACCGTCCCCGTCCCCTAACGCTAACCCTAGCCCGAACCCTAACCCTAACCCATCCCCGAAGCCTGACCCTAACCCGTCCCCTAATCCTAAAAGGTACGCTAACACTAACCCGCGGCCTCACACGTACGCTCCCCCTAAAGCGTTGTCGTACCCTCCCCTGGACCCTAAACCGTCCCCGTCCCCTAACCCTAACCCTAGCCCGAACCCTAACCCTAAACCTTCCCCGAAGCCTGACCCTCACCCGTACCCTAATCCTAACCCGTACGCTAACACTAACCCGCGGCCTCACACGTACGCTCCCCCTAAAGCGTTGTCGTACCCTCCCCTGGACCCTAAACCGTCCCCGTCCCCTAACCCTAACCCTAGCCGAAACCCTAACCCTAACCCTTCCCCGAAACCTGACCCTCTCCCGTCCCCTGATCCTAACCCGTACGCTAACACTAATCCACGCCCTCACACATACGCTCCCCATAAAACGTTGTCGTACCCTCACCTGGACCCTAAACCGTCCCCGTCCCCTAACCCTAACCCTAGCCCGAACCCTAACCCTAACCCTTCTCCGAAGTCTGCCCCTCACCCGTCCCCTAATCCTAACCCGTACGCTAACACTAACCCGACCCCTCACACGTACGCTCCACCTAAAGCGTTGTCGTACCCTCCCCTGGAACCTAAACCGTCCCCGTCCCCTAACCCTAACCCTAGCCCGAACCCTAACCCTAACCCTTACCCTTCCCCGAAGCCTGACACTCACCGGTGCCCTAATCCTAACCCGTACGCTAAAACTAACCCGCGCCCTCACACGTACGCTCCCCCTAAAGCGTTGTCGTACCCCCCCCGGACCCTAAACCGTCCTCGTTCCCTAACGCTAACCCTAGCCCGAACCCTAACCTTAACCCTTCCCCGAAGCCTGACCCTCAAACGTCCCCTAATCCTAACGCGTACGCTAACACTAACCTGCACCCTCACACGTACGCTCCTCCTAAAGCATTGTCGTACCCTCCCCTGGACCCTCAACCGTCCCCGTCCCCTAACCCTAACCCTAGCCCGAACCCTAACCCTAACACTTCCCCGAACCCTGAACCTCACCCGTCCCCTAATCGTAACCCGTACGCTAACACTAACCCGCGCCCTCACACATACGCTCCCCCTAAAACGTTGTCATACCCTCCCCTGGACCCTAAACCGTCCCCGTGCCATAACCCTAACCCTAGCCCAAACCCTAACCCTAACCCATCCCCGAAGCCTGACCCTCACCATTCCCCTTTCCTAACCCGTACGCTAACACTAAACCACGCTCTCACACATACGCTCCCCCTAAAGCGTTGTCATACCCTCCCCTGGACCCTAAACCGTCCCCGTCCCCTAACCCTAACCCTAGCCCGAACCCTAACCCTAACCCTACCCCGAAGCCTGACCCTCACCCGTCCCCTAATCCTAACCCGTACGCTAACACTAACCCGAGCCCTCACACGTACGCTCCACCTAAAGCGTTGTCGTACCCTCCCCTGGACCCTAAAACGTCCCCGTGCCCTAACCCTAACCCTAGCCCGAACCCTAACCCTAACCCTTACACTTCCCCGAAGACTGACCCTCACCGGTCCCCTAATCCTAACCCGTACGCTAACACTAACCCACGCCCTCACACATACGCTCCCCCTAAAGCGTTGTCGTACCCTCCCCTGGACCCTAATCCGTCCCCGTTCCCTAACCCTAACCCTAGCCCGAACCCTAACCCTAACCCTTCCCCGAAGCCTGACCCTCACCCGTCCCCTAATCCTAACCCGTACGCGAACACTAACCCGCGCCCTCACATGTACACTCCCCCTAAAGCGTTGTCGTACCCTCCCCTGGACCCTAAACCGTCCTCGTCCCCTAACCCTAACCCTAGCCCGAACCCTAACCTTAACCCTTCCCCGAAGCCTGACCCTCACCCGTCCCCTAATCCTAACCCGTACGCTAACACTAACCTGCGCCCTCACACGTACGCTCCCCCTAAAGCATTGTCGTACCCTCCCCTGGACCCTAAACCGTCCCCGTCCCCTAACCCTAACCCTAGCCCGAACCCTAACCCTAACCCTTCCCCGAAGCCTGACCCTCACCCGTCCCCTAATCCTAACCCGTACGCTAAAACTAACCCGCGCCCTCACACGTACGATCCCCCTAAAGCGTTGTCGTACCCTCCCGTGGACCCAAAACCGTCCCCGTCCCCTAACCCTAACCCTAGCCGAAACCCTAACTCTAACCCTTCCCCAAAGCTGACCGTCACCCGTCCCCTGATCCTAACCCGTACGCTAACACTAACCCACGCCCTCACACATACGCTCCCCCTAAAGCGTTGTCGTACCCTCCCCTGGACCCTAAACCGTCCCTGTCCCCTAACCCTAACCCTAGCACGAACCCTAACCCTAACCCTTCTCCAAAGTCTGACCCTCACCCGTCCCCTAATCCTAACCCGAACGCTAACACTAACCCGCGCCCTCACACGTACGCTCCCCCTAAAGCGTTGCCGTACCCTCCCCTTGACCCTACACCGTCCCCGTCCCCTAACCCTAACCCTAGCCCGAACGCTAACCCTAACCCTTCCCCAAAGCCTGACCCTCAACCGTCCCCTAATCCTAACCCGTACGCTAACACTAACCCGCGCCCTCACACATACGCTCCCCCTAATTCGTTGTCGTACCCTCCCCTGAACCCTAAACCGTCCCCGTCCCCTAACCCTAACCCTAGCCCGAACCCTAACCCTAACCCTTCCCCGAAGCCTGACCCTCACCCGTCCCCTAAACCTAACCCGTACGCTACCACTAACCCAAGCCCTCACATGTACGCTCCCCCTAAAGCGTTGTCGTACCCTCCCCTGGACCCTAAACCTTCCCCGTCCCCTAACCCTAACCCTAGCCCGAACCCTAACCCTAACACTTCCCCGAAGCCTGACACTCACCCGTCCCCTAATCCTAACCCGTACGCTAACACTAACCCGTGCCCTCACACGTACGCTCCCCCTAAAGCGTTGTCGTACCCTCCCCTGGACCCTAAACCGTCCCCGTCCCCTAACCCTAACCCTAGCCCGAACCCTAACCCTAAGCCTTCCCCGAAGCCTGACCCTCACCCGTCCCCTAATCCTAACCCGTACGCTAACACTAACCCGCGCCCTCACATGTACGCTCCCCCTAAAGCATTGTCGTACCCTCCCCTGGACCCTAAACCGTCCCAGTCCCTGAACCCTAACCCTAGCCCGAAACCCTAACCCTAACCCTTCCCCGAAGCCTGACCCTCACCCGTCCCATAATCCTAAACCGTACGCTAACACTAACCCGCGCCCTCACACGTACGCTCCCGATAAAGTGTTGTCGTACCCTCCCCTGGACCCTAATCCGTCCCCGTCCCCTAACCCTAACCCTAGCCCGAACCCTAACCCTAACCCTTCCCCGAAGCCTGACCCTCACCCGTCCCCTAATCCTAACCCGTACGCTAACACTAACCCGCGCCCTCACACGTGCGCTCCCCCTAAAGTGTTGTCGTACCCTCCCCTGGACCCTAAACCGTCCCAGTCCCCTAACCCTAACCGTAGCCCGAACCCTAACCCTAACACTTCCCCGAAGCCTGACCCTCACCCGTCCCATAATCCTAAACCGTACGCTAACACTAACCCGCTCCCTCACACGTACGCTCCCCATAAAGTGTTGTCGTACCCTCCCCTGGACCCTAAACTGTCCCCGTCCCCTAACCCTAACCCTAGCCCGAACCCTAACCCTAACCCTTCCCCGAAGCCTGACCCTCACCCGTCCCCTAATCCTAACCCGAACGCTAACACTAACCCGCGCCCTCACACGTACGCTCCCCCTAAAACGTTGCCGTACCCTCCCCTGGACCCTAAACCGTCCCCTTCCCCTAACCCTAACCCTAGCCCGAACCCTAACCCTAACCCTTCTCCGAAGTCTGCCCTCAACCGTCCCCTAATCCTAACCCGTACGCTAACACTAATCCGCGCCCTCACACGTACGCTCCCCCTAAAACGTTGCTGTACCCTCCCCTGGACCCTAAACCGTCCCCGTCCCCTAACCCTAGCCCTAGCACGAACCCTAACCCTAACCCTTCCCCGAAGCTTGACCCTCACCCGTCCCCTAATCCTAACCCATATTCTAACAGTAACCCGTGCCCTCACACGTACGCTCCCCCTAAAGCGTTGCCATACCCTCCCCTGGACCCAAAACCGTCCCCGTCCCCTAACCCTAACCCTAGCTGAAACCCTAACCCTATCCCTTCCCCGAAACCTGACCCTCACCCGTCCCCTGATCCTAACCCGTACGCTAACACTAACCCACGCCCTCACACATACGCTCCCCCTAAAGCGTTGTCGTACCCTCCCCTGGACCCTAAACCGTCCCCGTCCCCTAACCCTAACCCTAGCCCGAACCCTAACCCTAACCCTTCTCCGAAGTCTGACCCTCACCCGTCCCCTAATCCTAACCCGTACGCTAACACTAACCCGCGCCCTCACACGTACGCACCCCCTAAAGCATTGCCATACCCTCCCCTGGACCCTAAACCGTCCCCGTCCCCTAACCCTAACCCGAACCCTAACCCTAACCCTTCCCCAAAGCCTGACTCTCACCCGTCCCCTAATCCTATCCCGTACGCTAACACTAACCCAAGCCCTCCCATGTACGCTCCGCCTAAAGCGTTGTCGTACCCTCCCCTGGAACCTAAACCGTCCCCGTCCCCTAACCCTAACCCTAGCCCGAAACCTAACCCTAACCCTTCCCCGAAGCCTGACCCTCACGCGTCCCCTAATACTAAACGGTACGCTAACACTAACCCGCGGCCACACACGTACGCTCCCCTTAAAGCGTTGTCGTACCCTCCCCTGGACCCTAAACCGTCCCCGTCCCCTAACGCTAACCCTAGCCAGAACCCTAACCCTAACACTTCCCCGAAGCCTGACCCTCACCCGTCCCCTAATCCTAACCCGTACGCTAAAACTAACACGCGCCCTCACACGTACGATCCCCCTAAAGCGTTGTCGTACCCTCCCGTGGACCCAAAACCGTCCCCGTCCCCTAACCCTAACCCTAGCCGAAACCCTAACTCTAACCCTTCCCCAAACCTGACCGTCACCCGTCCCCTGATCCTAACCCGTACGCTAACACTAACCCACGCCCTCACACATACGCTCCCCCTAAAGCGTTGTCGTACCCTCCCCTGGACCCTAAACCGTCCCCGTCCCCTAACCCTAACCCTAGCCCGAACCCTAACCCTAACCCTTCTCCGAAGTCTGACCCTCACTTGTCCCCTAATCCTAACCCGAACGCTAACACTAACCCGCGCCCTCACACGTACGCTCCCCCTAAAGCGTTGCCGTACCCTCCCCTGGACCCTACACCGTCCCCGTCCCCTAACCCTAACCCTAGCCCGAACGCTAACCCTAACCCTTCCCCAAAGCCTGACCCTCAACCGTCCCCTAATCCTAACCCGTACGCTAACACTAACCCGCGCCCTCACACATACGCTCCCCCTAAATCGTTGTCGTACCCTCCCCTGAACCCTAAACCGTCCCCATCCCCTAACCCTAACCCTAGCCCGAACCCTAACCCTAACCCTTCCCCGAAGCCTGACCCTCACCCGTCCCCTAAACCTAACCCGTACGCTATCACTAACCCAAGCCCTCACATGTACGCTCCCCCTAAAGCGTTGTCGTACCCTCCCCTGGACCCTAAACCGTCCCCGTCCCCTAACCCTAACCCTAGCCCGAACCCTAACCCTAACCCTTCCCCGAAGCCTGACCCTAACGCGTCCCCTAATCCTAACAGGTACGCTAACACTAACCCGCGCCCTCACACGTACGCTCCCCCTAAAGCGTTGTCGTACCCTCCCCTGGATACTAAACCGTCCCTGTCCCCTAACCGTAACCCTAGCCCGAACCCTAACCCTAACCCTTCCCCGAAGCCTGACCCTCACCGTCCCCTAATCTAACCCGTACGCTAACACTAACCTGCGCCCTCACACGTCCGCTCCCCCTAAAGCGTTGCCGTACCCTCCCCTGGACCCTAAACCGTCCCCGTCCCCTAACCCTAACCCTAGCCCGAACCCTAACCCTAAAACTTCCCCGAAGCCTGACACTCACCCGTCCCCTAATCCTAACCCGTACGCTAACACTAACCCGTGCCCTCACACGTACGCTCCCCGTAAAGCGTTGTCGTACCCTCCCCTGGACCCTAAACCGTCCCCGTCCCCTAACCCTAACCCTAGCCCGAACCCTAACCCTAACCCTTCTCCGAAGTCTGACCCTCACCCGTCCCCTAATCCTAACCCGTACGCTAACACTAACCCGCGCCCTCACACGTACGCACCCCCTAAAGCATTGCCGTACCCTCCCCTGGACCCTAAACCGTCCCCGTCCCCTAACCCTAACCCGAACCCTAACCCTAACCCTTCCCCAAAGCCTGACTCTCACCCGTCCCCTAATCCTAACCCGTACGCTAACACTAACCCAAGCCCTCCCATGTACGCTCCCCCTAAAGCGTTGTCGTACCCTCCCCTGGAACCTAAACCGTCCCCGTCCCCTAACCCTAACCCTAGCCCGAAACCTAACCCTAACCCTTCCCCAAAGCCTGACCCTAACCCGTCCCCTAATCCTAACAGGTACGCTAACACTAACCCGCGCCCTCACACGTACGCTCCCCTTAAAGCGTTGTCGTACCCTCCCCTGGACCCTAAACCGTCCCCGTCCCCTAACCCTAACCCTAGCCCGAACCCTAACCCTAACCCTTCCCCGAAGCCTGACCCTAACCCGTCCCCTAATCCTAACAGGTACGCTAACACTAACCCGCGCCCTCACACGTACGCTCCCCCTAAAGCGTTGTCGTACCCTCCCCTGGACACTAAACCGTCCCTGTCCCCTAACCCTAACCCTAGCCCGAACCCTAACCCTCACCCTTCCCCGAAGCCTGACCCTCACCCGTCCCCTAATCCTAACCCGTACGCTAACACTAACCCGAGCCCTCTCACGTACACTCCACCTAAAGCGTTGTCGTACCCTCCCCTGGAACCTAAACCGTCCCCGTCCCCTAACCCTAACCCTAGCCCGAACCCTAACCCTAACCCTTACCCTTCCCCGAAGCCTGACCCTCACCGGTCCCCTAATCCTAACCCGTACGCTAAAACTAACCCGCGCCCTCACACGTACACTCCCCCTAAAGCGTTGTACCCAACCGGACCCTAAACCGTCCTCGTTCCCTAACGCTAACCCTAGCCCGAACCCTAACCTTAACACTTCCCCGAAGCCTGACCCTCAACCGTCCCCTAATCCTAACCCGTACGCTAACACTAACCTGCACCCTCACACGTACGCTCCTCCTAAAGCATTGTCGTACCCTCCCCTGGACCCTAAACCGTCCCCGTCCCCTAACACTAACCCTAGCCCGAACCCTAACCCTAACACTTCCTCGAAGCCTGAACCTCACCCGTCCCCTAATCCTAACCCGTACGCTAACACTAACCCGCGCCCTCACACATACGCTCCCCCTAAAGCGTTGTCATACCCTCCCCTGGACCCTAAACCGTCCCCGTGCCCTAACCCTAACCCTAGCCCAAACCCTAACCCTAACCCATCCCCGAAGCCTGACCCTCACCATTCCCCTTTCCTAACCCGTACGCTAACACTAAACCACGCTCTCAGACATACGCTCCCCCTAAAGCGTTGTCGTACCCTCCCCTGGACCCTAAACCGTCCCCGTCCCCTAACCCTAACCCTAGCCCGAACCCTAACCCTAACCCTTCCCCGAAGCCTGACCCTCACCCGTCCCCTAATCCTAACCCGTACGCTAACACTAACCCGAGCCCTCACACGTACGCTCCACCTAAAGCGTTGTCGTACCCTCCCCTGGACCCTAAACCGTCCCCGTCCCCTAACCCTAACCCTAGCCCGAACCCTAACCCTAACCCTTACCCTTCCCCGAAGCCTGACCCTCACCGGTCCCCTAATCCTAACCCGTACGCTAACACTAACCCACGCCCTCACACATACGCTCCCCCTAAAGCGTTGTCGTACCCTCCCCTGGACCCTAAACCGTCCCCGTTCCCTAACCCTAACCCTAGCCCGAACCCTAACCCTAACCCTTCCCCGAAGCCTGACCCTCACCCGTCCCCTAATCCTAACCCGTACGCGCACACTAACCCGCGCCCTCACATGTACACTCCCCCTAAAGCGTTGTCGTACCCTCCCCTGGACCCTAAACCGTCCTCGTCCCCTAACCCTAACCCTAGCCCGAACCCTAACCTTAACCCTTCCCCGAAGCCTGACCCTCACCCGTCCCCTAATCTTAACCCGTACGCTAACACTAACCTGCGCCCTCACACGTACGCTCCCCCTAAAGCATTGTCGTACCCTCCCCTGGACCCTAAACCGTCCCCGTCCCCTAACCCTAACCCTAGCCCGAACCCTAACCCTAACACTTCCCCGAAGCCTCACCCTCATCCGTCCCCTAATCCTACCCCATACGCTAACACTAACCCGTGCCCTCACACATACGCTCCCCCTAAAGTGTTGTCGTACCGTCCCCTGGGCCCTAAACCGTCCCCGTCCCCTAACGCTAACCGTAGCCCGAACCCTAACCCTAAACCTTCCCCGAAGCCTGACCCTCACGCGTCCCCTAATACTAAACGGTACGCTAACACTAACCCGCGGCCACACACGTACGCTCCCCCTAAAGCGTTGTCGTACCCTCCCCTGGACCCTAAACCGTCCCCGTCCCCTAACGCTAACCCTAGCCCGAACCCTAACCCTAACCCTTCCCCGAAGCCTGACCCTCACCCGTCCCCTAATCCTAAACCGTACGCTAAAACTAACCCACGCCCTCACACGTACGATCCCCCTAAAGCGTTGTCGTACCCTCCCGTGGACCCAAAACCGTCCCCGTCCCCTAACCCTAACCCTAGCCGAAACCCTAACCCTAACCCTTCCCCGAAACCTGACCGTCACCCGTCCCCTGATCCTAACCCGTACGCTAACACTAACCAACGCCCTCACACATACGCTCCCGCTAAAGCGTTGTCGTACCCTCCCCTGGACCCTAAACTGTCCCCGTCCCCTAACCCTAACCCTAGCCCGAACCCTAACCCTAACCCTTCTCCGAAGTCTGACCCTCAACCGTCCCCTAATCCTAACCCGAACGCTAACACTAACCCGCGCCCTCACACGTACGCTCCCCCTAAAGCGTTGCCGTACCCTCCCCTGGACCCTAAACCGTCCCCGTCCCCTAACCCTAACCCGAACCCTAACCCTAACCCTTCCCCAAAGCCTGACTCTCACCCGTCCCCTAATCCTAACCCGTACGCTAACACTAACCCAAGCCCTCCCATGTACGCTCCGCCTAAAGCGTTGTCGTACCCTCCCCTGGACCCTAAACCGTCCCCGTCCCCTAACCCTAACCCTAGCCCGAAACCTAACCCTAACCCTTCCCCGAAGCCTGACCCTAACCCGTCCCCTAATCCTAACAGGTACGCTAACACTAACCCGCGCCCTCACACGTACGCTCCCCCTAACGCGTTGTCGTACCCTCCCCTGGACCCTAAACCGTCCCCGTCCCCTAACCCTAACCCTAGCCCGAACCCTAACCCTAACCCTTCCCCGAAGCCTGACCCTAACGCGTCCCCTAATCCTAACAGGTACGCTAACACTAACCCGCGCCCTCACACGTACGCTCCCCCTAAACCGTTGTCGTACCCTCCCCTGGACACTAAACCGTCCCTGTCCCCTAACCCCAACCCTAGCCCGAACCCTAACCCTCACCCTTCCCCGAAGCCTCACCCTCACCCGTCCCCTAATCCTAACCCGTACGCTAACACTAACCCGAGCCCTCACACGTACGCTCCACCTAAAGCGTTGTCGTACCCTCCCCTGGAACCTAAACCGTCCCCGTCCCCTAACCCTAACCCTAGCCCGAACCCTAACCCTAACCCTTACCCTTCCCCGAAGCCTGACCCTCACCGGTCCCCTAATCCTAACCCGTATGCTAAAGCTAACCTGCGCCCTCACACGTACACTCCCCCTAAAGCGTTGTCATACCCCCCCGGACCCTAAACCGTCCTCGTTCCCTAACGCTAACCCTAGCCCGAACCCTAACCTTAACCCTTCCCCGAAGCCTGACCCTCAACCTTCCCCTAATCCTAACCCGTACGCTAACACTAACCTGCACCCTCACACGTACGCTCCTCCTAAAGCATTGTCGTACCCTCCCCTGGACCCTAAACCGTCCCCGTCCCCTAACCCTAACCCTAGCCCGAACCCTAACCCTAACACTTCCCCGAAGCCTGAACCTCACCCGTCCCCTAATCCTAACCCGTACGCTAACACTAACCCGCGCCCTCACACATACGCTCCCCCTAAAGCGTTGTCATACCCTCCCCTGGACCTTAAACCGTCCCCTTGCCCTAACCCTAACCCTAGCCCAAACCCTAACCCTAACCCATCCCCGAAGCCTGACCCTCACCATTCCCCTTTCCTAACCCGTACGCTAACACTAAACCACGCTCTCAGACATACGCTCCCCCTAAAGCGTTGTCGTACCCTCCCCTGGACCCTAAACCGTCCCCGTCCCCTAACCCTAACCCTAGCCAGAACCCTAACCCTAACCCTTCCCCGAAGCCTGACTCTCACCCGTCCCCTAATCCTAACCCGTACGCTAACACTAACCCGAGCCCTCACACGTACGCTCCACCTAAAGCGTTGTCGTACCCTCCACTGGACCCTAAACCGTCCCCGTCCCAACCCTAACCCTAGCCCGAACCCTAACCCTAACCCTTACCCTTCCCCGAAGCCTGACCCTCACCGGTCCCCTAATCCTAACCCGTACGCTAACACTAACCCACGCCCTCACACATACGCTCCCCCTAAAGCGTTGTCGTACCCTCCCCTGGACCCTAAACCGTCCCCGTTCCCTAACCCTAACCCTAGCCCGAACCCTAACCCTAACCCTTCCCCGAAGCCTGACCCTCACGCGTCCCCTAATACTAAACGGTACGCTAACACTAACCCGCGGCCACACACGTACGCTCCCCCTAAAGCGTTTTCGTACCCTCCCCTGCACCCTAAACCGTCCCCGTCCCCTAACGCTAACCCTAGCCCGAACCCTAACCCTAACCCTTCCCCGAAGCTTGACCCTCACCCGTCCCCTAATCCTAAACCGTACGCTAAAACTAACCCGCGCCCTCACACGTACGATCCCCCTAAAGCGTTGTCGTACCCTCCCGTGGACCCAAAACCGTCCCCGTCCCCTAACCCTAACCCTAGCCGAAACCCTAACCCTAACCCTTCCCCGAAACCTGACCGTCACCCGTCCCCTGATCCTAACCCGTACGCTAACACTAACCAACGCCCTCACACATACGCTCCCCCTAAAGCGTTGTCGTACCCTCCCCTGGACCCTAAACCGTCCCCGTCCCCTAACCCTAACCCTAGCCCGAACCCTAACCCTAACCCTTCTCCGAAGTCTGACCCTCACCCGTCCCCTAATCCTAACCCGAACGCTAACACTAACCCGCGCCCTCACACGTACGCTCCCCCTAAATCGTTGTCGTACCCTCCCCTGAACCCTAAACCGTCCCCGTCCCCTAATCCTAACCCTAGCCCGAACCCTAACCCTAACCCTTCTCCGAAGCCTGACCCTCACCCGTCCCCTAAACCTAACCCGTACGCTAACACTAACCCAAGCCCTCACATGTACGCTCCCCCTAAAGCGTTGTCGTACCCTCCCCTGGACCCTAAACCGTCCCCGTCCCCTAACCCTAACCCTAGCCCGAACCCTAACCCTAACCCTTCCCCGAAGCCTGACCCTAACGCGTCCACTAATCCTAACAGGTACGCTAACACTAACCCGCGCCCTCACACGTCCGCTCCCCCTAAAGCGTTGCCGTACCCTCCCCTGGACCCTAAACCGTCCCCGTCCCCTAACCCTAACCCTAGCCCGAACCCTAACCCTAACCCTTCCCCGAAGCCTGACCCTCACCCGTCCCCTAATCCTAACCCGTACGCTAACACTAACCCGAGCCCTCACACGTACGCTCCACCTAAAGCGTTGTCGTACCCTCCCCTGGTCCCTAAACCGTCCCCGTCCCCTAACCCTAACCCTAGCCCGAACCCTAACCCTAACCCTTACCCTTCCCCGAAGCCTGACCCTCACCGGTCCCCTAATCCTAACCCGTACGCTAACACTAACCCACGCCCTCACACATACGCTCCCCCTAAAGCGTTGTCGTACCCTCCCCTGGACCCTAAACCGTCCCCGTTCCCTAACCGTAACCCTAGCCCGAACCCTAACCCTAACCCTTCCCCGAAGCCTGACCCTAACGCGTCCCCTAATCCTAACAGGTACGCTAACACTAACCCGCGCCCTCACATGTACACTCCCCCTAAAGCGTTGTCGTACCCTCCCCTGGACCCTAAACCGTCCTCGTCCCCTAACCCTAACCCTAGCCCAAACCCTAACCTTAACCCTTCCCCGAAGCCTGACCCTCACCCGTCCCCTAATCCTAACCCGTACGTTAACACTAACCTGCGCCCTCACACGTACGCTCCCCCTAAAGCATTGTCGTACCCTCCCCTGGACCCTAAACCGTCCCCGTCCCCTAACCCTAACCCTAGCCCGAACCCTAACCCTAACACTTCCCCGAAGCCTGACCCTCACCCGTCCCCTAATCCTAACCCGTACGCTAACACTAACCCGTGCCCTCACACATACGCTCCCCCTAAAGTGTTGTCGTACCGTCCCCTGGGCCCTAAACCGTCCCCGTCCCCTAACGCTAACCGTAGCCCGAACCCTAACCATAAACCTTCCCCGAAGCCTGACCCTCACGCGCCCCATAATACTAAACGGTACGCTAACACTAACCCGCGGCCACACATGTACGCTCCCCCTAAAGCGTTGTCGTACCCTCCCCTGGACCCTAAACCGTCCCCGTCCCCTAACGCTAACCCTAGCCCGAACCCTAACCCTAACCCTTCTCCGAAGTCTGACCCTCACCCGTCCCCTAATCCTAACACGAACGCTAACACTAACCCGCGCCCTCACACGTACGCTCCCCCTAAATCGTTGTCGTACCCTCCCCTGAACCCTAAACCATCCCCGTCCCCTAACCCTAACCCTAGCCCGAACCCTAACCCTAACCCTTCCCCGAAGCCTGACCCTCACCCGTCCCCTAAACCTAACCCGTACGCTAACACTAACCCAAGCCCTCACATGTACGCTCCCCCTAAAGCGTTGTCGTACACTCCCCTGGACCCTAAACCGTCCCCGTCCCCTAACCCTAACCCTAGCCCGAACCCTAACCCTAACCCTTCCCCGAAGCCTGACCCTAACGCGTCCCCTAATCCTAACAGGTACGCTAACACTAACCCGCGCCCTCACACGTACGCTCCTCCTAAAGCGTTGTCGTACCCTCCCCTGGATACTAAACCGTCCCTGTCCCCTAACCCTAACCCTAGCCCGAACCCTAACCCTAACCCTTCCCCGAAGCCTGACCCTCACCCGTCCCCTAATCCTAACCCGTACGCTAACACTAACCCACGGCCTCTCAGGTACGCTCACCCTAAAGCGTTGTCGTACCCTCCTCTGGACCCTAAACCGTCCCCGTCCCCTAACCCTAACCCTAGCCCGAACCCTAACCCTAACCCTTCCCCGAAGCCTGACCCTCACCCGTCCCCTTATCCTAACACGTACGCTAACACTAACCCGCGGCCTCACACGTACGCTCCCCCTAAAGCGTTGTCGTACCCTCCCCCGGACCCTAATCCGTCCCCGTCTCCTAACCCTAACTCTAGCCCGAACCCTAACCCTAACCCTTCCCCGAAACCTGACCCTCACCGTCCCCTAATCTAACCCGTACGCTAACACTAACCTGCGCCCTCACACGTCCGCTCCCCCTAAAGCGTTGCCGTACCCTCCCCTGGACCCTAAACCGTCCCCGTCCCCTAACCCTAACCCTAGCCCGAACCCTAGACCTAAGCCTTCCCCGAAGCCTGACCCTCACCCGTCCCCTAATCCTAACCCGTACGCTAACACTAACCCGCGCCCTCACATGTACGCTCCCCCTAAAGCATTGTCGTACCCTCCCCTGGACCCTAAACCGTCCCAGTCCCCGAACCCTAACCCTAGCCCGAAACCCTAACCCTAACCCTTCCCCGAAGCCTGACCCTCACCCGTCCCCTAATCCTAAACCGTACGCTAACACTAACCCGCGCCCTCACACGTACGCTCCCGATAAAGTGTTGTCGTACCCTCCCCTGGACCCTAATCCGTCCCCGTCCCCTAACCCTAACCCTAGCCCGAACCCTAACCCTAAGCCTTCCCCGAAGCCTGACCCTCACCCGTCCCCTAATCCTAACCCGTACACTAACACTAACCCGCGCCCTCACACGTACGCTCCCCCTAAAGTGTTTTCGTACCCTCCCCTGGACCCTAAACCGTCCCAGTCCCCTAACCCTAACCCTAGCCCGAACCCTAACCCTAACCCTTCCCCGAAGCCTGACCCTCACCCGTCCCATAATCCTAAACCGTACGCTAACACTAACCCGCTCCCTCACACGTACGCTCCCCATAAAGTGTTGTCGTACCCTCTCCTGGACCCTAAACTGTCCCCGTCCCCTAACCCTAACCCTAGCCCGAACCCTAACCCTAACCCTTACCCGAAGCCTGACCCTCACCCGTCCCCTAATCCTAACCCGAACGCTAACACTAACCCGCGCCCTCACACGTACGCTCCCCCTAAAACGTTGCCGTACCCTCCCCGGGACCCTAAACCGTCCCCTTCCCCTAACCCTAACCCTAGCCCGAACCCTAACCCTAACCCTTCTCCGAAGTCTGACCCTCAACTGTCCCCTAATCCTAACCCGTACGCTAACACTAATCTGCGCCCTCACACGTACGCTCCCCCTAAAACTTTGCCGTACCCTCCCCTGGACCCTAAACCGTCCCCGTCCCCTAACCCTAGCCCTAGCACGAACCCTAACCCTAACCCTTCCCCGAAGCTTGACCCTCACCCGTCCCCTAATCCTAACCCATATTCTAACAGTAACCCGTGCCCTCACACGTACGCTCCCCCTAAAGCGTTGCCTTACCCTCCCCTGGACCCAAAACCGTCCCCGTCCCCTAACCCTAACCCTAGCTGAAACCCTAAACCTAACCCTTCCCCGAAACCTGACCCTCACCCGTCCCCTGATCCTAACCCGTACGCTAACACTAACCCACGCCCTCACACATACGCTCCCCCTAAAGCGTTGTCGTACCCTCCCCTGGACCCTAAACCGTCCCCGTCCCCTAACCCTAACCCTAGCCCGAACCCTAATCCTAACCCTTCTCCGAAGTCTGACCCTCACCCGTCCCCTAATCCTAACCCGTACGCTAACACTAACCCGCGCCCTCACACGTACGCACCCCCTAAAGCGTTGCCGTACCCTCCCCTGGACCCTAAACCGTCCCCGTCCCCTAACCCTAACCCGAACCCTAACCCTAACCCTTCCCCAAAGCCTGACTCTCACCCGTCCCCTAATCCTAACCCGTACGCTAACACTAACCCAAGCCCTCACATGTACGCTCCCCCTAAAGCGTTGTCCTACCCTCCCCTGGAACCTAAACCGTCCCCGTCCCCTAACCCTAACCCTAGCCCGAAACCTAACCCTAACCCTTCCCCGAAGCCTGACCCTCACGCGTCCCCTAATACTAAACGGTACGCTAACACTAACCCGCGCCCTCACACGTACGCACCCCCTAAAGCATTGCCGTACCCTCCCCTGGACCCTAAACCGTCCCCGTCCCCTAACCCTAACCCGAACCCTAACCCTAACCCTTCCCCAAAGCCTGACTCTCACCCGTCCCCTAATCCTAACCCGTACGCTAACACTAACCCAAGCCCTCCCATGTACGCTCCCCCTAAAGCGTTGTCGTACCCTCCCCTGGAACCTAAACCGTCCCCGTCCCCTAACCCTAACCCTAGCCCGAAACCTAACCCTAACCCTTCCCCAAAGCCTGACCCTAACCCGTCCCCTAATCCTAACAGGTACGCTAACACTAACCCGCGCCCTCACACGTACGCTCCCCTTAAAGCGTTGTCGTACCCTCCCCTGGACCCTAAACCGTCCCCGTCCCCTAACCCTAACCCTAGCCCGAACCCTAACCCTAACCCTTCCCCGAAGCCTGACCCTAACCCGTCCCCTAATCCTAACAGGTACGCTAACACTAACCCGCGCCCTCACACGTACGCTCCCCCTAAAGCGTTGTCGTACCCTCCCCTGGACACTAAACCGTCCCTGTCCCCTAACCCTAACCCTAGCCCGAACCCTAACCCTCACCCTTCCCCGAAGCCTGACCCTCACCCGTCCCCTAATCCTAACCCGTACGCTAACACTAACCCGAGCCCTCTCACGTACACTCCACCTAAAGCGTTGTCGTACCCTCCCCTGGAACCTAAACCGTCCCCGTCCCCTAACCCTAACCCTAGCCCGAACCCTAACCCTAACCCTTACCCTTCCCCGAAGCCTGACCCTCACCGGTCCCCTAATCCTAACCCGTACACTAAAACTAACCCGCGCCCTCACACGTACACTCCCCCTAAAGCGTTGTACCCAACCGGACCCTAAACCGTCCTCGTTCCCTAACGCTAACCCTAGCCCGAACCCTAACCTTAACACTTCCCCGAAGCCTGACCCTCAACCGTCCCCTAATCCTAACCCGTACGCTAACACTAACCTGCACCCTCACACGTACGCTCCTCCTAAAGCATTGTCGTACCCTCCCCTGGACCCTAAACCGTCCCCGTCCCCTAACACTAACCCTAGCCCGAACCCTAACCCTAACACTTCCTCGAAGCCTGAACCTCACCCGTCCCCTAATCCTAACCCGTACGCTAACACTAACCCGCGCCCTCACACATACGCTCCCCCTAAAGCGTTGTCATACCCTCCCCTGGACCCTAAACCGTCCCCGTGCCCTAACCCTAACCCTAGCCCAAACCCTAACCCTAACCCATCCCCGAAGCCTGACCCTCACCATTCCCCTTTCCTAACCCGTACGCTAACACTAAACCACGCTCTCAGACATACGCTCCCCCTAAAGCGTTGTCGTACCCTCCCCTGGACCCTAAACCGTCCCCGTCCCCTAACCCTAACCCTAGCCCGAACCCTAACCCTAACCCTTCCCCGAAGCCTGACCCTCACCCGTCCCCTAATCCTAACCCGTACGCTAACACTAACCCGAGCCCTCACACGTACGCTCCACCTAAAGCGTTGTCGTACCCTCCCCTGGACCCTAAACCGTCCCCGTCCCCTAACCCTAACCCTAGCCCGAACCCTAACCCTAACCCTTACCCTTCCCCGAAGCCTGACCCTCACCGGTCCCCTAATCCTAACCCGTACGCTAACACTAACCCACGCCCTCACACATACGCTCCCCCTAAAGCGTTGTCGTACCCTCCCCTGGACCCTAAACCGTCCCCGTTCCCTAACCCTAACCCTAGCCCGAACCCTAACCCTAACCCTTCCCCGAAGCCTGACCCTCACCCGTCCCCTAATCCTAACCCGTACGCGCACACTAACCCGCGCCCTCACATGTACACTCCCCCTAAAGCGTTGTCGTAACCTCCCCTGGACCCTAAACCGTCCTCGTCCCCTAACCCTAACCCTAGCCCGAACCCTAACCTTAACCCTTCCCCGAAGCCTGACCCTCACCCGTCCCCTAATCTTAACCCGTACGCTAACACTAACCTGCGCCCTCACACGTACGCTCCCCCTAAAGCATTGTCGTACCCTCCCCTGGACCCTAAACCGTCCCCGTCGCCTAACCCTAACCCTAGCCCGAACCCTAACCCTAACACTTCCCCGAAGCCTCACCCTCATCCGTCCCCTAATCCTACCCCATACGCTAACACTAACCCGTGCCCTCACACATACGCTCCCCCTAAAGTGTTGTCGTACCGTCCCCTGGGCCCTAAACCGTCCCCGTCCCCTAACGCTAACCCTAGCCCGAACCCTAACCCTAACCCTTCCCCGAAGCCTGACCCTCACCCGTCCCCTAATCCTAAACCGTACGCTAAAACTAACCCACGCCCTCACACGTACGATCCCCCTAAAGCGTTGTCGTACCCTCCCGTGGACCCAAAACCGTCCCCGTCCCCTAACCCTAACCCTAGCCGAAACCCTAACCCTAACCCTTCCCCGAAACCTGACCGTCACCCGTCCCCTGATCCTAACCCGTACGCTAACACTAACCAACGCCCTCACACATACGCTCCCCCTAAAGCGTTGTCGTACCCTCCCCTGGACCCTAAACTGTCCCCGTCCCCTAACCCTAACCCTAGCCCGAACCCTAACCCTAACCCTTCTCCGAAGTCTGACCCTCACCCGTCCCCTAATCCTAACCCGAACGCTAACACTAACCCGCGCCCTCACACGTACGCTCCCCCTAAAGCGTTGCCGTACCCTCCCCTGGACCCTAAACCGTCCCCGTCCCCTAACCCTAACCCGAACCCTAACCCTAACCCTTCCCCAAAGCCTGACTCTCACCCGTCCCCTAATCCTAACCCGTACGCTAACACTAACCCAAGCCCTCCCATGTACGCTCCGCCTAAAGCGTTGTCGTACCCTCCCCTGGACCCTAAACCGTCCCCGTCCCCTAACCCTAACCCTAGCCCGAAACCTAACCCTAACCCTTCCCCGAAGCCTGACCCTAACCCGTCCCCTAATCCTAACAGGTACGCTAACACTAACCCGCGCCCTCACACGTACGCTCCCCCTAACGCGTTGTCGTACCCTCCCCTGGACCCTAAACCGTCCCCGTCCCCTAACCCTAACCCTAGCCCGAACCCTAACCCTAACCCTTCCCCGAAGCCTGACCCTAACGCGTCCCCTAATCCTAACAGGTACGCTAACACTAACCCGCGCCCTCACACGTACGCTCCCCCTAAACCGTTGTCGTACCCTCCCCTGGACACTAAACCGTCCCTGTCCCCTAACCCCAACCCTAGCCCGAACCCTAACCCTCACCCTTCCCCGAAGCCTCACCCTCACCCGTCCCCTAATCCTAACCCGTACGCTAACACTAACCCGAGCCCTCACACGTACGCTCCACCTAAAGCGTTGTCGTACCCTCCCCTGGATCCTAAACCGTCCCCGTCCCCTAACCCTAACCCTAGCCCGAACCCTAACCCTAACCCTTACCCTTCCCCGAAGCCTGACCCTCACCGGTCCCCTAATCCTAACCCGTATGCTAAAACTAACCCGCGCCCTCACACGTACACTCCCCCTAAAGCGTTGTCATACCCCCCCGGACCCTAAACCGTCCTCGTTCCCTAACGCTAACCCTAGCCCGAACCCTAACCTTAACCTTTCCCCGAAGCCTGACCCTCAACCTTCCCCTAATCCTAACCCGTACGCTAACACTAACCTGCACCCTCACACGTACGCTCCTCCTAAAGCATTGTCGTACCCTCCCCTGGACCCTAAACCGTCCCCGTCCCCTAACCCTAACCCTAGCCCGAACCCTAACCCTAACACTTCCCCGAAGCCTGAACCTCACCCGTCCCCTAATCCTAACCCGTACGCTAACACTAACCCGCGCCCTCACACATACGCTCCCCCTAAAGCGTTGTCATACCCTCCCCTGGACCCTAAACCGTCCCCGTGCCCTAACCCTAACCCTAGCCCAAACCCTAACCCTAACCCATCCCCGAAGCCTGACCCTCACCATTCCCCTTTCCTAACCCGTACGCTAACACTAAACCACGCTCTCAGACATACGCTCCCCCTAAAGCGTTGTCGTACCCTCCCCTGGACCCTAAACCGTCCCCGTCCCCTAACCCTAACCCTAGCCAGAACCCTAACCCTAACCCTTCCCCGAAGCCTGACTCTCACCCGTCCCCTAATCCTAACCCGTACGCTAACACTAACCCGAGCCCTCACACGTACGCTCCACCTAAAGCGTTGTCGTACCCTCCACTGGACCCTAAACCGTCCCCGTCCCAACCCTAACCCTAGCCCGAACCCTAACCCTAACCCTTACCCTTCCCCGAAGCCTGACCCTCACCGGTCCCCTAATCCTAACCCATACGCTAACACTAACCCACGCCCTCACACATACGCTCCCCCTAAAGCGTTGTCGTACCCTCCCCTGGACCCTAAACCGTCCCCGTTCCCTAACCCTAACCCTAGCCCGAACCCTAACCCTAACCCTTCCCCGAAGCCTGACCCTCACGCGTCCCCTAATACTAAACGGTACGCTAACACTAACCCGCGGCCACACACGTACGCTCCCCCTAAAGCGTTTTCGTACCCTCCCCTGCACCCTAAACCGTCCCCGTCCCCTAACGCTAACCCTAGCCCGAACCCTAACCCTAACCCTTCCCCGAAGCCTGACCCTCACCCGTCCCCCAATCCTAAACCGTACGCTAAAACTAACCCGCGCCCTCACACGTACGATCCCCCTAAAGCGTTGTCGTACCCTCCCGTGGACCCAAAACCGTCCCCGTCCCCTAACCCTAACCCTAGCCGAAACCCTAACCCTAACCCTTCCCCGAAACCTGACCGTCACCCGTCCCCTGATCCTAACCCGTACGCTAACACTAACCAACGCCCTCACACATACGCTCCCCCTAAAGCGTTGTCGTACCCTCCCCTGGACCCTAAACCGTCCCCGTCCCCTAACCCTAACCCTAGCCCGAACCCTAACCCTAACCCTTCTCCGAAGTCTGACCCTCACCCGTCCCCTAATCCTAACCCGAACGCTAACACTAACCCGCGCCCTCACACGTACGCTCCCCCTAAATCGTTGTCGTACCCTCCCCTGAACCCTAAACCGTCCCCGTCCCCTAACCCTAACCCTAGCCCGAACCCTAACCCTAACCCTTCTCCGAAGCCTGACCCTCACCCGTCCCCTAAACCTAACCCGTACGCTAACACTAACCCAAGCCCTCACATGTACGCTCCCCCTAAAGCGTTGTCGTACCCTCCCCTGGACCCTAAACCGTCCCCGTCCCCTAACCCTAACCCTAGCCCGAACCCTAACCCTAACCCTTCCCCGAAGCCTGACCCTAACGCGTCCACTAATCCTAACAGGTACGCTAACACTAACCCGCGCCCTCACACGTCCGCTCCCCCTAAAGCGTTGCCGTACCCTCCCCTGGACCCTAAACCGTCCCCGTCCCCTAACCCTAACCCTAGCCCGAACCCTAACCCTAACCCTTCCCCGAAGCCTGACCCTCACCCGTCCCCTAATCCTAACCCGTACGCTAACACTAACCCGAGCCCTCACACGTACGCTCCACCTAAAGCGTTGTCGTACCCTCCCCTGGTCCCTAAACCGTCCCCGTCCCCTAACCCTAACCCTAGCCCGAACCCTAACCCTAACCCTTACCCTTCCCCGAAGCCTGACCCTCACCGGTCCCCTAATCCTAACCCGTACGCTAACACTAACCCACGCCCTCACACATACGCTCCCCCTAAAGCGTTGTCGTACCCTCCCCTGGACCCTAAACCGTCCCCGTTCCCTAACCGTAACCCTAGCCCGAACCCTAACCCTAACCCTTCCCCGAAGCCTGACCCTAACGCGTCCCCTAATCCTAACAGGTACGCTAACACTAACCCGCGCCCTCACATGTACACTCCCCCTAAAGCGTTGTCGTACCCTCCCCTGGACCCTAAACCGTCCTCGTCCCCTAACCCTAACCCTAGCCCAAACCCTAACCTTAACCCTTCCCCGAAGCCTGACCCTCACCCGTCCCCTAATCCTAACCCGTACGTTAACACTAACCTGCGCCCTCACACGTACGCTCCCCCTAAAGCATTGTCGTACCCTCCCCTGGACCCTAAACCGTCCCCGTCCCCTAACCCTAACCCTAGCCCGAACCCTAACCCTAACACTTCCCCGAAGCCTGACCCTCACCCGTCCCCTAATCCTAACCCGTACGCTAACACTAACCCGTGCCCTCACACATACGCTCCCCCTAAAGTGTTGTCGTACCGTCCCCTGGGCCCTAAACCGTCCCCGTCCCCTAACGCTAACCGTAGCCCGAACCCTAACCATAAACCTTCCCCGAAGCCTGACCCTCACGCGCCCCATAATACTAAACGGTACGCTAACACTAACCCGCGGCCACACATGTACGCTCCCCCTAAAGCGTTGTCGTACCCTCCCCTGGACCCTAAACCGTCCCCGTCCCCTAACGCTAACCCTAGCCCGAACCCTAACCCTAACCCTTCTCCGAAGTCTGACCCTCACCCGTCCCCTAATCCTAACACGAACGCTAACACTAACCCGCGCCCTCACACGTACGCTCCCCCTAAATCGTTGTCGTACCCTCCCCTGAACCCTAAACCATCCCCGTCCCCTAACCCTAACCCTAGCCCGAACCCTAACCCTAACCCTTCCCCGAAGCCTGACCCTCACCCGTCCCCTAAACCTAACCCGTACGCTAACACTAACCCAAGCCCTCACATGTACGCTCCCCCTAAAGCGTTGTCGTACACTCCCCTGGACCCTAAACCGTCCCCGTCCCCTAACCCTAACCCTAGCCCGAACCCTAACCCTAACCCTTCCCCGAAGCCTGACCCTAACGCGTCCCCTAATCCTAACAGGTACGCTAACACTAACCCGCGCCCTCACACGTACGCTCCTCCTAAAGCGTTGTCGTACCCTCCCCTGGATACTAAACCGTCCCTGTCCCCTAACCCTAACCCTAGCCCGAACCCTAACCCTAACCCTTCCCCGAAGCCTGACCCTCACCCGTCCCCTAATCCTAACCCGTACGCTAACACTAACCCACGGCCTCTCAGGTACGCTCACCCTAAAGCGTTGTCGTACCCTCCTCTGGACCCTAAACCGTCCCCGTCCCCTAACCCTAACCCTAGCCCGAACCCTAACCCTAACCCTTCCCCGAAGCCTGACCCTCACCCGTCCCCTTATCCTAACACGTACGCTAACACTAACCCGCGGCCTCACACGTACGCTCCCCCTAAAGCGTTGTCGTACCCTCCCCCGGACCCTAATCCGTCCCCGTCTCCTAACCCTAACTCTAGCCCGAACCCTAACCCTAACCCTTCCCCGAAACCTGACCCTCACCGTCCCCTAATCTAACCCGTACGCTAACACTAACCTGCGCCCTCACACGTCCGCTCCCCCTAAAGCGTTGCCGTACCCTCCCCTGGACCCTAAACCGTCCCCGTCCCCTAACCCTAACCCTAGCCCGAACCCTAGACCTAAGCCTTCCCCGAAGCCTGACCCTCACCCGTCCCCTAATCCTAACCCGTACGCTAACACTAACCCGCGCCCTCACATGTACGCTCCCCCTAAAGCATTGTCGTACCCTCCCCTGGACCCTAAACCGTCCCAGTCCCCGAACCCTAACCCTAGCCCGAAACCCTAACCCTAACCCTTCCCCGAAGCCTGACCCTCACCCGTCCCCTAATCCTAAACCGTACGCTAACACTAACCCGCGCCCTCACACGTACGCTCCCGATAAAGTGTTGTCGTACCCTCCCCTGGACCCTAATCCGTCCCCGTCCCCTAACCCTAACCCTAGCCCGAACCCTAACCCTAAGCCTTCCCCGAAGCCTGACCCTCACCCGTCCCCTAATCCTAACCCGTACACTAACACTAACCCGCGCCCTCACACGTACGCTCCCCCTAAAGTGTTTTCGTACCCTCCCCTGGACCCTAAACCGTCCCAGTCCCCTAACCCTAACCCTAGCCCGAACCCTAACCCTAACCCTTCCCCGAAGCCTGACCCTCACCCGTCCCATAATCCTAAACCGTACGCTAACACTAACCCGCTCCCTCACACGTACGCTCCCCATAAAGTGTTGTCGTACCCTCTCCTGGACCCTAAACTGTCCCCGTCCCCTAACCCTAACCCTAGCCCGAACCCTAACCCTAACCCTTACCCGAAGCCTGACCCTCACCCGTCCCCTAATCCTAACCCGAACGCTAACACTAACCCGCGCCCTCACACGTACGCTCCCCCTAAAACGTTGCCGTACCCTCCCCGGGACCCTAAACCGTCCCCTTCCCCTAACCCTAACCCTAGCCCGAACCCTAACCCTAACCCTTCTCCGAAGTCTGACCCTCAACTGTCCCCTAATCCTAACCCGTACGCTAACACTAATCTGCGCCCTCACACGTACGCTCCCCCTAAAACTTTGCCGTACCCTCCCCTGGACCCTAAACCGTCCCCGTCCCCTAACCCTAGCCCTAGCACGAACCCTAACCCTAACCCTTCCCCGAAGCTTGACCCTCACCCGTCCCCTAATCCTAACCCATATTCTAACAGTAACCCGTGCCCTCACACGTACGCTCCCCCTAAAGCGTTGCCTTACCCTCCCCTGGACCCAAAACCGTCCCCGTCCCCTAACCCTAACCCTAGCTGAAACCCTAAACCTAACCCTTCCCCGAAACCTGACCCTCACCCGTCCCCTGATCCTAACCCGTACGCTAACACTAACCCACGCCCTCACACATACGCTCCCCCTAAAGCGTTGTCGTACCCTCCCCTGGACCCTAAACCGTCCCCGTCCCCTAACCCTAACCCTAGCCCGAACCCTAACCCTAACCCTTCTCCGAAGTCTGACCCTCACCCGTCCCCTAATCCTAACCCGTACGCTAACACTAACCCGCGCCCTCACACGTACGCACCCCCTAAAGCGTTGCCGTACCCTCCCCTGGACCCTAAACCGTCCCCGTCCCCTAACCCTAACCCGAACCCTAACCCTAACCCTTCCCCAAAGCCTGACTCTCACCCGTCCCCTAATCCTAACCCGTACGCTAACACTAACCCAAGCCCTCACATGTACGCTCCCCCTAAAGCGTTGTCCTACCCTCCCCTGGAACCTAAACCGTCCCCGTCCCCTAACCCTAACCCTAGCCCGAAACCTAACCCTAACCCTTCCCCGAAGCCTGACCCTAACCCGTCCCCTAATCCTAACAGGTACGCTAACACTAACCCGCGCCCTCACACGTACGCTCCCCCTAAAGCGTTGTCGTACCCTCCCCTGGACCCTAAACCGTCCCTGTCCCCTAACCCTAACCCTAGCCCGAACCCTAACCCTAACCCTTCCCCGAAGCCTGACCCTCACCCGTCCCCTAATCCTAACCCATACGCTAACACTAACCCACGGCCTCACACGTACGCTCCCCCTAAAGCGTTGTCGTACCCTCCCCTGGACCCTAAACCGTGCTCGTTCCCTAACCCTAACCCTAACCCTAGCCCGAACCCTAACCCTAACACTTCCCCGAAGCCTGACCCTCACCCGTCCCCTAATCCTAACCCGTACGCTAACACTAACCCGCGGCCTCACACGTACGCTCACCCTAAAGCGTTGTCGTACCCTCCCCTGGACCCTAAACCGTCCCCGTCTCCTAACCCTAACTCTAGCCCGAACCCTAACCCTAACCCTTCCCTGAAACCTGACCCTCACCGTCCCCTAATCTAACCCGTACGCTAACACTAACCCGCGGCCTCACACGTCCGCTCCCCCTAAAGCGTTGCCGTACCCTCCCCTGGACCCTAAACCGTCCCCGTCCCCTAACCCTAACCCTAGCCCGAACCCTAACCCTAACCCTTCCCCGAAGCCTGACCCTCACCCGTCCCCTAATCCTAACCCGTACGCTAACACTAACCCGCTCCCTCACACGTACGCTCCCCCTAAAGCGTTGCCGTACCCTCCCCTGGACCCTGAACCGTCCCCGTCCCCTAACCCTAGCCCGAACCCTAACCCTAACCCTTCCCCGAAGCCTGACCCTCACCCGTCCCCTAATCCTAACCCGTTCGCGAACACTTACCCGCTCCCTCGTACGTACGCTCCCCCTAAAGCGTTGCCGTACCCTCCCCTGGACCTTAAACCGTTCCCGTCCCCTAACCCTAACTCTAGCCCGAACCCTAACCCTAACCCGTCCCCTAACCCGTCCCCTAACCCGTCCCATAATCCTAACCCGTACGCTAACACTAACCCGCGCCCTCACACCTACGCTTCCCCTAAAGCTTTGTCGTACCCTCACCTGGACCCTAAACCGTCCCTGTCCCCTAACCCTAACCCTAACCCTATCCCTTACCTGAAGCCTTACCCTAACCCGTCCACTAATCCTAACCCGTACGCTGACACTAACCCGTGCCCTCACACTTACGCTCACACTATACCATTGTCGTACCCTAACCTGTACCCTAAATCGTCCCCTAACCCTAACCCTAACCCTTACCCGAAGCCTTACCCTAACCCCTCTCCTAATCCTAACCTGTACGCTAACACTAACCCGTGCCCTCACACGTATGCTCACCCTAAACCGTTGTCGTACCCTAACCTGTACCCTATACCGTCCCCGTCCCTTAACCCTAACCCTAACCCTTACCCGAAGCCTTACTGTAACCCATCACCTAATCCTAGCCCATACGCTAACACTAACCCGTATCCTAACACGTACGCTCATCCTAAACCATTGTCGCACCCTAACCTGTATCCTAAACTGTCCCTCTCCCCTAACCCTAACCCTAACCCTTACCTGTAGCCTTACCCTCACCCGTCCCCTAATCCTAACCCGTACGCTAACACTAAATCTTACCCTTACATGTACGCTATCCCTAAACCGTTGTCGTACCCTAACCTGTACCCTAAACCGTCCCCGTTCCCTAACCGTAACCCTAACCCGAAGCATTACCCTAACACTTACCCTAATCCTAAACGGTAGACTAACACTGACCTGTACCCTAACACTTTCGCTCACCCTAAACCATTGTCGCATCCTAAACCATACCCGTTCCCTAATCCTAACCTTAGCCCTAACCCTAAACCCACTTATAGCACTATAGCTCAGGAAAATTAAAATAACAAGAAACAACCACCGCAAAGTTTAGGGCTGCTCTGTTTACAAGAGCCTCGACTACGGTACAAATTAAATATCGTTGAAAGAGTGAAATGGATAAAGAAGTTTTCATACTTACGTACAATGGAATATCACTCAACAATGAAATCAATGTCGTCAGGCCCGTACAAGCATAATGAATGGATTTAGGTACGGTGATTCAAAGGAAATAAGTCACACAGAAAAAGAAACTTATCATAAGATATCACTTATAGAGGGAATGTAAACTTGGCTACACATGAACTGAATTACAAAACAGAACAGAGTCTCACATTTAGAAAACAAACTTATGCTTTCTTAAGGGGAATGGTGAGTTGGAGTGCTGCGTAAAACCAGAGATTGAAATTAGCACAGATACTATTCCATAAGCCAAATATATAATAGACAAGATATACTCCTTGCTCAACGAATTAGACTCAACACCACCTATTCACCGCAGAGGAATATATCTGACAATAAGAATATTAAAACATATGTATCTATATGTCTCCGTAAGAGAATCAAGTGTGTGTAGAGCAGTATACACAGCCGTGAAAAATCAACTAAACCCCATTATTAAAATAAATTTCAAAAACAAAGACAGTGAAGGAGAGAAAGTTCTTAAATAATTCGTTCAGGGCTTGTGATGAAACTTGGATTTACCACATCTACACCCACAGCTGGGTGAGACATAAGGCAGGACATTTGGGGCTGAGAGGATTGGTGAGGTTCGGTGAGCAAATGCAGACCCTTTGAAGTAATACTGTATGCTACCCATTCCCTGGGTCCCAACTCTCCTGGTTTAAGGGATTCTTCCTACAGCTAAAACATGCATGGGAAACCCAGAGGATTGTACACCATGTGATCGGGCAACGTTTCTAAAACCCATCTCACTTTTTGTCCCCTGGTACACGGGTTCGCCATTCCAGACGCTTTACTAAACATCTCCCCACGTGGAGAGTCAGTGCCTTAAAACTCCTGTTTGGCACAGTTAGCAATTTCTGCGGAGGTTGAACGGGAATAGGGAGAACCAATGAGAGACTAGCTGTAGGTGTTTGGACGGTCACATTTCACTCTAATTTCCCACCAGGAAGAGGAATTAACAAAAGGCTCAGCGTGCCGTGATGAAACAAGATTAGGGCCTGAAGCAACCTGCAGTTCTGCGGCCAGCCCACAAGAAAGCGAGTTGAAGAAAGGACCTCAGGGGCACTGAAATTCATAAACCTGCAGAGTTATAAATGACAGCTATCGTCCAAAAATATATTGAGGTAAGGCTGCGAAGAGGACTTGAAAGCATGGCACAATTGCAGGAAATATATTTCAGGAGCTAGATGGAAACTGCATTTAAAGCATATGAAAAGCGGCAGAACTTTGACAACGATGCACTTGGCCAAAAAGGGCGTATGCGTTTTTTTCCTGAATACATACAGGAAAAAACGCATACGCTCTTTTTGTCCAAATAAGCAAGCCTGCAACGGAGATCTGCACTACAATGAAGTCTCACTTCCCACCGGTCAAAAGGGCCATCTGAAAAAAGTGTAAAAACCAGAAAGGCAGGACAGGCCATGGAGAACTGGGAGCCTTGTTATGCTGATGGGCGGGATGTAAATGGCCAACAGCCACTCTGGAGAAGTGTATGGTGTTTCCTGAAACCTCTAAAAAACAAAGCTACAGAGCCTAGGTTGCTTCCACTTATGGTCCTATAGCTTAGGAAAATTAAAATCAACAAGACACAGCCACCCCAAAGTTTAGGGCTGCTGTGTTTACAAGAACCTCGACTACGGTACAATTTAAATATCCCAGAAAGAGGAAAATGGATAAAGAAGTTGTGGTACTTATGTACAATGGAATATCACTCAGCAATGAAATCAATATCATCAGGCCCATAGGAGCATAATGAGTGGATTTAGGTACGATGATTCTAAGGAAATAAGTCACACAGATAAAGAAACTTATCATAAGATATCACTTATAGAGGGAATGTAAACTTGGCTACACATGAACTGAATTACAAAACAGAACAGAGTCTCACATTTAGAAAACAAACATGTTTGCTTAAGGGGAAAGGTGAGTTGGGGTGCTGCATAAATCCAGAGATTGAAATGAGCACAGATACCATTCCATAAGCCAAATATGTAATAGACAAGACCTACTCCTTGCTCAGCGAAGTGGACTCAACACCCCCTATTCACCGCAGAGGAATATATCTGACTAGTAAGAATCTTAAAATCTATGTATTTATATGTCTCCGTAAGAGAATCAGGTGTGTGTACAGACGCATAAACACAGCAGTGAAAATTAGCTCAACCCCATTATAAAAATAAACTTCAAAAACAAAACAGAAAGACAGTGAAAGAGAGAGAAATTCTTAAATAATTCGTTCAGGCTTGTGATGAAACCTGGATTTACCACATCTACACCCACAGCTGGGTGAGACATAAGGCTGGACACTTGGGGCTGAGAGAATTGGTGAGGTTCGGTGAGCAAATGCAGACCCTTTGAAGTAGTACTGTGTGCTACCCATTCCATGGGTCCCAACTCTCCAGGTTTAAGGGATTCTTCCTACAGCTAAAACATGCGTGGGAAACCCAGAGGATGGTCCACAGTGTGATCGGGCAAGGTTTCTAAAACGCATCTCATTATTCGTCCTCTGGTACTCGGGTTCGCCATTCCAGACGCTTTAGTAACAATCTCCCCACTTGGAGAGTCAGTGCTTGTAACCTCCTGTTTGGCACACTCTGCAATTTCTGCGGAGGATGAACGGGAATAGGGAGAACCAATGAGAGACTAGCTGTAGTTGTTTGGACGGGCACATTTCACTCTAATTTCCCACCAAGAAGAAGAATTAACCAAAGGCTCAGCGTGCCACGCTGGAACCAGATTAGGGCCTGAAGCAATCCTGCAGTTTTGCGTCCAGCTCACAAAAAAGCGAGTTGGAAAAAGGAGCTCAGGGTCACTGCAATTCACAAACTTGCAGAGTTATAAAGAACAACTATCGTCCAAAAATATATTGAGGTAAGGCTGCGAAGAGGACTTGAAAGCAAGGCACAATTGCAGGAAACAGATTTCAGGAGGGAGATTGGAATTGCATTTAAAGCATATGAAAAGCGGCAGAACTTCGACAATGATGCACTTGGCCAAAAAATGCATATGCATTTTTTCCTGAATATATCCAGGAAAAAACGCATACGGCCATTTTTGCCAACCAAGGAAGCGTGCAATGGAAATCCGCACTACAATGAAGTCTCACTTCCCACCGGTCAAATGGGCCTTCTGAAAAAAGTGTAAAATCCAGAAAGGCAGGACAGGCCATGGAGAACTGGGAGCCTTGTTATGCTGATGGGCGGGATGTAAATGGCCAACAGCCACTCGGGAGAAGTGTATGGTGTTTCCTGAAACATCTAAAAAACAAAGCTACAGAGACTCGGGCACTTCCACTTATGGTCCTATAGCTTAGGGAAATTAAAATCAAAAAGACACAGCCACCCCAAAGTTTAGGGCTGCTGTGTTTACAAGAACCTCGACAACAGAACAACTTAAATATCCCAGAAAGAGAAAAATGGATAAAGAAGTTGTGGTACTTACATACAATGGCATATCACTCCACAATGAAATCAATGTCATCAGGCCCGTAGCAGCATAATGAGTGGATTTAGGTTCGATGATTCTGAGTGAAATAAGTCACACAGAAAAAGAAACTAGTCATAAGATAACACTTATAGAGGGAATGTAAACTTGGCTACACATGAACTGAATTACAAAACAGAACAGAGTCTCACATTTAGAAAACCAACTTATGCTTGCTTAAGGGGAAAGGTGAGTTGGGGTGCTGCATAAATCCAGAGATTGAAATGAGCACAGACACCGTTCCATAAGCCAGTAATAGACAAGATATACTCCTTGTTCAACGAAGTGGACTCAACACCCCCTATTCACCGCAGAGGAATATATCTGAGTAGTAAGAATCTTAAAACCTATGTATTTATATGTCTCCGTAAGAGAATCAAGTGTGCATCGAGCGGCATAAACACAGCAGTGCAAACCAGCTAAACCCCATTATAAAAATAAATTTCAAAATCAAAACACAAAGACAGTGAAAGAGAGAAATTCTTAAATAACTCGTTCAGGCTTGTGATGAAACCTGGATTTACCACATCTACACCCACAGCTGAGTGAGGCATAAGGCTGGACACTTGGGACTGTGAGGATTGGTGAGGTTCGGTGAGCAAATGCAGACCCTTTGAAGTAGTACTGCGTGCTACCCATTCCATGGGTCCCAACCCTCCAGGTTTAAGGGATTCTTCCTACAGCTAAAACATGCGTGGGAAACCCAGAGGATGGTCCACAGTGTGATCGGGCAAGGTTTCTAAAACGCATCTCATTATTCGTCCTCTGGTACTCGGGTTCACCATTCCAGATGCTTTACTAACAATCTCCCCACTTGGACAGTCAGTGCTTGTAACCTCCTGTTTGGCACATCGTTTGGCAGCGATGCACTTGGCCAAAAAGGGCGTATGCGTTTTTTCCTGAATATATTCAGGAAAAAACGCATACGCCCTGTTTGGCCAACCAAGCAAGCTTGCAAAGGAAATCTGCATTACAATGAAGTCTCACATCCCCCCGGTCCAAAGGGCCATCTGAAAAAAGTGTAAAATCCAGAAAGGCAGGACAGGCCATGGAGAACCGGGAGCCTTGTTATGCTGATGGGCGGGATGTAAATTGCCAACAGACACTCGGGAGAAGTGTATGGTGTTTCCTGAAACATCTAAAAAACAAAGCAACAGAGCCTAGGGCACTTCCACTTATGGTCCTATAGCTTAGGGAAATTAAAATCAAAAAGACACAGCCACCCCAAAGTTTGGAACGCCTCTGTTTACAAGAACCTCGTTTACCGTACAAGTTCAACATCGCAGAAAGTGAAAAATGGATAAAGAACTTGTGGTATTTACTTACAAAGCAATATCACTCAGCAATGAAATCTATGTCATCAGGCCCTTAGCAGCACAATGAGTGGATTCAGGTATGATGATTCTAACTGAAATAAGTCACACAGAAAAAGAAACATCATAAGATATCAGTAACACATGGAATATAAACTTGGCTACACAGGAACTGAATTCCAAAACAGAACAGGGTCTCAAATTTAGAAAACCAACTTATGCTTGCTTAAGGGTAAAGCTGAGTTGGGGTGCTGCATAAAACCAGAGATTGAAATGAGCACAGATAAAGTTCCTTAAGCAAAATATGGAATAGACAAGAGCTACTCCTTGCTCAACGAAATGGACTCAACACCGCATATTAAATGCCTAAGAACGTACCTGACTAGTAAGTATCTTAAAACCTGTGGATTGCTATGTCTCCGAAAGAGAATCAAGCAAGTGTACAGGGGCATAAACGCAGCAGTGATAGGATTGGAGAGGTTCGGTGAGCAAATGAAGACCCTTTGAAGTCATATTGCATGGTACCCATTACACGGGTCTCAACTCTCCAGGTTTAAGGTATTCTTCCTTCAGCTAAAACATGCATGTGGAACCCAGAGTATGATCAACCGTGTGAACGGGAGACGTGTGCAAATATGTCTCAGTTTTCCTCCCCTGGTACTTGGGTGCAACCTTCCAGACGCTTTACTAACACTCTCCCCACTTGGAGAGTCAGCGCCTTTAACCTCCTGTTTGGCCCAGTTTGCAATTTCTGCGGAAGATGAACAGGAATAGCGAGAACCAATGAGAGACTAGCTGGAGGTGTCTGGACGGGCAAATTTAACTCTCATTTCCCACCAGGAAGAGGAAATAACCAAAGGCTCTGCGTGCCGTGCCGGAACCAGATTAGGGCCTGAAGCCATCCTGCGGTGTTGCGGCCAGCTCACAAGAAAGCGAGTTGAAGAAAGGAGCTCAGGGGCACTGTAATTCACAAACCTGCAGAGTTATAAATGACAGCTATCGTCCAAAAATATACTGAAGTAAGGCTGCCAAGAGGACTTGAAAGCGGGGCAGAATTGCAGGAAACCGATTTCAGGACGTAGACTGGAATTGCATTGAAAGCATAGGAAAAGAGACAGAACGTCCACAATGATGCACTTGGCCAAAAAGGGCGTATGCGTTTTTTCCTGAATATATTCAGGAAAAAACGCATACGCCCTTTTTGGCCAACCAAGCAAGCTTGCAAAGGAAATCTGCACTACAATGAAGTCTCACTTCCCCCCGGTCAAAAGGGCCATCTGAAAAATGTGTAAAATCCAGAAAGGCAGGACAGGCCATGGAGAACTGGGAGCCTTGTTATGCTGATGGGCGGGATGTAAATTGCCAACAGACACTGGGGAGAAGTGTATGGTGTTTCCTGAAACTTCTAAAAAACAAAGCAACAGAGCCTAGGGCCCTTCCACTTATGGTCCTATAGCTTAGGGAAATTTAAATCAAAAAGACACAGCCACCCCAAAGTTTGGGACGCCTCTGTTTACAAGAATCTCGTTTACCATACAAGTTCAATATCACAGAAAGTGAAAAATGGATAAAGAACTTGTGGTACTTACGTACAATGCAGTATCACTCAGCAATGAAATCTATGTCATCAGGCCCGTAGCAGCATAATGAGTGGATTCAGGTACGATGATTCTAACTGAAATAAGTCACACAGAAAAAGAAACATCGTAAGATATCAGTAATACACGGAATGTAAACTTGGCTACACAGGAACTGAATTCCAAAACAGAACAGGGTCTCAAATTTAGAAAACCAACTTATGCTTGCTTAAGGGGAAAGGTGAGTTGGGGTGCTGCATAAAACCAGAGATTGAAATGAGCACAGATAAAGTTCCTTAAGCCAAATATGGAATAGACAAGAGCTACTCCTTGCTCAACGAAATGGACTCAACACCGCATATTAAACGCCTAAGAATGTACCTGACTAGTAAGTATCTTAAAACCTATGGATTGCTATGTCTCCGAAAGAGAATCAAGCTTGTGTACAGGGGCATAAAGGCAGCAGTGATAGGATTGGAGAGGTTCGGTGAGCAAATGAAGACGCTTTGAAGTCATATTGCATGGTACCCATTCCACGGCTCTCAAATCTCCAGTTTTAAGGTATTCTTCCTTCAGCTAAAACATGCATGTGGAACCCAGAGTATGATCAACCATGTGATCGGGAGACGTGTTCAAGTATGTCTCAGATTTCGTACCCTGGTACTCGGGTGCAACATTCCAGATGCTTTACTAACACTCTCCCCACTTGGAGAGTCAGTCCCTTTAACCTCCTGTTTGGCTCAGTTTGCAATTTCTGCGGAAGATGAACAGGAATAGCGAGAACCAATGAGAGACTAGCTGGAGGTGTCTGGACGGGCAAATTTAACTCTCATTTCCCACCAGGAAGAGGAAATAACCAAAGGCTCAGCGTGCCGTGCCGGAACCAGATTAGGGCCTGAAGCCATCCTGCGGTGTTGCGGCCAGGTCACAAGAAAGCGAGTTGAAGAAAGGAGCTGAGGGGCACTGTAATTCACAAACCTGCAGAGTTATAAATGACAGCTATCGTCCAAAAATATACTGAAGTAAGGCTGCCAAGAGGACTTGAAAGCGGGGCAGAATTGCAGGAAACCGATTTCAGGAGGTAGACTGGAATTGCATTGAAAGCATAGGAAAAGAGGCAGAACGTCCACAATGATGCACTTGGCCAAAAAGGGCGTATGCGTTTTTTCCTGAATATATTCAGGAAAAAACGCATACGCCCTTTTTGGCCAACCAAGCAAGCTTGCAAAGGGAATCTGCACTACAATGAAGTCTCACTTCCCCCCGGTCAAAAGGGCCATCTGAAAAAAGTGTAAAATCCAGAAAGGCAGGACAGGCCATGGAGAACTGGGAGCCTTGTTATGCTGATGGGCGGGATGTAAATTGCCAACAGACACTGGGGAGAAGTGTATGGTGTTTCCTGAAACATCTAAAAAACAAAGCAACAGAGCCTAGGGCACTTCCACTTATGGTCCTATAGCTTAGGGAAATTAAAATCCAAAAGACACAGCCACCCCAAAGTTTGGGACGCCTCTGTTTACAAGAACCTCATTTACAGTACAAGTTCAACATCGCAGAAAGTGAAAAATGGATAAAGAAGTTGTGGTATTTACTTACAAAGCAATATCACTCAGCAATGAAATCTATGTCATCAGGCCCTTAGCAGCACAATGAGTGGATTCAGGTATGATGATTCTAACTGAAATAAGTCACACAGAAAAAGAAACATCATAAGATATCAGAAATACACGGAATGTAAACCTGGCTACACAGGAACTGAATTACAGAACAGAACAGGATCTCAAATTTAAAAAAGCAAGTTATGCTTGCTTAAGGGGAAAGGTGAGTTGGGGTGCTGCATAAAACCACAGATTGATATGAGCACAGATAAAGTTCCTAAAGCCAAATATGGAATAGACAAGAGCTACTCCTTGCTCAATGAAATGGACTCAACACCGCATATTAAACGCCTAAGAATGTACCTGACTAGTAAGTATCTTAAAACCTATGGATTGCTATGTCTCCGAAAGAGAATCAAGCATGTGTACAGGGGCATAAACGCAGCAGTGATAGGATTGGAGAGGTTCGGTGAGCAAATGAAGACCCTTTGAAGTCATATTGCATGGTACCCATTCCACGGTTTTCAACTAAACTGGTTTACGGTATTCTTCCTTCAGCTAAAACATGCATGTGGATCCTAGAGTATGATCAACCATGTGATCGGGAGACGTGTTCAAATATGTCTCAGTTCGTACCCTGGTACTCGGGTGCAACATTCCAGACGCATTATTAACACTCTCCCCACTTGGAGAGTCAGTCCCTTTAACCTCCTGTTTGGCCCAGTTTGCAATTTCTGCGGAAGATGAACAGGAATAGCGAGAACCAATGAGAGACTAGCTGGAGGTGTCTGGACGTGCAAATTTAACTCTCATTTCCCACCAGGAAGAGGAATTAACCAAAGGCTCAACGTGCCGTGCCGGAACCAGATTAGGGCCTGAAGCCATCCTGCGGTGTTGCGGCCAGGTCACAAGAAAGTGAGTTGAAGAAAGGATCTCAGGGGCACTGTAATTCACAAACCTGCAGAGTTATAAATGACAGCTATCGTCCAAAAATATACTGAAGTAAGGCTGCCAAGAGGACTTGAAAGCGGGGCAGAATTGCAGGAAACCGATTTCAGGAAGTAGACTGGAATTGCATTGAAAGCATAGGAAAAGAGGCAGAACGTCCACAATGATGCACTTGCCCAAAAAGGGCGTATGCGTTTTTTCCTGAATATATTCAAGAAAAAACGCATACGCCCTTTTTGGCCAACCAAGCAAACTTGCAAAGGAAATCTGCACTACAATGAAGTCTCACTTCCCCCCGGTGAAAAGGGCCATCTGAAAAAAGTGTAAAATCCAGAAAGGCAGGACAGGCCATGGAGAACTGGGAGCCTTGTTATGCTGATGGGCGGGATGTAAATTGCCAACAGACACTCGGGAGAAGTGTATGGTGTTTCCTGAAACATCTAAAAAACAAAGCAACAGAGCCTACGGCACTTCCACTTATGGTCCTATAGCTTAGGGAAATTAAAATCAAAAAGACACAGCCACCCCAAAGTTTGGGACGCCTCTGTTTACAAGAACCTTGTTTACCGTACAAGTTCAATATCACAGAAAGTGAAAAATGGATAAAGAACTTGTGGTACTTAAGTACAATGCAGTATCACTCAGCAATGAAATCTATGTCATCAGGCCCGTAGCAGCATAATGAGTGGATTCAGGTACAATGATTCTAACTGAAATAAGTCACACAGAAAAAGAAACATCATAAGATATCAGTAATACACGGAATGTAAACTTGGCTACACAGGAACTGAATTCCAAAACAGAACAGGGTCTCAAATTTAGAAAACCAACTTATGCTTGCTTAAGGGGAAAGGTGAGTTGGGGTGCTGCATAAAACCAGAGATTGAAATGAGCACAGATAAAGTTCCTTAAGCCAAATATGGAATAGACAAGAGCTACTCCTTGCTCAACGAAATGGACTCAACACCCCATATTAAACGCCTAAGAATGTACCTGACTAGTAAGTATCTTAAAACCTATGGATTGCTATGTCTCCAAAAGAGAATCAAGCGTGTGTACAGGGGCATAAACGCAGCAGTGATAGGATTGGAGAGGTTCGGTGAGCAAATGAAGACCCTTTGAAGTCATATTGCATGGTACCCATTCCACGGGTCTCAACTCTCCAGGTTTAAGGTATTCTTCCTTCAGCTAAAACATGCATGTGGAACCCAGAGTATGATCAACCGTGTGAACGGGAGACGTGTTCAAATATGTCTCAGTTTTCCTCCCCTGGTACTCGGGTGCAACATTCCAGACGCTTTACTAACACTCTCCCCACTTGGAGAGTCAGCGCCTTTAACCTCCTGTTTGGCCCAGTTTGCAATTTCTGCGGAAGATGAACAGGAATAGCGAGAACCAATGAGAGACTAGCTGGAGGTGTCTGGACGGGCAAATTTAACTCTCATTTCCCACCAGGAAGAGGAAATAACCAAAGGCTCAGCGTGCCGTGCCGGAACCAGATTAGGGCCTGAAGCCATCCTGCGGTGTTGTGGCCAGCTCAAAAGAAAGCGAGTTGAAGAAAGGAGCTCAGGGGCACTGTAATTCACAAACCTGCAGAGTTATAAATGACAGCTATCGTCCAAAAATATACTGAAGTAAGGCTGCCAAGAGGACTTGAAAGCGGGGCAGAATTGCAGGAAACCGATTTCAGGAGGTAGACTGGAATTGCATTGAAAGCATAGGAAAAGAGGCAGAACTTCCACAATGATGCACTTGGCCAAAAAGGGCGTATGCGTTTTTTCCTGAATATATTCAGGAAAAAACGCATACGCCCTTTTTGGCCAACCAAGCAAGCTTGCAAAGGAAATCTGCACTACAATGAAGTCTCACTTCCCCCCGGTCAAAAGGGCCATCTGAAAAAAGTGTAAAATCCAGAAAGGCAGGACAGGCCATGGAGAACTGGGAGCCTTGTTATGCTGATGGGCGGGATGTAAATTGCCAACAGACACTCGGGAGAAGTGTATGGTGTTTCCTGAAACATCTAAAAAACAAAGCAACAGAGCCTAGGGCACTTCCACTTATGGTCCTATAGCTTAGGGAAATTAAAATCCAAAAGACACAGCCACCCCAAAGTTTGGGACGCCTCTGTTTACAAGAACCTCGTTTACCGTACAAGTTCAATATCACAGAAAGTGAAAAATGGATAAAGAACTTGTGGTACTTATGTACAATGCAGTATCACTCAGCAATGAAATCTATGTCATCAGGCCCGTAGCAGCATAATGAGTGGATTCAGGTACGATGATTCTAACTGAAATAAGTCACACAGAAAAAGAAACATCATAAGATATCACTAATACACGGAATGTAAACTTGGCTACACAGGAACTGAATTCCAAAACAGAACAGGGTCTCAAATTTAGAAAACCAACTTATGCTTGCTTAAGGGGAAAGGTGAGTTGGGGTGCTGCATAAAACCAGAGATTGTAATGAGCACAGTTAAAGTTCCTTAAGCCAAATATGGAATAGACAAAAGCTACTCCTTGCTCAACGAAATGGACTCAACACCCCATATTAAATGTCTAAGAATGTACCTGACTAGTAAGTATCTTAAAACCTATGGATTGCTATGTCTCCAAAAGAGAATCAAGCGTGTGTACAGGGGCATAAATGCAGCAGTGATAGGAATGGAGAGGTTCGGTGAGCAAATGAAGACCCTTTGAAGTCATAATGCATGGTACCCATTACACGGGTCTCAACTCTCCAGGTTTAAGGTATTCTTCCTTCAGCTAAAATATGCATGTGGAACCTAGAGTATGATCAACCATGTGATCCGGAGACGTGTTCAAATATGTCTCAGATTTCGTACCCTGGTACTCGGGTGCAACATTCCAGACGCTTTACTAACACTCTCCCGACTTGGAGAGTCAGTCCCTTTAACCTCCTGTTTGGCCCAGTTTGCAATTTCTGCGGAAGATGAACAGGAATAGCGAGAACCAATGAGAGACTAGCTGGAGGTGTCTGGACGGGCAAATTTAACTCTCATTTCCCACCAGGAAGAGGAATTAACCAAAGGCTCAACGTGCCGTGCCGGAACCAGATTAGGGCCTGAAGCCATCCTGCGGTGTTGCGGCCAGGTCACAAGAAAGTGAGTTGAAGAAAGGATCTCAGGGGCACTGTAATTCACAATCCTGCAGAGTTATAAATGACAGCTATCGTCCAAAAATATACTGAAGTAAGGCTGCCAAGAGGAATTGAAAGCGGGGCAGAATTGCAGGAAACCGATTTCAGAAGGTAGACTGGAATTGCATTGAAAGCATAGGAAAAGAGGGAAAACGTCCACAATGATGCACTTGGCCAAAAAGGGCGTATGCGTTTTTTCCTGAATATATTCAGGAAAAAACGCATACGCCCTTTTTGGCCAACCAAGCAAGCTTGCAAAGGAAATCTGCACTACAATGAAGTCTCACTTCCCCCCGGTGAAAAGGGCCATCTGAAAAAAGTGTAAAATCCAGAAAGGCAGGACAGGCCATGGAGAACTGGGAGCCTTGTTATGCTGATGGGCGGGATGGAAATTGCCAACAGACACTCGGGAGAAGTGTATGGTGTTTCCTGAAACATCTAAAAAACAAAGCAACAGAGCCTAGGGCACTTCCACTTATGGTCCTATAGCTTAGGGAAATTAAAATCAAAAAGACACAGCCACCCCAAAGTTTGGATCGCCTCTGTTTACAAGAACCTTGTTTACCGTACAAGTTCAATATCACAGAAAGTGAAAAATGGATAAAGAACTTGTGGTACTTAAGTACAATAAAGTATCACTCAGCAATGAAATCTATGTCATCAGGCCCGTAGCAGCATAATGAGTGGATTCAGGTACGATGATTCTAAGTGAAATAAGTCACACAGAAAAAGAAACATCATAAGATATCACTAATACACGGAATGTAACCTTGGCTACACAGGAACTGAATTCCAAAACAGAACAGGGTCTCAAATTTAGAAAACCAACTTATGCTTGCTTAAGGGGAAAGGTGAGTTGGGGTGCTGCATAAAACCAGAGATTGAAATGAGCACAGATAAAGTTCCTTAAGCCAAATATGGAATAGACAAGAGCTACTCCTTGCTCAACGAAATGGACTCAACACCCCATATTAAATGCCTAAGAATGTACCTGACTAGTAAGTATCTTAAAACCTATGGATTGCTATGTCTCCAAAAGAGAATCAAGCGTGTGTACAGGGGCATAAAGGCAGCAGTGATAGGAATGGAGAGGTTCGGTGAGCAAATGAAGACCCTTTGAAGTCATATTGCATGGTACCCATTACACGGGTCTCAACTCTCCAGGTTTAAGGTATTCTTCCTTCAGCTAAAACATGCATGTGGAACCCAGAGTATGATCAACCATGTGAACGGGAGACGTGTTCAAATATGTCTCAGTTTTCCTCCCCTGGTACTCGGGTGCAACATTCCAGAAGCTTTACTAACACTCTCCCCACTTGGAGAGTCAGCGCCTTTAACCTCCTGTTTGGCCCAGTTTGCAATTTCTGCGGAAGATGAACAGGAATAGGGAGAACCAATGAGAGACTAGCTGGAGGTGTCTGGACGGGCAAATTTAACTCTCATTTCCCACCAGGAAGAGGAAATAACCAAAGGCTCAGCGTGCCATGCCGGAACCAGATTAGGGCCTGAAGCCATCCTTCGGTGTTGCGGCCAGCTCACAAGAAAGCGAGTTGAAGAAAGGAGCTCAGGGGCACTGTAATTCACAAACCTGCAGAGTTATAAATGACAGCTATCGTCCAAAAATATACTGAAGTATGGATGCCAAGAGGACTTGAAAGCGGGGAAGAATTGCAGGAAACCGATTTCAGGAGGTAGACTGGAATTGCATTGAAAGCATAGGAAAAGAGGCAGAGCGTCCACAATGATGCACTTGGCCAAAAAGGGCGTATGCGTTTTTTCCTGAATATATTCAGGAAAAAACGCATACGCCCTTTTTGGCCAACCAAGCAAGCTTGCAAAGGAAATCTGCACTACAATGAAGTCTCACTTCCCCCCGGTCAAAAGGGCCATCTGAATAAAGTGTAAAATCCAGAAAGGCAGGGCAGGCCATGCAGAACTGGGAGCCTTGTTATGCTGATGGGCGGGATGTAAATTGCCAACAGACACTAGGGAGAAGTGTATGGTGTTTCCTGAAACATCTAAAAAACAAAGCAACAGAGCCTAGGGCACTTCCACTTATGGTCCTATAGCTTAGGGAAATTAAAATCAAAAAGACACAGCCACCCCAAAGTTTGGGACGCCTCTGTTTACAAGAACCTCGTTTACAATACAAGTTCAACATCGCAGAAAGTGAAAAATGGATAAAGAAGTTGTGGTATTTACTTACAAAGCAATATCACTCAGCAATGAAATCTATGTCATAAGGCCCTTAGCAGCACAATGAGTGGATTCAGGTATGATGATTCTAACTGAAATAAGTCACACAGAAAAAGAAACATCATAAGATATCAGTAATACATGGAATGTAAACTTGGCTACACAGGAACTGAATTACAGAACAGAACAGGGTCTCAAATTTAGGAAACCAACTTATGCTTGCTTAAGGGGAAAGGTGAGTTGGGGTGCTGCATAAAACCAGAGATTGAAATGAGCACAGATAAAGTTCCTTAAGCCAAATATGGAATAGACAAGAGCTACTCCTTGCTCAACGAAATGGACTCAACACTGCATATTAAACGCCTAAGAATGTACCTGACTAGTTAGTATCTTAAAACCTATGGATTGCTATGTCTCCGAAAGAGAATCAAGCATGTGTACAGGGGCATAAACGCAGCAGTGATAGGATTGGAGAGGTTCGGTGAGCAAATGAAGACCCTTTGAAGTCATATTGCATGGTACCCATTCCACGGGTTTCAACTACCCAGTTTTAAGGTATTCTTCCTTCAGCTAAAACATGCATGTGGAACCTAGAGTATGATCAACCATGTGATCGGGAGATGTGTTCAAATATGTCTCAGTTTTCCTCCCCTGGTACTCGGGTGCAACATTCCAGACGCTTTACTAACACTCTCCCGACTTGGAGAGTCAGTCCCTTTAACCTCCTGTGTGGCCCAGTTTGCAATTTCTGCGGAAGATGAACAGGAATAGCGAGAACCAATGAGAGACTAGCTGGAGGTGTCTGGACGGGCAAATTTAACTCTCATTCCCCACCAGGAAGAGGAAATAACCAAAGGCTCAGCGTGCCGTGCCGGAACCAGATTAGGGCCTGAAGCCATCCTGCGGTGTTGCGGCCAGCTCACAAGAAAGCGAGTTGAAGAAAGGAGCTCAGGGGCACTGTAATTCACAAACCTGCAGAGTTATAAATGACAGCTATCGTCCAAAAATATACTGAAGTAAGGCTGCCAAGAGGACTTGAAAGCGGGGCAGAATTGCAGGAAACCGATTTCAGGAGGTAGACTGGAATTGCATTGAAAGCATAGGAAAAGAGGCAGAATGTCCACAATGATGCACTTGGCCAAAAAGGGCGTATGCGTTTTTTCCTGAATATATTCAGGAAAAAACGCATACGCCCTTTTTGGCCAACCAAGCAAGCTTGCAAAGGAAATCTGCACTACAATGAAGTCTCACTTCCCCCCGGTCAAAAGGGCCATCTGAAAAAAGTGTAAAATCCAGAAAGGCAGGACAGGCCATGGAGAACTGGGAGCCTTGTTATGCTGATGGGCGGGATGGAAATTGCCAACAGACACTCGGGAGAAGTGTATGGTGTTTCCTGAAACATCTGAAAAACAAAGCAACAGAGCCTAGGGCACTTCCACTTATGGTCCTATAGCTTAGGGAAATTAAAATCCAAAAGACACAGCCACCCCAAAGTTTGGGATGCCTCTGTTTACAAGAACCTCGTTTACCGTACAAGTTCAATATCACAGAAAGTGAAAAATGGATAAAGAACTTGTGGTACTTACGTACAATGCAGTATCACTCAGCAATGAAATCTATGTCATCAGGCCCGTAGCAGCATAATGAGTGGATTCAGGTACGATGATTCTAACTGAAATAAGTCACACAGAAAAAGAAACATCATAAGATATCACTAATACACGGAATGTAAACTTGGCTACACAGGAACTGAATTCCAAAACAGAACAGGGTCTCAAATTTAGAAAACCAACTTATGCTTGCTTAAGGGGAAAGGTGAGTTGGGGTGCTGCATAAAACCAGAGATTGAAATGAGCACAGTTAAAGTTCCTTAAGCCAAATATGGAATAGACAAAAGCTACTCCTTGCTCAACGAAATGGACTCAACACCCCATATTAAATGTCTAAGAATGTACCTGACTAGTAAGTATCTTAAAACCTATGGATTGCTATGTCTCCAAAAGAGAATCAAGCGTGTGTACAGGGGCATAAATGCAGCAGTGATAGGAATGGAGAGGTTCGGTGAGCAAATGAAGACCCTTTGAAGTCATAATGCATGGTACCCATTACACGGGTCTCAACTCTCCAGGTTTAAGGTATTCTTCCTTCAGCTAAAATATGCATGTGGAACCTAGAGTATGATCAACCATGTGATCCGGAGACGTGTTCAAATATGTCTCAGATTTCGTACCCTGGTACTCGGGTGCAACATTCCAGACGCTTTACTAACACTCTCCCGACTTGGAGAGTCAGTCCCTTTAACCTCCTGTTTGGCCCAGTTTGCAATTTCTGCGGAAGATGAACAGGAATAGCGGGAACCAATGAGAGACTAGCTGGAGGTGTCTGGACGGGCAAATTTAACTCTCATTTCCCACCAGGAAGAGGAATTAACCAAAGGCTCAACGTGCCGTGCCGGAACCAGATTAGGGCCTGAAGCCATCCTGCGGTGTTGCGGCCAGGTCACAAGAAAGTGAGTTGAAGAAAGGATCTCAGGGGCACTGTAATTCACAATCCTGCAGAGTTATAAATGACAGCTATCGTCCAAAAATATACTGAAGTAAGGCTGCCAAGAGGAATTGAAAGCGGGGCAGAATTGCAGGAAACCGATTTCAGGAGGTAGACTGGAATTGCATTGAAAGCATAGGAAAAGAGGGAAAACGTCCACAATGATGCACTTGGCCAAAAAGGGCGTATGCGTTTTTTCCTGAATATATTCAGGAAAAAACGCATACGCCCTTTTTGGCCAACCAAGCAAGCTTGCAAAGGAAATCTGCACTACAATGAAGTCTCACTTCCCCCCGGTGAAAAGGGCCATCTGAAAAAAGTGTAAAATCCAGAAAGGCAGGACAGGCCATGGAGAACTGGGAGCCTTGTTATGCTGATGAGCGGGATGTAAATTGCCAACAGACACTCGGGAGAAGTGTATGGTGTTTCCTGAAACATCTAAAAAACAAAGCAACAGAGCCTAGGGCACTTCCACTTATGGTCCTATAGCTTAGGGAAATTAAAATCAAAAAGACACAGCCACCCCAAAGTTTGGATCGCCTCTGTTTACAAGAACCTTGTTTACCGTACAAGTTCAATATCACAGAAAGTGAAAAATGGATAAAGAACTTGTGGTACTTAAGTACAATAAAGTATCACTCAGCAATGAAATCTATGTCATCAGGCCCGTAGCAGCATAATGAGTGGATTCAGGTACGATGATTCTAAGTGAAATAAGTCACACAGAAAAAGAAACATCATAAGATATCACTAATACACGGAATGTAAACTTGGCTACACAGGAACTGAATTCCAAAACAGAACAGGGTCTCAAATTTAGAAAACCAACTTATGCTTGCTTAAGGGGAAAGGTGAGTTGGGGTGCTGCATAAAACCAGAGATTGAAATGAGCACAGATAAAGTTCCTTAAGCCAAATATGGAATAGACAAGAGCTACTCCTTGCTCAACGAAATGGACTCAACACCCCATATTAAATGCCTAAGAATGTACCTGACTAGTAAGTATCTTAAAACCTATGGATTGCTATGTCTCCAAAAGAGAATCAAGCGTGTGTACAGGGGCATAAAGGCAGCAGTGATAGGAATGGAGAGGTTCGGTGAGCAAATGAAGACCCTTTGAAGTCATATTGCATGGTACCCATTACACGGGTTTCAACTCTCCAGGTTTAAGGTATTCTTCCTTCAGCTAAAACATTCATGTGGAACCCAGAGTATGATCAACCGTGTGAACGGGAGACGTGTTCAAATATGTCTAAGTTTTCCTCCCCTGGTACTCGGGTGCAACATTCCAGACGCTTTACTAACACTCTCCCCACTTGGAGAGTCAGCGCCTTTAACCTCCTGTTTGGCCCAGTTTGCAATTTCTGCGGAAGATGAACAGGAATAGGGAGAACCAATGAGAGACTAGCTGGAGGTGTCTGGACGGGCAAATTTAACTCTCATTTCCCACCAGGAAGAGGAAATAACCAAAGGCTCAGCGTGCCGTGCCGGAACCAGATTAGGGCCTGAATCCATCCTGCATTGTTGCGGCCAGCTCACAAGAAAGCAAGTTGAAGAAAGGAGCTCAGGGGCACTGTAATTCACAAACCTGCAGAGTTATAAATGACAGCTATCGTCCAAAAATATACTGAAGTAAGGCTGCCAAGAGGACTTGAAAGCGGGGCAGAATTGCAGGAAACCGATTTCAGGAGGTAGACTGGAATTGCATTGAAAGCATAGGAAAAGAGGCAGAGCGTCCACAATGATGCACTTGGCCAAAAAGGGCGTATGCGTTTTTTCCTGAATATATTCAGGAAAAAATGCATACGCCCTTTTTGGCCAACCAAGCAAGCTTGCAAAGGAAATCTGCACTACAATGAAGTCTCACTTCCCCCGGTAAAAAGGGCCATCTGAAAAAAGTGTAAAATCCAGAAAGTCAGGACAGGCCATGGAGAACTGGGAGCCTTGTTATGCTGATGGGCGGGATGGAAATTGCCAACAGACACTCGGGAGAAGTGTATGGTGTTTCCTGAAACATCTGAAAAACAAAGCAACAGAGCCTAGGGCACTTCCACTTATGGTCCTATAGCTTAGGGAAATTAAAAACGAAAAGACACAGCCACCCCAAAGTTTGGGACGCCTCTGTTTACAAGAACCTCGTTTACCGTACAAGTTCAGTAACACAGAAAGTGAAAAATGGATAAAGAACATGTGGTACTTACGTACAATGCAGTATCACTCAGCAATGAAATCTATGTCATCAGGCCCGTAGCAGCATAATGAGTGGATTCAGGTACGATGATTCTAACTGAAATAAGTCACACAGAAAAAGAAACATCATAAGATATCACTAATACACGGAATGTAAACTTGGCTACACAGGAACTGAATTCCAAAACAGAACAGGGTCTCAAATTTAGAAAACCAACTTATGCTTGCTTAAGGGGAAAGGTGAGTTGGGGTGCTGCATAAAACCAGAGATTGAAATGAGCACAGATAAAGTTCCTTAAGCCAAATATGGAATAGACAAGAGCTACTCCTTGCTCAATGAAATGGACTCAACACCGCATATTAAACGCCTAAGAATGTACCTGACTAGTAAGTATCTTAAAACCTATGGATTGCTATGTCTCCGAAAGAGAATCAAGCATGTGTACAGGGGCATAAACGCAGCAGTGATAGAATTGGAGAGGTTCGGTGAGCAAATGAAGACCCTTTGAAGTCATATTGCATGGTACCCATTCCACGGGTTTCAACTACCCAGGTTTAAGTTATTCTTCCTTCAGCTAAAACATGCATTGGAACCCAGAGTATGATCAACCATGTGATCGGGAGACGTGTTCAAATATGTCTCAGTTTTCGTACCCTGGTACTCGGGTGCAACATTCCAGACGCTTTACTAACACTCTCCCGACTGAGACTCAGTGCCTTTAACCTCCTGTTTGGCCCAGAGTGCAATTTCTGCGGAAGATGAACAGGAATAGCGGGAACCAATGAGAAACTAGCTGGAGGTGTCTGGACGGGCAAATTTAACTCTCATTTCCCACCAGGAAGAGGAAATAACCAAAGGCTCAGCGTGCCGTGCCGGAACCAGATTAGGGCCTGAAGCCATCCTGCGGTGTTGCGGCCAGCTCACAAGAAAGCGAGTTGAAGAAAGGAGCTCAGGGGCACTGTAATTCACAAACCTGCAGAGTTATAAATGACAGCTATCATCCAAAAATATACTGAAGTAAGGCTGCCAAGAGGACTTGAAAGCGGGGCAGAATTGCAGGAAACCGATTTCAGGAGGTAGACTGGAATTGCATTGAAAACATGGGAAAAGAGGCAGAACGTCCACAATGATGCACTTGGCCAAAAAGGGCGTATGCGTTTTTTCCTGAATATATTCAGGAAAAAACGCATACGCCCTTTTTGGCCAACCAAGCAAGCTTGCAAAGGAAATCTGCACTACAATGAAGTCTCACTTCCCCCCGGTCAAAAGGGCCATCTGAAAAAAGTGTAAAATCCAGAAAGGCAGGACAGGCCATGGAGAACTGGGAGCCTTGTTATGCTGATGGGCGGGATGGAAATTGCCAACAGACACTCGGGAGAAGTGTATGGTGTTTCCTGAAACATCTAAGAAACAAAGCAACAGAGCCTAGGGCACTTCCACTTATGGTCCTATAGCTTAGGGAAATTAAAATCCAAAAGACACAGCCACCCCAAAGTTTGGGACGCCTCTGTTTACAAGAACCTCGTTTACCGTACAAGTTCAGTATCACAGAAAGTGAAAAATGGATAAAGAACATGTTGTTCTTACGTACAATGCAGTATCACTCAACAATGAAATCTATGTCATCAGGCCCGTAGCAGCATCATGAGTGGATTCAGGTACGATGATTCTAACTGAAATAAGTCACACAGAAAAAGAAACATCATAAGATATCACTAATACACGGAATGTAAACTTGGCTACACAGGAACTGAATTCCAAAACAGAACAGGGTCTCAAATTTAGAAAACCAACTTATGCTTGCTTAAGGGGAAAGGTGAGTTGGGGTGCTGCATAAAACCAGAGATTGAAATGAGCACAGATAAAGTTCCTTAAGCCAAATATGGAATAGAGAAGAGCTATTCCTTGCTCAACGAAATGGACTCAACACCGCATATTAAACGCCTAAGAATGTACCTGACTAGTAAGTATCTTAAAATATAGGGATTGCTATGTCTCCGAAAGAGAATCAAGCATGTGTACAGGGGAATAAACGCAGCAGTGATAGGATTGGAGAGGTTCGGTGAGCAAATGAAGACCCTTTGAAGTCATATTGCATGGTACCCATTCCACGGGTTTCAACTACCCAGGTTTAAGGTATTCTTCCTTCAGCTAAAACATGCATGTGGAACCCAGAGTATGATCAACCGTGTGAACGGGAGACGTGTTCAAATATGTCTCAGTTTTCCTCCCCTGGTACTCTGGTGCAACATTCCAGACGCTTTACTAACACTCTCCCCACTTGGAGAGTCAGCGCCTATAACCTCCTGTTTCCCCGTTTGCAATTTCTGCGGAAGATGAACGGGAATAGGGAGAACCAATGAGAGACTAGCTGGAGGTGTCTGGACGCGCAAATTTAACTCTCATTTCCCACCAGGAAGAGGAATTAACAAAAGGCTCAGCGTGCCGTGCCGGAACCAGATTAGGGCCTCAAGCCATCCTGCGGTGTTGTGGCCGTCTCACAAGAAAGCGAGTTGAAGAAAGGAGCTCAGGGGCACTGTAATTCACAAACCTGCAGAGTTATAAATGACAGCTATCGTCCAAAAATATACTGAAGTAAAGCTGCCAAGAGGACTTGAAAGCGGGGCAGAATTGCAGGAAACCGATTTCAGGAGGTAGACTGGAATTGCATTGAAAGCATAGGAAAAGAGGCAGAACGTCCACAATGATGCACTTGGCCAAAAAGGGCGTATGCGTTTTTTCCTGAATATATTCAGGAAAAAACGCATACGCCCTTTTTGGCCAACCAAGCAAGCTTGCAAAGGAAATCTGCACTACAATGAAGTCTCAATTCCCCCCGGTCAAAAGGGCCATCAGAAAAAAGTGTAAAATCCAGAAAGGCAGGACAGGCCATGGAGAACTGGGAGCCTTGTTATGCTGATGGGCGGGATGTAAATTGCCAACAGACACTCGGGAGAAGTGTATGGTGTTTCCTGAAACATCTAAAAAACAAAGCAACAGAGCCTCGGGCACTTCCACTTATGGTCCTATAGCTTAGGGAAATTAAAATCCAAAAGACACAGCCACCCCAAAGTTTGGGACGCCTCTGTTTACAAGAACCTCGTTTACCGTACAAGATCAGTATCCCAGAAAGTGAAAAATAGATAAAGAACATGTGGTACTTACGTACAATGCAGTATCATTCAACAATGAAATCTATGTCATCAGGCCCATAGCAGCATAATGAGTGGATTCAGGTACGATGATTCTAACTGAAATAAGTCACACAAAAAGAAACATCATAAGATATCACTAATACACGGAATGTAAACTTGGCTACACAGGAACTGAATTCCAAAACAGAACAGGGTCTCAAATTTAGAAAACCAACTTATGCTTGCTTAAGGGGAAAGGTGAGTTGGGGTGCTGCATAAAACCAGAGATTGAAATGAGCACAGATAAAGTTCCCTAAGCCAAATATGGAATAGACAAGAGCTACTCCTTGCTCAACGAAATGGACTCAACACCGCATATTAAACCCCTAAGAATGTACCTGACTAGTAAGTATCTTAAAACCTATGGATTGCTATGTCTCTGAAAGAGAATCAAGCATGTGTACAGGGGCATAAACGCAGCAGTGATAGGATTGGAGAGGTTCGGTGAGCAAATGAAGACCCTTTGAAGTCATATTGCATGGTACCCATTCCACGGGTTTCAACTACCCAGGTTTAAGGTATTCTTCCTTCAGCTAAAACATGCATGTGGAACCCAGAGTATGATCAACCGTGTGAACGGGAGACGTGTTCAAATATGTCTCAGTTTTCGTACCCTGGTACTCGGGTGCAACATTCCAGACGCTTTACTAACACTCTACCGACTTTTAGAGTCAGTCCCTTTAACCTCCTGTTTGGCCCAGTTTGCAATTTCTGCGGAAGATGAACAGGAATAGCGAGACACAATGAGAGACTAGCTGGAGGTGTCTGGACGGGCAAATTTAACTCTCATTTCCCACCAGGAAGAGGAATTAACCAAAGGCTCAGCGTGCCGTGCCGGAACCAGATTAGGGCCTGAAGCCATCCTGCGGTGTTGCAGCCAGCTCACAAGAAAGCGAGTTGAAGAAAGGAGCTCAGGGGCACTGTAATTCACAAACCTGCAGAGTTATAAATGACAGCTATCGTCCAAAAATATACTGAAGTAAGGCTGCCAAGAGGACTTGCAAGCGGGGCAGAATTGCAGGAAACTGATTTCAGGAGGTAGACTGGAATTGCATTGAAAGTATAGGAAAAGAGGCAGAACGTCCACAATGATGCACTTGGCCAAAAAGGGTGTATGCGTTTTTTCCTGAATATATTCAGGAAAAAAAGCATACGCCCTTTTTGGACAACCAAGCAAGCTTGCAAAGAAATCTGCACTACAATGAAGTCTCACTTCCCCCCGGTCAAAAGGGCCATCTGAAAAAAGTGTAAAATCCAGAAAGGCAGGACAGGCCATGGAGAACTGGGAGCCTTGTTATGCTGATGGGCGGGATGTAAATTGCCAAAAGACACTGGGGAGAAGTGTATGGTGTTTCCTGAAACATCTAAAAAACAAAGCAACAAAGCCTAGGGCACTTCCACTTATGGTCCTTTAGCTTAGGGAAATTAAAATCCAAAAGACACAGCCACCCGAAAGTTTGGGACACCTCTGTTTACAAGAACCTCGTTTACTGTACAAGTTCAATATCACAGAAAATGAAAAATGGACAAAGAACTTGTGGTACTTATGTACAATGCAGTATCACTCAGCAATGAAATCTATGTCATCAGGCCCTTAGCACCACAATGAGTGGATACAGGTATGATGATTCTAACTGAAATAAGTCACACAGAAAAAGAAACATCATAAGATATCACTAATACACGGAATGTAAACTTGGCTACACAGGAACTGAATTCCAAAACAGAACAGGGTCTCAAATTTAGAAAACCAACTTATGCTGGCTTAGGGGAAAGGTGAGTTGGGTGCTGCATAAAACCAGAGATTGAAATGAGCACAGATAAAGTTCCTTAAGCCAAATATGGAATAGACAAGAGCTACTCCTTGCTCAACGAAATGGACTCAACACCGCATATTAAACGCCTAAGAATGTACCTGACTAGTAAGTATCTTAAAACCTATGGATTGATATGTCTCCGAAAGAGAATCAAGCGTGTGTACAGGGGCATAAACGCAGCAGTGATAGGATTGGAGAGGTTCGGTGAGCAAATGAAGACCCTTTGAAGTCATATTGCGTGGTACCCATTAGACGGGTCTCAACTCTCCAGGTTTAAGGTATTCTTCCTTCAGCTAAAACATGCATGTGGAACCCAGAGTATGATCAACCATGTGATCGGGAGCCGTGTTCAAATATGTCTCAGTTTTCCTCCACTGGTACTCGGGTTCAACATTCCAGACGCTTTACTAACACTCTCCCCACTTGGAGAGTCAGCGCCTTTAACCTCCTGTTTGTCCCAGTTTGCAATTTCTGCGGAAGATGAACAGGAATAGGGAGAACCAATGAGAGACTAGCTGGAGGTGTCTGGACGGGCAAATTTAACTCTCATTTCCCACCAGGAAGAGGAAATAACCAAAGGCTCAGCGTGCCGTCCCGGAACCAGATTAGGGCCTGAAGCCATCCTGCGGTGTTGCGGCCCGCTCACAAGAAAGCGAGTTGAAGAAAGGAGCTCAGGGGCACTGTAATTCACAAACCTGCAGAGTTATAAATGACAGCTATCGTCCAAAAATATACTGAAGTAAGGCTGCCAAGAGGACTTGAAAGCGGGGCAGAATTGCAGGAAACCGATTTCAGGAAGTAGACTGGAATTGCATTGAAAGCATAGGAAAAGAGGCAGAGCGTCCACAATGATGCACTTGGCCAAAAAGGGCGTATGCGTTTTTTCCTGAATATATTCAGGAAAAAACGCATACGCCCTTTTTGGCCAACCAAGCAAGCTTGCAAAGGAAATCTGCACTACAATGAAGTCTCACTTCCCCCCGGTCAAACGGGCCATCTGAAAAAAGCATAAAATCAAGAAAGGCAGGACAAGCCATGATGAACTGGGAGCCTTGTTATGCTGATGGGCGGGATGGAAATTGCTAACAGACACTCGGGAGAAGTGTATGGTGTTTCCTGAAACATCTAAAAAACAAAGCAACAGAGCCTAGGGCACTTCCACTTATGGTCCTATAGCTTAGGGAAATTAAAATCAAAAAGACACAGCCACCCCAAAGTTTGGGACGCCTCTGTTTACAAGAACCTCGTTTACCGTACAAGTTCAATATCAAAAAAAGTGAAATATGGATAAAGAACTTGTGGTACTTACGTACAATGCAGTATCACTCAGCAATGAAATCCATGTCATCAGGCCCTTAGCAGCACAATGAGTGGATACAGGTATGATGATTCTAACTGAAATAAGTCACACAGAAAAAGAAACATCATAAGATAACAGTAATACACGGAATGTAAACTTGGCTACACAGGAACTGAATTACAGAACAGAACAGGGTCTCAAATTTAGAAAACCAACTTATGCTTGCTTAAGGGGAAAGGTGAGTTGGGGTGCTGCATAAAACCAGACATTGAAATGAGAACAGATAAAGTTCCTTAAGCCACATATGGAATAGACAAGAGCTACTCCTTGCTCAATGAAATGGACTCAACACCGCATATTAAACGCCTAAGAATGTACCTGACTAGTAAATATCTTAAAACCTATGGATTGCTATGTCTCCGAAAGAGAAACAAGCGTGTGTACAGGGGCATAAACGCAGCAGAGATAGGATTGGAGAGGTTCGGTGAGCAAATGAAGACCCTTTGAAGTCATATTGCATGGTACCCATTCCACGGGTCTCAACTCTCCAGGTTTAAGGTATTCTTCCTTCAGCTAAAACATGCATGTGGAACCCAGAGTATGATCAACCATGTGATCGGGAGACGTGTTCAAATATGTCTCAGTTTTCGTACCCTGGTACTCGGGTGCAACATTCGAGACGCTTTACTAACACTCTCCCCACTTGGAGAGTCAGCACCTTTAACCTCCTGTTTGGCCCAGTTTGCAATTTCTGCGGAAGATGAACAGGAATAGGGAGAACCAATGAGACACTAGCTGGAGGTGTCTGGACGGGCAAATTTAACTCTCATTTCCCACCAGGAAGAGGAAATAACCAAAGGCTCAGCGTGCCGTGGCAGAACCAGATTAGGGCCTGAAGCCATCCTGCAGTGTTGCGGCCAGCTCAAAAGAAAACGAGTTGAAGAAAGGAGTTCAGGGGCACTGTAATTCACAAACCTGCAGAGTTATAAATGACAGCTATCGTCCAAAAATATACTGAAGTAAGGCTACCAAGTGGAATTGAAAGCAGGGCAGAATTGCAGGAAACCGATTTCAGGAGGTAGACTGGAATTGCATTGAAAGCATAGGAAAAGAGGCAGAACGTCCACAATGATGCACTTGGCCTAAAAGGGCGTATGCGTTTTTTCCTGAATATATTCAGGAAAAAACGCATACGCTCTTTTTGGCCAACCAAGCAAGCTTGCAAAGGAAATCTGCATCACAAAAAAGTCTCACTTCCCCCTGGTCAAAAGGGCCATCTGAAAAATGTGTAAAATCCAGAAAGGCAGGACAGGCCATGGAGAACTGGGAGCCTTGTTATGCTGATGGGCGGGATGGAAATTGCCAACAGACACTCGGGAGAAGTGTATGGTGTTTTCTGAAACATCGAAAAAACAAAGCAACAAGCCTAGCGCACTTCCACTTATGGTCCTATAGCTTAGGGAAATTAAAATCCAAAAGACACAGCCACCCCAAAGTTTGGGACACCTCTGTTTACAAGAACCTCGTTTACCGTACAAGTTCAGTATCACAGAAAGTGAAAAATGGATAAAGAACATGTGGTACTTACGTACAATGCAGTATCACTCAACAATGAAATCTATGTCATCAGGCCCATAGCAGCATAATGAGTGGATTCAGGTATGATGATTCTAACTGAAATAAGACACACAGAAAAGGAAACATCATAAGATATCAGTAATACACGGAATGTAAACTTCCCTACACAGGAACTGAATTCCAAAACAAAACAGGGTCTCAAATTTAGAAAAGCAACTTATGCTTGCTTAAGGGGAAATGTGAGATGGGGTGCTGCATAAAACCAGAGATTGAAATGAGCACAGATAAAGTTCCTTAAGCCAAATATGGAATAGACAAGAGCTACTCCTTGCTCAACGAAATGGACTCAACACCCCATATTAAACACCTAAGAATGTACCTGACTAGTAAGTATCTTAAAATATAGGGATTGCTATGTCTCCAAAAGAGAATCAAGCGTGTGTACAGGGGCATAAATGCAGCAGTGATAGGATTGGAGAGGTTCAGTGAGCAAATGAAGACCCTTTGAAGTCATATTGCATGGTACCCATTCCACGGGTCTCAAATCTCCAGGTTTAAGGTATTCTTCCTTCAGCTAAAACATGCATGTGGAACCCAGAGTATGATCAACCGTGTGATCGGGAGACGTGTTCAAATATGTCTCAGTTTTCGTACCCTGGTACTCGGGTGCAACATTCCAGACGCTTTACTAACACTCTCCCGACTGAGAGTCAGTCCCTTTAACCTCCTGTTTGGCCCAGAGTGCAATTTCTGCGGAAGATGAACAGGAATAGCGGGAACCAATGAGAAACTAGCTGGAGGTGTCTGGACGGGCAAATTTAACTCTCATTTCCCACCAGGAAGAGGAAATAACCAAAGGCTCAGCGTGCCGTGCCGGAACCAGATTAGGGCCTGAAGCCATCCTGCGGTGTTGTGGCCAGCTCACAAGAAAGCGAGTTGAAGAAAGGAGCTCAGGGGCACTGTAATTCACAAACCTGCAGAGTTATAAATGACAGCTATCGTCCAAAAATATACTGAAGTAAGGCTGCCAAGAGGACTTGAAAGCGGGGCAGAATTGCAGGAAACCGATTTCAGGAGGTAGACTGGAATTGCATTGAAAACATGGGAAAAGAGGCAGAACGTCCACAATGATGCACTTGCCCAAAAAGGGCGTATGCGTTTTTTCCTGAATATATTCAGGAAAAAACGTATATGCACTTTTTGGCCAACCAAGCAAGCTTGCAAAGGAAATCTGCACTAAAATGAAGTCTCACTTCCCCCCGGTCAAAAGGGCCATCTGAAAAAAGTGTAAAATCCAGAAAGGCAGGACAGGCCATGGAGAACAGGGAGCCTTGTTATGCTGATGGGCGGGATGGAAATTGCCAACAGACACTCGGGAGAAGTGTATGGTGTTTCCTAAAACATCTAAAAAACAAAGCAACAGAGCCTAGGGCACTTCCACTTATGGTCCTATAGCTTAGGGAAATTAAAATCCAAAAGACACAGCCACCCCAAAGTTTCGAACGGCTCTGTTTACAAGAACCTCGTTTACAGTACAAGTTCAACATCGCAGAAAGTGAAAAATGGATAAAGAAGTTGTGGTATTTACTTACAAAGCAATATCACTCAGCAATGAAATCTATGTCATCAGGCCCTTAGCAGCACAATGAGTGGATACAGGTATGATGATTCTAACTGAAATAAGTCACACAGAAAAAGAAACATCATAAGATATCACTAATACACGGAATGTAAACTTGGCTACACAGGAACTGAATTCCAAAACAGAACAGGGTCTCAAATTTAGAAAACCAACTTATGCTTGCTTAAGGGGAAAGGTGAGTTGGGGTGCTGCATAAAACCAGAGATTGAAATGAGCACAGATAAAGTTCCTTAAGCCAAATATGGAATAGACAAGAGCTACTCCTTGCTCCACAAAATGGACTCAACACCGCATATTAAATGCCTAAGAATGTACCTGACTAGTAAGTATCTTAAAACCTATGGATTGCTATGTCTCCGAAAGAGAATCAAGCATGTGTACAGGGGCATAAACGCAGCAGTGATAGGATTGGAGAGGTTCGGTGAGCAAATGAAGACCTTTGAAGTCATATTGCATGGTACCCATTCCACAGGTTTCAACTACCCAGGTTTAAGGTATTCTTCCTTCAGCTAAAACATGCATGTGGAACCCAGAGTATGATCAACCGTGTGATCGGGAGACGTTTTCAAATATGTCTCAGTTTTCGTACCCTGGTACTCGGGTGCAACATTCCAGACGCTTTACTAACACTCTCCCCACTTGGAGAGTCAGCGCCTTTAACCTCCTGTTTGGCCCAGTTTGCAATTTCTGCGGAAGATGAACAGGAATAGCGAGAACCAATGAGAGACTAGCTGGAGGTGTCTGGACGGGCAAATTTAACTCTCATTTCCCACCAGGAAGAGGAATTAACCAAAGGCTCAGCGTGCCGTGCCGGAACCACATTAGGGCCTGAAGCCATCCTGCGGTGTTGCGGCCAGCTCACAAGAAAGCGAGTTGAAGAAAGGAGCTCAGGGGCACTGTAATTCACAAACCTGCAGAGTTATAAATGACAGCTATCGTCCAAAAATATACTGAAGTAAGGCTGCCAAGAGGACTTGAAAGCGGGGCAGAATTGCAGGAAACCGATTTCAGGAGGTAGACTGGAATTGCATTGAAAGCATAGGAAAAGAGGCAGAGCGTCCACAATGATGCACTTGTTCAAAAAGGGCGTATGCGTTTTTTCCTGAATATATTCAGGAAAAAACGCATACGCCCTTTTTGGCCAACCAAGCAAGCTTGCAAAGGAAATCTGCACTAAAATGAAGTCTCACTTCCCCCTGGTCAAAAGGGTCATCTGAAAAAAGTGTAAAATCCAGAAAGGCAGGACAGGCCATGGAGAACTGGGAGGCTTGTTATGCTGTTGGGCGGGATGTAAATTGCCAACAGACACTCAGGAGAAGTATATGGTGTTTCCTGAAACATCTAAAAAACAAAGCAACAGAGCCTAGGGCACTTCCACTTATGGTCCTATAGCTTAGGGAAATTAAAATCAAAAAGACACAGCCACCCCAAAGTTTGGGACGCCTCTGTTTACAAGAACCTCGTTTACCGTACAAGTTCAATATCACAGAAAGTGAAAAATGGATAAAGAACTTGTGGTACTTACGTACAATGCAGTATCACTCAGCAATGAAATCTATGTCATCAGGCCCGTAGCAGCATAATGAGTGGATTCAGGTACGATGATTCTAACTGAAATAAGTCACACAGAAAAAGAAACATCATAATATATCACTAATACACGGAATGTAAACTTGGCTACACAGGAACTGAATTCCAAAACAGAACAGGGTCTCAAATTTAGAGAAGCAACTTATGCTTGCTTAGGGGAAAGGTGAGTTGGGGTGCTGCATAAAACCAGAGATTGAAATAAGCACAGATAAAGTTCCTTAAGCCAAATATGGAATAGACCAGAGCTACTCCTTGCTCAACGAAATGGACTCAACACCCCATATTAAACGCCTAAGAATGTACCTGACTAGTAAGTATCTTAAAACCTATGGATTGCTATGTCTCCAAAAGAGAATCAAGCATGTGTACAGGGGCATAAACGCAGCAGTGATAGGATTGAAGAGGTTCGGTGAGCAAATGAAGACACTTTGAAGTCATATTGCATGGTACCCATTACACGGGTCTCAACTCTCCAGGTTTAAGGTATTCTTCCTTCAGCTAAAACATGCATGTGGAACACAGAGTATGATCAACCATGTGAACGGGAGCCGTGTTCAAATATGTCTCAGTTTTCATACCCTGGTACTCGGGTGCAACATTCCAGACGCTTTAATAACACTCTCCCCACTTGGAGAGTCAGCGCCTTTAACCTCCTGTTTGGCCCAGTTTGCAATTTCTGTGGAAGATGAACAGGAATAGCGAGAACCAATGAGAGACTAGCTGGAGGTGTCTGGACGGGCAAATTTAACTCTCATTTCCCACCAGGAAGAGGAAATAACCAAAGGCTCAGCGTGCCGTGCCGGAACCAGATTAGGGCCAGAAGCCATCCTGCGGTGTTGCGGCCAGCTCACAAAAAAGCGAGTTGAAGAAAGGAGCTCAGGGGCACTGTAATTCACAAACCTGCAGAGTTATAAATGACAGCTATCGTCCAAAAATATACTGAAGTAAGGCTGCCAAGAGGACTTGAAAGTGGGGCAGAATTGCAGGAAACCGATTTCAGGAGGTAGACTGGAATTGCATTGAAAGCATAGGAAAAGAGGCAGAACGTCCACAATGATGCACATGGCCAAAAAGGGCGTATGCATTTTTTCCTGAATATATTCAGGAAAAAACACATACACACTTTTTGGCCAACCAAGCAAACTTGCAAAGGAAATCTGCACTAAAATGAAGTCTCACTTCCCCCCGGTCAAAAGGGCCATCTGAAAAAAGTGTAAAATCCAGAAAGGCAGGACAGGCCATGGAGAACTGGGAGCCTTGTTATGCTGATGGGCGGGATATAAATTGCCAACAGACACTCGGGAGAAGTGTATGGTGTTTCCTGAAACATCTAAAAAACAAAGCAACAGAGCCTAGGGCACTTCCACTTATGGTCCTATAGCTTAGGGAAATTAAAATAAAAAAGACACAGCCACCTCAAAGTTTGGGACGCCTCTGTTTACAAGAACCTCATTTACTGTACAAGTTCAACATCGCAGAAAGTGAAAAATGGATAAAGAACTTGTGGTACTTACGTTCAATGCAGTATCACTCAGCAATGAAATCTATGTCATCAGGCCCGTAGCAGCATAATGAGTGGATTCAGGTATGACGATTCTAGCTGAAATAAGTCACACAGAAAAAGAAACATCATAAGATATCACTAATACACGGAATGTAAACTTGGCTACACAGGAACTGAATTCCAAAACAGAACAGGGTCTCAAATTTAGAGAACCAACTTATGCCTGCTTAAGGTAAAGGTGAGTTGGGGTGCTGCATAAAACCAGAGATTGAAATGAGCACAGATAAAGTTCCTTAAGCCAAATATGGAATAGACCAGAGTTACTCCTTGCTCAACGAAATGGACTCAACACCCCATATTAAACGCCTAAGAATGTACCTGACTAGTAAGTATCTTAAAACCTATGGATTGCTATGTCTCCAAAAGAGAATCAAGCATGTGTACAGGGGCATAAACGCAGCAGTGATAGGATTGAAGAGGTTCGGTGAGCAAATGAAGACACTTTGAAGTCATATTGCATGGTACCCATTCCACGGGTTTCAACTACCCAGGTTTAACGTATTCTTCGTTCAGCTAAAACATGCATGTGGAACCTAGAGTATGATCAACCATGTGATCGGGAGAGGTGTTCAAATATGTCTCAGTTTTCCTCCCCTGGTACTCGGGTGCAACATTCCAGACGCTTTACTAACACTCTCCCGTCTTGGAGAGTCAGTCCCTTTAACCTCCTGTTTGGCCCAGTTTGCAATTTCTGCGGAAGATGAACAGGAATAGCGAGAACCAATGAGAGACTAGCTGGAGGTGTCTGGACGGGCAAATTTAACTCTCATTTCCCACCAGGAAGAGGAATTAACCAAAGGCTCAGCGTGCCGTGCCAGAAGAAGATTAGGGCCTGAAGCCATCCTGCGGTGTTGCGGCCAGCTCGCAAGAAAGCGAGTTGAAGAAAGGAGCTCAGGGGCACTGTAATGCACAAACCTGCAGAGTTATAAATGACAGCTATCGTCCAAAAATATACTGAGGTAAGGCTGCCAAGAGGACTTGAAAGCGGGGCAGAATTGCAGGAAACCGATTTCAGGAGGTAGACTGGAATTGCATTGAAAGCATAGGAAAAGAGGCAGAACGTCCACAATGATGCACTTGGCCAAAAAGGGCGTATGCGTTTTTTCCTGAATATATTCAGGAAAAAACGCATACGCCCTTTTTGGCCAACCAAGCAAACTTGCAAAGGAAATCTGCACTACAATGAAGTCTCACTTCCCCCCGGTCAAAAGGGCCAACTGAAAAAAGTGTAAAATCCAGAAAGGCAGGACAGGCCATGGAGAACTGGGAGCCTTGTTATGCTGATGGGCGGGATGGAAATTGCCAACAGACACTCGGGAGAAGTGTATGGTGTTTCCTGAAACATCTAAAAAACAAAGCAACAGAGCCTAGGGCACTTCCACTTATGGTCCTATAGCTTAGGGAAATTAAAATCAAAAAGACACAGCCACCCCAAAGTTTGGGACGCCTCTGTTTACAAGAACCTCGTTTACAGTACAAGTTCAACATCGCAGAAAGTGAAAAATTGATAAAGAACTTGTGGTACTTACGAACAATGCAGTATCACTCAGCAATGAAATCTATGTCATCAGGCCCTTAGCAGCATAATGAGTGGATTCAGGTACGATGATTCTAACTGAAATAAGTCACACAGAAAAAGAAACATCATAAGATATCACTAATACACGGAATGTAAACTTGGCTACACAGGAACTGAATTCCAAAACAGAACAGGGTCTCAAATTTAGAAAACCAACTTATGCTTGCTTAAGAGGAAAGGTGAGTTGGGGTGCTGCATAAAACCAGAAATTGAAATGAGCACAGATAAAGTTCCTTAAGCCAAATATGGAATAGACAAGAGCTACTCCTTGCTCAACGAAATGGACTCAACACCCCATATTAAACGCCTAAGAATGTACCTGACTAGTAAGTATCTTAAAACCTATGGATTGCTATGTCTCCAAAAGAGAATCAAGCGTGTGTACAGGGGCATAAATGCAGCAGTGATAGGATTGGAGAGGTTCGGTGAGCAAATAAAGACCCTTTGAAGTCATATTGCATGGTACCCATTACACGGGTCTCAACTCTCCAGGTTTAAGGTATTCTTCCTGCAGCTAAAACATGCATGTGGAACCCAGAGTATGATCAACCATGTGAACGGGAGCCGTGTTCAAATATGTCTCAGTTTTCCTCCCCTGGTACTCGGGTGCAACATTCCAGACGCTTTACTAACACTCTCCCCACTTGGAGAGTCATCGCCTTTAACCTCCTGTTTGGCCCAGTTTGCAATTTCTGCGGAAGATGAACAGGAATAGCGAGAACCAATGAGAGACTAGCTGGAGGTGTCTGGACGGGCAAATTTAACTCTCATTTCCCACCAGGAAGAGGAATTAACCAAAGGCTCAGCGTGCCGTGCCGGAACCAGATTAGGGCCTGAAGCCATCCTGCAGTGTTGCGGCCAGCTCACAAAAAAGCGAGTTGAAGAAAGGAGCTCAGGGGCACTGTAATTCACAAACCTGCAGAGTTATAAATGACAGCTATCATCCAAAAATATACTGAAGTAAGGCTGCCAAGAGGACTTGAAAGCGGGGCAGAATTGCAGGAAACCGATTTCAGGAGGTAGACTGGAATTGCATTGAAAGCATAGGAAAAGAGGCAGAACGTCCACAATGATGCACATGGACAAAAAGGGCGTATGCATTTTTTCCTGAATATATTCAGAAAAAAACGCATACGCCCTTTTTGGCCAACCAAGCAAGCTTGCGAAGGAAATCTGCACTACAATGAAGTCTCACTTCCCCCCGGTCAAAAGGGCCATCTGAAAAAAGTGTAAAATCCAGAAAGCCAGGACAGGCCATGGAGAACTGGGAGCCTTGTTATGCTGATGGGCGGGATGGAAATTGCCAACAGACACTCAGGAGAAGTATATGGTGTTTCCTGAAACATCTAAAAAACAAAGAAACAGAGCCTAGGGCACTTCCACTTATGGCCCTATAGCTTAGGGAAATTAAAATCAAAAAGACACAGCCACCCCAAAGTTTGGGACGGCTCTGTTTACAAGAACCTCGTTTACAGTACAAGTTCAACATCGCAGAAAGTGAAAAACGGATAAAGAAGTTGTGGTATTTACTTACAAAGCAATATCACTCAGCAATGAAATCTATGTCATCAGGCCCGTAGCAGCACAATGAGTGGATTCAGGTATGATGATTCTAACTGAAATAAGTCACACAGAAAAAGAAACATCATAAGATATCAGTAATACACGGAATGTAACTTGGCTACACAGGAACTGAATTACAGAACAGAACAGGGTCTTAAATTTAGAAAACCAACTTATGCTTGCTTAAGCGGAAAGGTGAGTTGGGGTGCTGCATAAAAGCAGAGATTGAAATGAGCACAGATAAAGTTCCTTAAGCCAAATATGGAATAGACAAGAGCTACTCCTTGCTCAACGAAATGGACTCAACACCGCATATTAAACGCCTAAGAATGTACCTGACTAGTAAGTATCTTAAAACCTATGGATTGCTATGTCTCCAAAAGAGAATCAAGCATGTGTACAGGGGCATAAACGCAGCAGTGATAGGATTGGAGAGGTTCGGTGAGCAAATAAAGACCCTTTGAAGTCATATTGCATGGTACCCATTCCACATGTCTCAACTCTCCAGGTTTAAGGTATTCTTCCTTCAGCTAAAACATGCATGTGGAACCCAGAGTATGATCAACCATGTGAACGGGAGACGTGTTCAAATATGTCTCAGTTTTCCTCCCCTGGTACTCGAGTGCAACATTCCTGACGCTTTACTAACACTCTCCCCACTTGATGAGTCAGCGCCTTTAACCTCCTGTTTGTCCCAGTTTGCAATTTCTGCGGAAGATGAACAGGAATAGGGAGAACCAATGAGAGACTAGCTGGAGGTGTCTGGACGGGCAAATTTAACTCTCATTTCCCACCAGGAAGAGGAAATAACCAAAGGCTCAGTGTGCCGTGCCGGAACCAGATTAGGGCCTGAAGCCATACTGCGGTGTTGCGGCCAGCTCACAAGAAAGCGAGTTGAAGAAAGGAGCTCAGGGGCACTGTAATTCACAAACCTGCAGAGTTATAAATGACAGCTATCGTCCAAAAATATACTGAAGTAATGTTGCCAAGAGGACTTGAAAGCGGGGCAGAATTGCAGGAAACCGATTTCAGGAGGTAGACTGGAATTGCATTGAAAGCATAGGAAAAGAGGCAGAACGTCCACAATGATGCACTTGGCCAAAAAAGGCGTATGCGTTTTTTCCTGAATATATTCAGGAAAAAACGCATACGCCCTTTTTGGCCAACCAAGCAAGCTTGCAAAGGAAATCTGCACTACAATGAAGTCTCACTTCCCCCCGGTCAAAAGGGCCATCTGAAAAAAGTGTAAAATCCAGTAAGGCAGGACAGGCCATGGAGAACTGGGAGCCTTGTTATGCTGATGGGCGGGATGTAAATTGCCAACAGACACTCGGGAGAAGTGTATGGTGTTTCCTGAAACATCTAAAAAACAAAGCAACAGAGCCTAGGGCTCTTGCACTTATGGTCCTATAGCTTAGGGAAATTAAAATCAAAAAGACACAGCCACCCCAAAGTTTGGGACGCCTCTGTTTACAAGAACCTCGTTTACAGTACAAGTTCAACATCGCAGAAAGTGAAAAATGGATAAAGAAGTTGTGGTATTTACTTACAAAGCAATATCACTCAGCAATGAAATCTATGTCATCAGGCCCTTAGCAGCACAATGAGTGGATTCAGGTATGATGATTCTGACTGAAATAAGTCACACAGAAAAAGAGACATCATAAGATATAACTAATACATGGAATGTAAACTTGGCTACACAGGAACTGAATTCCAAAACAGAACAGGGTCTCAAATTTAGAAAACCACCTTATGCTTGCTTAAGGGGAAAGGTGAGTTGGGGTGCTGCATAAAACCAGAGATTGAAATGAGCACAGATAAAGTTCCTTAAGCCAAATATGGAATAGACAAGAGCTACTCCTTGCTCAACGAAATGGACTCAACACCGCATATTAAACGCCTAAGAATGTACCTGACTAGTAAGTATCTTAAAACCTATGGATTGCTATGTCTCCAAAAGAGAATCAAGCGTGTGTACAGGGGCATAAACGCAGCAGTGATAGGATTGGAGAGGTTCGGTGAGCAAATGAAGACCCTTTGAAGTCATATTGCATGGTTCCCATTCCACGGGTCTCAACTCTCCATGTTTAAGGTATTCTTCCTTCAGCTAAAACATGCATGTGGAACCCAGAGTATGATCAACCGTGTGAACAGGAGACGTGTTCAAATATGTCTCAGTTTTCCTCCCCTGGTACTCGGGTGCAACATTCCAGATGCTTTACTAACACTCTCCCCACTTGGAGAGTCAGCGCGTTTAACCTCCTGTTTGGCCCAGTTTGCAATTTCTCCGGAAGATGAACAGGAATAGGGAGAACCAATGAGAGAGTAGCTGGAGGTTTCTGGACGGGCAAATTTAACTCTCATTTCCCACCAGGACGAGGAAATAACCAAAGGCTCAGCATGCCCTGCCGGAACCAGATTAGGGCCTGAAGCCATCCTGCGGTGTTGCGGCCAGCTCGCAAGAAAGCGAGTTGAAGAAAGGAGCTCAGGGGCACTGTAATGCACAAACCTGCAGAGTTATAAATGACAGCTATCGTCCAAAAATATACTGAGGTAGGCTGCCAAGAGGACTTGAAAGCGGGGCAGAATTGCAGGAAACCGATTTCAGGAGGTAGACTGGAATTGCATTGAAAGCATAGGAAAAGAGGCAGAACGTCCACAATGATGCACTTGGCCAAAAAGGGCGTATGCGTTTTTTCCTGAATATATTCAGGAAAAAACGCATACGCCCTTTTTGGCCAACCAAGCAAACTTGCAAAGGAAATCTGCACTACAATGAAGTCTCACTTCCCCCCGGTCAAAAGGGCCAACTGAAAAAAGTGTAAAATCCACAAAGGCAGGACAGGCCATGGAGAACTGGGAGCCTTGTTATGCTGATGGGCGGGATGGAAATTGCCAACAGACACTCGGGAGAAGTGTATGGTGTTTCCTGAAACATCTAAAAAACAAAGCAACAGAGCCTAGGGCACTTCCACTTATGGTCCTATAGCTTAGGGAAATTAAAATCCAAAAGACACAGCCACCCCAAAGTTTGGGACGCCTCTGTTTACAAGAACCTCGTTTACAGTACAAGTTCAACATCGCAGAAAGTGAAAAATGGATAAAGAACATGTGGTACTTACGAACAATGCAGTATCACTCAGCAATGAAATCTATGTCATCAGGCCCTTAGCAGCATAATGAGTGGATTCAGGTACGATGATTCTAACTGAAATAAGTCACACAGAAAAAGAAACATCATAAGATATCACTAATACACGGAATGTAAACTTGGCTACACAGGAACTGAATTCCAAAACAGAACAGGGTCTCAAATTTAGAAAACCAACTTATGCTTGCTTAAGAGGAAAGGTGAGTTGGGGTGCTGCATAAAACCAGAAATTGAAATGAGCACAGATAAAGTTCCTTAAGCCAAATATGGAATAGACAAGAGCTACTCCTTGCTCAACGAAATGGACTCAACACCCCATATTAAACGCCTAAGAATGTACCTGACTAGTAAGTATCTTAAAACCTATGGATTGCTATGTCTCCAAAAGAGAATCAAGCGTGTGTACAGGGGCATAAATGCAGCAGTGATAGGATTGGAGAGGTTCGGTGAGCAAATAAAGACCCTTTGAAGTCATATTGCATGGTACCCATTACACGGGTCTCAACTCTCCAGGTTTAAGGTATTCTTCCTGCAGCTAAAACATGCATGTGGAACCCAGAGTATGATCAACCATGTGAACGGGAGCCGTGTTCAAATATGTCTCAGTTTTCCTCCCCTGGTACTCGGGTGCAACATTCCAGACGCTTTACTAACACTCTCCCCACTTGGAGAGTCTGCGCCTTTAACCTCCTGTTTGGCCCAGTTTGCAATTTCTGCGGAAGATGAACAGGAATAGCGAGAACCAATGAGAGACTAGCTGGAGGTGTCTGGACGGGCAAATTTAACTCTCATTTCCCACCAGGAAGAGGAATTAACCAAAGGCTCAGCGTGCCGTGCCGGAACCAGATTAGGGCCTGAAGCCATCCTGCGGTGTTGCGGCCAGCTCACAAAAAAGCGAGTTGAAGAAAGGAGCTCAGGGGCACTGTAATTCACAAACCTGCAGAGTTATAAATGACAGCTATCATCCAAAAATATACTGAAGTAAGGCTGCCAAGAGGACTTGAAACCGGGGCAGAATTGCAGGAAACCGATTTCAGGAGGTAGACTGGAATTGCATTGAAAGCATAGGAAAAGAGGCAGAACGTCCACAATGATGCACATGGCCAAAAAGGGCGTATGCATTTTTTCCTGAATATATTCAGAAAAAAACGCATACGCCCTTTTTGGCCAACCAAGCAAGCTTGCGAAGGAAATCTGCACTACAATGAAGTCTCACTTCCCCCCGGTCAAAAGGGCCATCTGAAAAAAGTGTAAAATCCAGAAAGCCAGGACAGGCCATGGAGAACTGGGAGCCTTGTTATGCTGATGGGCGGGATGGAAATTGCCAACAGACACTCAGGAGAAGTATATGGTGTTTCCTGAAACATCTAAAAAACAAAGAAACAGAGCCTAGGGCACTTCCACTTATGGCCCTATAGCTTAGGGAAATTAAAATCAAAAAGACACAGCCACCCCAAAGTTTGGGACGGCTCTGTTTACAAGAACCTCGTTTACAGTACAAGTTCAACATCGCAGAAAGTGAAAAACGGATAAAGAAGTTGTGGTATTTACTTACAAAGCAATATCACTCAGCAATGAAATCTATGTCATCAGGCCCGTAGCAGCACAATGAGTGGATTCAGGTATGATGATTCTAACTGAAATAAGTCACACAGAAAAAGAAACATCATAAGATATCAGTAATACACGGAATGTAACTTGGCTACACAGGAACTGAATTACAGAACAGAACAGGGTCTTAAATTTAGAAAACCAACTTATGCTTGCTTAAGCGGAAAGGTGAGTTGGGGTGCTGCATAAAAGCAGAGATTGAAATGAGCACAGATAAAGTTCCTTAAGCCAAATATGGAATAGACAAGAGCTACTCCTTGCTCAACGAAATGGACTCAACACCGCATATTAAACGCCTAAGAATGTACCTGACTAGTAAGTATCTTAAAACCTATGGATTGCTATGTCTCCAAAAGAGAATCAAGCATGTGTACAGGGGCATAAACGCAGCAGTGATAGGATTGGAGAGGTTCGGTGAGCAAATGAAGACCCTTTGAAGTCATATTGCATGGTACCCATTCCACATGTCTCAACTCTCCAGGTTTAAGGTATTCTTCCTTCAGCTAAAACATGCATGTGGAACCCAGAGTATGATCAACCATGTGAACGGGAGACGTGTTCAAATATGTCTCAGTTTTCCTCCCCTGGTACTCGAGTGCAACATTCCTGACGCTTTACTAACACTCTCCCCACTTGATGAGTCAGCGCCTTTAACCTCCTGTTTGGCCCAGTTTGCAATTTCTGCGGAAGATGAACAGGAATAGGGAGAACCAATGAGAGACTAGCTGGAGGTGTCTGGACGGGCAAATTTAACTCTCATTTCCCACCAGGAAGAGGAAATAACCAAAGGCTCAGTGTGCCGTGCCGGAACCAGATTAGGGCCTGAAGCCATACTGCGGTGTTGCGGCCAGCTCACAAGAAAGCGAGTTGAAGAAAGGAGCTCAGGGGCACTGTAATTCACAAACCTGCAGAGTTATAAATGACAGCTATCGTCCAAAAATATACTGAAGTAATGTTGCCAAGAGGACTTGAAAACGGGGCAGAATTGCAGGAAACCGATTTCAGGAGGTAGACTGGAATTGCATTGAAAGCATAGGAAAAGAGGCAGAACGTCCACAATGATGCACTTGGCCAAAAAGGGCGTATGCGTTTTTTCCTGAATATATTCAGGAAAAAACGCATACGCCCTTTTTGGCCAACCAAGCAAGCTTGCAAAGGAAATCTGCACTACAATGAAGTCTCACTTCCCCCCGGTCAAAAGGGCCATCTGAAAAAAGTGTAAAATCCAGTAAGGCAGGACAGGCCATGGAGAACTGGGAGCCTTGTTATGCTGATGGGCGGGATGTAAATTGCCAACAGACACTCGGGAGAAGTGTATGGTGTTTCCTGAAACATCTAAAAAACAAAGCAACAGAGCCTAGGGCTCTTGCACTTATGGTCCTATAGCTTAGGGAAATTAAAATCAAAAAGACACAGCCACCCCAAAGTTTGGGATGCCTCTGTTTACAAGAACCTCGTTTACAGTACAAGTTCAACATCGCAGAAAGTGAAAAATGGATAAAGAAGTTGTGGTATTTACTTACAAAGCAATATCACTCAGCAATGAAATCTATGTCATCAGGCCCTTAGCAGCACAATGAGTGGATTCAGGTATGATGATTCTGACTGAAATAAGTCACACAGAAAAAGAGACATCATAAGATATAACTAATACATGGAATGTAAACTTGGCTACACAGGAACTGAATTCCAAAACAGAACAGGGTCTCAAATTTAGAAAACCAACTTATGCTTGCTTAAGGGGAAAGGTGAGATGGGGTGCTGCATAAAACCAGAGATTGAAATGAGCACAGATAAAGTTCCTTAAGCCAAATATGGAATAGACAAGAGCTACTCCTTGCTCAACGAAATGGACTCAACACCGCATATTAAACGCCTAAGAATGTACCTGACTAGTAAGTATCTTAAAACCTATGGATTGCTATGTCTCCAAAAGAGAATCAAGCATGTGTACAGGGGCATAAACGCAGCAGTGATAGGATTGGAGAGGTTCGGTGAGCTAATGAAGACCCTTTGAAGTCATATTGCATGGTACCCATTCCACGGGTTTCAACTACCCAGGTTTAAGGTATTCTTCCTTCAGCTAAAACATGCATGTGGAACCTAGAGTATGATCAACCATGTGATCGGGAGACGTGTTCAAATATGTCTCAGTTTTCGTACCCTGGTACTCGGGTGCAACATTCCAGACGCTTTACTAACACTCTCCTGACTTGGAGAGTCAGTCCCTTTAACCTCCTGTTTGGCCCAGTTTGCAATTTCTGCGGAAGATGAACAGGAATAGCGGGAACCAATGAGAAACTAGCTGGAGGTGTCTGGACGGGCAAATTTAACTCTCATTTCCCACCAGGAAGAGGAAATAACCAAAGGCTCAGCGTGCCGTGCCGGAACCAGATTAGGGCCTGAAGCCATCCTGCGGTGTTGCGGCCAGCTCACAAGAAAGCGAGTTGAAGAAAGGAGCTCAGGGGCACTGTAATTCACAAACCTGCAGAGTTATAAATGACAGCTATCGTCCAAAAATATACTGAAGTAAGGCTGCCAAGAGGACTTGAAAGCGGGGCAGAATTGCAGGAAACCGATTTCAGGAGGTAGACTGGAATTGCATTGAAAACATGGGAAAAGAGGCAGAACGTCCACAATGATGCACTTGGCCAAAAAGGGCGTATGCGTTTTTTCCTGAATATATTCAGGAAAAAACGCATACGCCCTTTTTGGCCAACCAAGCAAGCTTGCAAAGGAAATCTGCACTACAATGAAGTCTCACTTCCCCCCGGTCAAAAGGGCCATCTGAAAAAAGTGTAAAATCCAGAAAGGCAGGACAGGCCATGGAGAACTGGGAGCCTTGTTATGCTGATGGGCGGGATGGAAATTGCCAACAGACACTCCGGAGAAGTGTATGGTGTTTCCTGAAACATCTAAGAAACAAAGCAACAGAGCCTAGGGCACTTCCACTTATGGTCCTATAGCTTAGGGAAATTAAAATCAAAAAGACACTGCCACCCCAATGTTTGGGACGCCTCTGTTTACAAGAACCTCGTTTACCGTACAAGTTCAGTATCACAGAAAGTGAAAAATGGATAAAGAACATGTTGTTCTTACGTACAATGCAGTATCACTCAACAATGAAATCTATGTCATCAGGCCCGTAGCAGCATCATGAGTGGATTCAGGTACGATGATTCTAACTGAAATAAGTCACACAGAAAAAGAAACATCATAAGATATCACTAATACACGGAATGTAAACTTGGCTACACAGGAACTGAATTCCAAAACAGAACAGGGTCTCAAATTTAGAAAACCAACTTATGCTTGCTTAAGGGGAAAGGTGAGTTGGGGTGCTGCATAAAACCAGAGATTGAAATGAGCACAGATAAAGTTCCTTAAGCCAAATATGGAATAGAGAAGAGCTATTCCTTGCTCAACGAAATGGACTCAACACCGCATATTAAACGCCTAAGAATGTACCTGACTAGTAAGTATCTTAAAATATAGGGATTGCTATGTCTCCGAAAGAGAATCAAGCATGTGTGCAGGGGCATAAACGCAGCAGTGATAGGATTGGAGAGGTTCGGTGAGCAAATGAAGACCCTTTGAAGTCATATTGCATGGTACCCATTCCACGGGTTTCAACTACCCAGGTTTAAGGTATTCTTCCTTCAGCTAAAACATGCATGTGGAACCCAGAGTATGATCAACCGTGTGAACGGGAGACGTGTTCAAATATGTCTCAGTTTTCCTCCCCTGGTACTCTGGTGCAACATTCCAGACGCTTTACTAACACTCTCCCCACTTGGAGAGTCAGCGCCTATAACCTCCTGTTTCCCCGTTTGCAATTTCTGCGGAAGATGAACAGGAATAGGGAGAACCAATGAGAGACTAGCTGGAGGTGTCTGGACGCGCAAATTTAACTCTCATTTCCCACCAGGAAGAGGAATTAACAAAAGGCTCAGCGTGCCGTGCCGGAACCAGATTAGGGCCTCAAGCCATCCTGCGGTGTTGTGGCCGTCTCACAAGAAAGCGAGTTGAAGAAAGGAGCTCAGGGGCACTGTAATTCACAAACCTGCAGAGTTATAAATGACAGCTATCGTCCAAAAATATACTGAAGTAAAGCTGCCAAGAGGACTTGAAAGCGGGGCAGAATTGCAGGAAACCGATTTCAGGAGGTAGACTGGAATTGCATTGAAAGCATAGGAAAAGAGGCAGAACGTCCACAATGATGCACTTGGCCAAAAAGGGCGTATGCGTTTTTTCCTGAATATATTCAGGAAAAAACGCATACGCCCTTTTTGGCCAACCAAGCAAGCTTGCAAAGGAAATCTGCACTACAATGAAGTCTCAATTCCCCCCGGTCAAAAGGGCCATCTGAAAAAAGTGTAAAATCCAGAAAGGCAGGACAGGCCATGGAGAACTGGGAGCCTTGTTATGCTGATGGGCGGGATGTAAATTGCCAACAGACACTCGGGAGAAGTGTATGGTGTTTCCTGAAACATCTAAAAAACAAAGCAACAGAGCCTCGGGCACTTCCACTTATGGTCCTATAGCTTAGGGAAATTAAAATCCAAAAGACACAGCCACCCCAAAGTTTGGGACGCCTCTGTTTACAAGAACCTCGTTTACCGTACAAGATCAGTATCCCAGAAAGTGAAAAATAGATAAAGAACATGTGGTACTTACGTACAATGCAGTATCATTCAACAATGAAATCTATGTCATCAGGCCCATAGCAGCATAATGAGTGGATTCAGGTACGATGATTCTAACTGAAATAAGTCACACAAAAAGAAACATCATAAGATATCACTAATACACGGAATGTAAACTTGGCTACACAGGAACTGAATTCCAAAACAGAACAGGGTCTCAAATTTAGAAAACCAACTTATGCTTGCTTAAGGGGAAAGGTGAGTTGGGGTGCTGCATAAAACCAGAGATTGAAATGAGCACAGATAAAGTTCCCTAAGCCAAATATGGAATAGACAAGAGCTACTCCTTGCTCAACGAAATGGACTCAACACCGCATATTAAACCCCTAAGAATGTACCTGACTAGTAAGTATCTTAAAACCTATGGATTGCTATGTCTCTGAAAGAGAATCAAGCATGTGTACAGGGGCATAAACGCAGCAGTGATAGGATTGAAGAGGTTCGGTGAGCAAATGAAGACACTTTGAAGTCATATTGCATGGTACCCATTCCACGGGTTTCAACTACCCAGGTTTAACGTATTCTTCGTTCAGCTAAAACATGCATGTGGAACCTAGAGTATGATCAACCATGTGATCGGGAGAGGTGTTCAAATATGTCTCAGTTTTCCTCCCCTGGTACTCGGGTGCAACATTCCAGACGCTTTACTAACACTCTCCCGTCTTGGAGAGTCAGTCCCTTTAACCTCCTGTTTGGCCCAGTTTGCAATTTCTGCGGAAGATGAACAGGAATAGCGAGAACCAATGAGAGACTAGCTGGAGGTGTCTGGACGGGCAAATTTAACTCTCATTTCCCACCAGGAAGAGGAATTAACCAAAGGCTCAGCGTGCCGTGCCAGAAGAAGATTAGGGCCTGAAGCCATCCTGCGGTGTTGCGGCCAGCTCGCAAGAAAGCGAGTTGAAGAAAGGAGCTCAGGGGCACTGTAATGCACAAACCTGCAGAGTTATAAATGACAGCTATCGTCCAAAAATATACTGAGGTAAGGCTGCCAAGAGGACTTGAAAGCGGGGCAGAATTGCAGGAAACCGATTTCAGGAGGTAGACTGGAATTGCATTGAAAGCATAGGAAAAGAGGCAGAACGTCCACAATGATGCACTTGGCCAAAAAGGGCGTATGCGTTTTTTCCTGAATATATTCAGGAAAAAACGCATACGCCCTTTTTGGCCAACCAAGCAAACTTGCAAAGGAAATCTGCACTACAATGAAGTCTCACTTCCCCCCGGTCAAAAGGGCCAACTGAAAAAAGTGTAAAATCCAGAAAGGCAGGACAGGCCATGGAGAACTGGGAGCCTTGTTATGCTGATGGGCGGGATGGAAATTGCCAACAGACACTCGGGAGAAGTGTATGGTGTTTCCTGAAACATCTAAAAAACAAAGCAACAGAGCCTAGGGCACTTCCACTTATGGTCCTATAGCTTAGGGAAATTAAAATCAAAAAGACACAGCCACCCCAAAGTTTGGGACGCCTCTGTTTACAAGAACCTCGTTTACAGTACAAGTTCAACATCGCAGAAAGTGAAAAATGGATAAAGAACTTGTGGTACTTACGAACAATGCAGTATCACTCAGCAATGAAATCTATGTCATCAGGCCCTTAGCAGCATAATGAGTGGATTCAGGTACGATGATTCTAACTGAAATAAGTCACACAGAAAAAGAAACATCATAAGATATCACTAATACACGGAATGTAAACTTGGCTACACAGGAACTGAATTCCAAAACAGAACAGGGTCTCAAATTTAGAAAACCAACTTATGCTTGCTTAAGAGGAAAGGTGAGTTGGGGTGCTGCATAAAACCAGAAATTGAAATGAGCACAGATAAAGTTCCTTAAGCCAAATATGGAATAGACAAGAGCTACTCCTTGCTCAACGAAATGGACTCAACACCCCATATTAAACGCCTAAGAATGTACCTGACTAGTAAGTATCTTAAAACCTATGGATTGCTATGTCTCCAAAAGAGAATCAAGCGTGTGTACAGGGGCATAAATGCAGCAGTGATAGGATTGGAGAGGTTCGGTGAGCAAATAAAGACCCTTTGAAGTCATATTGCATGGTACCCATTACACGGGTCTCAACTCTCCAGGTTTAAGGTATTCTTCCTGCAGCTAAAACATGCATGTGGAACCCAGAGTATGATCAACCATGTGAACGGGAGCCGTGTTCAAATATGTCTCAGTTTTCCTCCCCTGGTACTCGGGTGCAACATTCCAGACGCTTTACTAACACTCTCCCCACTTGGAGAGTCATCGCCTTTAACCTCCTGTTTGGCCCAGTTTGCAATTTCTGCGGAAGATGAACAGGAATAGCGAGAACCAATGAGAGACTAGCTGGAGGTGTCTGGACGGGCAAATTTAACTCTCATTTCCCACCAGGAAGAGGAATTAACCAAAGGCTCAGCGTGCCGTGCCGGAACCAGATTAGGGCCTGAAGCCATCCTGCAGTGTTGCGGCCAGCTCACAAAAAAGCGAGTTGAAGAAAGGAGCTCAGGGGCACTGTAATTCACAAACCTGCAGAGTTATAAATGACAGCTATCATCCAAAAATATACTGAAGTAAGGCTGCCAAGAGGACTTGAAACCGGGGCAGAATTGCAGGAAACCGATTTCAGGAGGTAGACTGGAATTGCATTGAAAGCATAGGAAAAGAGGCAGAACGTCCACAATGATGCACATGGCCAAAAAGGGCGTATGCATTTTTTCCTGAATATATTCAGAAAAAAACGCATACGCCCTTTTTGGCCAACCAAGCAAGCTTGCGAAGGAAATCTGCACTACAATGAAGTCTCACTTCCCCCCGGTCAAAAGGGCCATCTGAAAAAAGTGTAAAATCCAGAAAGCCAGGACAGGCCATGGAGAACTGGGAGCCTTGTTATGCTGATGGGCGGGATGGAAATTGCCAACAGACACTCAGGAGAAGTATATGGTGTTTCCTGAAACATCTAAAAAACAAAGAAACAGAGCCTAGGGCACTTCCACTTATGGCCCTATAGCTTAGGGAAATTAAAATCAAAAAGACACAGCCACCCCAAAGTTTGGGACGGCTCTGTTTACAAGAACCTCGTTTACAGTACAAGTTCAACATCGCAGAAAGTGAAAAACGGATAAAGAAGTTGTGGTATTTACTTACAAAGCAATATCACTCAGCAATGAAATCTATGTCATCAGGCCCGTAGCAGCACAATGAGTGGATTCAGGTATGATGATTCTAACTGAAATAAGTCACACAGAAAAAGAAACATCATAAGATATCAGTAATACACGGAATGTAACTTGGCTACACAGGAACTGAATTACAGAACAGAACAGGGTCTTAAATTTAGAAAACCAACTTATGCTTGCTTAAGCGGAAAGGTGAGTTGGGGTGCTGCATAAAAGCAGAGATTGAAATGAGCACAGATAAAGTTCCTTAAGCCAAATATGGAATAGACAAGAGCTACTCCTTGCTCAACGAAATGGACTCAACACCGCATATTAAACGCCTAAGAATGTACCTGACTAGTAAGTATCTTAAAACCTATGGATTGCTATGTCTCCAAAAGAGAATCAAGCATGTGTACAGGGGCATAAACGCAGCAGTGATAGGATTGGAGAGGTTCGGTGAGCAAATGAAGACCCTTTGAAGTCATATTGCATGGTACCCATTCCACATGTCTCAACTCTCCAGGTTTAAGGTATTCTTCCTTCAGCTAAAACATGCATGTGGAACCCAGAGTATGATCAACCATGTGAACGGGAGACGTGTTCAAATATGTCTCAGTTTTCCTCCCCTGGTACTCGAGTGCAACATTCCTGACGCTTTACTAACACTCTCCCCACTTGATGAGTCAGCGCCTTTAACCTCCTGTTTGGCCCAGTTTGCAATTTCTGCGGAAGATGAACAGGAATAGCGAGAACCAATGAGAGACTAGCTGGAGGTGTCTGGACGGGCAAATTTAACTCTCATTTCCCACCAGGAAGAGGAAATAACCAAAGGCTCAGTGTGCCGTGCCGGAACCAGATTAGGGCCTGAAGCCATACTGCGGTGTTGCGGCCAGCTCACAAGAAAGCGAGTTGAAGAAAGGAGCTCAGGGGCACTGTAATTCACAAACCTGCAGAGTTATAAATGACAGCTATCGTCCAAAAATATACTGAAGTAATGTTGCCAAGAGGACTTGAAAGCGGGGCAGAATTGCAGGAAACCGATTTCAGGAGGTAGACTGGAATTGCATTGAAAGCATAGGAAAAGAGGCAGAACGTCCACAATGATGCACTTGGCCAAAAAGGGCGTATGCGTTTTTTCCTGAATATATTCAGGAAAAAACGCATACGCCCTTTTTGGCCAACCAAGCAAGCTTGCAAAGGAAATCTGCACTACAATGAAGTCTCACTTCCCCCCGGTCAAAAGGGCCATCTGAAAAAAGTGTAAAATCCAGTAAGGCAGGACAGGCCATGGAGAACTGGGAGCCTTGTTATGCTGATGGGCGGGATGTAAATTGCCAACAGACACTCGGGAGAAGTGTATGGTGTTTCCTGAAACATCTAAAAAACAAAGCAACAGAGCCTAGGGCTCTTGCACTTATGGTCCTATAGCTTAGGGAAATTAAAATCAAAAAGACACAGCCACCCCAAAGTTTGGGACGCCTCTGTTTACAAGAACCTCGTTTACAGTACAAGTTCAACATCGCAGAAAGTGAAAAATGGATAAAGAAGTTGTGGTATTTACTTACAAAGCAATATCACTCAGCAATGAAATCTATGTCATCAGGCCCTTAGCAGCACAATGAGTGGATTCAGGTATGATGATTCTGACTGAAATAAGTCACACAGAAAAAGAGACATCATAAGATATAACTAATACATGGAATGTAAACTTGGCTACACAGGAACTGAATTCCAAAACAGAACAGGGTCTCAAATTTAGAAAACCAACTTATGCTTGCTTAAGGGGAAAGGTGAGATGGGGTGCTGCATAAAACCAGAGATTGAAATGAGCACAGATAAAGTTCCTTAAGCCAAATATGGAATAGACAAGAGCTACTCCTTGCTCAACGAAATGGACTCAACACCGCATATTAAACGCCTAAGAATGTACCTGACTAGTAAGTATCTTAAAACCTATGGATTGCTATGTCTCCAAAAGAGAATCAAGCATGTGTACAGGGGCATAAACGCAGCAGTGATAGGATTGGAGAGGTTCGGTGAGCTAATGAAGACCCTTTGAAGTCATATTGCATGGTACCCATTCCACGGGTTTCAACTACCCAGGTTTAAGGTATTCTTCCTTCAGCTAAAACATGCATGTGGAACCTAGAGTATGATCAACCATGTGATCGGGAGACGTGTTCAAATATGTCTCAGTTTTCGTACCCTGGTACTCGGGTGCAACATTCCAGACGCTTTACTAACACTCTCCTGACTTGGAGAGTCAGTCCCTTTAACCTCCTGTTTGGCCCAGTTTGCAATTTCTGCGGAAGATGAACAGGAATAGCGGGAACCAATGAGAAACTAGCTGGAGGTGTCTGGACGGGCAAATTTAACTCTCATTTCCCACCAGGAAGAGGAAATAACCAAAGGCTCAGCGTGCCGTGCCGGAACCAGATTAGGGCCTGAAGCCATCCTGCGGTGTTGCGGCCAGCTCACAAGAAAGCGAGTTGAAGAAAGGAGCTCAGGGGCACTGTAATTCACAAACCTGCAGAGTTATAAATGACAGCTATCGTCCAAAAATATACTGAAGTAAGGCTGCCAAGAGGACTTGAAAGCGGGGCAGAATTGCAGGAAACCGATTTCAGGAGGTAGACTGGAATTGCATTGAAAACATGGGAAAAGAGGCAGAACGTCCACAATGATGCACTTGGCCAAAAAGGGCGTATGCGTTTTTTCCTGAATATATTCAGGAAAAAACGCATACGCCCTTTTTGGCCAACCAAGCAAGCTTGCAAAGGAAATCTGCACTACAATGAAGTCTCACTTCCCCCCGGTCAAATGGGTCATCTGAAAAAAGCGTAAAATCCAGAAAGGCAGGACAGGCCATGGAGAACTGGGAGCCTTGTTATGCTGATGGGCGGGATGGAAATTGCCAACAGACACTCCGGAGAAGTGTATGGTGTTTCCTGAAACATCTAAGAAACAAAGCAACAGAGCCTAGGGCACTTCCACTTATGGTCCTATAGCTTAGGGAAATTAAAATCAAAAAGACACTGCCACCCCAATGTTTGGGACGCCTCTGTTTACAAGAACCTCGTTTACCGTACAAGTTCAGTATCACAGAAAGTGAAAAATGGATAAAGAACATGTTGTTCTTACGTACAATGCAGTATCACTCAACAATGAAATCTATGTCATCAGGCCCGTAGCAGCATCATGAGTGGATTCAGGTACGATGATTCTAACTGAAATAAGTCACACAGAAAAAGAAACATCATAAGATATCACTAATACACGGAATGTAAACTTGGCTACACAGGAACTGAATTCCAAAACAGAACAGGGTCTCAAATTTAGAAAACCAACTTATGCTTGCTTAAGGGGAAAGGTGAGTTGGGGTGCTGCATAAAACCAGAGATTGAAATGAGCACAGATAAAGTTCCTTAAGCCAAATATGGAATAGAGAAGAGCTATTCCTTGCTCAACGAAATGGACTCAACACCGCATATTAAACGCCTAAGAATGTACCTGACTAGTAAGTATCTTAAAATATAGGGATTGCTATGTCTCCGAAAGAGAATCAAGCATGTGTGCAGGGGCATAAACGCAGCAGTGATAGGATTGGAGAGGTTCGGTGAGCAAATGAAGACCCTTTGAAGTCATATTGCATGGTACCCATTCCACGGGTTTCAACTACCCAGGTTTAAGGTATTCTTCCTTCAGCTAAAACATGCATGTGGAACCCAGAGTATGATCAACCGTGTGAACGGGAGACGTGTTCAAATATGTCTCAGTTTTCCTCCCCTGGTACTCTGGTGCAACATTCCAGACGCTTTACTAACACTCTCCCCACTTGGAGAGTCAGCGCCTATAACCTCCTGTTTCCCCGTTTGCAATTTCTGCGGAAGATGAACAGGAATAGGGAGAACCAATGAGAGACTAGCTGGAGGTGTCTGGACGCGCGAATTTAACTCTCATTTCCCACCAGGAAGAGGAATTAACAAAAGGCTCAGCGTGCCGTGCCGGAACCAGATTAGGGCCTCAAGCCATCCTGCGGTGTTGTGGCCGTCTCACAAGAAAGCGAGTTGAAGAAAGGAGCTCAGGGGCACTGTAATTCACAAACCTGCAGAGTTATAAATGACAGCTATCGTCCAAAAATATACTGAAGTAAAGCTGCCAAGAGGACTTGAAAGCGGGGCAGAATTGCAGGAAACCGATTTCAGGAGGTAGACTGGAATTGCATTGAAAGCATAGGAAAAGAGGCAGAACGTCCACAATGATGCACTTGGCCAAAAAGGGCGTATGCGTTTTTTCCTGAATATATTCAGGAAAAAACGCATACGCCCTTTTTGGCCAACCAAGCAAGCTTGCAAAGGAAATCTGCACTACAATGAAGTCTCAATTCCCCCCGGTCAAAAGGGCCATCTGAAAAAAGTGTAAAATCCAGAAAGGCAGGACAGGCCATGGAGAACTGGGAGCCTTGTTATGCTGATGGGCGGGATGTAAATTGCCAACAGACACTCGGGAGAAGTGTATGGTGTTTCCTGAAACATCTAAAAAACAAAGCAACAGAGCCTCGGGCACTTCCACTTATGGTCCTATAGCTTAGGGAAATTAAAATCCAAAAGACACAGCCACCCCAAAGTTTGGGACGCCTCTGTTTACAAGAACCTCGTTTACCGTACAAGATCAGTATCCCAGAAAGTAAAAAATAGATAAAGAACATGTGGTACTTACGTACAATGCAGTATCATTCAACAATGAAATCTATGTCATCAGGCCCATAGCAGCATAATGAGTGGATTCAGGTACGATGATTCTAACTGAAATAAGTCACACAAAAAGAAACATCATAAGATATCACTAATACACGGAATGTAAACTTGGCTACACAGGAACTGAATTCCAAAACAGAACAGGGTCTCAAATTTAGAAAACCAACTTATGCTTGCTTAAGGGGAAAGGTGAGTTGGGGTGCTGCATAAAACCAGAGATTGAAATGAGCACAGATAAAGTTCCCTAAGCCAAATATGGAATAGACAAGAGCTACTCCTTGCTCAACGAAATGGACTCAACACCGCATATTAAACCCCTAAGAATGTACCTGACTAGTAAGTATCTTAAAACCTATGGATTGCTATGTCTCTGAAAGAGAATCAAGCATGTGTACAGGGGCATAAACGCAGCAGTGATAGGATTGGAGAGGTTCGGTGAGCAAATGAAGACCCTTTGAAGTCATATTGCATGGTACCCATTCCACGGGTTTCAACTACCCAGGTTTAAGGTATTCTTCCTTCAGCTAAAACATGCATGTGGAACCCAGAGTATGATCAACCGTGTGAACGGGAGACGTGTTCAAATATGTCTCAGTTTTCGTACCCTGGTACTCGGGTGCAACATTCCAGACGCTTTACTAACACTCTACCGACTTTTAGAGTCAGTCCCTTTAACCTCCTGTTTGGCCCAGTTTGCAATTTCTGCGGAAGATGAACAGGAATAGCGAGACACAATGAGAGACTAGCTGGAGGTGTCTGGACGGGCAAATTTAACTCTCATTTCCCACCAGGAAGAGGAATTAACCAAAGGCTCAGCGTGCCGTGCCGGAACCAGATTAGGGCCTGAAGCCATCCTGCGGTGTTGCAGCCAGCTCACAAGAAAGCGAGTTGAAGAAAGGAGCTCAGGGGCACTGTAATTCACAAACCTGCAGAGTTATAAATGACAGCTATCGTCCAAAAATATACTGAAGTAAGGCTGCCAAGAGGACTTGCAAGCGGGGCAGAATTGCAGGAAACTGATTTCAGGAGGTAGACTGGAATTGCATTGAAAGTATAGGAAAAGAGGCAGAACGTCCACAATGATGCACTTGGCCAAAAAGGGCGTATGCGTTTTTTCCTGAATATATTCAGGAAAAAAAGCATACACCCTTTTTGGACAACCAAGCAAGCTTGCAAAGAAATCTGCACTACAATGAAGTCTCACTTCCCCCCGGTCAAAAGGGCCATCTGAAAAAAGTGTAAAATCCAGAAAGGCAGGACAGGCCATGGAGAACTGGGAGCCTTGTTATGCTGATGGGCGGGATGTAAATTGCCAAAAGACACTGGGGAGAAGTGTATGGTGTTTCCTGAAACATCTAAAAAACAAAGCAACAAAGCCTAGGGCACTTCCACTTATGGTCCTTTAGCTTAGGGAAATTAAAATCCAAAAGACACAGCCACCCGAAAGTTTGGGACACCTCTGTTTACAAGAACCTCGTTTACTGTACAAGTTCAATATCACAGAAAATGAAAAATGGACAAAGAACTTGTGGTACTTATGTACAATGCAGTATCACTCAGCAATGAAATCTATGTCATCAGGCCCTTAGCACCACAATGAGTGGATACAGGTATGATGATTCTAACTGAAATAAGTCACACAGAAAAAGAAACATCATAAGATATCACTAATACACGGAATGTAAACTTGGCTACACAGGAACTGAATTCCAAAAGAGAACAGGGTCTCAAATTTAGAAAACCAACTTATGCTGGCTTAGGGGAAAGGTGAGTTGGGTGCTGCATAAAACCAGAGATTGAAATGAGCACAGATAAAGTTCCTTAAGCCAAATATGGAATAGACAAGAGCTACTCCTTGCTCAACGAAATGGACTCAACACCGCATATTAAACGCCTAAGAATGTACCTGACTAGTAAGTATCTTAAAACCTATGGATTGATATGTCTCCGAAAGAGAATCAAGCGTGTGTACAGGGGCATAAACGCAGCAGTGATAGGATTGGAGAGGTTCGGTGAGCAAATGAAGACCCTTTGAAGTCATATTGCGTGGTACCCATTAGACGGGTCTCAACTCTCCAGGTTTAAGGTATTCTTCCTTCAGCTAAAACATGCATGTGGAACCCAGAGTATGATCAACCATGTGATCGGGAGACGTGTTCAAATATGTCTCAGTTTTCCTCCACTGGTACTCGGGTTCAACATTCCAGACGCTTTACTAACACTCTCCCCACTTGGAGAGTCAGCGCCTTTAACCTCCTGTTTGTCCCAGTTTGCAATTTCTGCGGAAGATGAACAGGAATAGGGAGAACCAATGAGAGACTAGCTGGAGGTGTCTGGACGGGCAAATTTAACTCTCATTTCCCACCAGGAAGAGGAAATAACCAAAGGCTCAGCGTGCCGTCCCGGAACCAGATTAGGGCCTGAAGCCATCCTGCGGTGTTGCGGCCCGCTCACAAGAAAGCGAGTTGAAGAAAGGAGCTCAGGGGCACTGTAATTCACAAACCTGCAGAGTTATAAATGACAGCTATCGTCCAAAAATATACTGAAGTAAGGCTGCCAAGAGGACTTGAAAGCGGGGCAGAATTGCAGGAAACCGATTTCAGGAAGTAGACTGGAATTGCATTGAAAGCATAGGAAAAGAGGCAGAGCGTCCACAATGATGCACTTGGCCAAAAAGGGCGTATGCGTTTTTTCCTGAATATATTCAGGAAAAAACGCATACGCCCTTTTTGGCCAACCAAGCAAGCTTGCAAAGGAAATCTGCACTACAATGAAGTCTCAATTCCCCCCGGTCAAACGGGCCATCTGAAAAAAGCGTAAAATCCAGAAAGGCAGGACAAGCCATGATGAACTGGGAGCCTTGTTATGCTGATGGGCGGGATGGAAATTGCTAACAGACACTCGGGAGAAGTGTATGGTGTTTCCTGAAACATCTAAAAAACAAAGCAACAGAGCCTAGGGCACTTCCACTTATGGTCCTATAGCTTAGGGAAATTAAAATCAAAAAGACACAGCCACCCCAAAGTTTGGGACGCCTCTGTTTACAAGAACCTCGTTTACCGTACAAGTTCAATATCACAGAAAGTGAAATATGGATAAAGAACTTGTGGTACTTACGTACAATGCAGTATCACTCAGCAATGAAATCCATGTCATCAGGCCCTTAGCAGCACAATGAGTGGATACAGGTATGATGATTCTAACTGAAATAAGTCACACAGAAAAAGAAACATCATAAGATAACAGTAATACACGGAATGTAAACTTGGCTACACAGGAACTGAATTACAGAACAGAACAGGGTCTCAAATTTAGAAAACCAACTTATGCTTGCTTAAGGGGAAAGGTGAGTTGGGGTGCTGCATAAAACCAGACATTGAAATGAGAACAGATAAAGTTCCTTAAGCCACATATGGAATAGACAAGAGCTACTCCTTGCTCAATGAAATGGACTCAACACCGCATATTAAACGCCTAAGAATGTACCTGACTAGTAAATATCTTAAAACCTATGGATTGCTATGTCTCCGAAAGAGAAACAAGCATGTGTACAGGGGCATAAACGCAGCAGAGATAGGATTGGAGAGGTTCGGTGAGCAAATGAAGACCCTTTGAAGTCATATTGCATGGTACCCATTCCACGGGTCTCAACTCTCCAGGTTTAAGGTATTCTTCCTTCAGCTAAAACATGCATGTGGAACCCAGAGTATGATCAACCATGTGATCGGGAGACGTGTTCAAATATGTCTCAGTTTTCGTACCCTGGTACTCGGGTGCAACATTCGAGACGCTTTACTAACACTCTCCCCACTTGGAGAGTCAGCACCTTTAACCTCCTGTTTGGCCCAGTTTGCAATTTCTGCGGAAGATGAACAGGAATAGGGAGAACCAATGAGACACTAGCTGGAGGTGTCTGGACGGGCAAATTTAACTCTCATTTCCCACCAGGAAGAGGAAATAACCAAAGGCTCAGCGTGCCGTGGCAGAACCAGATTAGGGCCTGAAGCCATCCTGCAGTGTTGCGGCCAGCTCAAAAGAAAACGAGTTGAAGAAAGGAGTTCAGGGGCACTGTAATTCACAAACCTGCAGAGTTATAAATGACAGCTATCGTCCAAAAATATACTGAAGTAAGGCTACCAAGTGGAATTGAAAGCAGGGCAGAATTGCAGGAAACCAATTTCAGGAGGTAGACTGGAATTGCATTGAAAGCATAGGAAAAGAGGCAGAACGTCCACAATGATGCACATGGCCAAAAAGGGCGTATGCATTTTTTCCTGAATATATTCAGAAAAAAACGCATACGCCCTTTTTGGCCAACCAAGCAAGCTTGCAAAGGAAATCTGCATCACAAAAAAGTCTCACTTCCCCCTGGTCAAAAGGGCCATCTGAAAAAAGTGTAAAATCCAGAAAGGCAGGACAGGCCATGGAGAACTGGGAGCCTTGTTATGCTGATGGGCGGGATGGAAATTGCCAACAGACACTCGGGAGAAGTGTATGGTGTTTTCTGAAACATCTAAAAAACAAAGCAACAAGCCTAGCGCACTTCCACTTATGGTCCTATAGCTTAGGGAAATTAAAATCCAAAAGACACAGCCACCCCAAAGTTTGGGACACCTCTGTTTACAAGAACCTCGTTTACCGTACAAGTTCAGTATCACAGAAAGTGAAAAATGGATAAAGGACATGTGGTACTTACGTACAATGCAGTATCACTCAACAATGAAATCTATGTCATCAGGCCCATAGCAGCATAATGAGTGGATTCAGGTATGATGATTCTAACTGAAATAAGTCACACAGAAAAGGAAACATCATAAGATATCAGTAATACACGGAATGTAAACTTGCCTACACAGGAACTGAATTCCAAAACAGAACAGGGTCTCAAATTTAGAAAAGCAACTTATGCTTGCTTAAGGGGAAATGTGAGATGGGGTGCTGCATAAAACCAGAGATTGAAATGAGCACAGATAAAGTTCCTTAAGCCAAATATGGAATAGACAAGAGCTACTCCTTGCTCAACGAAATGGACTCAACACCCCATATTAAACACCTAAGAATGTACCTGACTAGTAAGTATCTTAAAATATAGGGATTGCTATGTCTCCAAAAGAGAATCAAGCGTGTGTACAGGGGCATAAATGCAGCAGTGATAGGATTGGAGAGGTTCAGTGAGCAAATGAAGACCCTTTGAAGTCATATTGCATGGTACCCATTCCACGGGTCTCAACTCTCCAGGTTTAAGGTATTCTTCCTTCAGCTAAAACATGCATGTGGAACCCAGAGTATGATCAACCGTGTGATCGGGAGACGTGTTCAAATATGTCTCAGTTTTCGTACCCTGGTACTCGGGTGCAACATTCCAGACGCTTTACTAACACTCTCCCGACTGAGAGTCAGTCCCTTTAACCTCCTGTTTGGCCCAGAGTGCAATTTCTGCGGAAGATGAACAGGAATTGCGGGAACCAATGAGAAACTAGCTGGAGGTGTCTGGACGGGCAAATTTAACTCTCATTTCCCACCAGGAAGAGGAAATAACCAAAGGCTCAGCGTGCCGTGCCGGAACCAGATTAGGGCCTGAAGCCATCCTGCGGTGTTGTGGCCAGCTCACAAGAAAGCGAGTTGAAGAAAGGAGCTCAGGGGCACTGTAATTCACAAACCTGCAGAGTTATAAATGACAGCTATCGTCCAAAAATATACTGAAGTAAGGCTGCCAAGAGGACTTGAAAGCGGGGCAGAATTGCAGGAAACCGATTTCAGGAGGTAGACTGGAATTGCATTGAAAACATGGGAAAAGAGGCAGAACGTCCACAATGATGCACTTGCCCAAAAAGGGCGTATGCGTTTTTTCCTGAATATATTCAGGAAAAAACGTATATGCCCTTTTTGGCCAACCAAGCAAGCTTGCAAAGGAAATCTGCACTACAATGAAGTCTCACTTCCCCCCGGTCAAAAGGGCCATCTGAAAAAAGTGTAAAATCCAGAAAGGCAGGACAGGCCATGGAGAACAGGGAGCCTTGTTATGCTGATGGGCGGGATGGAAATTGCCAACAGACACTCGGGAGAAGTGTATGGTGTTTCCTGAAACATCTAAAAAACAAAGCAACAGAGCCTAGGGCACTTCCACTTATGGTCCTATAGCTTAGGGAAATTAAAATCCAAAAGACACAGCCACCCCAAAGTTTCGAACGGCTCTGTTTACAAGAACCTCGTTTACAGTACAAGTTCAACATCGCAGAAAGTGAAAAATGGATAAAGAAGTTGTGGTATTTACTTACAAAGCAATATCACTCAGCAATGAAATCTATGTCATCAGGCCCTTAGCAGCACAATGAGTGGATACAGGTATGATGATTCTAACTGAAATAAGTCACACAGAAAAAGAAACATCATAAGATATCACTAATACACGGAATGTAAACTTGGCTACACAGGAACTGAATTCCAAAACAGAACAGGGTCTCAAATTTAGAAAACCAACTTATGCTTGCTTAAGGGGAAAGGTGAGTTGGGGTGCTGCATAAAACCAGAGATTGAAATGAGCACAGATAAAGTTCCTTAAGCCAAATATGGAATAGACAAGAGCTACTCCTTGCTCAACAAAATGGACTCAACACCGCATATTAAATGCCTAAGAATGTACCTGACTAGTAAGTATCTTAAAACCTATGGATTGCTATGTCTCCGAAAGAGAATCAAGCATGTGTACAGGGGCATAAACGCAGCAGTGATAGGATTGGAGAGGTTCGGTGAGCAAATGAAGACCTTTGAAGTCATATTGCATGGTACCCATTCCACAGGTTTCAACTACCCAGGTTTAAGGTATTCTTCCTTCAGCTAAAACATGCATGTGGAACCCAGAGTATGATCAACCGTGTGATCGGGAGACGTTTTCAAATATGTCTCAGTTTTCGTACCCTGGTACTCGGGTGCAACATTCCAGACGCTTTACTAACACTCTCCCCACTTGGAGAGTCAGCGCCTTTAACCTCCTGTTTGGCCCAGTTTGCAATTTCTGCGGAAGATGAACAGGAATAGCGAGAACCAATGAGAGACTAGCTGGAGGTGTCTGGACGGGCAAATTTAACTCTCATTTCCCACCAGGAAGAGGAATTAACAAAAGGCTCAGCGTGCCGTGCCGGAACCACATTAGGGCCTGAAGCCATCCTGCGGTGTTGTGGCCAGCTCACAAGAAAGCGAGTTGAAGAAAGGAGCTCAGGGGCACTGTAATTCACAAACCTGCAGAGTTATAAATGACAGCTATCGTCCAAAAATATACTGAAGTAAGGCTGCCAAGAGGACTTGAAAGCGGGGCAGAATTGCAGGAAACCGATTTCAGGAGGTAGACTGGAATTGCATTGAAAGCATAGGAAAAGAGGCAGAGCGTCCACAATGATGCACTTGTTCAAAAAGGGCGTATGCGTTTTTTCCTGAATATATTCAGGAAAAAACGCATACGCCCTTTTTGGCCAACCAAGCAAGCTTGCAAAGGAAATCTGCACTACAATGAAGTCTCACTTCCCCCCGGTCAAAAGGGCCATCTGAAAAAAGTGTAAAATCCAGAAAGGCAGGACAGGCCATGGACAACCGGGAGCCTTGTTATGCTGATGGGCGGGATGGAAATTGCCAACAGACACTTGGGAGAAGTGTATGGTGTTTCCTGAAACATCTAAAAAACAAAGCAACAGAGCCTAGGGCACTTCCACTTATGGTCCTATAGCTTAGGGAAATTAAAATCCAAAAGACACAGCCACCCCAAAGTTTGGGACGCCTCTGTTTACAAGAACCTCGTTTACCGTACAAGTTCAATATCACAGAAAGTGAAAAATGGATAAAGAACTTGTGGTACTTACGTACAATGCAGTATCACTCAGCAATGAAATCTATGTCATCAGGCCCGTAGCAGCATAATGAGTGGATTCAGGTACGATGATTCTAACTGAAATAAGTCACACAGAAAATGAAACATCATAATATATCACTAATACACGGAATGTAAACTTGGCTACACAGGAAGTGAATTCCAAAACAGAACAGGGTCTCAAATTTAGAGAAGCAACTTATGCTTGCTTAGGGGAAAGGTGAGTTGGGGTGCTGCATAAAACCAGAGATTGAAATAAGCACAGATAAAGTTCCTTAAGCCAAATATGGAATAGACCAGAGCTACTCCTTGCTCAACGAAATGGACTCAACACCCCATATTAAACGCCTAAGAATGTACCTGACTAGTAAGTATCTTAAAACCTATGGATTGCTATGTCTCCAAAAGAGAATCAAGCATGTGTACAGGGGCATAAACGCAGCAGTGATAGGATTGAAGAGGTTCGGTGAGCAAATGAAGACACTTTGAAGTCATATTGCATGGTACCCATTACACGGGTCTCAACTCTCCAGGTTTAAGGTATTCTTCCTTCAGCTAAAACATGCATGTGGAACACAGAGTATGATCAACCATGTGAACGGGAGCCGTGTTCAAATATGTCTCAGTTTTCATACCCTGGTACTCGGGTGCAACATTCCAGACGCTTTAATAACACTCTCCCCACTTGGAGAGTCAGCGCCTTTAACCTCCTGTTTAGCCCAGTTTGCAATTTCTGCGGAAGATGAACAGGAATAGCGAGAACCAATGAGAGACTAGCTGGAGGTGTCTGGACGGGCAAATTTAACTCTCATTTCCCACCAGGAAGAGGAAATAACCAAAGGCTCAGCGTGCCGTGCCGGAACCAGATTAGGGCCAGAAGCCATCCTGCGGTGTTGCGGCCAGCTCACAAAAAAGCGAGTTGAAGAAAGGAGCTCAGGGGCACTGTAATTCACAAACCTGCAGAGTTATAAATGACAGCTATCGTCCAAAAATATACTGAAGTAAGGCTGCCAAGAGGACTTGAAAGTGGGGCAGAATTGCAGGAAACCGATTTCAGGAGGTAGACTGGAATTGCATTGAAAGCATAGGAAAAGAGGCAGAACGTCCACAATGATGCACATGGCCAAAAAGGGGGTATGCATTTTTTCCTGAATATATTCAGGAAAAAACGCATACACACTTTTTGGCCAACCAAGCAAACTTGCAAAGGAAATCTGCACTAAAATGAAGTCTCACTTCCCCCCGGTCAAAAGGGCCATCTGAAAAAAGTGTAAAATCCAGAAAGGCAGGACAGGCCATGGAGAACTGGGAGCCTTGTTATGCTGATGGGCGGGATATAAATTGCCAACAGACACTCGGGAGAAGTGTATGGTGTTTCCTGAAACATCTAAAAAACAAAGCAACAGAGCCTAGGGCACTTCCACTTATGGTCCTATAGCTTAGGGAAATTAAAATAAAAAAGACACAGCCACCTCAAAGTTTGGGACGCCTCTGTTTACAAGAACCTCATTTACTGTACAAGTTCAACATCGCAGAAAGTGAAAAATGGATAAAGAACTTGTGGTACTTACGTTCAATGCAGTATCACTCAGCAATGAAATCTATGTCATCAGGCCCGTAGCAGCATAATGAGTGGATTCAGGTATGACGATTCTAGCTGAAATAAGTCACACAGAAAAAGAAACATCATAAGATATCACTAATACACGGAATGTAAACTTGGCTACACAGGAACTGAATTCCAAAACAGAACAGGGTCTCAAATTTAGAAAACCAACTTATGCCTGCTTAGGGTAAAGGTGAGTTGGGGTGCTGCATAAAACCAGAGATTGAAATGAGCACAGATAAAGTTCCTTAAGCCAAATATGGAATAGACCAGAGTTACTCCTTGCTCAACGAAATGGACTCAACACCCCATATTAAACGCCTAAGAATGTACCTGACTAGTAAGTATCTTAAAACCTATGGATTGCTATGTCTCCAAAAGAGAATCAAGCATGTGTACAGGGGCATAAACGCAGCAGTGATAGGATTGAAGAGGTTCGGTGAGCAAATGAAGACACTTTGAAGTCATATTGCATGGTACCCATTCCACGGGTTTCAACTACCCAGGTTTAACGTATTCTTCGTTCAGCTAAAACATGCATGTGGAACCTAGAGTATGATCAACCATGTGATCGGGAGACGTGTTCAAATATGTCTCAGTTTTCCTCCCCTGGTACTCGGGTGCAACATTCCAGACGCTTTACTAACACTCTCCCGTCTTGGAGAGTCAGTCCCTTTAACCTCCTGTTTGGCCCAGTTTGCAATTTCTGCGGAAGATGAACAGGAATAGCGAGAACCAATGAGAGACTAGCTGGAGGTGTCTGGACGGGCAAATTTAACTCTCATTTCCCACCAGGAAGAGGAATTAACCAAAGGCTCAGCGTGCCGTGCCAGAAGAAGATTAGGGCCTGAAGCCATCCTGCGGTGTTGCGGCCAGCTCGCAAGAAAGCGAGTTGAAGAAAGGAGCTCAGGGGCACTGTAATGCACAAACCTGCAGAGTTATAAATGACAGCTATCGTCCAAAAATATACTGAGGTAAGGCTGCCAAGAGGACTTGAAAGCGGGGCAGAATTGCAGGAAACCGATTTCAGGAGGTAGACTGGAATTGCATTGAAAGCATAGGAAAAGAGGCAGAACGTCCACAATGATGCTCTTGGCCAAAAAGGGCGTATGCGTTTTTTCCTGAATATATTCAGGAAAAAACGCATACGCCCTTTTTGGCCAACCAAGCAAACTTGCAAAGGAAATCTGCACTACAATGAAGTCTCACTTCCCCCCGGTCAAAAGGGCCAACTGAAAAAAGTGTAAAATCCAGAAAGGCAGGACAGGCCATGGAGAACTGGGAGCCTTGTTATGCTGATGGGCGGGATGGAAATTGCCAACAGACACTCGGGAGAAGTGTATGGTGTTTCCTGAAACATCTAAAAAACAAAGCAACAGAGCCTAGGGCACTTCCACTTATGGTCCTATAGCTTAGGGAAATTAAAATCAAAAAGACACAGCCACCCCAAAGTTTGGGACGCCTCTGTTTACAAGAACCTCGTTTACAGTACAAGTTCAACATCGCAGAAAGTGAAAAATGGATAAAGAACATGTGGTACTTACGAACAATGCAGTATCACTCAGCAATGAAATCTATGTCATCAGGCCCTTAGCAGCATAATGAGTGGATTCAGGTACGATGATTCTAACTGAAATAAGTCACACAGAAAAAGAAACATCATAAGATATCACTAATACACGGAATGTAAACTTGGCTACACAGGAACTGAATTCCAAAACAGAACAGGGTCTCAAATTTAGAAAACCAACTTATGCTTGCTTAAGAGGAAAGGTGAGTTGGGGTGCTGCATAAAACCAGAAATTGAAATGAGCACAGATAAAGTTCCTTAAGCCAAATATGGAATAGACAAGAGCTACTCCTTGCTCAACGAAATGGACTCAACACCCCATATTAAACGCCTAAGAATGTACCTGACTAGTAAGTATCTTAAAACCTATGGATTGCTATGTCTCCAAAAGAGAATCAAGCGTGTGTACAGGGGCATAAATGCAGCAGTGATAGGATTGGAGAGGTTCAGTGAGCAAATAAAGACCCTTTGAAGTCATATTGCATGGTACCCATTACACGGGTCTCAACTCTCCAGGTTTAAGGTATTCTTCCTGCAGCTAAAACATGCATGTGGAACCCAGAGTATGATCAACCATGTGAACGGGAGCCGTGTTCAAATATGTCTCAGTTTTCCTCCCCTGGTACTCGGGTGCAACATTCCAGACGCTTTACTAACACTCTCCCCACTTGGAGAGTCATCGCCTTTAACCTCCTGTTTGGCCCAGTTTGCAATTTCTGCGGAAGATGAACAGGAATAGCGAGAACCAATGAGAGACTAGCTGGAGGTGTCTGGACGGGCAAATTTAACTCTCATTTCCCACCAGGAAGAGGAATTAACCAAAGGCTCAGCGTGCCGTGCCGGAACCAGATTAGGGCCTGAAGCCATCCTGCGGTGTTGCGGCCAGCTCACAAAAAAGCGAGTTGAAGAAAGGAGCTCAGGGGCACTGTAATTCACAAACCTGCAGAGTTATAAATGACAGCTATCATCCAAAAATATACTGAAGTAAGGCTGCCAAGAGGACTTGAAACCGGGGCAGAATTGCAGGAAACCGATTTCAGGAGGTAGACTGGAATTGCATTGAAAGCATAGGAAAAGAGGCAGAACGTCCACAATGATGCACATGGACAAAAAGGGCGTATGCGTTTTTTCCTGAATATATTCAGAAAAAAACGCATACGCCCTTTTTGGCCAACCAAGCAAGCTTGCGAAGGAAATCTGCACTACAATGAAGTCTCACTTCCCCCCCGTTCAAAAGGGCCATCTGAAAAAAGTGTAAAATCCAGAAAGCCAGGACAGGCCATGGAGAACTGGGAGCCTTGTTATGCTGATGGGCGGGATGGAAATTGCCAACAGACACTCAGGAGAAGTATATGGTGTTTCCTGAAACATCTAAAAAACAAAGAAACAGAGCCTAGGGCACTTCCACTTATGGCCCTATAGCTTAGGGAAATTAAAATCAAAAAGACACAGCCACCCCAAAGTTTGGGACGGCTCTGTTTACAAGAACCTCGTTTACAGTACAAGTTCAACATCGCAGAAAGTGAAAAACGGATAAAGAAGTTGTGGTATTTACTTACAAAGCAATATCACTCAGCAATGAAATCTATGTCATCAGGCCCGTAGCAGCACAATGAGTGGATTCAGGTATGATGATTCTAACTGAAATAAGTCACACAGAAAAAGAAACATCATAAGATATCAGTAATACACGGAATGTAACTTGGCTACACAGGAACTGAATTACAGAACAGAACAGGGTCTTAAATTTAGAAAACCAACTTATGCTTGCTTAAGCGGAAAGGTGAGTTGGGGTGCTGCATAAAAGCAGAGATTGAAATGAGCACAGATAAAGTTCCTTAAGCCAAATATGGAATAGACAAGAGCTACTCCTTGCTCAACGAAATGGACTCAACACCGCATATTAAACGCCTAAGAATGTACCTGACTAGTAAGTATCTTAAAACCTATGGATTGCTATGTCTCCAAAAGAGAATCAAGCATGTGTACAGGGGCATAAACGCAGCAGTGATAGGATTGGAGAGGTTCGGTGAGCAAATGAAGACCCTTTGAAGTCATATTGCATGGTACCCATTCCACATGTCTCAACTCTCCAGGTTTAAGGTATTCTTCCTTCAGCTAAAACATGCATGTGGAACCCAGAGTATGATCAACCATGTGAACGGGAGACGTGTTCAAATATGTCTCAGTTTTCCTCCCCTGGTACTCGAGTGCAACATTCCTGACGCTTTACTAACACTCTCCCCACTTGATGAGTCAGCGCCTTTAACCTCCTGTTTGTCCCAGTTTGCAATTTCTGCGGAAGATGAACAGGAATAGGGAGAACCAATGAGAGACTAGCTGGAGGTGTCTGGACGGGCAAATTTAACTCTCATTTCCCACCAGGAAGAGGAAATAACCAAAGGCTCAGTGTGCCGTGCCGGAACCAGATTAGGGCCTGAAGCCATACTGCGGTGTTGCGGCCAGCTCACAAGAAAGCGAGTTGAAGAAAGGAGCTCAGGGGCACTGTAATTCACAAACCTGCAGAGTTATAAATGACAGCTATCATCCAAAAATATACTGAAGTAATGTTGCCAAGAGGACTTGAAAGCGGGGCAGAATTGCAGGAAACCGATTTCAGGAGGTAGACTGGAATTGCATTGAAAGCATAGGAAAAGAGGCAGAACGTCCACAATGATGCACTTGGCCAAAAAAGGCGTATGCGTTTTTTCCTGAATATATTCAGGAAAAAACGCATACGCCCTTTTTGGCCAACCAAGCAAGCTTGCAAAGGAAATCTGCACTACAATGAAGTCTCACTTCCCCCCGGTCAAAAGGGCCATCTGAAAAAAGTGTAAAATCCAGTAAGGCAGGACAGGCCATGGAGAACTGGGAGCCTTGTTATGCTGATGGGCGGGATGGAAATTGCCAACAGACACTCGGGAGAAGTGTATGGTGTTTCCTGAAACATCTAAAAAACAAAGCAACAGAGCCTAGGGCTCTTGCACTTATGGTCCTATAGCTTAGGGAAATTAAAATCAAAAAGACACAGCCACCCCAAAGTTTGGGACGCCTCTGTTTACAAGAACCTCGTTTACAGTACAAGTTCAACATCGCAGAAAGTGAAAAATGGATAAAGAAGTTGTGGTATTTACTTACAAAGCAATATCACTCAGCAATGAAATCTATGTCATCAGGCCCTTAGCAGCACAATGAGTGGATTCAGGTATGATGATTCTGACTGAAATAAGTCACACAGAAAAAGAGACATCATAAGATATAACTAATACATGGAATGTAAACTTGGCTACACAGGAACTGAATTCCAAAACAGAACAGGGTCTCAAATTTAGAAAACCACCTTATGCTTGCTTAAGGGGAAAGGTGAGTTGGGGTGCTGCATAAAACCAGAGATTGAAATGAGCACAGATAAAGTTCCTTAAGCCAAATATGGAATAGACAAGAGCTACTCCTTGCTCAACGAAATGGACTCAACACCGCATATTAAACGCCTAAGAATGTACCTGACTAGTAAGTATCTTAAAACCTATGGATTGCTATGTCTCCAAAAGAGAATAAAGCGTGTGTACAGGGGCATAAACGCAGCAGTGATAGGATTGGAGAGGTTCGGTGAGCAAATGAAGACCCTTTGAAGTCATATTGCATGGTTCCCATTCCACGGGTCTCAACTCTCCATGTTTGAGGTATTCTTCCTTCAGCTAAAACATGCATGTGGAACCCAGAGTATGATCAACCGTGTGAACAGGAGACGTGTTCAAATATGTCTCAGTTTTCCTCCCCTGGTACTCGGGTGCAACATTCCAGATGCTTTACTAACACTCTCCCCACTTGGAGAGTCAGCGCGTTTAACCTCCTGTTTGGCCCAGTTTGCAATTTCTCCGGAAGATGAACAGGAATAGGGAGAACCAATGAGAGAGTAGCTGGAGGTTTCTGGACGGGCAAATTTAACTCTCATTTCCCACCAGGACGAGGAAATAACCAAAGGCTCAGCATGCCCTGCCGGAACCAGATTAGGGCCTGAAGCCATCCTGCGGTGTTGCGGCCAGCTCGCAAGAAAGCGAGTTGAAGAAAGGAGCTCAGGGGCACTGTAATGCACAAACCTGCAGAGTTATAAATGACAGCTATCGTCCAAAAATATACTGAGGTAGGCTGCCAAGAGGACTTGAAAGCGGGGCAGAATTGCAGGAAACCGATTTCAGGAGGTAGACTGGAATTGCATTGAAAGCATAGGAAAAGAGGCAGAACGTCCACAATGATGCACTTGGCCAAAAAGGGCGTATGCGTTTTTTCCTGAATATATTCAGGAAAAAACGCATACGCCCTTTTTGGCCAACCAAGCAAACTTGCAAAGGAAATCTGCACTACAATGAAGTCTCACTTCCCCCCGGTCAAAAGGGCCAACTGAAAAAAGTGTAAAATCCACAAAGGCAGGACAGGCCATGGAGAACTGGGAGCCTTGTTATGCTGATGGGCGGGATGGAAATTGCCAACAGACACTCGGGAGAAGTGTATGGTGTTTCCTGAAACATCTAAAAAACAAAGCAACAGAGCCTAGGGCACTTCCACTTATGGTCCTATAGCTTAGGGAAATTAAAATCCAAAAGACACAGCCACCCCAAAGTTTGGGACGCCTCTGTTTACAAGAACCTCGTTTACAGTACAAGTTCAACATCGCAGAAAGTGAAAAATGGATAAAGAACATGTGGTACTTACGAACAATGCAGTATCACTCAGCAATGAAATCTATGTCATCAGGCCCTTAGCAGCATAATGAGTGGATTCAGGTACGATGATTCTAACTGAAATAAGTCACACAGAAAAAGAAACATCATAAGATATCACTAATACACGGAATGTAAACTTGGCTACACAGGAACTGAATTCCAAAACAGAACAGGGTCTCAAATTTAGAAAACCAACTTATGCTTGCTTAAGAGGAAAGGTGAGTTGGGGTGCTGCATAAAACCAGAAATTGAAATGAGCACAGATAAAGTTCCTTAAGCCAAATATGGAATAGACAAGAGCTACTCCTTGCTCAACGAAATGGACTCAACACCCCATATTAAACGCCTAAGAATGTACCTGACTAGTAAGTATCTTAAAACCTATGGATTGCTATGTCTCCAAAAGAGAATCAAGCGTGTGTACAGGGGCATAAATGCAGCAGTGATAGGATTGGAGAGGTTCGGTGAGCAAATAAAGACCCTTTGAAGTCATATTGCATGGTACCCATTACACGGGTCTCAACTCTCCAGGTTTAAGGTATTCTTCCTGCAGCTAAAACATGCATGTGGAACCCAGAGTATGATCAACCATGTGAACGGGAGCCGTGTTCAAATATGTCTCAGTTTTCCTCCCCTGGTACTCGGGTGCAACATTCAAGACGCTTTACTAACACTCTCCCCACTTGGAGAGTCTGCGCCTTTAACCTCCTGTTTGGCCCAGTTTGCAATTTCTGCGGAAGATGAACAGGAATAGCGAGAACCAATGAGAGACTAGCTGGAGGTGTCTGGACGGGCAAATTTAACTCTCATTTCCCACCAGGAAGAGGAAATAACCAAAGGCTCAGCGTGCCGTGCCGGAACCAGATTAGGGCCTGAAGCCATCCTGCGGTGTTGCGGCCAGCTCACAAAAAAGCGAGTTGAAGAAAGGAGCTCAGGGGCACTGTAATTCACAAACCTGCAGAGTTATAAATGACAGCTATCATCCAAAAATATACTGAAGTAAGGCTGCCAAGAGGACTTGAAACCGGGGCAGAATTGCAGGAAACCGATTTCAGGAGGTAGACTGGAATTGCATTGAAAGCATAGGAAAAGAGGCAGAACGTCCACAATGATGCACATGGACAAAAAGGGCGTATGCGTTTTTTCCTGAATATATTCAGAAAAAAACGCATACGCCCTTTTTGGCCAACCAAGCAAGCTTGCGAAGGAAATCTGCACTACAATGAAGTCTCACTTCCCCCCGGTCAAAAGGGCCATCTGAAAAAAGTGTAAAATCCAGAAAGCCAGGACAGGCCATGGAGAACTGGGAGCCTTGTTATGCTGATGGGCGGGATGGAAATTGCCAACAGACACTCAGGAGAAGTATATGGTGTTTCCTGAAACATCTAAAAAACAAAGAAACAGAGCCTAGGGCACTTCCACTTATGGCCCTATAGCTTAGGGAAATTAAAATCAAAAAGACACAGCCACCCCAAAGTTTGGGACGGCTCTGTTTACAAGAACCTCGTTTACAGTACAAGTTCAACATCGCAGAAAGTGAAAAACGGATAAAGAAGTTGTGGTATTTACTTACAAAGCAATATCACTCAGCAATGAAATCTATGTCATCAGGCCCGTAGCAGCACAATGAGTGGATTCAGGTATGATGATTCTAACTGAAATAAGTCACACAGAAAAAGAAACATCATAAGATATCAGTAATACACGGAATGTAACTTGGCTACACAGGAACTGAATTACAGAACAGAACAGGGTCTTAAATTTAGAAAACCAACTTATGCTTGCTTAAGCGGAAAGGTGAGTTGGGGTGCTGCATAAAAGCAGAGATTGAAATGAGCACAGATAAAGTTCCTTAAGCCAAATATGGAATAGACAAGAGCTACTCCTTGCTCAACGAAATGGACTCAACACCGCATATTAAACGCCTAAGAATGTACCTGACTAGTAAGTATCTTAAAACCTATGGATTGCTATGTCTCCAAAAGAGAATCAAGCATGTGTACAGGGGCATAAACGCAGCAGTGATAGGATTGGAGAGGTTCGGTGAGCAAATGAAGACCCTTTGAAGTCATATTGCATGGTACCCATTCCACATGTCTCAACTCTCCAGGTTTAAGGTATTCTTCCTTCAGCTAAAACATGCATGTGGAACCCAGAGTATGATCAACCATGTGAACGGGAGACGTGTTCAAATATGTCTCAGTTTTCCTCCCCTGGTACTCGAGTGCAACATTCCTGACGCTTTACTAACACTCTCCCCACTTGATGAGTCAGCGCCTTTAACCTCCTGTTTGGCCCAGTTTGCAATTTCTGCGGAAGATGAACAGGAATAGGGAGAACCAATGAGAGACTAGCTGGAGGTGTCTGGACGGGCAAATTTAACTCTCATTTCCCACCAGGAAGAGGAAATAACCAAAGGCTCAGTGTGCCGTGCCGGAACCAGATTAGGGCCTGAAGCCATACTGCGGTGTTGCGGCCAGCTCACAAGAAAGCGAGTTGAAGAAAGGAGCTCAGGGGCACTGTAATTCACAAACCTGCAGAGTTATAAATGACAGCTATCGTCCAAAAATATACTGAAGTAATGTTGCCAAGAGGACTTGAAAGCGGGGCAGAATTGCAGGAAACCGATTTCAGGAGGTAGACTGGAATTGCATTGAAAGCATAGGAAAAGAGGCAGAACGTCCACAATGATGCACTTGGCCAAAAAGGGCGTATGCGTTTTTTCCTGAATATATTCAGGAAAAAACGCATACGCCCTTTTTGGCCAACCAAGCAAGCTTGCAAAGGAAATCTGCACTACAATGAAGTCTCACTTCCCCCCGGTCAAAAGGGCCATCTGAAAAAAGTGTAAAATCCAGTAAGGCAGGACAGGCCATGGAGAACTGGGAGCCTTGTTATGCTGATGGGCGGGATGTAAATTGCCAACAGACACTCGGGAGAAGTGTATGGTGTTTCCTGAAACATCTAAAAAACAAAGCAACAGAGCCTAGGGCTCTTGCACTTATGGTCCTATAGCTTAGGGAAATTAAAATCCAAAAGACACAGCCACCCCAAAGTTTGGGACGCCTCTGTTTACAAGAACCTCGTTTACAGTACAAGTTCAACATCGCAGAAAGTGAAAAATGGATAAAGAAGTTGTGGTATTTACTTACAAAGCAATATCACTCAGCAATGAAATCTATGTCATCAGGCCCTTAGCAGCACAATGAGTGGATTCAGGTATGATGATTCTGACTGAAATAAGTCACACAGAAAAAGAGACATCATAAGATATAACTAATACATGGAATGTAAACTTGGCTACACAGGAACTGAATTCCAAAACAGAACAGGGTCTCAAATTTAGAAAACCAACTTATGCTTGCTTAAGGGGAAAGGTGAGTTGGGGTGCTGCATAAAACCAGAGATTGAAATGAGCACAGATAAAGTTCCTTAAGCCAAATATGGAATAGACAAGAGCTACTCCTTGCTCAACGAAATGGACTCAACACCGCATATTAAACGCCTAAGAATGTACCTGACTAGTAAGTATCTTAAAACCTATGGATTGCTATGTCTCCAAAAGAGAATCAAGCATGTGTACAGGGGCATAAACGCAGCAGTGATAGGATTGGAGAGGTTCGGTGAGCTAATGAAGACCCTTTGAAGTCATATTGCATGGTACCCATTCCACAGGTTTCAACTACCCAGGTTTAAGGTATTCTTCCTTCAGCTAAAACATGCATGTGGAACCTAGAGTATGATCAACCATGTGATCGGGAGACGTGTTCAAATATGTCTCAGTTTTCGTACCCTGGTACTCGGGTGCAACATTCCAGACGCTTTACTAACACTCTCCTGACTTGGAGAGTCAGTCCCTTTAACCTCCTGTTTGGCCCAGTTTGCAATTTCTGCGGAAGATGAACAGGAATAGCGAGAACCAATGAGAGACTAGCTGGAGGTGTCTGGACGGGCAAATTTAACTCTCATTTCCCACCAGGAAGAGGAATTAACCAAAGGCTCAGCGTGCCGTGCCGGAACCAGATTAGGGCCTGAAGCCATCCTGCGGTGCTGCGGCCAGGTCACAAGAAAGCGAGTTGAAGAAAGGAGCTCAGGGGCACTGTAATTCACAGACCTGCAGAGTTATAAATGACAGGTATCGTCCAAAAATATACTAAAGTAAGGCTGCCAAGAGGACTTGAAAGCGGGGCAGAATTGCAGGAAACCGATTTCAGGAGGTAGACTGGAATTGCATTGAAAGCATAGGAAAAGAGGCAGAACGTCCACAATGATGCACTTGGCCAAAAAGGGCGTATGCGTTTTTTCCTGAATATATTCAGGAAAAAAAGCATACGCCCTTTTTGGCCAACCAAACAAGCTTGCAAAGGAAATCTGCACTACAATGAAGTCTCACTTCCCCCCAGTCAAAAGGGCCATCTGAAAAAAGTGTAAAATCCAGAAAGGCAGGACAGGCCATGGAGAACTGGGATCCTTGTTATGCTGATGGGCGGGATGTCAATTGCCAACAGACACTCGGGAGAAGTGTATGGTGTTTCCTGAAACATCTAAGAAACAAAGCAACAGAGCCTAGGGCACTTCCACTTATGGTCCTATAGCTTAGGGAAATTAAAATCAAAAAGACACAGCCACCCCTAAGTTTGGGACGCCTCTGTTTACAAGAACCTCGTTTACCATAAAAGTTCAATATCAGAGAAAGTGAAAAATGGATAAAGAACTTGTGGTACGTACGTACAATGCAGTATCACTCAGCAATGAAATCTATGTCATCAGGCCTGTAGCAGCATAATGACTGGATTCAGGTACGATGATTCTAACTGAATTAAGTCACACAGAAAAAGAAACATCATAAGATATCACTAATACACGGAATGTAAACTTGGCTACACAGGAACTGAATTACAGAACAGAACAGGGTCTCAAATTTAGAAAACCAACTTATGCTTGCTTAAGGGGAAAGGTGAGTTGGGGTGCTGCATAAAACCAGAGATTGAAATGAGCACAGATAAAGTTCCTTAAGCCAAATATGGAATAGACAAGAGCTACTCCTTGCTCAACGAAATGGACTCAACACCCCATATTAAACGCCTAAGAATGTACCTGACTAGTAAGTATCTTAAAACCTATGGATTGCTATGTCTCCGAAAGAGAATCAAGCATGTGTACAGGGGCATAAACGCAGCAGTGATAGGATTGGAGAGGTTCGGTGAGCAAATGAAGACCCTTTGAAGACATATTGCATGGTACCCATTACACGGGTCTCAACTACCCAGGTTTAAGGTATTCTTCCTGCAGCTAATACATGCATGTGGAACCTAGAGTATGATCAACCATGTGAACGGGAGACGTGTTCAAATATGTCTCAGTTTTCGTACCCTGGTACTCGGGTGCAACATTCCAGACGCTTTACTAACACTCTCCCCACTTGGAGAGTCAGTCCCTTTAACCTCTTATTTGGCCCAGTTTGCAATTTCTGCGGAAGATGAACAGGAATAGCGAGAACCAATGAGAGACTAGCTGGAGGTGTCTGGACGGGCAAATTTAACTCTCATTTCCCACCAGGAAGAGGAAATAACCAAAGGCTCAGCGTGCCGTGTCGGAACCATATTAGGGCCTCAAGCCATCCTGCGGTGTTGCGGCCAGCTCACAAGAAAGCGAGTTGAAGAAAGGAGCTCAGGGGCACTGTAATTCACAAACCTGCAGAGTTATAAATGACAGCTATCGTCCAAAAATATACTGAAGTAAGGCTGCCAAGAGGACTTGAAAGCGGGGCAGAATTGCAGGAAACCGATTTCAGGAGGTAGACTGGAATTGCATTGAAAGCATAGGAAAAGAGGCAGAACGTCCACAATGATGCACTTGGCCAAAAAGGGCGTATGCGTTTTTTCCTGAATATATTCAGGAAAAAACGCATACGCCCTTTTTGGCCAACCAAGCAAGCTTGCAAAGGAAATCTGCACTACAATGAAGTCTCACTTCCCCCCGGTCAAAAGGGCCATCTGAAAAAAGTGTAAAATCCAGAAAGGCAGGACAGGCCATGGAGAACTGGGAGCCTTGTTATGCTGATGGGCGGGATGGAAATTGCCAACAGACACTCGGGAGAAGTGTATGGTGTTTCCTGAAACATCTGAAAAACAAAGCAACAGAGCCTAGGGCACTTCCACTTATGGTCCTATAGCTTAGGGAAATTAAAATCCAAAAGACACAGCCACCCCAAAGTTTGGGACGCCTCTGTTTACAAGAACCTCGTTTACAGTACAAGTTCAACATCGCAGAAAGTGAAAAATGGATAAAGAAGTTGTGGTATTTACTTACAAAGCAATATCACTCAGCAATGAAATCTATGTCATCAGGCCCTTAGCAGCACAATGAGTGGATTCAGGTATGATGATTCTAACTGAAATAAGTCACACAGAAAAAGAAACATCATAAGATATCACTAATACACGGAATGTAAACTTGGCTACACAGGAACTGAATTACAGAACAGAACAGGGTCTCAAATTTAGAAAACCAACTTATGCTTGCTTAAGGGGAAAGGTGAGTTGGGGTGCTGCATAAAACCAGAGATTGAAATGAGCACAGATAAAGTTCCTTAAGCCAAATATGGAATAGACAAGAGCTACTCCTTGCTCAACGAAATGGACTCAACACCCCATATTAAACGCCTAAGAATGTACCTGACTAGTAAGTATCTTAAAACCTATGGATTGCTATGTCTCCGAAAGAGAATCAAGCATGTGTACAGGGGCATAAACGCAGCAGTGATATGATTGGAGAGGTTCGGTGAGCAAATGAAGACCCTTTGAAGACATATTGCATGGTACCCATTACACGGGTCTCAACTACCCAGGTTTAAGGTATTCTTCCTGCAGCTAAAACATGCATGTGGAACCTAGAGTATGATCAACCATGTGATCGGGAGACGTGTTCAAATATGTCTCAGTTTTCGTACCCTGGTACTCGGGTGCAACATTCCAGACGCTTTACTAACACTCTCCCCACTTGGAGAGTCAGTCCCTTTAACCTCTTGTTTGGCCCAGTTTGCAATTTCTGCGGAAGATGAACAGGAATAGCGAGAACCAATGAGAGACTAGCTGGAGGGGTCTGGACGGGCAAATTTAACTCTCATTTCCCACCAGGAAGAGGAATTAACCAAAGGCTCAGCGTACCGTGCCGGAACCATATTAGGGCCTGAAGCCATCCTGCGGTGTTGCGGCCAGCTCACAAGAAAGCGAGTTGAAGAAAGGAGCTCAGGGGCACTGTAATTCACAAACCTGCAGAGTTATAAATGACAGCTATCGTCCAAAAATATACTGAAGTAAGGCTGCCAAGAGGACTTCAAAGCGGGGCAGAATTGCAGGAAACCGATTTCAGGAGGTAGACTGGAATTGCATTGAAAGCATAGGAAAAGAGGCAGAACGTCCACAATGATGCACTTGGCCAAAAAGGGCGTATGCGTTTTTTCCTGAATATATTCAGGAAAAAACGCATACGCCCTTTTTGGCCAACCAAGCAAGCATGCAAAGGAAATCTGCACTACAATGAAGTCTCACTTCCCCCTGGTCAAAAGGGCCATCTGAAAAAAGTGTAAAATCCAGAAAGGCAGGACAGGCCATGGAGAACTGGGAGCCTTGTTATGCTGATGGGCGGGATGGAAATTGCCAACAGACACTCGGGAGAAGTGTATGGTGTTTCCTGAAACATCTGAAAAACAAAGCAACAGAGCCTAGGGCACTTCCACTTATGGTCCTATAGCTTAGGGAAATTAAAATCCAAAAGACACAGCCACCCCAAAGTTTGGGACGCCTCTGTTTACAAGAACCTCGTTTACAGTACAAGTTCAACATCGCAGAAAGTGAAAAATGGATAAAGAAGTTGTGGTATTTACTTACAAAGCAATATCACTCAGCAATGAAATCTATGTCATCAGGCCCTTAGCAGCACAATGAGTGGATTCAGGTATGATGATTCTAACTGAAATAAGTCACACAGAAAAAGAAACATCATAAGATATCAGTAATACACGGAATGTAAACTTGGCTACACAGGAACTGAATTACAGAACAGAACAGGGTCTCAAATTTAGAAAACCAACTTATGCTTGCTTAAGGGGAAAGGTGAGTTGGGGTGCTGCATAAAACCAGAGATTGAAATGAGCACAGATAAAGTTCCTTAAGCCAAATATGGAATAGACAAGAGCTACTCCTTGCTCAACGAAATGGACTCAACACCGCATATTAAACGCCTAAGAATGTACCTGACTAGTAAGTATCTTAAAACCTAGGGATTGCTATGTCTCCGAAAGAGAATCAAGCATGTGTACAGGGGCATAAACGCAGCAGTGATATGATTGGAGAGGTTCGGTGAGCAAATGAAGACCCTTTGAAGACATATTGCATGGTACCCATTACACGGGTCTCAACTACCCAGGTTTAAGGTATTCTTCCTGCAGCTAAAACATGCATGTGGAACCTAGAGTATGATCAACCATGTGATCGGGAGACGTGTTCAAATATGTCTCAGTTTTCGTACCCTGGTACTCGGGTGCAACATTCCAGACGCTTTACTAACACTCTCCCGACTTGGAGAGATAGTCCCTTTAACCTCCTGTTTGGCCCAGTTTGCAATTTCTGCGGAAGATGAACAGGAATAGCGAGAACCAATGAGAGACTAGCAGGAGGGGTCTGGACGGGCAAATTTAACTCTCATTTCCCACCAGGAAGAGGAAATAACCAAAGGCTCAGCGTGCCGTGTCGGAACCATATTAGAGCCTGAAGCCATCCTGCGGTGTTGCGGCCAGCTCACAAGAAAGCGAGTTGAAGAAAGGAGCTCAGGGGCACTGTAATTCACAAACCTGCAGAGTTATAAATGACAGCTATCGTCCAAAAATATACTGAAGTAAGGCTGCCAAGAGGACTTGAAAGCGGGGCAGAATTGCAGGAAACCGATTTCAGGAGGTAGACTGGAATTGCATTGAAAGCATAGGAAAAGAGGCAGAACGTCCACAATGATGCACTTGGCCAAAAAGGGCGTATGCGTTTTTTCCTGAATATATTCAGGAAAAAACGCATACGCCCTTTTTGGCCAACCAAGCAAGCTTGCAAAGGAAATCTGCACTACAATGAAGTCTCACTTCCCCCCGGTCAAAAGGGCCATCTGAAAAAAGTGTAAAATCCAGAAAGGCAGGACAGGCCATGGAGAACTGGGAGCCTTGTTATGCTGATGGGCGGGATGGAAATTGCCAACAGACACTCGGGAGAAGTGTATGGTGTTTCCTGAAACATCTGAAAAACAAAGCAACAGAGCCTAGGGCACTTCCACTTATGGTCCTATAGCTTAGGGAAATTAAAATCCAAAAGACACAGCCACCCCAAAGTTTGGGACGCCTCTGTTTACAAGAACCTCGTTTACAGTACAAGTTCAACATCGCAGAAAGTGAAAAATGGATAAAGAAGTTGTGGTATTTACTTACAAAGCAATATCACTCAGCAATGAAATCTATGTCATCAGGCCCTTAGCAGCACAATGAGTGGATTCAGGTATGATGATTCTAACTGAAATAAGTCACACAGAAAAAGAAACATCATAAGATATCACTAATACACGGAATGTAAACTTGGCTACACAGGAACTGAATTACAGAACAGAACAGGGTCTCAAATTTAGAAAACCAACTTATGCTTGCTTAAGGGGAAAGGTGAGTTGGGGTGCTGCATAAAACCAGAGATTGAAATGAGCACAGATAAAGTTCCTTAAGCCAAATATGGAATAGACAAGAGCTACTCCTTGCTCAACGAAATGGACTCAACACCCCATATTAAACGCCTAAGAATGTACCTGACTAGTAAGTATCTTAAAACCTATGGATTGCTATGTCTCCGAAAGAGAATCAAGCATGTGTACAGGGGCATAAACGCAGCAGTGATATGATTGGAGAGGTTCGGTGAGCAAATGAAGACCCTTTGAAGACATATTGCATGGTACCCATTACACGGGTCTCAACTACCCAGGTTTAAGGTATTCTTCCTGCAGCTAAAACATGCATGTGGAACCTAGAGTATGATCAACCATGCGATCGGGAGACGTGTTCAAATATGTCTCAGTTTTCGTACCCTGGTACTCGGGTGCAACATTCCAGACGCTTTACTAACACTCTCCCCACTTGGAGAGTCAGTCCCTTTAACCTCTTGTTTGGCCCAGTTTGCAATTTCTGCGGAAGATGAACAGGAATAGCGAGAACCAATGAGAGACTAGCTGGAGGTGTCTGGACGGGCAAATTTAACTCTCATTTCCCACCAGGAAGAGGAAATAACCAAAGGCTCAGCGTGCCGTGCCGGAACCATATTAGGGCCTGAAGCCATCCTGCGGTGTTGCGGCCAGCTCACAAGAAAGCGAGTTGAAGAAAGGAGCTCAGGGGCACTGTAATTCACAAACCTGCAGAGTTATAAATGACAGCTATCGTCCAAAAATATACTGAAGTAAGGCTGCCAAGAGGACTTCAAAGCGGGGCAGAATTGCAGGAAACCGATTTCAGGAGGTAGACTGGAATTGCATTGAAAGCATAGGAAAAGAGGCAGAACGTCCACAATGATGCACTTGGCCAAAAAGGGCGTATGCGTTTTTTCCTGAATATATTCAGGAAAAAACGCATACGCCCTTTTTGGCCAACCAAGCAAGCATGCAAAGGAAATCTGCACTACAATGAAGTCTCACTTCCCCCCGGTCAAAAGGGCCATCTGAAAAAAGTGTAAAATCCAGAAAGGCAGGACAGGCCATGGAGAACTGGGAGCCTTGTTATGCTGATGGGCGGGATGGAAATTGCCAACAGACACTCGGGAGAAGTGTATGGTGTTTCCTGAAACATCTGAAAAACAAAGCAACAGAGCCTAGGGCACTTCCACTTATGGTCCTATAGCTTAGGGAAATTAAAATCCAAAAGACACAGCCACCCCAAAGTTTGGGACGCCTCTGTTTACAAGAACCTCGTTTACAGTACAAGTTCAACATCGCAGAAAGTGAAAAATGGATAAAGAAGTTGTGGTATTTACTTACAAAGCAATATCACTCAGCAATGAAATCTATGTCATCAGGCCCTTAGCAGCACAATGAGTGGATTCAGGTATGATGATTCTAACTGAAATAAGTCACACAGAAAAAGAAACATCATAAGATATCAGTAATACACGGAATGTAAACTTGGCTACACAGGAACTGAATTACAGAACAGAACAGGGTCTCAAATTTAGAAAACCAACTTATGCTTGCTTAAGGGGAAAGGTGAGTTGGGGTGCTGCATAAAACCAGAGATTGAAATGAGCACAGATAAAGTTCCTTAAGCCAAATATGGAATAGACAAGAGCTACTCCTTGCTCAACGAAATGGACTCAACACCGCATATTAAACGCCTAAGAATGTACCTGACTAGTAAGTATCTTAAAACCTAGGGATTGCTATGTCTCCGAAAGAGAATCAAGCATGTGTACAGGGGCATAAACGCAGCAGTGATATGATTGGAGAGGTTCGGTGAGCAAATGAAGACCCTTTGAAGACATATTGCATGGTACCCATTACACGGGTCTCAACTACCCAGGTTTAAGGTATTCTTCCTGCAGCTTATACATGCATGTGGAACCTAGAGTATGATCAACCATGTGATCGGGAGACGTGTTCAAATATGTCTCAGTTTTCGTACCCTGGTACTCGGGTGCAACATTCCAGACGCTTTACTAACACTCTCCCGACTTGGAGAGATAGTCCCTTTAACCTCCTGTTTGGCCCAGTTTGCAATTTCTGCGGAAGATGAACAGGAATAGCGAGAACCAATGAGAGACTAGCTGGAGGGGTCTGGACGGGCAAATTTAACTCTCATTTCCCACCAGGAAGAGGAATTAACCAAAGGCTCAGCGTACCGTGCCGGAACCATATTAGGGCCTGAAGCCATCCTGCGGTGTTGCGGCCAGCTCACAAGAAAGCGAGTTGAAGAAAGGAGCTCAGGGGCACTGTAATTCACAAACCTGCAGAGTTATAAATGACAGCTATCGTCCAAAAATATACTGAAGTAAGGCTGCCAAGAGGACTTCAAAGCGGGGCAGAATTGCAGGAAACCGATTTCAGGAGGTAGACTGGAATTGCATTGAAAGCATAGGAAAAGAGGCAGAACGTCCACAATGATGCACTTGGCCAAAAAGGGCGTATGCGTTTTTTCCTGAATATATTCAGGAAAAAACGCATACGCCCTTTTTGGCCAACCAAGCAAGCATGCAAAGGAAATCTGCACTACAATGAAGTCTCACTTCCCCCTGGTCAAAAGGGCCATCTGAAAAAAGTGTAAAATCCAGAAAGGCAGGACAGGCCATGGAGAACTGGGAGCCTTGTTATGCTGATGGGCGGGATGGAAATTGCCAACAGACACTCGGGAGAAGTGTATGGTGTTTCCTGAAACATCTGAAAAACAAAGCAACAGAGCCTAGGGCACTTCCACTTATGGTCCTATAGCTTAGGGAAATTAAAATCCAAAAGACACAGCCACCCCAAAGTTTGGGACGCCTCTGTTTACAAGAACCTCGTTTACAGTACAAGTTCAACATCGCAGAAAGTGAAAAATGGATAAAGAAGTTGTGGTATTTACTTACAAAGCAATATCACTCAGCAATGAAATCTATGTCATCAGGCCCTTAGCAGCACAATGAGTGGATTCAGGTATGATGATTCTAACTGAAATAAGTCACACAGAAAAAGAAACATCATAAGATATCAGTAATACACGGAATGTAAACTTGGCTACACAGGAACTGAATTACAGAACAGAACAGGGTCTCAAATTTAGAAAACCAACTTATGCTTGCTTAAGGGGAAAGGTGAGTTGGGGTGCTGCATAAAACCAGAGATTGAAATGAGCACAGATAAAGTTCCTTAAGCCAAATATGGAATAGACAAGAGCTACTCCTTGCTCAACGAAATGGACTCAACACCGCATATTAAACGCCTAAGAATGTACCTGACTAGTAAGTATCTTAAAACCTAGGGATTGCTATGTCTCCGAAAGAGAATCAAGCATGTGTACAGGGGCATAAACGCAGCAGTGATATGATTGGAGAGGTTCGGTGAGCAAATGAAGACCCTTTGAAGACATATTGCATGGTACCCATTACACGGGTCTCAACTACCCAGGTTTAAGGTATTCTTCCTGCAGCTAAAACATGCATGTGGAACCTAGAGTATGATCAACCATGTGATCGGGAGACGTGTTCAAATATGTCTCAGTTTTCGTACCCTGGTACTCGGGTGCAACATTCCAGACGCTTTACTAACACTCTCCCGACTTGGAGAGATAGTCCCTTTAACCTCCTGTTTGGCCCAGTTTGCAATTTCTGCGGAAGATGAACAGGAATAGCGAGAACCAATGAGAGACTAGCAGGAGGGGTCTGGACGGGCAAATTTAACTCTCATTTCCCACCAGGAAGAGGAAATAACCAAAGGCTCAGCGTGCCGTGTCGGAACCATATTAGAGCCTGAAGCCATCCTGCGGTGTTGCGGCCAGCTCACAAGAAAGCGAGTTGAAGAAAGGAGCTCAGGGGCACTGTAATTCACAAACCTGCAGAGTTATAAATGACAGCTATCGTCCAAAAATATACTGAAGTAAGGCTGCCAAGAGGACTTGAAAGCGGGGCAGAATTGCAGGAAACCGATTTCAGGAGGTAGACTGGAATTGCATTGAAAGCATAGGAAAAGAGGCAGAACGTCCACAATGATGCACTTGGCCAAAAAGGGCGTATGCGTTTTTTCCTGAATATATTCAGGAAAAAACGCATACGCCCTTTTTGGCCAACCAAGCAAGCTTGCAAAGGAAATCTGCACTACAATGAAGTCTCACTTCCCCCCGGTCAAAAGGGCCATCTGAAAAAAGTGTAAAATCCAGAAAGGCAGGACAGGCCATGGAGAACTGGGAGCCTTGTTATGCTGATGGGCGGGATGGAAATTGCCAACAGACACTCGGGAGAAGTGTATGGTGTTTCCTGAAACATCTGAAAAACAAAGCAACAGAGCCTAGGGCACTTCCACTTATGGTCCTATAGCTTAGGGAAATTAAAATCCAAAAGACACAGCCACCCCAAAGTTTGGGACGCCTCTGTTTACAAGAACCTCGTTTACAGTACAAGTTCAACATCGCAGAAAGTGAAAAATGGATAAAGAAGTTGTGGTATTTACTTACAAAGCAATATCACTCAGCAATGAAATCTATGTCATCAGGCCCTTAGCAGCACAATGAGTGGATTCAGGTATGATGATTCTAACTGAAATAAGTCACACAGAAAAAGAAACATCATAAGATATCACTAATACACGGAATGTAAACTTGGCTACACAGGAACTGAATTACAGAACAGAACAGGGTCTCAAATTTAGAAAACCAACTTATGCTTGCTTAAGGGGAAAGGTGAGTTGGGGTGCTGCATAAAACCAGAGATTGAAATGAGCACAGATAAAGTTCCTTAAGCCAAATATGGAATAGACAAGAGCTACTCCTTGCTCAACGAAATGGACTCAACACCCCATATTAAACGCCTAAGAATGTACCTGACTAGTAAGTATCTTAAAACCTATGGATTGCTATGTCTCCGAAAGAGAATCAAGCATGTGTACAGGGGCATAAACGCAGCAGTGATATGATTGGAGAGGTTCGGTGAGCAAATGAAGACCCTTTGAAGACATATTGCATGGTACCCATTACACGGGTCTCAACTACCCAGGTTTAAGGTATTCTTCCTGCAGCTAAAACATGCATGTGGAACCTAGAGTATGATCAACCATGCGATCGGGAGACGTGTTCAAATATGTCTCAGTTTTCGTACCCTGGTACTCGGGTGCAACATTCCAGACGCTTTACTAACACTCTCCCCACTTGGAGAGTCAGTCCCTTTAACCTCTTGTTTGGCCCAGTTTGCAATTTCTGCGGAAGATGAACAGGAATAGCGAGAACCAATGAGAGACTAGCTGGAGGTGTCTGGACGGGCAAATTTAACTCTCATTTCCCACCAGGAAGAGGAAATAACCAAAGGCTCAGCGTGCCGTGCCGGAACCATATTAGGGCCTGAAGCCATCCTGCGGTGTTGCGGCCAGCTCACAAGAAAGCGAGTTGAAGAAAGGAGCTCAGGGGCACTGTAATTCACAAACCTGCAGAGTTATAAATGACAGCTATCGTCCAAAAATATACTGAAGTAAGGCTGCCAAGAGGACTTCAAAGCGGGGCAGAATTGCAGGAAACCGATTTCAGGAGGTAGACTGGAATTGCATTGAAAGCATAGGAAAAGAGGCAGAACGTCCACAATGATGCACTTGGCCAAAAAGGGCGTATGCGTTTTTTCCTGAATATATTCAGGAAAAAACGCATACGCCCTTTTTGGCCAACCAAGCAAGCATGCAAAGGAAATCTGCACTACAATGAAGTCTCACTTCCCCCCGGTCAAAAGGGCCATCTGAAAAAAGTGTAAAATCCAGAAAGGCAGGACAGGCCATGGAGAACTGGGAGCCTTGTTATGCTGATGGGCGGGATGGAAATTGCCAACAGACACTCGGGAGAAGTGTATGGTGTTTCCTGAAACATCTGAAAAACAAAGCAACAGAGCCTAGGGCACTTCCACTTATGGTCCTATAGCTTAGGGAAATTAAAATCCAAAAGACACAGCCACCCCAAAGTTTGGGACGCCTCTGTTTACAAGAACCTCGTTTACAGTACAAGTTCAACATCGCAGAAAGTGAAAAATGGATAAAGAAGTTGTGGTATTTACTTACAAAGCAATATCACTCAGCAATGAAATCTATGTCATCAGGCCCTTAGCAGCACAATGAGTGGATTCAGGTATGATGATTCTAACTGAAATAAGTCACACAGAAAAAGAAACATCATAAGATATCAGTAATACACGGAATGTAAACTTGGCTACACAGGAACTGAATTACAGAACAGAACAGGGTCTCAAATTTAGAAAACCAACTTATGCTTGCTTAAGGGGAAAGGTGAGTTGGGGTGCTGCATAAAACCAGAGATTGAAATGAGCACAGATAAAGTTCCTTAAGCCAAATATGGAATAGACAAGAGCTACTCCTTGCTCAACGAAATGGACTCAACACCGCATATTAAACGCCTAAGAATGTACCTGACTAGTAAGTATCTTAAAACCTAGGGATTGCTATGTCTCCGAAAGAGAATCAAGCATGTGTACAGGGGCATAAACGCAGCAGTGATATGATTGGAGAGGTTCGGTGAGCAAATGAAGACCCTTTGAAGACATATTGCATGGTACCCATTACACGGGTCTCAACTACCCAGGTTTAAGGTATTCTTCCTGCAGCTTATACATGCATGTGGAACCTAGAGTATGATCAACCATGTGATCGGGAGACGTGTTCAAATATGTCTCAGTTTTCGTACCCTGGTACTCGGGTGCAACATTCCAGACGCTTTACTAACACTCTCCCGACTTGGAGAGATAGTCCCTTTAACCTCCTGTTTGGCCCAGTTTGCAATTTCTGCGGAAGATGAACAGGAATAGCGAGAACCAATGAGAGACTAGCAGGAGGGGTCTGGACGGGCAAATTTAACTCTCATTTCCCACCAGGAAGAGGAAATAACCAAAGGCTCAGCATGCCGTGCCGGAACCATATTAGAGCCTGAAGCCATCCTGCGGTGTTGCGGCCAGCTCACAAGAAAGCGAGTTGAAGAAAGGAGCTCAGGGGCACTGTAATTCACAAACCTGCAGAGTTATAAATGACAGCTATCGTCCAAAAATATACTGAAGTAAGGCTGCCAAGAGGACTTGAAAGCGGGGCAGAATTGCAGGAAACCGATTTCAGGAGGTAGACTGGAATTGCATTGAAAGCATAGGAAAAGAGGCAGAACGTCCACAATGATGCACTTGGCCAAAAAGGGCGTATGCGTTTTTTCCTGAATATATTCAGGAAAAAACGCATACGCCCTTTTTGGCCAACCAAGCAAGCTTGCAAAGGAAATCTGCACTACAATGAAGTCTCACTTCCCCCCGGTCAAAAGGGCCATCTGAAAAAAGTGTAAAATCCAGAAAGGCAGGACAGGCCATGGAGAACTGGGAGCCTTGTTATGCTGATGGGCGGGATGGAAATTGCCAACAGACACTCGGGAGAAGTGTATGGTGTTTCCTGAAACATCTGAAAAACAAAGCAACAGAGCCTAGGGCACTTCCACTTATGGTCCTATAGCTTAGGGAAATTAAAATCCAAAAGACACAGCCACCCCAAAGTTTGGGACGCCTCTGTTTACAAGAACCTCGTTTACAGTACAAGTTCAACATCGCAGAAAGTGAAAAATGGATAAAGAAGTTGTGGTATTTACTTACAAAGCAATATCACTCAGCAATGAAATCTATGTCATCAGGCCCTTAGCAGCACAATGAGTGGATTCAGGTATGATGATTCTAACTGAAATAAGTCACACAGAAAAAGAAACATCATAAGATATCACTAATACACGGAATGTAAACTTGGCTACACAGGAACTGAATTACAGAACAGAACAGGGTCTCAAATTTAGAAAACCAACTTATGCTTGCTTAAGGGGAAAGGTGAATTGGGGTGCTGCATAAAACCAGAGATTGAAATGAGCACAGATAAAGTTCCTTAAGCCAAATATGGAATAGACAAGAGCTACTCCTTGCTCAACGAAATGGACTCAACACCCCATATTAAACGCCTAAGAATGCACCTGACTAGTAAGTATCTTAAAACCTATGGATTGCTATGTCTCCGAAAGAGAATCAAGCATGTGTACAGGGGCATAAACGCAGCAGTGATATGATTGGAGAGGTTCGGTGAGCAAATGAAGACCCTTTGAAGACATATTGCATGGTACCCATTACACGGGTCTCAACTACCCAGGTTTAAGGTATTCTTCCTGCAGCTAAAACATGCATGTGGAACCTAGAGTATGATCAACCATGCGATCGGGAGACGTGTTCAAATATGTCTCAGTTTTCGTACCCTGGTACTCGGGTGCAACATTCCAGACGCTTTACTAACACTCTCCCCACTTGGAGAGTCAGTCCCTTTAACCTCTTGTTTGGCCCAGTTTGCAATTTCTGCGGAAGATGAACAGGAATAGCGAGAACCAATGAGAGACTAGCTGGAGGGGTCTGGACGGGCAAATTTAACTCTCATTTCCCACCAGGAAGAGGAAATAACCAAAGGCTCAGCGTGCCGTGCCGGAACCATATTAGGGCCTGAAGCCATCCTGCGGTGTTGCGGCCAGCTCACAAGAAAGCGAGTTGAAGAAAGGAGCTCAGGGGCACTGTAATTCACAAACCTGCAGAGTTATAAATGACAGCTATCGTCCAAAAATATACTGAAGTAAGGCTGCCAAGAGGACTTCAAAGCGGGGCAGAATTGCAGGAAACCGATTTCAGGAGGTAGACTGGAATTGCATTGAAAGCATAGGAAAAGAGGCAGAACGTCCACAATGATGCACTTGGCCAAAAAGGGCGTATGCGTTTTTTCCTGAATATATTCAGGAAAAAACGCATACGCCCTTTTTGGCCAACCAAGCAAGCATGCAAAGGAAATCTGCACTACAATGAAGTCTCACTTCCCCCCGGTCAAAAGGGCCATCTGAAAAAAGTGTAAAATCCAGAAAGGCAGGACAGGCCATGGAGAACTGGGAGCCTTGTTATGCTGATGGGCGGGATGGAAATTGCCAACAGACACTCGGGAGAAGTGTATGGTGTTTCCTGAAACATCTGAAAAACAAAGCAACAGAGCCTAGGGCACTTCCACTTATGGTCCTATAGCTTAGGGAAATTAAAATCAAAAAGACACAGCCACCCCAAAGTTTGGGACGCCTCTGTTTACAAGAACCTCGTTTACAGTACAAGTTCAACATCGCAGAAAGTGAAAAATGGATAAAGAAGTTGTGGTATTTACTTACAAAGCAATATCACTCAGCAATGAAATCTATGTCATCAGGCCCTTAGCAGCACAATGAGTGGATTCAGGTATGATGATTCTAACTGAAATAAGTCACACAGAAAAAGAAACATCATAAGATATCACTAATACACGGAATGTAAACTTGGCTACACAGGAACTGAATTACAGAACAGAACAGGGTCTCAAATTTAGAAAACCAACTTATGCTTGCTTAAGGGGAAAGGTGAGTTGGGGTGATGCATAAAACCAGAGATTGACATGAGCACAGATAAAGTTCCTTAAGCCAAATATGGAATAGACAAGAGCTACTCCTTGCTCAACGAAATGGACTCAACACCGCATATTAAACGCCTAAGAATGTACCTGACTAGTAAGTATCTTAAAACCTAGGGATTGCTATGTCTCCGAAAGAGAATCAAGCATGTGTACAGGGGCATAAACGCAGCAGTGATATGATTGGAGAGGTTCGGTGAGCAAATGAAGACCCTTTGAAGACATATTGCATGGTACCCATTACACGGGTCTCAACTACCCAGGTTTAAGGTATTCTTCCTGCAGCTTATACATGCATGTGGAACCTAGAGTATGATCAACCATGTGATCGGGAGACGTGTTCAAATATGTCTCAGTTTTCGTACCCTGGTACTCGGGTGCAACATTCCAGACGCTTTACTAACACTCTCCCGACTTGGAGAGTCAGTCCCTTTAACCTCCTGTTTGGCCCAGTTTGCAATTTCTGCGGAAGATGAACAGGAATAGCGAGAACCAATGAGAGACTAGCTGGAGGTGTCTGGACGGGCAAATTTAACTCTCATTTCCCACCAGGAAGAGGAATTAACCAAAGGCTCAGCATGCCGTTCCGGAACCAGATTAGGAACTGAAGCCATCCTGCGGTGTTGCGGCCAGGTCACAAGAAAGCGAGTTGAAGAAAGGAGCTCAGGGGCACTGTAATTCACAAACCTGCAGAGTTATAAATGACAGCTATCGTCCAAAAATATACTGAAGTAAGGCTGCCAAGAGGACTTCAAAGCGGGGCAGAATTGCAGGAAACCGATTTCAGGAGGTAGACTGGAATTGCATTGAAAGCATAGGAAAAGAGGCAGAACGTCCACAATGATGCACTTGGCCAAAAAGGGCGTATGCGTTTTTTCCTGAATATATTCAGGAAAAAACGCATACGCCCATTTTGGCCAACCAAGCAAGCTTGCAAATGAAATCTGCACTACAATGAAGTCTCACTTCCCCCCGGTCAAAAGGGCCATCTGAAAAAAGTGTAAAATCCAGAAAGGCAGGACAGGCCATGGAGAACTGGGAGCCTTGTTATGCTGATGGGCGGGATGGAAATTGCCAACAGACACTCGGGAGAAGTGTATGGTGTTTCCTGAAACATCTGAAAAACAAAGCAACAGAGCCTAGGGCACTTCCACTTATGGTCCTATAGCTTAGGGAAATTAAAATCAAAAAGACACAGCCACCCCAAAGTTTGGGACGCCTCTGTTTACAAGAACCTCGTTTACAGTACAAGTTCAACATCGCAGAAAGTGAAAAATGGATAAAGAAGTTGTGGTATTTACTTACAAAGCAATATCACTCAGCAATGAAATCTATGTCATCAGGCCCTTAGCAGCACAATGAGTGGATTCAGGTATGATGATTCTAACTGAAATAAGTCACACAGAAAAAGAAACATCATAAGATATCAGTAATACACGGAATGTAAACTTGGCTACACAGGAACTGAATTACAGAACAGAACAGGGTCTCAAATTTAGAAAAGCAACTTATGCTTGCTTAAGGGGAAAGGTGAGTTGGGGTGCTGCATAAAACCAGAGATTGAAATGAGCACAGATAAAGTTTCTTAAGCCAAATATGGAATAGACTAGAGCTACTCCTTGCTCAACCAAATGGACTCAACACCCCATATTAAACGTCTAAGAATGTACCTGACTAGTAAGTATCTTAAAACCTAGGGATTGCTATGTCTCCGAAAGAGAATCAAGCGTGTGTACTGGGGCATAAACGCAGCAGTGATAGGATTGGAGAGGTTCGGTGAGCAAATGAAGACCCTTTGAAGTCATATTGCATGGTACCCATTCCACGGGTCTCAACTCTCCAGGTTTAATGTATTCTTCTTTCAGCTAAAACATGCATGTGGAACCCAGAGCATGATCAACCGTGTGATCGGTAGGCGTGTTCAAATATGTCTCAGTTTTCATCCCCTGGTACTCGGGTGCAACATTCCAGACGCTTTACTAACACTCTCCCGACTTGGAGAGTCAGTGCCTTTAACCTCCTGTTTGGCCCAGTTTGCAATTTCTGCGGAAGATGAACAGGAATAGGGAGAACCAATGAGAGATTAGCTGGAGCTGTCTGAACGGGCAAATTTAACTCTCATTTCCCACTAGGAAGAGGAATTAACCAAAGGCTCAGCGTGCCGTGCCGGAAACAGATTAGGGCCTGAAGCAATCCTGCGGTGTTGCGGCCAGGTCACAAGAAAGCGAGTTGAAGAAAGGAGCTCAGGGGCTCTGTAATTCACAAACCTGCAGAGTTATAAATGACAGCTATCGTCCAAAAATATACTGAAGTAAGGCTGCCAAGAGGACTTGAAAGCGGGGCAGAATTGCAGGAAACCAATTTCAGGAGGTAGACTGGAATTGCATTGAAAGCATAGAAAAAGAGGCAGAACGTCCACAATGATGCACTTGGCCAAAAAGGGCGTATGCGTTTTTTCCTGAATATATTCAGGAAAAAACGCATACGCCCTTTTTGGCCAACCAAGTAAGCTTGCAAAGGAAATCTGCACTACAATGAAGTCTCACTTCCCCCTGGTCAAAAGGGCCATCTAAAGAAAGTGTAAAATCCAGAAAGGCAGGACAGGCCATGGAGAACTGGGAGCCTTGTTATGCTGATGGGCGGGATGTAAATTGCCAACAGACACTCCGGAGAAGTGTATGGTGTTTCCTGAAACATCTAAAAAACAAAGCAACAGAACCAAGGGCACTTCCACTTATGGTCCTATAGCTTAGGGAAATTAAAATCAAAAAGACACAGCCACCCCAAAGTTTGGGACGGCTCTGTTTACAAGAACCTCGTTTACAGTACAAGTTCAATATCGCAGAAAGTGAAAAATGGATAAAGAAGTTGTGCTATTTACGTACAATGCAATATCAGTTAGCAATGAAATCTATGTCATCAGGCCCATAGCAGCACAATGAGTGGATTCAGGTATGGTGATTCTAACTGAAATAAGTCACACAGAAAAAGAAACATCATAATATATCAGTAATACACGGAATGTAACTTGGCTACACAGGAACTGAATTACAGAACAGAACAGGGTCTCAAATTTAGAAAACCAACTTATGCTTGCTTAAGGGGAAAGGTGAGTTGGGGTGCTGCATAAAACCAGAGATTGAAATGAGTACAGATAAAGTTCCTTAAGCCAAATATGGAATAGACAAGAGCTACTCCTTGCTCAACGAAATGGACTCAACACCGCATATTAAACGCCTAAGAATGTACCTGACTAGTAAGTATCTTAAAACCTAGGGATTGCTATGTCTCCGAAAGAGAATCAAGCATGTGTACAGGGGCATAAACGCAGCAGTGATAGGATTGGAGAGGTTCGGTGAGCAAATGAAGACCCTTTGAAGACATATTGCATGGTACCCATTACACGGGTCTCAACTACCCAGGTTTAAGGTATTCTTCCTGCAGCTAATACATGCATGTGGAACCTAGAGTATGATCAACCATGTGATCGGGAGACGTGTTCAAATATGTCTCAGTTTTCGTACCCTGGTACTCGGGTGCAACATTCCAGACGCTTTACTAACACTCTCCTGACTTGGAGAGTCAGTCCCTTTAACCTCCTGTTTGGCCCAGTTTGCAATTTCTGTGGAAGATGAACAGGAATAGTGAGAACCAATGAGAGACTAGCTGGAGGTGTCTGGACGGGCAAATTTAATTCTCATTTCCCACCAGGAAGAGGAATTAACCAAAGGCTCAGGGTGCCGTGCCGGAAACATATTAGGGCCTGAAGCCATCCTGCGGTGTTGCGGACAAGTCACAAGAAAGCGAGTTGAAGAAAGGAGCTCAGGGGCACTGTAATTCACAAACCTGCAGAGTTATAAATGACAGCTATCGTCCAAAAATATACTGAAGTAAGGCTGCCAAGAGGACTTCAAAGCGGGGCAGAATTGCAGGAAACCGATTTCAGGAGGTAGACTGGAATTGCATTGAAAGCATAGGAAAAGAGGCAGAACGTCCACAATGATGCACTTGGCCAAAAAGGGCGTATGCGTTTTTTCCTGAATATATTCAGGAAAAAACGCATACGCACTTTTTGGCCAACCAAGCAAGCTTGCAAAGGAAATCTGCACTACAATGAAGTCTCACTTCCCCCCGGTCAAAAGGGCCATCTGAAAAAAGTGTAAAATCCAGAAAGGCAGGACAGGCCATGGAGAACTGGGAGCCTTGTTATGCTGATGGGTGGGATGTAAATTGCCAACAGACATTCGGGAGAAGTGTATGGTGTTTCCTGAAACATCTAAGAAACAAAGCAACAGAGCCTAGGGCACTTCCACTTATGGTCCTATAGCTTAGGGAAATTAAAATCAAAAAGACACAGCCACCCCAAAGTTTGGGACGCCTCTGTTTACAAGAACCTCGTTTACCGTACAAGTTCAATATCACAGAAAGTGAAAAATGGATAAAGAACTTGTGGTACTTACGTACAATGCAGTATCACTCAGCAATGAAATCTATGTCATCAGGCCCGTAGCAGCATAATGAGTGGATTCAGGTACGATGATTCTAACTGAAATAAGTCACACAGAAAAAGAAACATCATAAGATATCAGTAATACACGGAATGTAAACTTGGCTACACAGGAACTGAATTCCAAAACAGAACAGCATCTCAAATTTAGAAAACCAACTTATGCTTGCTTAAGGGGAAAGGTGAGTTGGGGTGCTGCATAAAACCAGAGATTGAAATGAGCACAGATAAAGTTCCTTAAGCAAAATATGGAATAGACAAGAGCTACTCCTTGCTCAACGAAATGGACTCAACACCCCATATTAAACGCCTAAGAATGTACCTGACTAGTAAGTATCTTAAAACCTATGGATGGCTATGTCTCCAAAAGAGAATCAAGCATGTGTACAGGGGCATAAACGCAGCAGTGATAGCATTGGAGAGGTTCGGTGCGCAAATGAAGACCCTTTGAAGTCATATTGCATGGTACCCATTCCATGGGTTTCAACTACCAAGGTTTAAGGTATTCTTCCTTCAGCTAAAACATGCATGTGGAACCTAGAGTATGATCAACCATGTGATCGGGAGACGTGTTCAAATATGTCTCAGTTTTCGTACCCTGGAACTCGGGTGCAACATTCCAGACGCTTTACTAACACTCTCCCCACTTGAGGAGTCAACGCCTTTAACCTCCTGTTTGGCCCAGTTTGCAATTTCTGCGGAAGATGAACAGGAATAGGGAGAACCAATGAGAGACTAGCTGGAGGTGTCTGGACGGGCAAATTTAACTCTCATTTCCCACCAGGAAGAGGAAATAACCAAAGGCTCAGCGTGCCATGCCGAAACCAGATTAGGGCCTGAAGCCATCCTGCGGTGTTGCGGCCAGCTCAAAAGAAAGCGAGTTGAAGAAAGGAGCTCAGGGGCACTGTAATTCACAAACCTGCAGAGTTATAAATGACAGCTATCGTCCAAAAATATACTGAAGTAAGGCTGCCAAGAGGACTTGAAAGCGGGGCAGAATTGCAGGAAACCGATTTCAGGAGGTAGACTGGAATTACATTGAAAGCATAGGAAAAGAGGCAGAACGTCCACAATGATGCACTTGGCCAAAAAGTGCGTATGCGTTTTTTCCTGAATATATTCAGGAAAAAACGCATACGCACTTTTTGGCCAACCAAGAAAGCTTGCAAAGGAAATCTGCACTACAATGAAGTCTCACTTCCCCCCGGTCAAAAGGGCCATCTGAAAAAAGTTTAAAACCCAGAAAGGCAGGACAGGCCATGGAGAACTGGGAGCCTTGTTATGCTGATGGGCGGGATGTAAATTGCCAACAGACACTCGGGAGAAGTGTATGGTGTTTCCTGAAACATCTGAAAAACAAAGCAACAGAGCCTAGGGCACTTCCACTTATGGTCCTATAGATTAGGGAAATAAAAATCAAAAAGACACAGCCACCCCAAAGTTTGGGACGCCTCTGTTTACAAGAACCTCGTTTACAGTACAAGTTCAACATCGCAGAAAGTGAAAAATGGATAAAGAAGTTGTGGTATTTACTTACAAAGCAATATCACTCAACAATGAAATCTATGTCATCAGGCCCTTAGCAGCACAATGAGTGGACTCAGGTATGATGATTCTAACTGAAATAAGTCACACAGAAAAAGAAACATCATAAGATATCAGTAATACACGGAATGTAAACTTGGCTACACAGGAACTGAATTACAGAACAGAACAGGGTCTCAAATTTAGAAAACCAACTTATGCTTGCTTAAGGGGAAAGGTGAGTTGGGGTGCTGCATAAAACCAGAGATTGAAATGAGCACAGATAAAGTTCCTTAAGCCAAATATGGAATAGACAAGAGCTACTCCTTGCTCAACGAAATGGACTCAACACCGCATATTAAACGCCTAAGAATGTACCTGACTAGTAAGTATCTTAAATCCTATGGATTGCTATGTCTCCAAAAGAGAATCAAGCATGTGTACAGGGGCATAAACGCAGCAGTGATAGGATTGGAGAGGTTCGGTGAGCAAATGAAGACCCTTTGAAGTCATATTGCATGGTACCCATTCCATGGGTTTCAACTACCCAGGTTTAAGGTATTCTTCCTTCAGCTAAAACATGCATGTGGAACCTAGAGTATGATCAACCATGTGATCGGGAGACGTTTTCAAATATGTCTCAGTTTTCGTACCCTGGTACTCGGGTGCAACATTCCAGACGCTTTACTAACACTCTCCCGACTTGGAGAGTCAGTCCCTTTGACCTCCTGTTTGGCCCAGTTTGCAATTTCCGTGGAACATGAACAGGAATAGCGAGAACCAATGAGAGACTAGCTGGAGGTGTCTGGACGGGCAAATTTAACTCTCATTTCCCACCAGGAAGAGGAATTAACCAAAGGCTCAGCATGCCGTGCCGGAACAAGATTAGGAACTGAAGCCATCCTGCGGAGTTGCGGCCAGCTCACAAGAAAGCGAGTTGAAGAAAGGAGCTCAGGGGCACTGTAATTCACAAACCTGCAGAGTTATAAATGACAGCTATCGTCCAAAAATATACTGAAGTAAGGCTGCCAAGAGGACTTGAAAGCGGGGCAGAATTGCAGGAAACCGATTTCAGGAGGTAGACAGGAATTGCATTGAAAGCATAGGAAAAGAGGCAGAACGTCCACAATGATGCACTTGGCCAAAAAGGGCGTATGGGTTTTTTCCTGAATATATTCACAAAAAACCCATACGCCCTTTTTGGCCAACCAAGCAAGCTTGCAAAGGAAATCTGCACTACAATGAAGTCTCACTTCCCCCCGGTCAAAAGGGCCATCTGAAAAAAGTGTAAAATCCAGAAAGGCAGGACAGGCCATGGAGAACTGGGAGCCTTGTTATGCTGATGGGCGGGATGTAAATTGCCAACAGACACTCGGGAGAAGTGTATGGTGTTTCCTGAAACATCTGAAAAACAAAGCAACAGAGCCTAGGGCACTTCCACTTATGGTCCTATAGCTTAGGGAAATTAAAATCAAAAAGACACAGCCACCCCAAAGTTTGGGACGCCTCTGTTTACAAGAACCTCATTTACAGTACAAGATCAGCATCGCAGAAAGTGAAAAATGGATAAAGAAGTTGTGGTATTTACTTACAAAGCAATATCACTCAGCAATGAAATCTATGTCATCAGGCCCTTAGCAGCACAATGAGTGGATTCAGGTATGATGATTCTAACTGAAATAAGTCACACAGAAAAAGAAACATCATAAGATATCAGTAATACACGGAATGTAAACTTGGCTACATAGGACCTGAATTACAGAACAGAACAGGGTCTCAAATTTAGAAAACCAACTTATGCTTGCTTAAGGGGAAAGGTGAGTTGGGGTGCTGCATAAAACCAGAGATTGAAATGAGCACAGATAAAGTTCCTTAAGCCAAATATGGAATAGACAAGAGCTACTCCTTGCTCAACGAAATGGACTCAACACCGCATATTAAACGCCTAAGAATGTACCTGACTAGTAAGTATCTTAAAACCTATGGATTGCTATGTCTCCAAAAGAGAATCAAGCATGTGTACAGGGGCATAAACGCAGCAGTGATATGATTGGAGAGGTTCGGTGAGCAAATGAAGACCCTTTGAAGTCATATTGCATGGTACCCATTCCATGGGTTTCAACTACCAAGGTTTAAGGTATTCTTCCTTCAGCTAAAACATGCATGTGGAACCTAGAGTATGATCAACCATGTGATCGGGAGACGTGTTCAAATATGTCTCAGTTTTCGTACCCTGGTACTCGGGTGCAACATTCCAGACGCTTTACTAACACTCTCCCGACTTGGAGAGTCAGTCCCTTTAACCTCCTGTTTGGCCCAGTTTGCAATTTCTGCGGAAGATGAACAGGAATAGCGAGAACCAATGAGAGACTAGCTGGAGGTGTCTGGACGGGCAAATTTAACTCTCATTTCCCACCAGGAAGAGGAATTAACCAAAGGCTCAGCATGCCGTTCCGGAACCAGATTAGGAACTGAAGCCATCCTGCGGTGTTGCGGCCAGGTCACAAGAAAGCGAGTTGAAGAAAGGAGCTCAGGGGCACTGTAATTCACAAACCTGCAGAGTTATAAATGACAGCTATCGTCCAAAAATATACTGAAGTAAGGCTGCCAAGAGGACTTCAAAGCGGGGCAGAATTGCAGGAAACCGATTTCAGGAGGTAGACTGGAATTGCATTGAAAGCATAGGAAAAGAGGCAGAACGTCCACAATGATGCACTTGGCCAAAAAGGGCGTATGCGTTTTTTCCTGAATATATTCAGGAAAAAACGCATACGCCCATTTTGGCCAACCAAGCAAGCTTGCAAATGAAATCTGCACTACAATGAAGTCTCACTTCCCCCCGGTCAAAAGGGCCATCTGAAAAAAGTGTAAAATCCAGAAAGGCAGGACAGGCCATGGAGAACTGGGAGCCTTGTTATGCTGATGGGCGGGATGGAAATTGCCAACAGACACTCGGGAGAAGTGTATGGTGTTTCCTGAAACATCTGAAAAACAAAGCAACAGAGCCTAGGGCACTTCCACTTATGGTCCTATAGCTTAGGGAAATTAAAATCAAAAAGACACAGCCACCCCAAAGTTTGGGACGCCTCTGTTTACAAGAACCTCGTTTACAGTACAAGTTCAACATCGCAGAAAGTGAAAAATGGATAAAGAAGTTGTGGTATTTACTTACAAAGCAATATCACTCAGCAATGAAATCTATGTCATCAGGCCCTTAGCAGCACAATGAGTGGATTCAGGTATGATGATTCTAACTGAAATAAGTCACACAGAAAAAGAAACATCATAAGATATCAGTAATACACGGAATGTAAACTTGGCTACACAGGAACTGAATTACAGAACAGAACAGGGTCTCAAATTTAGAAAAGCAACTTATGCTTGCTTAAGGGGAAAGGTGAGTTGGGGTGCTGCATAAAACCAGAGATTGAAATGAGCACAGATAAAGTTTCTTAAGCCAAATATGGAATAGACTAGAGCTACTCCTTGCTCAACCAAATGGACTCAACACCCCATATTAAACGTCTAAGAATGTACCTGACTAGTAAGTATCTTAAAACCTAGGGATTGCTATGTCTCCGAAAGAGAATCAAGCGTGTGTACTGGGGCATAAACGCAGCAGTGATAGGATTGGAGAGGTTCGGTGAGCAAATGAAGACCCTTTGAAGTCATATTGCATGGTACCCATTCCACGGGTCTCAACTCTCCAGGTTTAATGTATTCTTCTTTCAGCTAAAACATGCATGTGGAACCCAGAGCATGATCAACCGTGTGATCGGTAGGCGTGTTCAAATATGTCTCAGTTTTCATCCCCTGGTACTCGGGTGCAACATTCCAGACGCTTTACTAACACTCTCCCGACTTGGAGAGTCAGTGCCTTTAACCTCCTGTTTGGCCCAGTTTGCAATTTCTGCGGAAGATGAACAGGAATAGGGAGAACCAATGAGAGATTAGCTGGAGCTGTCTGAACGGGCAAATTTAACTCTCATTTCCCACTAGGAAGAGGAATTAACCAAAGGCTCAGCGTGCCGTGCCGGAAACAGATTAGGGCCTGAAGCAATCCTGCGGTGTTGCGGCCAGGTCACAAGAAAGCGAGTTGAAGAAAGGAGCTCAGGGGCTCTGTAATTCACAAACCTGCAGAGTTATAAATGACAGCTATCGTCCAAAAATATACTGAAGTAAGGCTGCCAAGAGGACTTGAAAGCGGGGCAGAATTGCAGGAAACCAATTTCAGGAGGTAGACTGGAATTGCATTGAAAGCATAGAAAAAGAGGCAGAACGTCCACAATCATGACTTGGCCAAAAAGGGCGTATGCGTTTTTTCCTGAATATATTCAGGAAAAAACGCATACGCCCTTTTTGGCCAACCAAGTAAGCTTGCAAAGGAAATCTGCACTACAATGAAGTCTCACTTCCCCCTGGTCAAAAGGGCCATCTAAAGAAAGTGTAAAATCCAGAAAGGCAGGACAGGCCATGGAGAACTGGGAGCCTTGTTATGCTGATGGGCGGGATGTAAATTGCCAACAGACACTCCGGAGAAGTGTATGGTGTTTCCTGAAACATCTAAAAAACAAAGCAACAGAACCAAGGGCACTTCCACTTATGGTCCTATAGCTTAGGGAAATTAAAATCAAAAAGACACAGCCACCCCAAAGTTTGGGACGGCTCTGTTTACAAGAACCTCGTTTACAGTACAAGTTCAATATCGCAGAAAGTGAAAAATGGATAAAGAAGTTGTGCTATTTACGTACAATGCAATATCAGTTAGCAATGAAATCTATGTCATCAGGCCCATAGCAGCACAATGAGTGGATTCAGGTATGGTGATTCTAACTGAAATAAGTCACACAGAAAAAGAAACATCATAATATATCAGTAATACACGGAATGTAACTTGGCTACACAGGAACTGAATTACAGAACAGAACAGGGTCTCAAATTTAGAAAACCAACTTATGCTTGCTTAAGGGGAAAGGTGAGTTGGGGTGCTGCATAAAACCAGAGATTGAAATGAGTACAGATAAAGTTCCTTAAGCCAAATATGGAATAGACAAGAGCTACTCCTTGCTCAACGAAATGGACTCAACACCGCATATTAAACGCCTAAGAATGTACCTGACTAGTAAGTATCTTAAAACCTAGGGATTGCTATGTCTCCGAAAGAGAATCAAGCATGTGTACAGGGGCATAAACGCAGCAGTGATAGGATTGGAGAGGTTCGGTGAGCAAATGAAGACCCTTTGAAGACATATTGCATGGTACCCATTACACGGGTCTCAACTACCCAGGTTTAAGGTATTCTTCCTGCAGCTAATACATGCATGTGGAACCTAGAGTATGATCAACCATGTGATCGGGAGACGTGTTCAAATATGTCTCAGTTTTCGTACCCTGGTACTCGGGTGCAACATTCCAGACGCTTTACTAACACTCTCCTGACTTGGAGAGTCAGTCCCTTTAACCTCCTGTTTGGCCCAGTTTGCAATTTCTGTGGAAGATGAACAGGAATAGTGAGAACCAATGAGAGACTAGCTGGAGGTGTCTGGACGGGCAAATTTAATTCTCATTTCCCACCAGGAAGAGGAATTAACCAAAGGCTCAGGGTGCCGTGCCGGAAACATATTAGGGCCTGAAGCCATCCTGCGGTGTTGCGGACAAGTCACAAGAAAGCGAGTTGAAGAAAGGAGCTCAGGGGCACTGTAATTCACAAACCTGCAGAGTTATAAATGACAGCTATCGTCCAAAAATATACTGAAGTAAGGCTGCCAAGAGGACTTCAAAGCGGGGCAGAATTGCAGGAAACCGATTTCAGGAGGTAGACTGGAATTGCATTGAAAGCATAGGAAAAGAGGCAGAACGTCCACAATGATGCACTTGGCCAAAAAGGGCGTATGCGTTTTTTCCTGAATATATTCAGGAAAAAACGCATACGCACTTTTTGGCCAACCAAGCAAGCTTCCAAAGGAAATCTGCACTACAATGAAGTCTCACTTCCCCCCGGTCAAAAGGGCCATCTGAAAAAAGTGTAAAATCCAGAAAGGCAGGACAGGCCATGGAGAACTGGGAGCCTTGTTATGCTGATGGGCGGGATGTAAATTGCCAACAGACATTCGGGAGAAGTGTATGGTGTTTCCTGAAACATCTAAGAAACAAAGCAACAGAGCCTAGGGCACTTCCACTTATGGTCCTATAGCTTAGGGAAATTAAAATCAAAAAGACACAGCCACCCCAAAGTTTGGGACGCCTCTGTTTACAAGAACCTCGTTTACCGTACAAGTTCAATATCACAGAAAGTGAAAAATGGATAAAGAACTTGTGGTACTTACGTACAATGCAGTATCACTCAGCAATGAAATCTATGTCATCAGGCCCGTAGCAGCATAATGAGTGGATTCAGGTACGATGATTCTAACTGAAATAAGTCACACAGAAAAAGAAACATCATAAGATATCAGTAATACACGGAATGTAAACTTGGCTACACAGGAACTGAATTCCAAAACAGAACAGCATCTCAAATTTAGAAAACCAACTTATGCTTGCTTAAGGGGAAAGGTGAGTTGGGGTGCTGCATAAAACCAGAGATTGAAATGAGCACAGATAAAGTTCCTTAAGCCAAATATGGAATAGACAAGAGCTACTCCTTGCTCAACGAAATGGACTCAACACCCCATATTAAACGCCTAAGAATGTACCTGACTAGTAAGTATCTTAAAACCTATGGATGGCTATGTCTCCAAAAGAGAATCAAGCATGTGTACAGGGGCATAAACGCAGCAGTGATAGCATTGGAGAGGTTCGGTGCGCAAATGAAGACCCTTTGAAGTCATATTGCATGGTACCCATTCCATGGGTTTCAACTACCAAGGTTTAAGGTATTCTTCCTTCAGCTAAAACATGCATGTGGAACCTAGAGTATGATCAACCATGTGATCGGGAGACGTGTTCAAATATGTCTCAGTTTTCGTACCCTGGAACTCGGGTGCAACATTCCAGACGCTTTACTAACACTCTCCCCACTTGAGGAGTCAACGCCTTTAACCTCCTGTTTGGCCCAGTTTGCAATTTCTGCGGAAGATGAACAGGAATAGGGAGAACCAATGAGAGACTAGCTGGAGGTGTCTGGACGGGCAAATTTAACTCTCATTTCCCACCAGGAAGAGGAAATAACCAAAGGCTCAGCGTGCCATGCCGAAACCAGATTAGGGCCTGAAGCCATCCTGCGGTGTTGCGGCCAGCTCAAAAGAAAGCGAGTTGAAGAAAGGAGCTCAGGGGCACTGTAATTCACAAACCTGCAGAGTTATAAATGACAGCTATCGTCCAAAAATATACTGAAGTAAGGCTGCCAAGAGGACTTGAAAGCGGGGCAGAATTGCAAGAAACCGATTTCAGGAGGTAGACTGGAATTGCATTGAAAGCATAGGAAAAGAGGCAGAACGTCCACAATGATGCACTTGACCAAAAAGGGCGTATGCGTTTTTTCCTGAATATATTCAGGAAAAAACGCATACGCCCTTTTTGGCCAACCAAGCAAGCTTGCAAAGGAAATCTGCACTACAATGAAGTCTCACTTCTCCCCAGTCAAAAGGGCCATCTGAAAAAAGTGTAAAATCCAGAAAGGCAGGACAGGCCATGGAGAACTGGGAGCCTTGTTATGCTGATGGGCGGGATGTAAATTGCCAACAGACACTCGGGAGAAGTGTATGTTGTTTCCTGAAACATCTAAAAAAAAAAGCAACAGAGCCTAGGGCACTTCCACTTATGGTCCTATAGCTTAGGGAAATTAAAATCAAAAAGACACAGCAACCCCAAAGTTTGGGACGCCTCTGTTTACAAGAACCTCGTTTACCGTACAAGTTCAATATCACAGAAAGTGAAAAATGGATAAAGAACTTGTGGTACTTACGTATAATGCAGTATCACTCAGCAATGAAATCTATGTCATCAGGCCCGTAGCAGCATAATGAGTGGATTCAGGTACGATGATTCTAACTGAAATAAGTCACACAGAAAAAGAAACATCATAAGATATCACTAATACACGGAATGTAAACTTGGCTACACATGAACTGAATTACAAAACAGAACAGGGTTTCAAGTTTAGAAAACCAACTTATGCCTGCTTAAGGGGGAAGGTGAATTGGGGTGCTGCATAAAAGCAGAGTTTGAAATTAGCACAGATACCGTTCCATAAGCCAAATATGTAATAGACAAGACCTACCCCTTGCTCAACGAAATGGATTCAACAATGAGGTATCACCTCACACCTGGTAGAATAGACATCATAGAAAATCTACAAACAGAAAATGCTGGAAAGGGTGTGGAGAAAAGGAACCCTCTTCCACTATTGTTGGGAATATAAATTGATACAGTCATTATGGAGAACAATATGGAATTTCTTAAGAAACTGACAATAGAATTACCATATGATACAGCAATCCCAGTACTGGACATATACCCAGACAAAACCATAAATCAAAAAGAGTCATTCACCGCAATGTTCATTGCATCACTATTTACAATATCGAGGTAATGGAAGCAACCTAAATGCCCACAGACAGACGAATGCATAAAGCTGTGGTACTTATATAAAATGGAATATTACTAAGCCATGAAAAGGAATGAAATTGGGTCATTTGTAGAGACGTCGATGGATCTAGAGACTGTCATACAGAGTGAAGTAAGTCAGAAAGAGAAAAACAAATCTTGTATATTCATGCATATATGTGGAACCTAGAAAAACTGTACAGATTAACCATTTTGCAAGGCATAAATAGAGCAACAGATGTAGACAACAAACGTATGGACAACAAGGGGGGAAAGCTGTTGGGGGGCTGGTGGTGGCAGGAGTTGAGAGACTGGGATTGGCATGTATACATTTATATGTATAAAATAGATAACCAATAAGAACCTGCTGTATAAAAATATAAAATAAAATTCAAAATTAAAAAGAAATAAAATTTAAAAAATAAAACAGAAAAAACAATTATTCCCTGCACATACATGTATTTCTATGAATAAATTATTTCCATGCTTATATCTGTAAATACAAAAAAAGAGGAATAAAATCTACCTTGAACCAAAAACGAAAAAGAGAAAAAAACACAGAACCCACCAGTTACACAGAGGAAAACCGTATCAGGGCACTTGCTCCAGTTGTAAACAATTCTGAAGTTGGTCAGTGGTGGGGAATCGTCTCCCATTCAGCCAGCAGCCCCCACGCAACAAACGTCCTCATTGCAAAGCTGGGGCACCGTGCCGAGGCATCTGTGAGTAAACGTGAGCTGAGCCCCAGGCCAGTTGCTGCTGAACTATTCCCACCCGTCCCAGGTAAAACACCTGAATATATACAAGGACTTGAAAGCCTAGAGGAAGGGCCATAGAGCCACACGAGTGACAGCATGCCGGCCGACTTGGTGCCTGCAGGCCAGCCAGGATGGTCCTGGCCCTGGGTGCTCTTCTGGAAGATTTCCATTTCCCTGCCTGAGATACCCGTCCTGTCCCTGCCCCCACTGCTTTTTTCCTTCCTCACCTCTGCCCAGGGAGAAATTCCAGAAGCAGGTATGGGTGACACATCCTCTTCTTTAGCAGGTGGCAGCCTGGCAACTGCTGCAGAAAGTCCAGCAGAGCCCCACTCACACTGGGCCACCCACAAAGCCGTGGCCTCTCACTCCCTCCCACCAGCCCAGCCCCGAGACTGCTGACAGGGCAGAGAAAATGGCGTCAGGCACGGCTGCAGGGGCTCTTGCTGCCTGGAGTGGTATTTATATTGATCTCAACCCAGGCACACCTGGGGAGGGCTGGCCGGCACGGTAAGGCTGCCCAGGTCAGCCAATCATCACCCCTCAGGGGCTCACAGTTGCAGAAAATGGAACTTGCTGAACCGGCCAGGTCCAAGGAACAGGTGTGGGCTCCTGAGAGTCAGGATAGACAAGGGGCTGCAGCTTTGGCTTGTTTTCTAATCATTTTATCTGGCCCATGAGTGGGAGACAACTTCAAGAAAACCCTCTCCTAATGAGAGGAACCCAGGAGTCAGGGAGAGGAGGGGTGGGTGGTGGTTGGAGACAGAGGCCTGGTGCCCCGGGTGCAGTGGAAGTCTCTGGAAGACCAGGTGGAGGGAGGCCTCACGGAGTGATGCCCAGGGTCACAGACCTGTCACAGCTGCTGTTTGTTAGTTCAAGTCCTGCTCTGAGGTGCTCTGTGTCAGCTCTGAGCGACAGGTGAGCTGGGGGTGCTCTGCAATGAGGGCTATGTGCACGGTTCCTGTGTGCCCAGCCCTGCCACGGTACCTGCAAGGGTAGCTCTGTATCCTGGGAGGGGCCTGACCACGAGAGCCCCGTGGGCTGGGGTGGGGGTGGGGTACCTGCCCAGGTGAGCTCCATATTCTGGGATTGGTCTGACCACGAGAGCCCCATGGGCTGCTGGGGACCTGGTAAAGGATGTCAGGACAGTCAGTGAAGCCACCGAGGATATACCTCCAGTTGCTCCTAATTCCTACACCCTGCTGGTCATTCTACCAACCACCAGGACATGGTATTCTGTATTAGTCTTCAATGATGCCTTCTTTTGTATTCCATTAGTCCCAGAGTCACAAGAAATTTTGGCTTGTGAGTGGCAGGACTCAACATACAACTAAAACAATACTTCCGGGCCGTCTGGCCCCAAGGGTGCAAAAGTTCCCACACCATCTTTGGGGAAAGCTTAGCTAAAGACCTAAAAGTTCTACCTCTGGAAAAGGAAACCCTCCTTCAATATGCAGATGACATTCTGATCGCCAGCCCTACTAAGGAGGCCTCTGAACTACCAAGCCAATAAAGGATAGAAGTTGTCCAAGAAAAAGCTCAAATATCACAGACTGCGGTGACCTGCCTGGGCTTCATTCTCACAGAAGGTCAGAGAAGCCCATCCCAGGAAAGGGAAGAAACCATTTTCAGCCTTACCCCTTTCTAAAACTAGAAGAGAGCTTAGGGGTTCCTGGGGAGGCCAGGGTTTGCTGCTTCTGGATCCCTAACTACAGTCTACTAGCTGGGCCTCTATATGAAACACTGAAAGGAAAAGATGATGATCCTTTTGAATAGAATCCAGAAGTGGCCTTTCAAGAATGGAAAGAGCAGTCAATTCAGACCCTTGCCCTGGAACTCCCTAATTTAGCTAAACCCTTTGACCTTTACATTCCCGGTGAAAGGTGAATCGCCATTGGAGAATTAGTGCAAAAACTGGGACCACTTGAAATGGAACAATGCAAGAATGCCATCCAGGTAGGATAAACTACGGTCACCAAGGGGCTTGGCCCACTGCCACATCTGGCCAAGATACTGGCGGTATCTAAAAACCTGGAAATCAGCAGCCCAAAAGGCCACCTCCCTCCTAAGGGAAAAGGACCCCACGTGGTGATCCTAACCACCAACCATGCCCTGAAGTTGCAGGGTTCGCTCCGTGGGCACACCAACCTCGAGTGAGGAGGCCCTCCAACTCCAACATCCAGAGAGATAACCGGGGGCAACAGGGCACCATGACGACTCGTGTGAACATCACTTGACCTGGAGTTTCTCTCATAAAACAACAAGGGTGTGTCCCAAAAGAGTAGACTACTGCTTGCAGGACTTACTGCACCCAGAGGGGAGCTAATAATCTTGGCGGGGGAACCGTATATCACACTGTCACCATAGAAAAGCCTACAGACACCGTGATGATGGTGGCCAATAAGACCGGCTGGACTCCTGTTTACTTCAAAAGGCTGTTGACTCAGTAGCCATCATGGTCCTTGATCACCACTGACCCTGGACTGTCTGGGAGTTGAGCGGGCAGGGCTCTGACACCTGGTGCTGTTTGTACGTTAATTCAGGGGCCTAATTGAAGAAAGCGCAGACTACTGGTCAGAGCATCTAGGCTGGCAGAAACAGTCAGCCTAAGGTGGCCGAACAAATGTGGGGCGGGGTGAAACCGGCCCCCACAGCGTCTCTGCACCTCTCTTTCCTGGACCCTTAAAGGTCATTAGAATCTATAACACTTCCAATGCTGGTGCTCAGGTGGACGAGCAGGGAGGCAGGGGTCCTGGGGACAATCAACGTCACCGGGAGGCTGCTGGGGAGAAGCTCTGACCCTCGCCCCAGGGTATGAGGGCTCCCAACTCAGCACTCAGCAGTTACAGAAGAAGGGTCTGCACCCTCAGCACTCCAAGAATGAGGAACGGGACAAAAGGCAGAGGAGGGGTTTGTCCCCAGCAAAGCCCATTAAAAATCCCTGGGAGATAAAAATAGAATCTGGGCAATAAAGTCAAGTCTAACCTTTTTTATCCTTTGTGCTTTGTCTAATTTCACGTGCTCCTAGGGTCCCGCATGCAGAGGTTCCACACCCGGCACTTCAGACCAGATTTCCTAGTGCAGAATGGCTGGGTCGACACCTCAGCTCCTGGGGCCCAGTGCAGACTCCACGATATAGAGCCTGAGCTACAGCCAACCCGGCCCTCGAGAGCTCCGCCGCCTCCCTCCCTCCCACTGACTCTGACAGGATCTCTACACAGCAGCCCAGCCCACAGCCCACGGGGTAGTGCATGCTCTCACCTCTCCATTCTCTGATCAAAATATAAAGTTTCCTTTGCTTGTGAACCAAACTCAGTCTCGATCTGTTGGCCCCAATGACACTGGGCAGGGGGACACTTGTTGGGGTCCACTCTGGAGGATCAGTAACAGAAATTGAGACTATTGTAACCTCAATGAACAGATGTGTGAGCCAAACTGTAGTTAACATAGAACAGTGTATAAGGCTCGGGTAAAATAAGATGTTTCTAACACTTCCATTTGATATTTCCATCACTTTTTATAAGCAAGTTCAGTGAAAAGGTTTGTCTTATTTGTCAGGTCAATATTAGAGAAACGAAGTGATTTCTTTCCAAGGATGTACATCTAATAATCTTGGTTAAACCTTCAATCTTGTTTTAAATGCTTTTCCATTGAAAATGATACCTCTCTTTCAGCTCCCCCATTTCTGAGAAGTATAAAATCTTATAATTTATTATTACCAAAGGGGAAAGGTGGGAGGAGGGATAAATTAACAGTTTGGAATTAACACATACACACTGCTATGTATAAAATAGATCATCAACAAGGAACTACTGTATAGCACAGGGAACTACACTCAACATTTTGCAATAACCTATAAGGGGAAATAATCTGAAAAAGAATAGATATTTTTATTGACATCATCTATCAATGATAGTTAAAGTGTAGCCTAAGGGAAGCTGGTGGTGAGTGCTTCTGACCCTGAAGACTTCAATCATCTAAAGTTTGGACTCTGCCTACTTCCCAAGGCCCTTAATGAACATATGTGTAGCCGTAGCTTAAAAAATTCCCCAGTTTGGGTTTCGGGGAGACACTGATTTTGAAAAAGCCCTGGTGTTCTCCTTACATGAATGGGACTCTTCCTACTGCTAAAACATGTCTGTCACACCCAGAGGATGGTATACCGTCTGATCGGGAAGAGTTTGGAAAAGGCATCTCATCTCCTCATCTCCTGGTGCTCGGGTTCACCCCTCCAGCGTCTTTACTAACAGTCTCCCCACTTGGAGATGTCAGCACTGTCAACATCCTGTTGCGTACAGTTTGGAATTTGTCCAGAGGATGAAGCGGAAGGATGAGGAACAATGAGAGACAAGTCCTAGGTGTTCAGACAGGCACATGTCACTCTAATTTCCAATCAGGAAGACGAATTGACCAAAGGCTAGGGTTGCCCATGGAAACAGTATAGGGCTTGAGGAAATCCCGCTGCTTTGTGGCCAGTTCCCATAAACACAAGTTGAACAATGGAACTCAGGGGCAGTAAAATTCACAAAACTGCAGAGTTGAAAATATCCATCACTGAAAAATGTCTTGAGGAAAGTCAGAGAAAAGGGCTTGTAAGCAAGGGAGAATGGCAGGAAAGGGATTTGAAGAGGTAGAAAGGACTCGCCATTAAGCACAAGAAAAGGAGCTGAACATTGCCAACATTGCAGTTGGCCAAAAAGGGTGTATGCGTTTTTTTCTGTATATATTCAAGAAGAGGGCATACACTTTTTTAGCCAACCAAACAGGTGGGCACTGGAAGTCAATACTACAAAAGATATCACTTCGCATCAGTCAGAAGAGCCATCCTCATAAAGCGTATACAACAGAAATGCAGGACAGGGCAACGAGAAGAGGGAGCCCTGTGAGACTTATAGTGGAAATGTATATTGCCAACGGCCATTCTGGAGAAGTGTATTGTGTTTACTAAAGCATCTAAAAAATGAGCTACAGAGCATAGGGCACTTGCACTCATGGGCGTATATCTTGGGAAAAACAAAAATCGAGAGGACACAGGCACCCCAATGTTTACCCCCTCTCTGTTTAAAAGATCCTCGACTAGGATATAACTTAAATGTCTCTGGAGGGAAAAAATGGATAGAGATGTGGTACTTAGGTAGAGTGGAATATTATTCAGCCTGGAAATCAATGAAATATGGCCAGTTGTAACAACTCCGGAGGAGTTACGTATGATCATTCTAAGTGACAGAATTCAAAAAGAAAAAGACACATATCATAAGATATCACTTAAAGGTGGAATCCAAAATGGCTACACATGAAATAAATTACAAAACAAAAACATAGTCAAATATGTAGAAAACACGCATAAGGCTGCTAAACGGGAAAGGTGGGGAGGGGTGAGGCATCATCCAGGAGGTTGAAATTAGCAAAGATACCATTCCAAATACCAAACTGATAATCAACAAGGCCTACACGGTAGCTAAAAGAACTGCACTCAGCACACTCAAGTCACCGGAAAAGAATATATACGACTGGTAAGAATCTGAAAAAGAATTTATTGATGTCTCTCTGTACGTGAATCAAGTGGATGTACAGCAGCAAGAAACAGAGCTTTGAAAATCAGCTGTAACCAATATAGTAATAAATTGAAAAAAATAAACGACAGAGAGACAGAGAAAACCTCTTACAACTTTTCCTCAGGGACGGTGATGCAACATGGATTGAACACATCTAGACCCACAGCAGGATGAGACATAAGGCTGGAAACTGTTTGCGCTAAGAGAAATGTGAGGTTGGGTGAGGAAATGCACACCCTTTAAAGTAATACTACCTGGTACCCATTCAATGGGTCCCAAATCTGCAGGTTCAAGGGATCTTCCTACAGCTAAAACATGCATGGAAAACCCAGAGGACTGTACACCATGTGATCGGGAGATGTGTCTAAAATGCACCTCATTTATCCTCTCCTGGTGCTCCTGTTCACCATTCCAGCCACGTTACTTAGAATCTCCCCACTTGGAGAATCAGCACATTTAAACTTCTGTTTCACACATTTTGCAAATTGTGAGGAGGATGAACAGGAAGAGGGGGAACCAATGAGAGAAGAGTTGTAGGGGTTTGGACGGGCACATATCACTCTAATTTCCCATTAAGAATAAGAATTAAAGAAAGGCTCAGCCCGCCTCGCCGGAGCCAAAATAGGGCCTGAAGCAATCCTGCGGGTTTGAGGCCAGCTCACAAAAGAACAACTTAAAAAATGGAGCTCAGGGTCACTGCAATTCACAAACCTGCAGAGTTATAAATGAAAACTAACGTCCAAAAATATGTTGAGGTAAGGCAAAGAAGAGGATCTGAATGCAAGACAGAATTGCAAGAAACAGATTTCAAGAGATAGATTGGACTCGTCTTTAACGCACATGAAAAGCGGCAGAATTTCGACAATGATGCAGTTGGCCCAAAAGGGCGTATGCGTTTTTTCCTGATTATATCCAGGAAAAAACGCATACGCACTTTATGGGCAACGAAGCAAGCAAGCAATGCAAATGTGCACAACAAAGAAGTCTCACTTCCCACCGGTCAAAAGGGCCATCCTAAAAAATTGTAAAAACCAGAAATGCAGGACAGGCCATGGAGAACAGGGAGCCTTTATACGCTGATGGGCAGTGTGTGAACTGCCGAGAGCCACTCTGGAGAAGTGTGTGGTGGTTCCTAAATCATCTAAAAAACAGAGCTACAGAGCATAGGACACTTCCAATCATGGGAGTATATCTAGGGAAGTCTAAAAATCAACAAGACACAAGCACACCACAGTTTAGGGCTACTCTGTTTACAAGAACCTCAACTTCAGTACACCTTAAATATCCCAGGAAAGAGAACAATGGATAAAGAAGATGTGGTACTTATGTACAATGGAATATCTCTTCACCATGAAATCAATGTAATAAGGCTAGTAGAAGGATAAAGAGTGGATTTAGGTCCGATAATATTACTTGAAATAAGTCAAACAGAAAAAGAAACATATCATAAGATATCACTTATAGAGGGAGGGTAAATATGGCTGCACAAGAAATGAATTACAGAACAGAACAGTGTCTCACATTTAGAAAACACACTTATGTCAGCTTAAGGGGAAAGGAGAGGTGGGGTGATGCATAAAACCAGAGTTTGAAATTAGCACAGATACCGTTCAATAAACCAAATAGGTATTAGACAAGATCTACACCTTGCTCAATGAACTGGCCTCAACACACCCTATACACTGCAGAGAAATATATCTGAGTAATAAGAATCTTAAAACCCATGTATTGATATATCTCCATAAGGGAATCAAGTGTGTGCAGAGCGGCACAAACACAGCAGTGAAAATGAGCTAAACCCCATTATAGAAATAAATTTTAAAAACAAAACGCTGAAACAATGAAAGAGAGAAAAATTCTTACAAAATTCGCTCAGGGGCTGTGATGCAACCTGGATTGACCACATATAAACCCACAGCTGGATAAGACATAAGGCTGGACACTTGGGGCTGAGAGGATTGGTGAGCTTTGGTGAGCAACCGCCGAAAGTTTAATGCAATACTTCATGCTACTCAGTCCAAGGGTCCCAACACTCCAGGTTGAAGGGAATCTTCCTACAGCTAAACCATGCTTGGGAAACCCAGCGACTGGTATACCATATGATCGGGAAAGGTTTCTAAAACACACCTCATTTTTGCTCACCTGGGGCTCCGGATCGACATTCCAGCCGCTTTACTAACAACATCCCCACATGGAGAGTCAATGCCTTTAAGTTCTGGTATCGCACAGTCTGCAGTTAGTGCGGAGGATGAATGGGAATAGGGGGAACCAGTGAGAAAATAGCTGTAGCGGTTTCAATGGGCACATGTAACTCTAATTTCACATCAGTAAGAAGAATTAACCAAAGGCACAGCAAGGTGCCGCAGAAGAAGAATAGGGCTTCAAGGAATCCTGTGGTTATGGGGTAAGATCACAAAAATAAGAGCTGAAAAATGGAGCTAAGGGCCACTGCAATTCAAAAACCTGCAGAGTTATAAAGGCCAACTATTTTCAAAAAATATATTGAGGTAAGGCTATGAAGAAGCATTGAAAGCAAGGCAGAATTGCAGGAAACCGATTTCAGGAGGTACACTGGAATTGCACTGAAAACATATGAAGAGAGTCAGAACATCGACAATGATGCACTTGGCCAAAAAGGGCGTATGTGTTTTTTCCTGAATATAGTCAGGAAAAAACGCATACACACTTTTTGGCCAACCAAGCAAGCTTGCAAAGGAAATCTGCACTACAAAGAAGTCTCACTTTCCCCTGGTCAAAAGGGCCATCTGAAAAAAGTGTAAAATCCAAAGGCACGACAGGCCATGGAGAACTGGGAGCCTTGTTATGCTGATGGGCGGGATGTAAATTGCCAACAGCCACTCTGGAGAAGTGTATGGTGTTTTCTGAAACATCTAAAAAACAAAGCAACAGAGCCTAGGGCACTTCCACTTATGGTCCTATAGTTTAGGGAAATTAAAATCAAAAAGAAACAGCCACCCCAAAGTTTGGGATGGCTCTGTTTACAAGAACCTCATATACGGTACAAGTTCAATATCGCAGAAAGTGAAAAATGGATAAAGAAGTTGTGGTACTTACGTACAATGCAATATCACTCAGCAATGAAATCTATGTCATCAGGCCCGTAGCAGCATAATGAGTGGATTCAGGTACGATGATTCTAACTGAAATAAGTCACACAGAAAAAGAAACATCATAAGATATCACTAATACACGGAATGTAAACTTGGCTACACAGGAACTGAATTACAGAACAGAACAGGGTCTCAAATTTAGGAAACCAACTTATGCTTGCTTAAGGGGAAAGGTGAGTTGGGGTGCTGCATAAAAGCAGAGATTGAAATGAGCACAGATAAAGTTCCTTAAGCCAAATATGGAATAGCCAAGAGCTACTCCTTGCTCAACGAAAAGGACTCAACACCCCTTATTAAACGCCTAAGAATGTACCTGACGAGTAAGTATCTTAAAACCTATGGATTGCTATGTCTCCAAAAGAGAATCAACGTGTGTACAGGAGCATAAACGCAGCAGTGATAGGATTGGAGACGTTCGGTGAGCAAATGAATACCCTTTGAATTCATATTGCATGGTACCCATTCCACGGGTCTCAACTCTCCAGGTTTAAGGTATTCTTCCTTCACCTAAAACATGCATGTGGAACCCAGAGTATAATCAACCGTGTGATCGGGAGACGTGTTCAGATATGTCTCAGTTTTCGTCCCCTGGTACTCGGGTGCAACATTCCAGACGCTTTACTAACACTCTCCCCACTTGGAGAGTCAGTGCCTTTAACCTCCTGTTTGGCCCAGTTTGCAATTTCTGCGGAAGATGAACAGGAATAGCGAGAACCAATGAGAGACTAGCTGGAGGTGTCTGGACGGGCAAATTTAACTCTCATTTCCCACCAGGAAGAGGAATTAACCAAAGGCTCAGCGTGCCGTACCGGAACCAGATTAGGGCCTGAAGCCATCTTGTGGTGTTGCGGCCAGGTCACAAGAAAGCAAGTTGAAGAAAGGAGCTCAGGGGCACTGTAATTCACAAACCTGCAGAGTTATAAATGACAGCTATCGTCCAAAAATATACTGAAGTAAGGATGTCTAGAGGAGTTGAAAGCGGGGCAGAATTGCAGGAAACCGATTTCAGGAGGTAGACTGGAATTGCAATGAAAGCATAGGAAAAGAGGCAGAACGTCCACAATGATGCACTTGGCCAAAAAGGGCGTATGCGTTTTTTCCTGAATATATTCAGGAAAAAACGCATACGCCCTTTTTGGCCAACCAAGCAAGCTTGCAAAGGAAATCTGCACTACAATGAAGTCTCACTTCCCCCCGGTCAAAAGGGCCATCTGAAAAAAGTGTAAAATCCAGAAAGGCAGGACAGGCCATGGAGAACTGGGAGCCTTGTTATGCTGATGGGCGGGATGTAAATTGCCAACAGACACTCGGGAGAAGTGTATGGTGTTTCCTGAAACATCTAAAAAACAAAGCAACAGAGCCTAGGGCACTTCCACTTATGATCCTATAGCTTAGGGAAATAAAACCAAAAAGACACAGCCACCCCAAAGGTTGGGACGCCTCTGTTTACAAGAACCTCGTTTACCGTACAAGTTCAATATCACAGAAAGTGAAAAATGGATAAAGAACTTGTGGTACTTACGTACAATGCAGTATCACTCAGCAATGAAATCTATGTCATCAGGCCCATAGCAGCATAATGAGTGGATTCAGGTACGATGATTCTAACTGAAATAAGTCACACAGAAAAAGAAACATCATAAGATATCAGTCATACACGGAATGTAAACTTGGCTACACAGGAACTGAATTCCAACTGGGAGCCTTGTTATGCTGATGGGCGGGATGTAAATTGCCAACAGACACTCGGGAGAAGTGTATGGTGTTTCCTGAAACATCTAAAAATCAAAGCAACAGAGCCTAGGGCACTTCCACTTATGGTCCTATAGCTTAGGGAAATTAAAACCAAAAATACACAGCCACCTCAAAGTTTGGAACGGCTCTGTTACCAAGAACCCCGTTTACAGTACAAGTTCAACATCACAGAAAGTGAAAAATGGATAAAGAAGTTGTCGTATTTACTTACAAAGCAATATCACTCAGCAATGAAATCTATGTCATCATGCCCTTAACAGCACAATGAGTGGATTCAGGTACGATGATTCTAACTGAAATAAGTCACACAGAAAAAGAAACATCATAAGATATCAGTAATACACGGAATGTAAACTTGGCTACCCAGGAACTAAATTACAGAACCGAACAGGGTCTCAAATTTAGAAACCCAACTTATGCTTGCTTAAGGGGAAAGGTGAGTTGGGGTGCTGCATAAAACCAGAGATTGAAATGAGCACAGATAAAGTTCCTTAAGCCAAATATGGAATAGACAAGAGCTACTCCTTGCTCAACGAAATGGACCCAACACCGCATATTAAACGCCTAAGAATGTACCTGACTAGTAAGTATCTTAAAACCTATGGATTGCTATGTCTCCGAAAGAGAATTAAGCATGTGTACAGGGGCATAAACGCAGCAGTGATAGGATTGGAGAGGTTCGGTGAGCAAATGAAGACCCTTTGAAGTCATATTGCATGGTACCCATTCCACGGGTTTCATCTACCCAGGTTTAAGGTATTCTTCCTTCAGCTAAAACATGCATGTGGAACCTAGAGTATGATGCACCATGTGATCGGGAGACGTGTTTAAATATGTCTCAGTTTTCGTACCCTGGTACTCGGGTGCAACATTCCAGACGCTTTACTAACACTCTCCCGACTTGGAGAGTCAGTCCCTTTAACCTCCTGTTTGGCCCAGTTTGCAATTTCTGCGGAAGATGAACAAAAATAGCGAGAACCAATGAGAGACTAGCTGGAGGTGTCTGGACGGGCAAATTTAACTCTCATTTCCCACCAGGAAGAGGAATTAACCAAAGGCTCAGCATGCCGTGCCAGAAACAGATTAGGGCCTGAAGCCATCCTGCGGTGTGCGGCCAGCTCACAAGAAAGCGAGTTGAAGAAAGGAGCTCAGGGGAACTGTAATTCACAAACCTGCAGAGTTATAAATGACAGCTATCGTCCAAAAATATACTGAAGTAAGGCTGCCAAGAGGACTTGAAAGCGGGGCAGAATTGCAGGAAATCGATTTCAGGAGGTAGACTGGAATTGCATTGAAAGCATAGGAAAAGAGGCAGAACGTCCACAATGATGCACTTGGCCAAAAAGGGCGTATGCGTTTTTTCCTGAATATATTCAGGAAAAAACGCATACGCACTTTTTGGCCAACCAAGCAAACTTGCAAAGGAAAACTGCACTACAATGAAGTCTCACTTCCCCCCGGTCAAAAGAGACATCTGAAAAAAGTGTAAAATCCAGAAAGGCAGGACAGGCCATGGAGAACTGGGAGCCTTGTTATGCTGATGGGCGGTATGTAAATTGCCAACAGACACTCGGGAGAAGTGTATGGTGTTTCCTGAAACATCTAAAAAACAAAGCAACAGAGCCTAGGGCACTTCCACTTATAGTCTTATTTCTTAGGGAAATTAAAATCAAAAAGACACAGCCACCCCAAAGTTTGGGACGCCTCTGTTTACGAAAACCTCATTTACCGTACAAGTTCAATATCACAGAAAGTGAAAAATGGATAAAGAACTTGTGGTACTTACGTACAATGCAGTATCTCTCAGCAATGAAATCTATGTCATCAGACCCATAGCAGCATAATGAGTGGATACAGGTACTGTGATTCTAACTGAAATAAGTCACACAGAAAAAGAAACATCATAAGATATCACTAATACACAGAATGTAAACTTGGCTACACAGGAACTGAATTCCAAAACAGAACAGGGTCTCAAATTTAGAAAACCAACTTATGCTTGCTTAAGGGGAAAGGTGAGTTGGGGTGCTGCATAAAACCAGAGATTGAAATGAGCACAGATAAAGTTCCTTAAGCCAAATATGGAATAGACAAGAGCTACTCCTTGCTCAACGAAATGGACTCAACACCGCATATTAAACGCCTAAGAATGTACCTGACTAGAAAGTATCTTAAAACCTATGGATTGCTATGTCTCCGAAAGAGAATCAAGCATGTGTACAGGGGCATAAATGCAGCAGTGATAGGATTGGAGAGGTTCGGTGAGCAAATGAAGACCCTTTGAAGTCATATTGCATGGTACCCATTCCACGGGTTTCAACTACCCAGGTTTAAGGTATTCTTCCTTCAGCTAAAACATGCATGTGGAACCCAGAGTATGATCAACCATGTGATCGGGAGACGTGTTCAAATATGTCTCAGTTTTCGTACCCTGGTACTCGGGTGCATCATTCCAGACGCTTTATTAACACTCTCCCGACTTGGAGAGTCAGTCCCTTTAACCTCCTGTTTGGCCCAGTTTGCAATTTCTGCGGAAGATGAACAGGAATAGCGAGAACCAATGAGAGACTAGCTGGAGGTGTCTGGACGGGCAAATTTAACTCTCATTTCCCACCAGGAAGAGGAAATAACCAAAGGCTCAGCGTGCCGTGCCGGGATCAGATTAGGGCCTGAAGCCATCCTGTGGTGTTGCGGCCAGGTCACAAGAAAGCGAGTTGAAGAAAGGAGCTCAGGGGCACTGTAATTCACAGACCTGCAGAGTTATAAATGACAGCTATCGTCCAAAAATATACTGAAGTAAGGCTGCCAAGAGGACTTGAAAGCGGGGCAGAATTGCAGGAAACCGACTTCAGGAGGTAGACTGGAATTGCATTGATAGCATAGGAAAAGAGGCAGAGCGTCCACAATGATGCACTTGGCCAAAAAGGGCGTATGTGTTTTTTCCTGAATACATTCAGGAAAAAACGCATACACCCTTTTTGGCCAACCAAGCAAGCTTGCAAAGGAAATCTGCACTACAATGAAGTCTCACTTCCCCCCGGTCAAAAGGGCCATCTGAAAAAAGTGTACAATCCAGAAAGGCAGGACAGGCCATGGAGAACTGGGAGCCTTGTTATGCTGATGGGCGGGATGGAAATTGCCAACTGACACTCGGGAGAAGTGTGTGGTGTTTCCTGAAACATCTAAAAAACAAAGCAACAGAGCCTAGGGCACTTCCACTTATGGTCCTACAGCTTAGGGAAATTAAAATCAAAAAGACACAGCCACCCCAAAGTTTGGGATGCCTCTGTTTACAAGAACCTCGTTTACCGTACAAGTTCAATATCACAGAAAGTGAAAAATGGATAAAGAACTTGTGGTACTTACGTACAATGCAGTATCACTCAGCAATGAAATCTATGTCATCAGGCCCATAGCAGCATAATGAGTGGATTCAGGTACGATGATTCTAACTGAAATAAGTCACACAGAAAAAGAAACATCATAAGATATCACTAATACACGGAATGTAAACTTCGCTACACAGGAACTGAATTCCAAAACAGAACAGGGTCTCAAATTTAGAAAACCAACTTATGCTTGCTTAAGGGTAAAGGTGAGTTGGGGTGCTGCATAAAACCAGAGATTGAAATGAGCACAGATAAAGTTCCTTAAGCCAAATATGGAATAGACAAGAGCTACTCCTTGCTCAACGAAATGGACTCAACACCGCATATTAAACGCCTAAGAATGTACCTGACTAGAAAGTATCTTAAAACCTATGGATTGCTATGTCTCTGAAAGAGAATCAAGCATGTGTACAGGGGCATAAACGCAGCAGTGATAGGATTGGAGAGGTTCGGTGAGCAAATGAAGACCCTTTGAAGTCATATTGCATGGTACCCATTCCACGGGTTTCAACTACCCAGGTTTAAGGTATTCTTCCTTCAGCTAAAACATGCATGTGGAACCCAGAGTATGATCAACCATGTGATCGGGAGATGTGTTCAAATATGTCTCAGTTTTCGTACCCTGGTACTCGGGTGCAACATTCCAGACGCTTTACTAACACTCTCCCGACTTGGAGAGTCATTCCCTTTAACCTCCTGTTTGGCCCAGTTTGCAATTTCTGCGGAAGATGAACAGGAATAGCGAGAACCAATGAGAGACTAGCTGGAGGTGTCTGGACGGGCAAATTTAACTCTCATTTCCCACCAGGAAGAGGAATTAACCAAAGGCTCAGCGTGCCGTGCCGGAACCATATTAGGGCCTGAAGCCATACTGCTGTGTTGCAGCCAGGTCACAAGAAAGCGAGTTGAGGAAAGGAGCTCAGGGGCACTGTAATTCACAAACCTGCAGAGTTACAAATGACAGCTATCGTCCAAAAATATACTGAAGTAAGGCTGCCAAGAGGACTTGAAAGCGGGGCAGAATTGCAGGAAACCGATTTCAGGAGGTAGACTGGAATTGCATTGAAAGCATAGGAAAAGAGGCAGAATGTCCACAATGATGCACTTGGTCAAAAAGGGCGTATGCGTTTTTTCCTGAATATATTCAGGAAAAAACGCATACGCCCTTTTTGGCCAACCAAGCAAGCTTGCAAAGGAAATCTGCACTACAATGAAGTCTCACTTCCCCCCGGTCAAAAGGGCCATCTGAAAAAAGTGTAAAATCCAGAAAGGCAGGACAGGCCATGGAGAAATGGGAGCCTTGTTATGCTGATGGGCGGGATGGAAATTGCCAACAGACACTCGGGAGAAGTGTATGGTGTTTCCTGAAACATCTAAAAAACAAAGCAACAGAGCCTAGGGCACTTCCACTTATGGTCCTATAGCTTAGGGAAATTAAAATCAAAAAGACACAGCCACCCCAAAGTTTGGGACGCCTCTGTTTACAAGAACCTCGTTTACCGTACAAGTTCAATATCACAGAAAGTGAAAAATGGATAAAGAACTTGTGGTACTTACGTACAATGCACTATCACTCAGCAATGAAATCTATGTCATCAGGCCCGTGGCAGCATAATGAGAGGATACAGGTACGATGATTCTAACTGAAATAAGTCACACAGAAAAAGAAACATCATAAGATATCACTAATACACGGAATGTAAACTTGGCTACACAGGAACTGAATTCCAAAACAGAACAGGGTCTCAAATTTAGAAAACCAACTTATGCTTGCTTAAGGGGAAAGGTGAGTTGGGGTGCTGCATAAAACCAGAGATTGAAATGAGCACAGATAAAGTTCCTTAAGCCAAATATGGAATAGACAAGAGCTACTCCTTGCTCAACGAAATGGACTCAACACCGCATATTAAACGCCTAAGAATGTACCTGACTAGAAAGTATCTTAAAACCTATGGATTGCTATGTCTCCGAAAGAGAATCAAGCATGTGTACAGGGGCATAAATGCAGCAGTGATAGGATTGGAGAGGTTCGGTGAGCAAATGAAGACCCTTTGAAGTCATATTGCATGGTACCCATTCCACGGGTTTCAACTACCCAGGTTTAAGGTATTCTTCCTTCAGCTAAAACATGCATGTGGAACCCAGAGTATGATCAACCATGTGATCGGGAGACGTGTTCAAATATGTCTCAGTTTTCGTACCCTGGTACTCGGGTGCATCATTCCAGACGCTTTATTAACACTCTCCCGACTTGGAGAGTCAGTCCCTTTAACCTCCTGTTTGGCCCAGTTTGCAATTTCTGCGGAAGATGAACAGGAATAGCGAGAACCAATGAGAGACTAGCTGGAGGTGTCTGGACGGGCAAATTTAACTCTCATTTCCCACCAGGAAGAGGAAATAACCAAAGGCTCAGCGTGCCGTGCCGGGATCAGATTAGGGCCTGAAGCCATCCTGTGGTGTTGCGGCCAGGTCACAAGAAAGCGAGTTGAAGAAAGGAGCTCAGGGGCACTGTAATTCACAGACCTGCAGAGTTATAAATGACAGCTATCGTCCAAAAATATACTGAAGTAAGGCTGCCAAGAGGACTTGAAAGCGGGGCAGAATTGCAGGAAACCGACTTCAGGAGGTAGACTGGAATTGCATTGATAGCATAGGAAAAGAGGCAGAGCGTCCACAATGATGCACTTGGCCAAAAAGGGCGTATGTGTTTTTTCCTGAATACATTCAGGAAAAAACGCATACACCCTTTTTGGCCAACCAAGCAAGCTTGCAAAGGAAATCTGCACTACAATGAAGTCTCACTTCCCCCCGGTCAAAAGGGCCATCTGAAAAAAGTGTACAATCCAGAAAGGCAGGACAGGCCATGGAGAACTGGGAGCCTTGTTATGCTGATGGGCGGGATGGAAATTGCCAACTGACACTCGGGAGAAGTGTGTGGTGTTTCCTGAAACATCTAAAAAACAAAGCAACAGAGCCTAGGGCACTTCCACTTATGGTCCTACAGCTTAGGGAAATTAAAATCAAAAAGACACAGCCACCCCAAAGTTTGGGATGCCTCTGTTTACAAGAACCTCGTTTACCGTACAAGTTCAATATCACAGAAAGTGAAAAATGGATAAAGAACTTGTGGTACTTACGTACAATGCAGTATCACTCAGCAATGAAATCTATGTCATCAGGCCCATAGCAGCATAATGAGTGGATTCAGGTACGATGATTCTAACTGAAATAAGTCACACAGAAAAAGAAACATCATAAGATATCACTAATACACGGAATGTAAACTTCGCTACACAGGAACTGAATTCCAAAACAGAACAGGGTCTCAAATTTAGAAAACCAACTTATGCTTGCTTAAGGGTAAAGGTGAGTTGGGGTGCTGCATAAAACCAGAGATTGAAATGAGCACAGATAAAGTTCCTTAAGCCAAATATGGAATAGACAAGAGCTACTCCTTGCTCAACGAAATGGACTCAACACCGCATATTAAACGCCTAAGAATGTACCTGACTAGAAAGTATCTTAAAACCTATGGATTGCTATGTCTCTGAAAGAGAATCAAGCATGTGTACAGGGGCATAAACGCAGCAGTGATAGGATTGGAGAGGTTCGGTGAGCAAATGAAGACCCTTTGAAGTCATATTGCATGGTACCCATTCCACGGGTTTCAACTACCCAGGTTTAAGGTATTCTTCCTTCAGCTAAAACATGCATGTGGAACCCAGAGTATGATCAACCATGTGATCGGGAGATGTGTTCAAATATGTCTCAGTTTTCGTACCCTGGTACTCGGGTGCAACATTCCAGACGCTTTACTAACACTCTCCCGACTTGGAGAGTCATTCCCTTTAACCTCCTGTTTGGCCCAGTTTGCAATTTCTGCGGAAGATGAACAGGAATAGCGAGAACCAATGAGAGACTAGCTGGAGGTGTCTGGACGGGCAAATTTAACTCTCATTTCCCACCAGGAAGAGGAATTAACCAAAGGCTCAGCGTGCCGTGCCGGAACCATATTAGGGCCTGAAGCCATACTGCTGTGTTGCAGCCAGGTCACAAGAAAGCGAGTTGAGGAAAGGAGCTCAGGGGCACTGTAATTCACAAACCTGCAGAGTTACAAATGACAGCTATCGTCCAAAAATATACTGAAGTAAGGCTGCCAAGAGGACTTGAAAGCGGGGCAGAATTGCAGGAAACCGATTTCAGGAGGTAGACTGGAATTGCATTGAAAGCATAGGAAAAGAGGCAGAATGTCCACAATGATGCACTTGGTCAAAAAGGGCGTATGCGTTTTTTCCTGAATATATTCAGGAAAAAACGCATACGCCCTTTTTGGCCAACCAAGCAAGCTTGCAAAGGAAATCTGCACTACAATGAAGTCTCACTTCCCCCCGGTCAAAAGGGCCATCTGAAAAAAGTGTAAAATCCAGAAAGGCAGGACAGGCCATGGAGAAATGGGAGCCTTGTTATGCTGATGGGCGGGATGGAAATTGCCAACAGACACTCGGGAGAAGTGTATGGTGTTTCCTGAAACATCTAAAAAACAAAGCAACAGAGCCTAGGGCACTTCCACTTATGGTCCTATAGCTTAGGGAAATTAAAATCAAAAAGACACAGCCACCCCAAAGTTTGGGACGCCTCTGTTTACAAGAACCTCGTTTACCGTACAAGTTCAATATCACAGAAAGTGAAAAATGGATAAAGAACTTGTGGTACTTACGTACAATGCACTATCACTCAGCAATGAAATCTATGTCATCAGGCCCGTGGCAGCATAATGAGAGGATACAGGTACGATGATTCTAACTGAAATAAGTCACACAGAAAAAGAAACATCATAAGATATCACTAATACACGGAATGTAAACTTGGCTACACAGGAACTGAATTCCAAAACAGAACAGGGTCTCAAATTTAGAAAACCAACTTATGCTTGCTTAAGGGGAAAGGTGAGTTGGGGTGCTGCATAAAACCAGAGATTGAAATGAGCACAGATAAAGTTCCTTAAGCCAAATATGGAATAGACAAGAGCTACTCCTTGCTCAACGAAATGGACTCAACACCCCATATTAAACGCCTAAGAATGTACCTGACTAGTAAGTATCTTAAAACCTATGGATTGCTATGTCTCCGAAAGAGAATCAAGCATGTGTACAGGGGCATAAACGCAGCAGTGATAGGATTGGAGAGGTTCGGTGAGCAAATGAAGACCCTTTGAAGTCATATTGCATGGTACCCATTCCACGGGTTTCAACTAACCAGGTTTAAGGTATTCTTCCTTCAGCTAAAACATGCATGTGGAACCCAGAGTATGATCAACCATGTGATCGGGAGACGTGTTCAAATATGTCTCACTTTTTGTACCCTGGTACTCTTGTGCAACATTCCAGACGCTTTACTAACACTCTCCCCACTTGGAGAGTCAGCGCCTTTAAGCTCCTGTTTGGCCCAGTTTGCAATTTCTGCGGAAGATGAACAGGAATAGCGAGAACCAATGAGAGACTAGCTGGAGGTGTCTGGACGGGCAAATTTAACTCTCATTTCCCACCAGGAAGAGGAATTAACCAAAGGCTCAGCGTGCCGTGCCGGAACCAGATTAGGGCCTGAAGCCATCCTGCTGTGTTGCGGCCAGCTCACAAGAAAGCGAGTTGAAGAAAGGAGCTCAGGGGCACTGTAATTCACAAACCTGCAGAGTTACAAATGACAGCTTTCGTCGAAAAATATACTGAAGTAAGGCTGCCAAGAGGACTTGAAAGCGGGGCAGAATTGCAGGAAACCGATTTCAGGAGGTAGACTGGAATTGCATTGAAAGCATAGGAAAAGAGGCAGAACGTCCACAATGATGCACTTGGCCAAAAAGGGCGTATGCGTTTTTTCCTGAATATATTCAGGAAAAAACGCATACGCCCTTTTTGGCCAACCAAGCAAGCTTGCAAAGGAAATCTGCACTACAATGAAGTCTCACTTCCCCCCGGTCAAAAGGGCCATCTGAAAAAAGTGTAAAATCCAGAAAGGCAGGACAGGCCATGGAGAACTGGGAGCCTTGTTATGCTGATGGGCGGGATGGAAATTGCCAACAGACACTTGGGAGAAGTGTGTGGTGTTTCCTGAAACATCTAAAAAACAAACCAACAGAGCCTAGGGCACTTCCACTTATGGTCCTATAGCTTAGGGAAATTAAAATCAAAAAGACACAGCCACCCCAATGTTTGGGACGCCTCTGTTTACAAGAACCTCGTTTACCGTACAAGTTCAATATCACAGAAAGTGAAAAATGGATAAAGAACTTGTGGTACTTACGTACAATGCAGTATCACTCAGCAATGAAATCTATGTCATCAGGCCCGTAGCAGCATAATGAGTGGATTCAGGTACGATGATTCTAACTGAAATAAGTCACACAGAAAAAGAAACATCATAAGATATCACTAATACAGGGAATGTAAACTTGGCTACACAGGAACTGAATTCCAAAACAGAACAGGGTCTCAAATTTAGAAAACCAACTTATGCTTGCTTAAGGGGAAAGGTGAGTTGGGGTGCTGCATAAAACCAGAGATTGAAATGAGCACAGATAAAGTTCCTTAAGCCAAATATGGAATAGACAAGAGCTACTCCTTGCTCAACGAAATGGACTCAACACCCCATATTAAACGCCTAAGAATGTAGCTGACTAGTAAGTATCTTAAAACCTATGGATTGCTATGTCTCCGAAAGAGAATCACGCGTGTGTACAGGGGCATAAACGCAGCAGTGATAGGATTGGAGAGGTTCGGTGAGCAAATGAAGACCCTTTGAAGTCATATTGCATGGTACCCATTCCACGGGTCTCAACTGTCCAGGTTTAAGGTATTCTTCCTTCAGCTAAAACATGCATGTGGAACCCAGAGTATGATCAACCGTGTGAACGGGAGACGTGTTCAAATATGTCTCAGTTTTCCTCCCCTGGTACTCTTGTGCAACATTCCAGACTCTTTACTAACACTCTCCCCACTTGGAGAGTCAGCGCCTTTAAGCTCCTGTTTGGCCCAGTTTGCAATTTCTGCGGAAGATGAACAGGAATAGGGAGAACCAATGAGAGACTAGCTGGAGGTGTCTGGACGCGCAAATTTAACTCTCATTTCCCACCAGGAAGAGGAAATAACCAAAGGCTCAGCGTGCCGTGCCAGAACCAGCTTAGGGCCTGAAGCCATCCTGCGGTGTTGCGGCCAGGTCACAAGAAAGCGAGTTGAAGAAAGGAGCTCAGGGGCACTGTAATTCACAAACCTGCAGAGTTACAAATGACAGCTATCGTCCAAAAATATACTGAAGTAAGGCTGCCAAGAGGACTTGAAAGCGGGGCAGAATTGCAGGAAACCCATTTCACGAAGTAGACTGGAATTGCATTGAAAGCATAGGAAAAGAGGCAGAGCGTCCACAATGATGCACTTGGCCAAAAAGGGCGTATGCGTTTTTTCCTGAATATATTCAGGAAAAAACGCATACGCCCTTTTTGGCCAACCAAGCAAGCTTGCAAAGGAAATCTGCACTACAATGAAGTCTCACTTCCCCCCGGTCAAATGGGCCATCTGAAAAAAGCATAAAATCCAGAAAGGCAGGACAGGCCACGGAGAACTGGGAGCCTTGTTATGCTGATGGGCGGGATGTAAATTGCCAACAGACACTCGGGAGAAGTGTATGGTGTTTCCTGAAACATCTAAAAAACAAAGCAACAGAGCCTAGGGCACTTCCACTTATGGTCCTATAGCTTAGGGAAATTAAAATCAAAAAGACACAGCCACCCCAATGTTTGGGATGCCTCTGTTTACAAGAACCTCGTTTACCGTACAAGTTCAGTATCACAGAAAGTGAAAAATGGATAAAGAACATGTGGTACTTACGTACAATGCAGTATCACTCAACAATGAAATCTATTATCAGGCCCATAGCAGCATAATGAGTGGATTCAGGTACGATGATTCAAACTGAAATAAGTCACACAGAAAAAGAAACATCATAAGATATCACTAATACAGGGAATGTAAACTTGGCTACACAGGAAGTGAATTCCAAAACAGAACAGGGTCTCAAATTTAGAAAACCAACTTATGCTTGCTTAAGGGGAAAGGTGAGTTGGGGTGCTGCATAAAACCAGAGATTGAAATGAGCACAGATAAAGTTCCTTAAGCCAAATATGGAATAGACAAGAGCTACTCCTTGCTCAAAGAAATGGACTCAACACCCCATATTAAACGCCTAAGAATGTACCTGACTAGTAAGTATCTTAAAACCTATGGATTGCTATGTCTCCGAAAGAGAATCAAGCATGTGTACAGGGGCATAAACGCAGCAGTGATAGGATTGGAGAGGTTCGGTGAGCAAATGAAGACCCTTTGAAGTCATATTGCATGGTACCCATTCCACGGGTTTCAACTACCCAGGTTTAAGGTATTCTTCCTTCAGCTAAAACATGCATGTGGAACCCAGAGTATGATCAACCATGTGATCGGGAGACGTGTTCAAATATGTCTCACTTTTTGTACCCTGGTACTCGGGTGCAACATTCCAGACGCTTTACTAACACTCTCCCGACTTGGAGAGTCATTCCCTTTAACCTCCTGTTTGGCCCAGTTTGCAATTTCTGCGGAAGATGAACAGGAATAGCGAGAACCAATGAGAGACTAGCTGGAGGTGTCTGGACGGGCAAATTTAACTCTCATTTCCCACCAGGAAGAGGAAATAACCAAAGGCTCAGCGTGCCGTGCCGGGACCAGATTAGGGCCTGAAGCCATTCTGCGGTGTTGCGGCCAGGTCACAAGAAAGCGAGTTGAAGAAAGGAGCTCAGGGGCACTGTAATTCACAGACCTGCAGAGTTATAAATGACAGCTATCGTCCAAAAATATACTGAAGTAAGGCTGCCAAGAGGACTTGAAAGCGGGGCAGAATTGCAGGAAACCGACCTCAGGAGGTAGACTGGAATTGCTTTGAAAGTATACGAAAAGAGGCAGAACGTCCACAATGATGCACTTGGCCAAAAAGGGCGTATGCGTTTTTTCCTGAATATATTCAGGAAAAAACGCATACGCCCTTTTTGGCCAACCAAGCAAGCTTGCAAAGGAAATCGGCACTACAATGAAGTCTCACTTCCCCCCGGTCAAAAGGGCCATCTGAAAAAAGTGTAAAATCCAGAAAGGCAGGACAGGCCATGGAGAACTGGGAGCCTTGTTATGCTGATGGGCGGGATGTAAATTGCCAACAGACACTCGGGAGAAGTGTCTGGTGTTTCCTGAAACATCTAAAAAACAAAGCAACAGAGCCTAGGGCACTTCCACTTATGGTCCTATAGCTTAGGGAAATTAAAATCAAAAAGACACAGCCACCCCAAAGTTTGGGACGCCTCTGTTTACAAGAACCTCGTTTACCGTACAAGTTCAATATCACAGAAAGTGAAAAATGGATAAAGAACTTGTGGTACTTACGTACAATGCAGTATCACTCAGCAATGAAATCTATGTCATCAGGTCCATAGCAGCATAATGAGTGGATTCAGGTACGATGATTCTAACTGAAATAAGTCACACAGAAAAAGAAACATCATAAGATATCACTAATACACGGAATGTAAACTTGGCTACACAGGAACTGAATTCCAAAACAGAACAGGGTCTCAAATTTAGAAAACCAACTTATGCTTGCTTAAGGGTAAAGGTGAGTTGGGGTGCTGCATAAAACCAGAGATTGAAATGAGCACAGATAAAGTTCCTTAAGCCAAATATGGAATAGACAAGAGCTACTCCTTGCTCAACGAAATGGACTCAACACCCCATATTAAACGCCTAAGAATGTACCTGACTAGTAAGTATCTTAAAACCTATGGATTGCTATGTCTCCAAAAGAGAATCAAGCGTGTGTACAGGGGCATAAACGCAGCAGTGATAGGATTGGAGAGGTTCGGTGAGCAAATGAAGACCCTTTGAAGTCATATTGCATTGTACCCATTCCACGGGTCTCAACTCTCCAGGTTTAAGGTATTCTTCCTTCAGCTAAAACATGCATGTGGAACCCAGAGTATGATCAACCGTGTGAACAGGAGACGTGTTCAAATATGTCTCAGTTTTCCTCCCCTGGTACTCGGGTGCAACATTCCAGACGCTTTACTAACACTCTCCCCACTTGGAGAGTCAGCGCCTTTAACCTCCTGTTTGGCCCAGTTTGCAATTTCTGCGGAAGATGAACAGGAATAGCGAGAACCAATGAGAGACTAGCTGGATGTGTCTGGACGGGCAAATTTAACTCTCATTTCCCACCAGGAAGAGGAAATAACAAAAGGCTCAGCATGCCGTTCCAGAACCAGATTAGGGCCTAAAGCCATCCTGTGGTGTTGCGGCCAGCTGACAAGAAATTGAGTTGAAGAAAGGAGCTCAGGGGCACTCTAATTCACAAACCTGCAGAGTTATAAATGACAGCTATCGTCCAAAAATATACTGAAGTAAGGCTGCCAATAGGACTTGAAAGTGGGGCAGAATTGCAGGAAACCGATTTCAGGAGGTAGACTGGAATTGCATTGAAAGCATAGGAAAAGAGGCAGAACGTCCACAATGATGCACTTTGCCAAAAAGGGCGTATGCATTTTTTCCTGAATATATTCAGGAAAAAACGCATACGCACTTTTTGGCCAACCAAGCAAGCTTGCAAAGGAAATCTGCACTACAATGAAGTCTCACTTCCCCCCGGTCAAAAGGGCCATCTGAAAATAGTGTAAAATCCAGAAAGGCAGGACAGGCCATGGAGAACTGGGAGCCTTGTTATGCTGATGGGCGGGATGTGAATTGCCAACAGACACTCGGGAGAAGTGTATGGTGTTTCCTGCAACATCTGAAAAACAAAGCAACAGAGCCTAGGGCACTTCCACTTATGGTCCTATAGCTTAGGGAAATTAAAATCAAAAAGACACAGCCACCCCAAAGTTTGGGATGCCTCTGTTTACAAGAACCTCGTTTACAGTACAAGTTCAACATTGCAGAAAGTGAAAAATGGATAAAGAAGTTGTGGTATTTACTTACAAAGCAATATCACTCAGCAATGAAATCTATGTCATCAGGCCCTTAGCAGCACAGTGAGTGGATTCAGGTATGATGATTCTAACTAAAATAAGTCACACAGAAAAAGAAACATCATAAGATATCACTAATACACGGAATGTAAACTTGGCTACACAGGAACTGAATTACAGAACAGAACAGGGTCTCAAATTTAGAAAACCAACTTATGCTTGCTTAAAGGGAAAGGTGAGTTGGGGTGCTGCATAAAACCAGAGATTGAAATGAGCACAGATAAAGTTCCTTAAGCCAAATATGGAATAGACAAGAGCTACTCCTTGCTCAACGAAATGGACTCAACACCGCATATTAAACGCCTAAGTATGTACCTGACTAGTAAGTATCTTAAAACCTATGGATTGCTATGTCTCCGAAAGATAATCAAGCATGTGTACAGGGGCATAAACGCAGCAGTGATAGGACTGGAGAGGTTCGGTGAGCAAATGAAGACCCTTTGAAGTCATATTGCATGGTACCCATTCCACGGGTTTCAACTACCCAGGTTTAAGGTATTCTTCCTTCAGCTAAAACATGCATGTGGAACCTAGAGTATGATCAACCATGTGATCAGGAGACGTGTTCAAATATGTCTCAGTTTTCGTAACCTGGTACTCGGGTGCAACATTCCAGACGCTTTACTAACACTCTCCCGACTTGGAGAGTCAGTCCCTTTAACCTCCTGTTTGGCCCAGTTTGCAATTTCTGCGGAAGATGAACAGGAATAGCGAGAACCAATGAGAGACTAGCTGGAGGGCTCTGGACGGGCAAATTTAACTCTCATTTCCCACCAGGAAGAGGAATTTACCACAGGCTCAGCATGCCGTGCTGGAACCAGATTAGGAACTGAAGCCATTCTGCGTTGTTGCGGCCAGCTCACAAGAAAGCGAGTTGAAGAAAGGAGCTCAGGGGCACTGTAATTCACAAACCTGCAGATTTATAAATGACAGCTATCGTCCAAAAATATACTGAAGTAAGGCTGCCAAGAGGACTTGAAAGCGGGGCAGAATTGCAGGAAACCGATTTCAGGAGGTAGACTGGAATTGCATTGAAAGCATAGGAAAAGAGGCAGAACGTCCACAATGATGCACTTGGCCAAAAAGGGCGTATGCGTTTTTTCCTGAATATATTCAGGAAAAAACGCATACGCCCTTTTTGGCCAACCAAGCAAGCTTGCAAAGGAAATCTGCACTACAATGAAGTCTCACTTCCCCCCAGTCAAAAGGGCCATCTGAAAAAAGTGTAAAATCCAGAAAGGCAGGACAGCCCATGGAGAACTGGGAGCCTTGTTATGCTGATGGGCGGGATGTAAATTGCCAACAGACACTCGGGAGAAGTGTATGGTGTTTCCTGCAACATCTGAAAAACAAAGCAACAGAGCCTAGGGCACTTCCACTTATGGTCCTATAGCTTAGGGAAATTAAAATCAAAAAGACACAGCCACCCCAAAGTTTGGGACGCCTCTGTTTACAAGAACCTCGTTTACAGTACAAGTTCAACATCGCAGAAAGTGAAAAATGGATAAAGAAGTTGTGGTATTTACTTACAAAGCAATATCACTCAGCAATGAAATCTATGTCATCAGGCCCTTAGCAGCACAGTGAGTGGATTCAGGTATGATGATTCTAACTAAAATAAGTCACACAGAAAAAGAAACATCATAAGATATCACTAATACACGGAATGTAAACTTGGCTACACAGGAACTGAATTACAGAACAGAACAGGGTCTCAAATTTAGAAAACCAACTTATGCTTGCTTAAAGGGAAAGGTGAGTTGGGGTGCTGCATAAAACCAGAGATTGAAATGAGCACAGATAAAGTTCCTTAAGCCAAATATGGAATAGACAAGAGCTACTCCTTGCTCAACGAAATGGACTCAACACCGCATATTAAACGCCTAAGTATGTACCTGACTAGTAAGTATCTTAAAACCTATGGATTGCTATGTCTCTGAAAGAGAATCAAGCATGTGTACAGGGGCATAAACGCAGCAGTGATAGGACTGGAGAGGTTCGGTGAGCAAATGAAGACCCTTTGAAGTCATATTGCATGGTACCCATTCCACGGGTTTCAACTACCCAGGTTTAAGGTATTCTTCCTTCAGCTAAAACATGCATGTGGAACCTAGAGTATGATCAACCATGTGATCAGGAGACGTGTTCAAATATGTCTCAGTTTTCGTAACCTGGTACTCGGGTGCAACATTCCAGACGCTTTACTAACACTCTCCCGACTTGGAGAGTCAGTCCCTTTAACCTCCTGTTTGGCCCAGTTTGCAATTTCTGCGGAAGATGAACAGGAATAGCGAGAACCAATGAGAGACTAGCTGGAGGGCTCTGGACGGGCAAATTTAACTCTCATTTCCCACCAGGAAGAGGAATTTACCACAGGCTCAGCATGCCGTGCTGGAACCAGATTAGGAACTGAAGCCATTCTGCGTTGTTGCGGCCAGCTCACAAGAAAGCGAGTTGAAGAAAGGAGCTCAGGGGCACTGTAATTCACAAACCTGCAGATTTATAAATGACAGCTATCGTCCAAAAATATACTGAAGTAAGGCTGCCAAGAGGACTTGAAAGCGGGGCAGAATTGCAGGAAACCGATTTCAGGAGGTAGACTGGAATTGCATTGAAAGCAAAGGAAAAGAGGCAGAACGTCCACAATGATGCACTTGGCCAAAAAGGGCGTATGCGTTTTTTCCTGAATATATTCAGGAAAAAACGCATACGCCCTTTTTGGCCAACCAAGCAAGCTTGCAAAGGAAATCTGCACTACAATGAAGTCTCACTTCCCCCCAGTCAAAAGGGCCATCTGAAAAAAGTGTAAAATCCAGAAAGGCAGGACAGCCCATGGAGAACTGGGAGCCTTGTTATGCTGATGGGCGGGATGTAAATTGCCAACAGACACTCGGGAGAAGTGTATGGTGTTTCCTGCAACATCTGAAAAACAAAGCAACAGAGCCTAGGGCACTTCCACTTATGGTCCTATAGCTTAGGGAAATTAAAATCAAAAAGACACAGCCACCCCAAAGTTTGGGACGCCTCTGTTTACAAGAACCTCGTTTACAGTACAAGTTCAACATCGCAGAAAGTGAAAAATGGATAAAGAAGTTGTGGTATTTACTTACAAAGCAATATCACTCAGCAATGAAATCTATGTCATCAGGCCCTTAGCAGCACAATGAGTGGATTCAGGTATGATGATTCTAACTGAAATAAGTCACACAGAAAAAGAAACATCATAAGATATCTGTAATACAGGGAATGTAAACTTGGCTACAAAGGAAATGAATTACAGAACAGACCAGGGTCTCAAATTTAGAAAAGCAACTTATGCTAGCTTAAGGGGAAAGGTGAGTTGGGGTGCTGCATAAAACCAGAGATTGAAATGAGCACAGATAAAGTTCCTTAAGCCAAATATGGAATAGACAAGAGCTACTCCTTGCTCAACGAAATGGACTCAACACCCCATATTAAACGCCTAAGAATGTACCTGACTAGTAAGTATCTTAAAACCTATGGATTGCTATGTCTCCGAAAGAGAATCAAGCATGTGTACAGGGGCATAAACGCAGCAGTGATAGGATTGGAGAGGTTCGGTGAGCAAATGAGGACCCTTTGAAGACATATTGCATGGTACCCATTACACGGGTCTCAACTACCCAGCTTTAAGGTATTCTTCCTTCAGCTAATACATTCATGTGGAACCTAGAGTATGATCAACCATGTGATCGGGAGACGTGTTCAAATATGTCTCAGTTTTCGTACCCTGGTACTTGGGTGCAACATTCCAGACGCTTTACTAACACTCTCCCGACTTGGAGAGTCAGTCCCTTTAACCTCCTGTTTGGCCCAGTTTGCAATTTCTGCGGAAGATGAACAGGAATAGCGAGAACCAATGAGAGACTAGCTGGAGGTGTCTGGACGGGCAAATTTAACTCTCATTTCCCACCAGGAAGAGGAAATAACCAAAGGCTCAGCGTGCCGTGCCGGAACAATATTAGGGCCTGAAGCCATCATGCGGTGTTGCGGCCAGCTCACAAGAAAGCGAGTTGAAGAAAGGAGCTCAGGGGCACTGTAATTCACAAACATGCAGAGTTATAAATGACAGCTATCGTCCAAAAGTATACTGAAGTAAGGCTGCCAAGAGGACTTGAAAGCGGGGCAGAATTGCAGGAAACCGATTTCAGGAGGTAGACTGGAATTGCATTGAAAGCATAGGAAAAGAGGCAGAATGTCCACAATGATGCACTTGGCCAAAAAGGGCATATGCGTTTTTTCCTGAATATATTCAGGAAAAAACGCATACACACTTTTTGGCCAACCAAGCAAGCTTGCAAAGGAAATCTGCACTACAATGAAGTCTCACTTCCCCCCGGACAAAAGGGCCATCTGAAAAAAGTGTAAAATCCAGAAAGGCAGGACAGGCCATGGAGAACTGGGAGCCTTGTTATGCTGATGGGCGGGATGTAAATTGCCAACAGACACTCGGGAGAAGTGTATGGTGTTTCCTGAAACATCTGAAAAACAAAGCAACAGAGCCTAGGGCACTTCCACATATGGTCTTATAGCTTAGGGAAATTAAAATCAAAAAGACACAGCCACCCCAAAGTTTGGGATGCCTCTGTTTACAAGAACCTCGTTTACAGTACAAGTTCAACATCGCAGAAAGTGAAAAATGGATAAAGAAGTTGTGGTATTTACTAACAAAGCAATATCACTTAGCAAGGAAATCTATGTCATCAGGCCCTTAGCAGCACAATGAGTGGATTCAGGTATGATGATTCTAACTGAAATAAGTCACACAGAAAAAGAAACATCATAAGATATCAGTAATACACGGAATGTAAACTTGGCTACACAGGACCTGAATTACAGAACAGAACAGGGTCTCAAATTTAGAAAACCAACTTATGCTTGCTTAAGGGGAAAGGTGAGTTGGGGTGCTGCATAAAACCAGAGATTGAAATGAGCACAGATAAAGTTCCTTAAGCCAAATATGGAATAGACAAGAGCTACTCCTTGCTCAACGAAATGGACTCAACACCCCATATTAAACGCCTAAGAATGTACCTGACTAGTAAGTATCTTAAAACCTATGGATTGCTATGTCTCCGAAAGAGAATCAAGCATGTGTACAGGGACATAAACGCAGCAGTGATAGGATTGGAGAGGTTCGGTGAGCAAATGAAGACCCTTTGAAGTCATATTGCATGGTACCCATTCCAAGGGTTTCAACTACCCCGGTTTAAGGTATTCTTCCTTCAGCTAAAACATGCATGTGGAACCTAGAGTATGATCAACCATGTGATCGGGAGACGTGTTCAAATATGTCTCAGTTTTCGTACCCTGGTACTCGGGTGCAACATTCCAGACGCTTTACTAACACTCTCCCCACTTGGAGAGTCAGCGCCTTTAACCTCCTGTTTGGCCCAGTTTGCAATTTCTGCGGAAGATGAACAGGAATAGCGAGAACAAATGAGAGACTAGCTGGAGGGGTTTGGACGGGCAAATTTAACTCTCATTTCCCACCAGGAAGAGGAAATAACCAAAGGCTCAGCATGCCGTGCCGGAACAAGATTAGGGACTGAAGCCATCCTGCGGTGTTGCGGCCAGCTCAAAAGAAAGCGAGTTGAAGAAAGGAGCTCAGGGGCACTGTAATTCACAGACCTGCAGAGTTATAAATGACAGCTATCGTCCAAAAATATACTGAAGTAAGGCTGCCAAGTGGGGCAGAATTGCAGGAAACCGATTTCAGGAGGTAGACTGGAATTGCATTGAAAGCATAGGAAAAGAGGCAGAACGTCCACAATGATGCACTTGGCCAAAAAGGGCGTATGCGGTTTTTCCTGAATATATTCAGGAAAAAACGCATACGCCCATTTTGGCCAACCAAGCAAGCTTGCAAAGGAAATCTGCACTACAATGAAGTCTCACTTCCCCCCGGACAAAAGGGCCATCTGAAAAAAGTGTAAAATCCAGAAAGGCAGGACAGGCCATGGAGAACTGGGAGCCTTGTTATGCTGATGGGCGGGATGTAAATTGCCAACAGACACTCGGGAGAAGTGTATGGTGTTTCCTGAAACATCTGAAAAACAAAGCAACAGAGCCTAGGGCACTTCCACTTATGGACTTATAGCTTAGGGAAATTAAAATCAAAAAGACACAGCCACCCCAAAGTTTGGGATGCCTCTGTTTACAAGAACCTCGTTTACAGTACAAGTTCAACATCGCAGAAAGTGAAAAATGGATAAAGAACTTGTGGTACTTACTTACAAAGCAATATCACTTAGCAAGGAAATCTATGTCATCAGGCCCTTAGCAGCACAATGAGTGGATTCAGGTATGATGATTCTAACTGAAATAAGTCACACAGAAAAAGAAACATCATAAGATATCAGTAATACACGGAATGTAAACTTGGCTACACAGGACCTGAATTACAGAACAGAACAGGGTCTCAAATTTAGAAAACCAACTTATGCTTGCTTAAGGGGAAAGGTGAGTTGGGGTGCTGCATAAAACCAGAGATTGAAATGAGCACAGATAAAGTTCCTTAAGCCAAATATGGAATAGACAAGAGCTACTCCTTGCTCAACGAAATGGACTCAACACCCCATATTAAACGCCTAAGAATGTACCTGACTAGTAAGTATCTTAAAACCTATGGATTGCTATGTCTCCGAAAGAGAATCAAGCATGTGTACAGGGACATAAACGCAGCAGTGATAGGATTGGAGAGGTTCGGTGAGCAAATGAAGACCCTTTGAAGTCATATTGCATGGTACCCATTCCAAGGGTTTCAACTACCCAGGTTTAAGGTATTCTTCCTTCAGCTAAAACATGCATGTGGAACCTAGAGTATGATCAACCATGTGATCGGGAGACGTGTTCAAATATGTCTCAGTTTTCGTACCCTGGTACTCGGGTGCAACATTCCAGACGCTTTACTAACACTCTCCCGACTTGGAGAGTCAGTCCCTTTAACCTCCTGTTTGGCCCAGTTTGCAATTTCTGCGGAAGATGAACAGGAATAGCGAGAACAAAAGAGAGACTAGCTGGAGGGGTCTGGACGGGCAAATTTAACTCTCATTTCCCACCAGGAAGAGGAAATAACCAAAGGTTCAGCATGCCGTGCCGGAACAAGATTAGGGACTGAAGCCATCCTGCGGTGTTGCGGCCAGCTCAAAAGAAAGCGAGTTGAAGAAAGGAGCTCAGGGGCACTGTAATTCACAGACCTGCAGAGTTATAAATGACAGCTATCGTCCAAAAATATACTGAAGTAAGGCTGCCAAGAGGACTTGAAAGTGGGGCAGAATTGCAGGAAACCGATTTCAGGAGGTAGACTGGAATTGCATTGAAAGCATAGGAAAAGAGGCAGAACGTCCACAATGATGCACTTGGCCAAAAAGGGCATATGCGTTTTTTCCTGAATATATTCAGGAAAAAACGCATACGCCCATTTTGGCCAACCAAGCAAGCTTGCAAAGGAAATCTGCACTACAATGAAGTCTCACTTCCCCCCGGTCAAAAGGGCCATCTGAAAAAAGTGTAAAATCCAGAAAGGCAGGACAGGCCATGGAGAACTGGGAGCCTTGTTATGCTGATGGGTGGGATGTAAATTGCCAGCAGACACTCAGGACAAGTGTATAGTGTTTCCTGAAACATCTAAAAAACAAAGCAACAGAGCCTAGGGCACTTCCACTTATGGTCCTATAGCTTAGGGAAATTAAAATCAAAAAGACACAGCCACCCCAAAGTTTGGTACGCCTCTGTTTACAAGAACCTCGTTTACCGTACAAGTTCAACATCGCCGAAAGTGAAAAATGGATAAAGAAGTTGTGGTATTTACTTACAAAGCAATATCACTCAGCAATGAAATCTATGTCATCAGGCCCTTAGCAGCACAATGAGTGGATTCAGGTATGATGATTCTAACTGAAATAAGTCACACAGAAAAAGAAACATCATAAGATATCACTAATACACGGAATGTAAACTTGGTTACACAGGAACTGAATTCCAAAACAGAACAGGGTCACAAATTTAGAAAAGCAACTTATGCTTCCTTGAGGAGAAAGGTGAGTTGGGGTGCTGCATAAAACCAGAGATTGAAATGAGCACAGATAAAGTTCCTTAAGCCAAATATGGAATAGACAAGAGCTACTCCTTGCTCAATGAAATGGACTCAACACCGCATATTAAACGCCTAAGAATGTACCTGACTAGTAAGTATCTTAAAACCTATGGATTGCTATGTCTCCAAAAGAGAATCAAGCATGTGTACAGGGGCATAAATGCAGCAGTGATAGGATTGGAGAGGTTCGGTGAGCAAATGAAGACCCTTTGAAGTCATATTGCATGGTACCCATTCCACGGGTTTCAACTACCCAGGTTTAAGGTATTCTTCCTTCAGCTAAAACATGCATGTGGAACCTAGAGTATGATCAACCATGTGATCGGGAGACGTGTTCAAATATGTCTCAGTTTTCGTACCCTGGTACTCGGGTGCAATGTTCCAGACACTTTACTAACACTCTCCCGACTTCGAGAGTCAGTCCCTTTAACCTCCTGTTTGGCCCAGTTTGCAATTTCTGCGGAAGATGAACAGGAATAGCGAGAACAAATGAGAGACTAGCTGGAGGTGTCTGGACGGGCAAATTTAACTCTCATTTCCCACCAGGAAGAGGAATTAACCGAAGGCTCAGCATGCCGTGCCGGGACCAGTTTAGAGCCTGAAGCCATCCTGCGGTGTTGCGGCCATGTCACAAGAAAGCGAGTTGAAGAAAGGAGCTCAGGGGCACTGTAATTCACAAACATGCAGAGTTATACATGACAGCTATCGTCCAAAAATATACTGAAGTAAGGCTGCCAAGAGGACTTGAAAGCGGGGCAGAATTGCAGGAAACCGATTTCAGGAGGTAGACTGGAATTGCATTGAAAGCATAGGAAAAGAGGCAGAACGTCCACAATGATGCACTTGGCCAAAAAGGGCGTATGCGTTTTTTCCTGAATATATTCAGGAAAAAACGCATACGCCCTTTTTGGCCAACCAAGCAAGCTTACAAAGGAAATCTGCACTACAATGAAGTCTCACTTCCCCCCGGTCAAGAGGGCCATCTGAAAAAAGTGTAAAATCCAGAAAGGCAGGACAGGCCATGGAGAACTGGGAGCCTTGTTATGCTGATGGGCGGGATGTAAATTGCCAACAGACACTTGGGAGAAGTGTATGGTGTTTCCTGAAACATCTAAAAAACAAAGCAACAGAGCCTAGGGCACTTCCACTTATGGTCCTATAGCTTAGGGAAATTAAAATCAAAAAGACACAGCCACCCCAAAGTTTGGGACGCCTCTGTTTACAAGAACCTCGTTTACCGTACAAGTTCAATATCACAGAAAGTGAAAAATGGATAAAGAACTTGTGGTATTTACGTACAATGCAGTAACACTCAGCAATGAAATCTATGTCATCAGGCCCGTAGCAGCATAATGAGTGGATTCAGGTACGATGATTCTAACTGAAATAAGTCACACAGAAAAAGAAACATCATAAGATATCACTAATACACGGAATGTAAACTTGGCTACACAGGAACTGAATTCCAAAACAGAACAGGTTCTCAAATTTAGAAAACCAACTTATGCTTGCTTAAGGGGAAAGGTGAGTTGGGGTGCTGCATAAAACCAGAGATTGAAATGAGCACAGATAAAGTTCCTTAAGCCAAATATGGAATAGACAAGATCTACTCCTTGCTCAACGAAATGGACACAACACCCCATATTAAATGCCTAAGAATGTACCTGAGTAGTAAGTATCTTAAAACCTATAGATTGCTGTGTCTCCAAAAGAGAATCAAGCGTGTGTACAGGGGCATAAACGCAGCAGTGATAGGATTGGAGAGGTTCGGTGAGCAAATGAAGACCCTTTGAAGTCATGTTGCATTGTACCCATTACACGGGTCTCAACTCTCCAGGTTTAAGGTATTCTTCCTTCAGCTAAAACATGCATGTGGAACCCACACTATGATCAACCGTGTGAACAGGAGACGTGTTCAAATATGTCTCAGTTTTCCTCCCCTGGTACTCGGGTGCAACATTCCAGACGCTTTACTAACACTCTCCCGACTTGGAGAGTCTGTCCCTTTAACCTCCTGTTTGGCCCAGTTTGCAATTTCTGCGGAAGATGAACAGGAATAGTGAGAACCAATGAGAGACTAGCTGGAGGTGTCTGGACGGGCAAATTTAACTCTCATTTCCCACCAGGAAGAGGAAATAACCAAAGGCTCAGTGTACCGTGCCGGAACAAGATTAGGGCCTGAAGCCATCCTGCGGTGTTGCGGCCAGGTCACAAGAAAGCGAGTTGAAGAAAGGAGCTCAGGGGCACTGTAATTCACAAACCTGCAGAGTTATAAATGACAGCTATCGTCCAAAAATATACTGAAGTAAGGCTGCCAATAGGACTTGAAAGTGGGGCAGAATTGCAGGAAACCGATTTCAGGAGGTAGACTGGAATTGCATTGAAAGCATAGGAAAAGAGGCAGAACGTCCACAATGATGCACTTTGCCAAAAAGGGCGTATGCATTTTTTCCTGAATATATTCAGGAAAAAACGCATACGCACTTTTTGGCCAACCAAGCAAGCTTGCAAAGGAAATCTGCACTACAATGAAGTCTCACTTCCCCCCGGTCAAAAGGGCCATCTGAAAAAAGTGTAAAATCCAGAAAGGCAGGACAGGCCACGTAGAACTGGGAGCCTTGTTATGCTGATGGGCGGGATGTAAATTGCCAACAGACACTCGGGAGAAGTGTATGGTGTTTCCTGAAACATCTAAGAAACAAAGCAACAGAGCCTAGGGCACTTCCACTTATGGTCCTATACCTTAGGGAAATTAAAATCAAAAAGACACAGCCACCCCAAAGTTTGGGACGCCTCTGTTTACAAGAACCTCGTTTACCGTACAACTTCAATATCACAGAAAGTGAAAAATGGATAAAGAACTTGTGGTACTTACGTACAATACAGTATCACTCAGCAATGAAATCTATGTCATCAGGTCCGTAGCAGCATAATGAGTGGATTCAGGTACGATGATTCTAACTGAAATAAGTCACACAGAAAAAGAAACATCATAAGATATCACTAATACACGGAATGTAAACTTGGCTACACAGGAACTGAATTCCAAAACAGAACAGGATCTCAAATTTAGAAAACCAACTTATGCTTGCTTAAGGGGAAAGGTGAGTTGGGGTGCTGCATAAAACCAGAGATTGAAATGAGCACAGATAAAGTTCCTTAAGCCAAATATGGAATAGACAAGAGCTACACCTTGCTCAACGAAATGGACTCAACACCCCATATTAAACGCCTAAGAATGTACCTGACTAGTAAGTATCTTAAAACCTAGGGATTGCTATGTATCCGAAAGAGAATCAAGCGTGTGTACAGGGGCATAAATGCAGCAGTGATAGGATTGGAGAGGTTCGGTGAGCAAATGAAGACCCTTTGAAGTCATATTGTATGGTACCCATTCAACGGGTTTCAACTACCCAGGTTTAAGGTATTCTTCCTTCAGCTAAAACATGCATGTGGAACCTAGAGTATGATCAACCATGTGATCGGGAGACATGTTCAAATATGTCTGAGTTTTCGTACCCTGGTACTCGGGTGCAACATTGCAGATGCTTTACTAACACCCTCTCGACTTGGAGAGTCAGTCCCTTTAACCTCCTGTTTGGCCCAGTTTGCAATTTCTGCGGAAGATGAACAGGAATAGCGAGAACCAATGAGAGACTAGCTGGAGGTGTCTGGACGGGCAAATTTAACTCTCATTTCCCACCAGGAAGAGGAATTAACCAAAGGCTCAGCGTACCGTGCCGGAACAAGATTAGGGCCTGAAGCCATCCTGTGGTGTTGCGGCCAGGTCACAAGAAAGCGAGTTGAAGAAACGAGCTCAGGGGCACTGTAATTCACAAACCTGCAGAGTTATAAATGACAGCTATCGTCCAAAAATATACTGAAGTAAGGCTGCCAAGAGGACTTGAAAGCGGGGCAGAATTGCAGGAAACCGATTTCAGGAGGTAGACTGGAATTGCATTGAAAGCATAGGAAAAGAGGCAGAACGTCCACAATGATGCACTTTGCCAAAAAGGGCGTATGCATTTTTTCCTGAATATATTCAGGAAAAAACGCATACGCACTTTTTGGCCAACCAAGCAAGCTTGCGAAGGAAATCTGCACTACAATGAAGTCTCACTTCCCCCCGGTCAAAAGGGCCATCTGAAAAAAGTGTAAAATCCAGAAAGGCAGGACAGGCCACGTAGAACTGGGAGCCTTGTTATGCTGATGGGCGGGATGTAAATTGCCAACAGACACTCGGGAGAAGTGTATGGTGTTTCCTGAAACATCTAAGAAACAAAGCAACAGAGCCTAGGGCACTTCCACTTATGGTCCTATAGCTTAGGGAAATTAAAATCAAAAAGACACAGCCACCCCAAAGTTTGGGATGCCTCTGTTTACAAGAACCTCGTTTACGGTACAAGTTCAATATCACAGAAAGTGAAAAATGGATAAAGAACTTGTGGTACTTATGTACAATGCAGTATCACTCAGCAATGAAATCTATGTCATCAGGCCCATAGCAGCATAATGAGTGGATTCAGGTACGATAATTCTAACTGAAATAAGTCACACAGAAAAAGAAACATCATAAGATATTACTAATACACGGATGCAAACTTGGCTACACAGGAACTGAATTTCAAAACAGAACAGGGTCTCAAATTTAGAAAACCAACTTATGCTTGCTTAAGGGGAAAAGTGAGTTGGGGTGCTGCATAAAACCAGAGATTGAAATGAGCACAGATAAAGTTCCTTAAGCCAAATATGGAATAGACAAGAGCTACTCCTTGCTCAACGAAATGGACTCAACACCCCATATTAAACGCCTAAGAATGTACCTGACTAGTAAGTATCTTAAAACCTATGGATTGCTATGTCTCCGAAAGAGAATCAAGCGTGTGTACAGGGGCATAAACGCAGCAGTGATAGGATTGGAGAGGTTCGGTGAGCAAATGAAGACCCTTTGAAGTCATATTGCATTGTACCCATTACACGGGTCTCAACTCTCCAGGTTTAAGGTATTCTTCCTTCAGCTAAAACATGCATGTGGAACCCAGAGTATGATCAACCGTGTGAACGGGATACGTGTTCAAATATGTCTCAGTTTTGCTCCCCTGGTACTCGGGTGCAACATTCAAGACGCTTTACTAACACTCTCCCCACTTGGAGAGTCAGCACCTTTAACCTCCTGTTTGGCCCAGTTTGCAATTTCTGCGGAAGATGAACAGGAATAGGGAGAACCAATGAGAGACTAGCTGGAGGTGTCTGGACGGGCAAATTTAACTCTCATTTCCCACCAGGAAGAGGAAATAACCAAAGGCTCAGCGTGCCATGCCGGAACCAGATTAGGGCCTGAAGCCATCCTGCGGTGTTGCGGCCAGCTCACAAGAAAGCGAGTTGAGGAAAGGAGCTCAGGGACACTGTAATTCACAAACCTGCAGAGTTATAAATGACAGCTATCGTCCAAAAATATACTGAAGTAAGGCTGCCAAGAGGACTTGAAAGCGGGACAGAATTGCAGGAAACCGATTTCAGGAGGTAGACTGGAATTGCATGATGGCATAGGAAAAGAGGCAGAACGTCCACAATGATGCACTTGGCCAAAAAGCGCGTATGCGTTTTTTCCTGAATATATTCAGGAAAAAACGCATACGCACCTTTTGGCCAACCAAGCAAGCTTGCAAAGGAAATCTGCACTACAATGAAGTCTCACTTCCCCGCGGTCAAAAGGGCCATCTGAAAAAAGTGTAAAATCCAGAAAGGCAGGACAGGCCATGGAGAACTGGGAGCCTTGTTATGCTGATGGGCGGGATGTGAATTGCCAACAGACACTCGAGAGAAGTGTATGGTGTTTCCTGAAACAACTAAAAAACAAAGGAACATAGCCTAGGGCACTTCCACTTATGGCCCTATAGCTTAGGGAAATTAAAATCAAAAAGACACAGCCACCCCAAAGTTTGGGACGCCTCTGTTTACAAGAAACTCGTTTACAGTACAAGTTCAACATCGCAGAAAGTGAAAAATGGATAAAGAAGTTGTGGTATTTACTTACAAAGCAATATCACTCAGCAATGAAATCTATGTCATCAGGCCCTTAGCAGCACAGTGAGTGGATTCAGGTATGATGATTCTAACTAAAATAAGTCACACAGAAAAAGAAACATCATAAGATATCACTAATACACGGAATGTAAACTTGGCTACACAGGAACTGAATTACAGAACAGAACAGGGTCTCAAATTTAGAAAACCAACTTATGCTTGCTTAAAGGGAAAGGTGAGTTGGGGTGCTGCATAAAACCAGAGATTGAAATGAGCACAGATAAAGTTCCTAAGCCAAATATGGAATAGACAAGAGCTACTCCTTGCTCAACGAAATGGACTCAACACCGCATATTAAACGCCTAAGTATGTACCTGACTAGTAAGTATCTTAAAACCTATGGATTGCTATGTCTCCGAAAGAGAATCAAGCATGTGTACAGGGGCATAAACGCAGCAGTGATAGGACTGGAGAGGTTCGGTGAGCAAATGAAGACCCTTTGAAGTCATATTGCATGGTACCCATTCCACGGCTTTCAACTACCCAGGTTTAAGGTATTCTTCCTTCAGCTAAAACATGCATGTGGAACCTAGAGTATGATCAACCATGTGATCAGGAGACGTGTTCAAATATGTCTCAGTTTTCGTAACCTGGTACTCGGGTGCAACATTCCAGACGCTTTACTAACACTCTCCCGACTTGGAGAGTCAGTCCCTTTAACCTCCTGTTTGGCCCAGTTTGCAATTTCTGCGGAAGATGAACAGGAATAGCGAGAACCAATGAGAGACTAGCTGGAGGTGTCTGGACGGGCAAATTTAACTCTCATTTCCCACCAGGAAGAGTTATTAACCAAAGGCTCAGCCTGCAGTGCCGGAACCAGATTAGGGCCTAAAGCCATCCTGCGGTGTTGCGGCCAGCTCACAAGAAAGCGAGTTGAAGAAAGGAGCTCAGGGGCACTGTAATTCACAAACCTGCAGAGTTATAAATGACAGCTATCGTCCAAAAATATACTGAATTAAGGCTGCCAAGAGGACTTGAAAGCGGGGCAGAATTGCAGGAAACCGATTTCAGGAGGTAGACTGGAATTGCATTGAAAGCATAGGAGAAGAGGCAGAACGTCCACAATGATGCACTTGGCCAAAAAGGGCGTATGCGTTTTTTCCTGAATATATTCAGGAGAAAACGCATACGCCCTTTTTGCCAAGCATGCAAGCTTGCAAAGGAAATCTGCACTACAATGAAGTCTCACTTCCCCCCAGTCAAAAGGGCCATCTGAAAAAAGTGTAAAATCCAGAAAGGCAGGACAGGCCATGGAGAACTGGGAGCCTTGTTATGCTGATGGGCGGGATGTGAATTGCCAACAGACACTCGAGAGAAGTGTATGGTGTTTCCTGAAACATCTAAGAAACAAAGCAACAGAGCCTAGGGCACTTCCACTTATGGTCCTATAGCTTAGGGAAATTAAAATAAAAAAGACACAGCCACCCCAATGTTTGGGACGCCTCTGTTTACAAGAATCTCGTTTACAGTACAAGTTCTACATCGCAGAAAGTGAAAAATGGATAAAGAAGTTGTGGTATTTACTTACAAAGCAATATCACTCAGCAATGAAATCTATGTCATCAGGCCCTTAGCAGCACAATGAGTGGATTCAGGTATGATGATTCTAACTGAAATAAGTCACACAGAAAAAGAAACATCATAAGATATCAGTTATACATGGAATGTAAACTTGGCTACACAGGAACTGAATTACAGAACAGAACAGGGTCTCAAATTTAGAAAACCAACTTATGCTTGTTTAAGGGGAAAGGTGAGTTGGGGTGCTGCATAAAACCAGAGATTGAAATGAGCACAGATAAAGTTCCTTAAGCCAAATATGGAATAAACAAGAGCTACTCCTTGCTCAATGAAATGGACTCAACACCGCTTATTAAACGCCTAAGAATGTACCTGACTAGTAAGTATCTTAAAACCTATGGATTGCTATGTCTCCAAAAGAGAATCAAGCGTGTGTACAGGGGCATAAACGCAGCAGTGATAGGATTGGAGAGGTTCGGTGAGCAAATGAAGACCCTTTGAAGTCATATTGCATGGTACCCATTACACGGGTCTCAACTCTCCAGGTTTAAGGTATTCTTCCTTCAGCTAAAACATGCATGTGGAACCCAGAGTATGATCAACCGTGTGAACGGGACACGTGTTCATATATGTCTCAGTTTTCCTCCCCTGGTACTCGGGTGCAACATTCCAGACGCTTTACTAACAGTCTCCCCACTTGGAGAGTCAGCGCCTTTAACCTCATGTTTGGCCCAGTTTGCAATTTCTGCGGAAGATGAACAGGAATAGGGAGAACCAATGAGAGACTAGCTGGAGGGGTCTGGACGGGCAAATATAACTCTCATTTCCCACCAGGAAGAGGAAATAACCAAAGGCTCAGCATGCCGTGCCGGAACCAGATTAGGGCCTGAAGCCATCCTGCGGTGTTGCGGCCAGCTCAAAAGAAAGCGAGTTGAAGAAAGGAGCTCAGGGGCACTGTAATTCACAAACCTGCAGAGTTATAAATGACAGCTATCGTCCAAAAATATACTGAAGTAAGGCTGGCAAGAGGACTTGAAAGCGGGGCAGAATTGCAGGAAACCGATTTCAGGAGGTAGACTGGAATTGCATTGAAAGCATAGGAAAAGAGGCAGAACGTCCACAATGATGCACTTGGCCAAAAAGGGCGTATGCGTTTTTTCTTGAATATATTCAGGAAAAAACGCATACGCCCTTTTTGGCCAACCAAGCAAACTTGCAAAGGAAATCTGCACTACAATGAAGTCTCACTTCCCCCCGGTCAAAAGGGCCATCTGAAAAAAGTGTAAAATCCAGAAAGGCAGGACAGCCCATGGAGAACTGGGAGCCTTGTTATGCTGATGGGCGGGATGGAAATTGCCGACAGACACTCGGGAGAAGTGTATGGTGTTTCCTGAAACATCTAAAAAACAAAGCAACAGAGCCTAGGGCACTTCCACTTATGGTCCTATAGCTTAGGGAAATTAAAATCAAAAAGACACAGCCACCCCAAAGTTTGGGACGCCTCTGTTTACAAGAACCTCGTTTACAGTACAAGTTCAACATCGCAGAAAGTGAAAAATGGATAAAGAAGTTGTGGTATTTACTTACAAAGCAATATCACTCAGCAATGAAATCTATGTCATCAGGCCCTTAGCAGAACAATGAGTGGATTCAGGTATGATGATTCTAACTGAAATAAGTCACACAGAAAAAGAAACATCATAAGATATCACTAATACACGGAATGTAAACTTGGCTACACAGGAACTGAATTACAGAGCAGAACAGGGTCTCAAATTTAGAAAACCAACTTATGCTTGCTTAAGGGGAAAGGTGAGTTGGGGTGCTGCATAAAACCAGAGATTGAAATGAGCACAGATAAAGTTCCTTAAGCCAAATATGGAATAGACAAGAGCTACTCCTTGCTCAACGAAATAGACTCAACACCGCATATTAAACGCCTAAGAATGTACCTGACTAGTAAGTATCTTAAAACCTATGGATTGCTATGTCTCCGAAAGAGAATCAAGCATGTGTACAGGGGCATAAACGCAGCAGTGATAGGATTGGAGAGGTTCGGTGAGCAAATGAAGACCCTTTGAAATCATATTGCATGGTACCCATTACACGGGTCTCAACTCTCCAGGTTTAAGGTATTCTTCCTTCAGCTAAAACATGCATGTGGAACCCAGAGTATGATCAACCGTGTGAACGGGAGACGTGTTCATATATGTCTCAGTTTTCCTCCCCTGGTACTCGGGTGCAACATTCCAGAAGCTTTACTAACACTCTCCCCACTTGGAGAGTCAGCGCCTTTAACCTCCTGTTTGGCCCAGTTTGCAATTTCTGCGGAAGATGAACAGGAATAGGGAGAACCAATGAGAGACTAGCTGGAGGTGTCTGGATGGGCAAATTTAACTCTCATTTCCCACCAGGAAGAGGAAATAACCAAAGGCTCAGCATGCCGTGCCGGAACCAGATTAGGACCTGAAGCCATCCTGCGGTGTTGCGGCCAGCTCAAAAGAAAGCGAGTTGAAGAAAGGAGCTCAGGGACACTGTAATTCACAAACCTGCAGAGTTATAAATGACAGCTATCGTTCAAAAATATACTGAAGTAAGGCTTCCAAGAGGACTTGAAAGCGGGGCAGAATTGCAGGAAACCGATTTCAGGAGGTAGACTGGAATTGCATTGAAAGCATAGGAAAAGAGGCAGAACGTCCACAATGATGCACTTGGCCAAAAAGGGCGTATGCGTTTTTTCCTGAATATATTCAGGAAAAAACGCATACGCCCTTTTTGGCCCAGCAAGCAAGCTTGCAAAGGAAATCTGCACTACAATGAAGTCTCACTTCCCCCCGGTCAAAAGGGCCATCTGAAAAAAGTGTAAAATCCAGAAAGGCAGGACAGGCCATGGAGAACTGGGAGCCTTGTTATGCTGATGGGCGGGATGTGAATTGCCAACAGACACTCGGGAGAAGTGTATGGTGTTTCCTGAAACATCTAAAAAACAAAGCAACAGAGGCTAGGGCACTTCCACTTATGGTCCTATAGCTTAGGGAAATTAAAATCAAAAAGACACAGCCACCCCAAAGTTTGGGACGCCTCTGTTTACAAGAACCTCGTTTACAGTACAAGTTCAACATCGCAGAAAGTGAAAAATGGATAAAGAAGTTGTGGTATTTACTTACAAAGCAATATCACTCAGCAATGAAATCTATGTCATCAGGCACTTAGCAGCACAATGAGTGGATTCAGGTATGATGATTCTAACTGAAATAAGTCACACAGAAAAAGAAACATCATAAGATATCACTAATACACGGAATGTAAACTTGGCTACACAGGAACTGAATTACAGAACAGAACAGGGTCTCAAATTTAGAAAACCAACTTATGCTTGCTTAAGGGGAAAGGTGAGTTGGGGTGCTGCATAAAACCAGAGATTGAAATGAGCACAGATAAAGTTCCTTAAGCCAAATATGGAATAGACAAGAGCTACTCCTTGCTCAACGAAATGGACACAACACCGCATATTAAACGCCTAAGAATGTACCTGACTAGTAAGTATCTTAAAACCTATGGATTGCTATGTCTCCGAAAGAGAATCAAGCATGTGTACAGGGGCATAAACGCAGCCGTGATAGGATTGGAGAGGTTCGGTGAGCAAATGAAGACCCTTTGAAGTCATATTGCATTGTACCCATTACAAGGGTCTCAACTCTCCAGGTTTAAGGTATTCTTCCTTCAGCTAAAACATGCATGTGGAACCCAGAGTATGATCAACCGTGTGATCAGGAGACGTGTTCAAATATGTCTCAGTTTTCCTCCCCTGGTACTCGGGTGCAACATTCCAGACGCTTTACTAACACTCTCCCCACTTGGAGAGTCAGCGCCTTTAACCTCCTGTTTGGCCCAGTTTGCAACTTCTGCGGAAGATGAACAGGAATAGCGAGAACCAATGAGAGACTAGCTGGAGGTGTCTGGACGGGCAAATTTAACTCTCATTTCCCACCAGGAACAGGAATTAACCAAAGGCTCAGCGTACCGTGCCGGAACAAGATTAGGGCCTGAAGCCATCCTGCGGTGTTCCGGCCAGCTCACAAGAAAGCGAGTTGAAGAAAGGAGCTCAGGGGCACTGTAATTCACAAACCTGCAGAGTTATAAATGACAGCTATCGTCCAAAAATATACTGAAGTAAGGCTGCCAAGAGGACTTGAAAGTGGGGCAGAATTGCAGGAAACCGATTTCAGGAGGTAGACTGGAATTGCATTGAAAGCATAGGAAAAGAGGCAGAACGTCCACAGTGATGCACTTGGCCAAAAAGGGCGTATGCGTTTTTTCCTGAATATATTCAGGAAAAAACGCATACGCCCTTTTTGGCCAACCAAGCAAGCTTGCAAAGGAAATCTGCACTACAATGAAGTCTCACTTCCCCCCGGTCAAAAGGGCCATCTGAAAAAAGTATAAAATCCAGAAAGGCAGGACAGGCCATGAAGAACTGGGAGCCTTGTTATGCTGATGGGCGGGATGTAAATTGCCAACAGACACTCGGGAGAAGTGTATGGTGTTTCCTGAAACATCTAAAAAACAAAGCAACAGAGCCTAGGGCACTTCCACTTATGGTCCTATAGCTTAGGGAAATTAAAATCAAAAAGACACAGCCACTCCAAAGTTTGGGATGCCTCTGTTTACAAGAACCTCGTTTACGGTACAAGTTCAATATCACAGAAAGTGAAAAATGGATAAAGAACTTGTGGTACTTATGTACAATGCAGTATCACTCAGCAATGAAATCTATGTCATCAGGCCCATAGCAGCATAATGAGTGGATTCAGGTACGATGATTCTAACTGAAATAAGTCACACAGAAAAAGAAACATCATAAGATATCACTAATACACGGATGTAAACTTGGCTACACAGGAACTGAATTTCAAAACAGAACAGGGTCTCAAATTTAGAAAACCAACTTATGCTTGCTTAAGGGGAAAGGTGAGTTGGGGTGCTGCATAAAACCAGAGATTGAAATGAGCACAGATAAAGTTCCTTAAGCCAAATATGGAATAGACAAGAGCTACTCCTTGCTCAACGAAATGGACTCAACACCCCATATTAAACGCCTAAGAATGTACCTGACTAGTAAGTATCTTAAAACCTATGCATTGCTATGTCTCCAAAAGAGAATCAAGCGTGTGTACAGGGGCATAAACGCAGCAGTGATAGGATTGGAGAGGTTCGGTGAGCAAATGAAGACCCTTGACGTCATGTTGAATTGTACCCATTACAAGGGTCTCAACTCTCCAGGTTTAAGGTATTCTTCCTTCAGCTAAAACATGCATGTGGAACCCAGAGTATGATCAACCATGTGAACGGGATACGTGTTCAAATATGTCTCAGTTTTCCTCCCCTGGTACTCGGGTGCAACATTCCAGATGCTTTACTAACACTCTCCACCCTTGGAGAGTCAGCGCCTTTAACCTCCTGTTTGGCCCAGTTTGCAATTTCTGCAGAAGATGAACAGGAATAGGGAGAACCAAAGAGAGACTAGCTGGAGGTGTCTGGACGGGCAAATTTAACTCTCATTTCCCACCAGGAAGAGGAAATAACCAAAGGCTCAGCGTGCCGTGCCGGAACCAGATTAGGGCCTGAAGCCATCCTGCGGTGTTGCGGCCAGCTCACAAGAAAGCGAGTTGAAGAAAGGAGCTCAGGGGCACTGTAATTCACAAACCTGCAGAGTTATAAATGACAGCTATCGTCCAAAAATATACTGAAGTAAGGCTGCCAAGAGGACTTGAAAGCGGGGCAGAATTGCAGGAAACCGATTTCAGGAGGTAGACTGGAATTGCATTGAAAGCATAGGAAAAGAGGCAGAACGTCCACAATGATGCACTTGGCCAAAAAGGGCGTATGCGTTTTTTCCTGAATATATTCAGGAAAAAACGCATACGCCCTTTTTGGCCAACCAAGGAAGCTTGCAAAGGAAATCTGCACTACAATGAAGTCTCACTTCCCCCCGGTCAAAAGGGCCATCTGAAAAAAGTGTAAAATCCAGAAAGGCAGGACAGGCCATGGAGAACTGGGAGCCTTGTTATGCTGATGGGCGGGATGTAAATTGCCAACAGACACTCGGGAGAAGTGTATGGTGTTTCCTGAAACATCAAAAAAACAAAGCAACAGAGCCTAGGGCACTTCCACTTATGGTCCTATAGCTTAGGGAAATTAAAATCAAAAAGACACAGCCACCCCAAAGTTTGGGACGCCTCTGTTTACAAGAACCTCGTTTACAGTACAAGTTCAACATCGCAGAAAGTGAAAAATGGATAAAGAAGTTGTGGTATTTACTTACAAAGCAATATCACTCAGCAATGAAATCTATGTCATCAGGCCCTTAGCAGCACAATGAGTGGATTCAGGTATGATGATTCTAACTGAAATAAGTCACACAGAAAAAGAAACATCATAAGATATCACTAATACACGGAATGTAAACTTGGCTACACAGGAACTGAATTACAGAACAGAACAGGGTCTCAAATTTAGAAAACCAACTTATGCTTGCTTAAGGGTAAAGGTGAGTTGGGGTGCTGCATAAAACCAGAGATTGAAATGAGCACAGATAAAGTTCCTTAAGCCAAATATGGAATAGACAAGAGCTACTCCTTGCTCAACGAAATGGACACAACACCCCATATTAAACGCCTAAGAATGTACCTGACTAGTAAGTATCTTAAAACCTATGGATTGCTATGTCTCCGAAAGAGAATCAAGCATGTGTACAGGGGCATAAACGCAGCAGTGATAGGATTGGAGAGGTTCGGTGAGCAAATGAAGACCCTTTGAAGTCATATTGCATTGTACCCATTACAAGGGTCTCAACTCTCCAGGTTTAAGGTATTCTTCCTTCGGCTAAAACATGCATGTGGAACCCAGAGTATGATCAACCGTGTGATCAGGAGACGTGTTCAAATATGTCTCAGTTTTCCTCCCCTGGTACTCGGGTGCAACATTCCAGACGCTTTACTAACACTCTCCCCACTTGGAGAGTCAGCGCCTTTAACCTCCTGTTTGGCCCAGTTTGCAATTTCTGCGGAAGATGAACAGGAATAGCGAGAACCAATGAGAGACTAGCTGGAGGTGTCTGGACGGGCAAATTTAACTCTCATTTCCCACCAGGAAGAGGAATTAACCAAAGGCTCAGCGTACCGTGCCGGAACAAGATTAGGGCCTGAAGCCATCCTGCAGTGTTGCGGCCAGGTCACAAGAAAGCGAGTTGAAGAAAGGAGTTCAGGGGCACTGTAATTCACAAACCTGCAGAGTTATAAATGACAGCTATCGTCCAAAAATATACTGAAGTAAGGCTGCCAAGAGGACTTGAAAGTGGGGCAGAATTGCAGGAAACCGATTTCAGGAGGTAGACTGGAATTGCATTGAAAGCATAGGAAAAGAGGCAGAACGTCCACAGTGATGCACTTGGCCAAAAAGGGCGTATGCGTTTTTTCCTGAATATATTCAGGAAAAAACGCATACGCCCTTTTTGGCCAACCAAGCAAGCTTGCAAAGGAAATCTGCACTACAATGAAGTCTCACTTCCCCCCGGTCAAAAGGGCCATCTGAAAAAAGTGTAAAATCCAGAAAGGCAGGACAGGCCATGGAGAACTGGGAGCCTTGTTATGCTGATGGGCGGGATGTAAATTGCCAACAGACACTCGGGAGAAGTGTATGGTGTTTCCTGAAACATCTAAAAAACAAAGCAACAGAGCCTAGGGCACTTCCACTTATGGTCCTATAGCTTAGGGAAATTAAAATCAAAAAGACACAGCCACCCCAAAGTTTGGGATGCCTCTGTTTACAAGAACCTCGTTTACGGTACAAGTTCAATATCACAGAAAGTGAAAAATGGATAAAGAACTTGTGGTACTTATGTACAATGCAGTATCACTCAGCAATGAAATCTATGTCATCAGGCCCGTGGCAGCATAATGAGTGGATTCAGGTACGATGATTCTAACTGAAAGAAGTCACACAGAAAAAGAAACATCATAAGATATCACTAATACACGGATGTAAACTTGGCTACACAGGAACTGAATTTCAAAACAGAACAGGGTCTCAAATTTAGAAAACCAACTTATGCTTGCTTAAGGGGAAAGGTGAGTTGGGGTGCTGCATAAAACCAGAGATTGAAATGAGCACAGATAAAGTTCCTTAAGCCAAATATGGAATAGACAAGAGCTACTCCTTGCTCAACGAAATGGACTCAACACCCCATATTAAACGCCTAAGAATGTACCTGACTAGTAAGTATCTTAAAACCTATGCATTGCTATGTCTCCAAAAGAGAATCAAGCGTGTGTACAGGGGCATAAACGCAGCAGTGATAGGATTGGAGAGGTTCGGTGAGCAAATGAAGACCCTTTGAAGTCATATTGCATTGTACCCATTACACGGGTCTCAACTACCCAGGTTTAAGGTATTCTTCCTGCAGCTAAAACATGCATGTGGAACCCAGAGTATGATCAACCATGTGAACGGGATACGTGTTCAAATATGTCTCAGTTTTCCTCCCCTGGTACTCGGGTGCAACATTCCAGATGCTTTACTAACACTCTCCACACTTGGAGAGTCAGCTCCTTTAACCTCCTGTTTGGCCCAGTTTGCAATTTCTGCGGAAGATGAACAGGAATAGGGAGAACCAAAGAGAGACTAGCTGGAGGTGTCTGGACGGGCAAATTTAACTCTCATTTCCCACCAGGAAGAGGAAATAACCAAAGGCTCATTGTGCCGTGCTGCAACCAGATTAGGGCCTGAAGCCATCCTGCGGCGTTGCGGCCAGCTCACAAGAAAGCGAGTTGAAGAAAGGAGCTCAGGGGCACTGTAATTCACAAACCTGCAGAGTTATAAATGACAGCTATCGTCCGAAAATATACTGAAGTAAGGCTGCCAAGAGGACTTGAAAGCGGGGCAGAATTGCAGGAAACCGATTTCAGGAGGTAGACTGGAATTGCATTGAAAGCATAGGAAAAGAGGCAGAACGTCCACAATGATGCACTTGGCCAAAAAGTGCGTATGCGTTTTTTCCTGAATATATTCAGGAAAAAACGCATACGCCCTTTTTGGCCAACCAAGCAAGCTTGCAAAGGAAATCTGCACTACAATGAAGTCTCACTTCCCCCCGGTCAAAAGGGCCATCTGAAAAAAGTGTAAAATCCAGAAAGGCAGGACAGGCCATGGAGAACTGGGAGCCTTGTTATGCTGATAGGCGGGATGGAAATTGCCAACAGACACTCGGGAGAAGTGTATGGTGTTTCCTGAAACATCTAAAAAACAAAGCAACAGAGCCTAGGGCACTTCCACTTATGGTCCTATAGCTTAGGGAAATTAAAATCAAAAAGACACAGCCACCCCAAAGTTTGGGATGCCTCTGTTTACAAGAACCTCGTTTACAGTACAAGTTCAACATCGCAGAAAGTGAAAAATGGATAAAGAAGTTGTGGTATTTACTTACAAAGCAATATCACTCAGCAATGAAATCTATGTCATCAGGCCCTTAGCAGCACAATGAGTGGATTCAGGTATGATGATTCTAACTGAAATAAGTCACACAGAAAAAGAAACATCATAAGATATCACTAATACACGGAATGTAAACTTGGCTACACAGGAACTGAATTTCAAAACAGAACAGGGTCTCAAATTTAGAAAACCAACTTATGCTTGCTTAAGGGGAAAGGTGAGTTGGGGTGCTGCATAAAACCAGAGATTGAAATGAGCACAGATAAAGTTCCTTAAGCCAAATATGGAAGAGACAAGAGCTACTACTTGCTCAACGAAATGGACTCAACACCGCATATTAAACGCCTAAGAATGTACCTGACTAGTAAGTATCTTAAAACCTATGTATTGCTATGTCTCCAAAAGAGAATCAAGCGTGTGTACAGGGGCATAAACACAGAAGTGATAGGATTGGAGAGGTTCGGTGAGCAAATGAAGACCCTTTGAAGTCATATTGCATGGTACCCATTACACGGGTCTCAACCCTCCAGGTTTAAGGTATTCTTCCTTCAGCTAAAACATGCATGTGGAACCCAGAGTATGATCAACCATGTGAACGGGAGACGTGTTCAAATATGTCTCAGTTTTCCTCCCCTGGTACTCGGGGGCAACATTCCAGACGCTTTACTAACACTCTCCCCACTTGGAGAGTCAGCGCCTTTAACCTCCTGTTTGGCCCAGTTTGCAATTTCTGCGGAAGATGAACAGGAATAGTGAGAACCAATGAGAGACTAGCTGGAGGTGTCTGGACGGGCAAATTTAACTCTCATTTCCCACCAGGAAGAGGAATTAACCAAAGGCTCAGCGTGCCGTGCCGGAACCAGATTAGGGCCTGAAGCCATCCTGTGGTGTTGCGGCCAGCTCACAAGAAAGCGAGTTGAAGAAAGGAGCTCAGGGGCACTGTAATTCACAAACCTGCAGAGTTATAAATGACAGCTATCGTCCAAAAATATACTGAAGTAAGGCTGCCAAGAGGACTTGAAAGCGGGGCAGAATTGCAGGAAACCGATTTCAGGAGGTAGACTGGAAGTGCATTGAAAGCATAGGAAAAGAGGCAGAACGTCCACAATGATGCACTTGGCCAAAAAGGGCGTATGCGTTTTTGCCTGAATATATTCAGGAAAAAACGCATACGCCCTTTTTGGCCAACCAAGCAAGCTTGCAAAGGAAATCTACACTACAATGTAGTCTCACTTCACACCGGTCATACGGGCCATCTGAAAAAAGTGTAAAATCCAGAAAGGCAGGACAGGCCATGGAGAACTGGGAGCCTTGTTATGCTGATGGTCGGGATGGAAATGGCCTACAGACACTCGGGACAAGTGTATGGTGTTTCCTGAAACATCTAAAAAACAAAGCAACAGAGCCTCGGGCACTTCCACTTATGGTCCTATACCTTAGGGAAATTAAAATCAAAAAGACACAGCCACCCCAAAGTTTGGGACGCCTCTGTTTACAAGAACCTCGTTTACAGTACAATTTCAATATTACAGAAATATAAAAATGGATAAAGAACTTGTGGTACTTACGTACAATGCAGTATCACTCAGCAATGAAATCTATGTCATCAGGCCCGTAGCAGCATAATGAGTGGATTCAGGTACGATGATTCTAACTGAAATAAGTCACACAGAAAAAGAAACATCATAAGATATCAGTAATACACGGAATGTAAACTTGGCTACACAGGAACTGAATTTCAAAACAGAACAGGGTCTCAAATTTAGAAAACCAACTTATGCTTGCTTAAGGGGAAAGGTGAGTTGGGGTGCTGCATAAAACCAGAGATTGAAATGAGCACAGATAAAGTTCCTTAAGCCAAATATGGAAGAGACAAGAGCTACTCCTTGCTCAACGAAATGGACTCAACACCGCATATTAAACGCCTAAGAATGTACCTGACTAGTAAGTATCTTAAAACCTATGGATTGCTATGTCTCCGAAAGTGAATCAAGCATGTGTACAGGGGCATAAACACAGCAGTGATAGGATTGGAGAGGTTCGGTGAGGCAATGAAGACCCTTTGTAGTCATATTGCATGGTACCCATTCCACGGGTCTTAACTCTCCAGGTTTAAGGTACTCTTCCTTCAGCTAAAACATGCATGTGGAACCCAGAGTATGATCAACCATGTGACAGGGAGACGTGTTCAAATATGTCTCAGTTTTCCTACCCTGGTACTCGGGTGCAACATTCCAGACGCTTTACTAACACTCTCCCGACTTGGAGAGTCAGTCCCTTTAACCTCCTGTTTGGCCCAGTTTGCAATTTCTGCGGAAGATGAACAGGAATACCGAGAACCAATGAGAGACTAGCTGGAGGTGTCTGGACGGGCAAATTTAACTCTCATTTCCCACCAGGAAGAGGAATTAACCAAAGGCTCAGTGTGCCATGCCGGGACCAGACTAGGGTCTGAAGCCATCCTGCGGTGTTGCGGCCAGCTCACAAGAAAGCGAGTTGAAGAAAGGAGCTCAGGGGCACTGTAATTCACAAACCTGCAGAGTTATAAATGACAGCTATCGTCCAAAAATATACTGAAGTAAGGCTGCCAAGAGGACTTGAAAGCGGGGCAGAATTGCAGGAAACCGATTTCAGGAGGTAGACTGGAATTGCATTGAAAGCATAGGAAAAGAGGCAGAACGTCCACAATGATGCACTTGGCCAAAAAGGGCGTATGCGTTTTTTCCTGAATATATTCAGGAAAAAACGCATACACACTTTTTGGCCAACCAAGCAAGCTTGCAAAGGAAATCTGCACTACAATGAAGTCTCACGTCCCCCCGGTCAAAAGGGCCATCTGAAAAAAGTGTAAAATCCAGAAAGGCAGGACAGGCCATAGAGAACTGGAAGCCTTGTTATGCTGATAGGCGGGATGGAAATTGCCAACAGACACTCGGGAGAAGTGTATGGTGTTTCCTGAAACATCTAAAAAACAAAGCAACAGAGCCTAGGGCACTTCCACTTATGGTCCTATAGCTTAGGGAAATTAAAATCAAAAAGACACAGCCACCCCAAAGTTTGGGACGCCTCTGTTTACAAGAAACTCGTTTACAGTACAAGTTCAACATCGCAGAAAGTGAAAAATGGATAAAGAACTTGTGGTACTTACGTACAATGCAGTATCACTCAGCCATGAAATCTATGTCATGAGGCCCTTAGCAGCACAATGAGTGGATTCAGGTATGATGATTCTAACTGAAATAAGTCACACAGAAAAAGAAACATCATAAGATATCAGTAATACACAGAATGTAAACTTGGCTACACAGGAACTGAATTACAGAACAGAACAGGGTCTCAAATTTAGAAAACCAACTTATGCTTGCTTAAGGGGAAAGGTGATTTCGGGTGTTGCATAAAACCAGAGATTGAAATGAGCACAGATAAAGTTCCTTAAGCCAAATATGGAATAGACAAGAGCTACTCCTTGCTCAACGAAATGGACTCAACACCGCATATTAAACGCCTAAGAATGTACCTGACTAGTAAGTATCTGAAAACCTATGGATTGCTATGTCTCCGAAAGAGAATCAAGCATGTGTACAGGGACATAAACGCAGCAGTGATAGGATTGGAAAGGTTCGGTGATCAAATGAAGACCCTTTGAAGTCATATTGCATGGTACCCATTCAACGGGTTTCAACTACCCAGGTTTAAGGTATTCTTCCTTCAGCTAAAACATGCATGTGGAACCTAGAGTATGATCAACCATATGATCAGGAGACATGTGCAAATATGTCTCAGTTTTCGTACCCTGGTACTCGGGTGCAACATTCCAGATGCTTTACTAACACTCTCCCGACTTGGGGAGTCAGTCCCTTTAACCTCCTGTTTGGCCCAGTTTGCAATTTCTGCGGAAGATGAACAGGAATAGCGAGAACCAATGAGAGACTAGCTGGAGGTGTCTGGACGGGCAAATTTAACTCTCATTTCCCACCAGGAAGAGGAATTAACCAAAGGCTCAGCGTGCCGTGCCAGAACCAGATTAGGGCCTGAAGCCATCCTGCGGTGTTGCGGCCAGCTCACAAGAAAGCGAGTTGAAGAAAGGAGCTCAGGGGCACTGTAATTCACAAACCTGCAGAGTTATAAATGACAGCTATCGTCCAAAAATATACTGAAGTAAGGCTGCCAAGAGGACTTGAAAGCGGGGCAGAATTGCAGGAAACCAATTTCAGGAGGTAGACTGGAATTGCATTGAAAGCATAGGAAAAGAGGCAGAATGTCCACAATGATGCACTTGGCCAAAAAGGGTGTATGCGTTTTTTCCTGAATATATTCAGGAAAAAACGCATACGCCCTTTTTGGCCACCCAAGCAAACTTGCAAAGGAAATCTGCACTACAATGAAGTCTCACTTCCCCCCGGTCAAAAGGGCCATCTGAAAAAAGTGTAAAATCCAGAAAGGCAGGACAGGCCATGGAGAACTGGGAGCCTTGTTATGCTGATGGGCGGGATGTAAATTGCCAACAGACACTCGGGAGAAGTGTATGTTGTTTCCTGAAACATCTAAAAAAAAAAGCAACAGAGCCTAGGGCACTTCCACTTATGGTCCTATAGCTTAGGGAAATTAAAATCAAAAAGACACAGCAACCCCAAAGTTTGGGACGCCTCTGTTTACAAGAACCTCGTTTACCGTACAAGTTCAATATCACAGAAAGTGAAAAATGGATAAAGAACTTGTGGTACTTACGTATAATGCAGTATCACTCAGCAATGAAATCTATGTCATCAGGCCCGTAGCAGCATAATGAGTGGATTCAGGTACGATGATTCTAACTGAAATAAGTCACACAGAAAAAGAAACATCATAAGATATCACTAATACACGGAATGTAAACTTGGCTACACATGAACTGAATTACAAAACAGAACAGGGTTTCAAGTTTAGAAAACCAACTTATGCCTGCTTAAGGGGGAAGGTGAATTGGGGTGCTGCATAAAAGCAGAGTTTGAAATTAGCACAGATACCGTTCCATAAGCCAAATATGTAATAGACAAGACCTACCCCTTGCTCAACGAAATGGATTCAACAATGAGGTATCACCTCACACCTGGTAGAATAGACATCATAGAAAATCTACAAACAGAAAATGCTGGAAAGGGTGTGGATAAAAGGAACCCTCTTCCACTATTGTTGGGAATATAAATTGATACAGTCATTATGGAGAACAATATGGAATTTCTTAAGAAACTGACAATAGAATTACCATATGATACAGCAATCCCAGTACTGGACATATACCCAGACAAAACCATAAATCAAAAAGAGTCATTCACCGCAATGTTCATTGCATCACTATTTACAATATCGAGGTAATGGAAGCAACCTAAATGCCCACAGACAGACGAATGCATAAAGCTGTGGTACTTATATAAAATGGAATATTACTAAGCCATGAAAAGGAATGAAATTGGGTCATTTGTAGAGACGTCGATGGATCTAGAGACTGTCATACAGAGTGAAGTAAGTCAGAAAGAGAAAAACAAATCTTGTATATTCATGCATATATGTGGAACCTAGAAAAACTGTACAGATTAACCATTTTGCAAGGCATAAATAGAGCAACAGATGTAGACAACAAACGTATGGACAACAAGGGGGGAAAGCTGTTGGGGGGGTGGTGGTGGCAGGAGTTGAGAGACTGGGATTGGCATGTATACATTTATATGTATAAAATAGATAACCAATAAGAACCTGCTGTATAAAAATATAAAATAAAATTCAAAATTAAAAAGAAATAAAATTTAAAAAATAAAACAGAAAAAACAATTATTCCCTGCACATACATGTATTTCTATGAATAAATTATTTCCATGCTTATATCTGTAAATACAAAAAAGAGGAATAAAATCTACCTTGAACCAAAAACGAAAAAGAGAAAAAAACACAGAACCCACCAGTTACACAGAGGAAAACCGTATCAGGGCACTTGCTCCAGTTGTAAACAATTCTGAAGTTGGTCAGTGGTGGGGAATCGTCTCCCATTCAGCCAGCAGCCCCCACGCAACAAACGTCCTCATTGCAAAGCTGGGGCACCGTGCCGAGGCATCTGTGAGTAAACGTGAGCTGAGCCCCAGGCCAGTTGCTGCTGAACTATTCCCACCCGTCCCAGGTAAAACACCTGAATATATACAAGGACTTGAAAGCCTAGAGGAAGGGCCATAGAGCCACACGAGTGACAGCATGCCGGCCGACTTGGTGCCTGCAGGCCAGCCAGGATGGTCCTGGCCCTGGGTGCTCTTCTGGAAGATTTCCATTTCCCTGCCTGAGATACCCGTCCTGTCCCTGCCCCCACTGCTTTTTTCCTTCCTCACCTCTGCCCAGGGAGAAATTCCAGAAGCAGGTATGGGTGACACATCCTCTTCTTTAGCAGGTGGCAGCCTGGCAACTGCTGCAGAAAGTCCAGCAGAGCCCCACTCACACTGGGCCACCCACAAAGCCGTGGCCTCTCACTCCCTCCCACCAGCCCAGCCCCGAGACTGCTGACAGGGCAGAGAAAATGGCGTCAGGCACGGCTGCAGGGGCTCTTGCTGCCTGGAGTGGTATTTATATTGATCTCAACCCAGGCACACCTGGGGAGGGCTGGCCGGCACAGTAAGGCTGCCCAGGTCAGCCAATCATCACCCCTCAGGGGCTCACAGTTGCAGAAAATGGAACTTGCTGAACCGGCCAGGTCCAAGGAACAGGTGTGGGCTCCTGAGAGTCAGGATAGACAAGGGGCTGCAGCTTTGGCTTGTTTTCTAATCATTTTATCTGGCCCATGAGTGGGAGACAACTTCAAGAAAACCCTCTCCTAATGAGAGGAACCCAGGAGTCAGGGAGAGGAGGGGTGGGTGGTGGTTGGAGACAGAGGCCTGGTGCCCCGGGTGCAGTGGAAGTCTCTGGAAGACCAGGTGGAGGGAGGCCTCACGGAGTGATGCCCAGGGTCACAGACCTGTCGCAACTGCTGTTTGTTAGTTCAAGTCCTGCTCTGAGGTGCTCTGTGTCAGCTCTGAGCGACAGGTGAGCTGGGGGTGCTCTGCAATGAGGGCTATGTGCACGGTTCCTGTGTGCCCAGCCCTGCCACGGTACCTGCAAGGGTAGCTCTGTATCCTGGGAGGGGCCTGACCACGAGAACCCCGTGGGCTGGGGTGGGGGTGGGGTACCTGCCCAGGTGAGCTCCATATTCTGGGATTGGTCTGACCACGAGAGCCCCATGGGCTGCTGGGGACCTGGTAAAGGATGTCAGGACAGTCAGTGAAGCCACCGAGGATATACCTCCAGTTGCTCCTAATTCCTACACCCTGCTGGTCATTCTACCAACCACCAGGACATGGTATTCTGTATTAGTCTTCAATGATGCCTTCTTTTGTATTCCATTAGTCCCAGAGTCACAAGAAATTTTGGCTTGTGAGTGGCAGGACTCAACATACAACTAAAACAATACTTCCGGGCCGTCTGGCCCCAAGGGTGCAAAAGTTCCCACACCATCTTTGGGGAAAGCTTAGCTAAAGACCTAAAAGTTCTACCTCTGGAAAAGGAAACCCTCCTTCAATATGCAGATGACATTCTGATCGCCAGCCCTACTAAGGAGGCCTCTGAACTACCAAGCCAATAAAGGATAGAAGTTGTCCAAGAAAAAGCTCAAATATCACAGACTGCGGTGACCTGCCTGGGCTTCATTCTCACAGAAGGTCAGAGAAGCCCATCCCAGGAAAGGGAAGAAACCATTTTCAGCCTTACCCCTTTCTAAAACTAGAAGAGAGCTTAGGGGTTCCTGGGGAGGCCAGGGTTTGCTGCTTCTGGATCCCTAACTACAGTCTACTAGCTGGGCCTCTATATGAAACACTGAAAGGAAAAGATGATGATCCTTTTGAATAGAATCCAGAAGTGGCCTTTCAAGAATGGAAAGAGCAGTCAATTCAGACCCTTGCCCTGGAACTCCCTAATTTAGCTAAACCCTTTGACCTTTACATTCCCGGTGAAAGGTGAATCGCCATTGGAGAATTAGTGCAAAAACTGGGACCACTTGAAATGGAACAATGCAAGAATGCCATCCAGGTAGGATAAACTACGGTCACCAAGGGGCTTGGCCCACTGCCACATCTGGCCAAGATACTGGCGGTATCTAAAAACCTGGAAATCAGCAGCCCAAAAGGCCACCTCCCTCCTAAGGGAAAAGGACCCCACGTGGTGATCCTAACCACCAACCATGCCCTGAAGTTGCAGGGTTCGCTCCGTGGGCACACCGACCTCGAGTGAGGAGGCCCTCCAACTCCAACATCCAGAGAGATAACCGGGGGCAACAGGGCACCATGACGACTCGTGTGAACATCACTTGACCTGGAGTTTCTCTCATAAAACAACAAGGGTGTGTCCCATAAGAGTAGACTACTGCTTGCAGGACTTACTGCACCCAGAGGGGAGCTAATAATCTTGGCGGGGGAACCGTATATCACACTGTCACCATAGAAAAGCCTACAGACACCGTGATGATGGTGGCCAATAAGACCGGCTGGACTCCTGTTTACTTCAAAAGGCTGTTGACTCAGTAGCCATCATGGTCCTTGATCACCACTGACCCTGGACTGTCTGGGAGTTGAGCGGGCAGGGCTCTGACACCTGGTGCTGTTTGTACGTTAATTCAGGGGCCTAATTGAAGAAAGCACAGACTACTGGTCAGAGCATCTAGGCTGGCAGAAACGGTCAGCCTAAGGTGGCCGAACAAATGTGGGGCGGGGTGAAACCGGCCCCCACAGCGTCTCTGCACATCTCTTTCCTGGACCCTTAAAGGTCATTAGAATCTATAACACTTCCAATGCTGGTGCTCAGGTGGACGAGCAGGGAGGCAGGGGTCCTGGGGACAATCAACGTCACCGGGAGGCTGCTGGGGAGAAGCTCTGACCCTCGCCCCAGGGTATGAGGGCTCCCAACTCAGCACTCAGCAGTTACAGAAGAAGGGTCTGCACCCTCAGCACTCCAAGAATGAGGAACGGGACAAAAGGCAGAGGAGGGGTTTGTCCCCAGCAAAGCCCATTAAAAATCCCTGGGAGATAAAAATAGAATCTGGGCAATAAAGTCAAGTCTAACCTTTTTTATCCTTTGTGCTTTGTCTAATTTCACGTGCTCCTAGGGTCCCGCATGCAGAGGTTCCACACCCGGCACTTCAGACCAGATTTCCTAGTGCAGAATGGCTGGGTCGACACCTCAGCTCCTGGGGCCCAGTGCAGACTCCACGATATAGAGCCTGAGCTACAGCCAACTCGGCCCTCGAGAGCTCCGCCGCCTCCCTCCCTCCCACTGACTCTGACAGGATCTCTACACAGCAGCCCAGCCCACAGCCCACGGGGTAGTGCATGCTCTCACCTCTCCATTCTCTGATCAAAATATAAAGTTTCCTTTGCTTGTGAACCAAACTCAGTCTCGATCTGTTGACCCCAATGACACTGGGCAGGGGGACACTTGTTGGGGTCCACTCTGGAGGATCAGTAACAGAAATTGAGACTATTGTAACCTCAATGAACAGATGTGTGAGCCAAACTGTAGTTAACATAGAACAGTGTATAAGGCTCGGGTAAAATAAGATGTTTCTAACACTTCCATTTGATATTTCCATCACTTTTTATAAGCAAGTTCAGTGAAAAGGTTTGTCTTATTTGTCAGGTCAATATTAGAGAAACGAAGTGATTTCTTTCCAAGGATGTACATCTAATAATCTTGGTTAAACCTTCAATCTTGTTTTAAATGCTTTTCCATTGAAAATGATACCTCTCTTTCAGCTCCCCCATTTCTGAGAAGTATAAAATCTTATAATTTATTATTACCAAAGGGGAAAGGTGGGAGGAGGGATAAATTAACAGTTTGGAATTAACACATACACACTGCTATGTATAAAATAGATCATCAACAAGGAACTACTGTATAGCACAGGGAACTACACTCAACATTTTGCAATAACCTATAAGGGGAAATAATCTGAAAAAGAATAGATATTTTTATTGACATCATCTATCAATGATAGTTAAAGTGTAGCCTAAGGGAAGCTGGTGGTGAGTGCTTCTGACCCTGAAGACTTCAATCATCTAAAGTTTGGACTCTGCCTACTTCCCAAGGCCCTTAATGAACATATGTGTAGCCGTAGCTTAAAAAATTCCCCAGTTTGGGTTTCGGGGAGACACTGATTTTGAAAAAGCCCTGGTGTTCTCCTTACATGAATGGGACTCTTCCTACTGCTAAAACATGTCTGTCACACCCAGAGGATGGTATACTGTCTGATCGGGAAGAGTTTGGAAAAGGCATCTCATCTCCTCATCTCCTGGTGCTCGGGTTCACCCCTCCAGCGTCTTTACTAACAGTCTCCCCACTTGGAGATGTCAGCACTGTCAACATCCTGTTGCGTACAGTTTGGAATTTGTCCAGAGGATGAAGCGGAAGGATGAGGAACAATGAGAGACAAGTCCTAGGTGTTCAGACAGGCACATGTCACTCTAATTTCCAATCAGGAAGACGAATTGACCAAAGGCTAGGGTTGCCCATGGAAACAGTATAGGGCTTGAGGAAATCCCGCTGCTTTGTGGCCAGTTCCCATAAACACAAGTTGAACAATGGAACTCAGGGGCAGTAAAATTCACAAAACTGCAGAGTTGAAAATATCCATCACTGAAAAATGTCTTGAGGAAAGTCAGAGAAAAGGGCTTGTAAGCAAGGGAGAATGGCAGGAAAGGGATTTGAGGAGGTAGAAAGGACTCGCCATTAAGCACAAGAAAAGGAGCTGAACATTGCCAACATTGCAGTTGGCCAAAAAGGGTGTATGCGTTTTTTTCTGTATATATTCAAGAAGAGGGCATACACTTTTTTAGCCAACCAAACAGGGGGGCACTGGAAGTCAATACTACAAAAGATATCACTTCGCATCAGTCAGAAGAGCCATCCTCATAAAGCGTAAACAACAGAAATGCAGGACAGGGCAACGAGAAGAGGGAGCCCTGTGAGACTTATAGTGGAAATGTATATTGCCAACGGCCATTCTGGAGAAGTGTATTGTGTTTACTAAAGCATCTAAAAAATGAGCTACAGAGCATAGGGCACTTGCACTCATGGGCGTATATCTTGGGAAAAACAAAAATCGAGAGGACACAGGCACCCCAATGTTTACCCCCTCTCTGTTTAAAAGATCCTCGACTAGGATATAACTTAAATGTCTCTGGAGGGAAAAAATGGATAGAGATGTGGTACTTAGGTAGAGTGGAATATTATTCAGCCTGGAAATCAATGAAATATGGCCAGTTGTAACAACTCCGGAGGAGTTACGTATGATCATTCTAAGTGACAGAATTCAAAAAGAAAAAGACACATATCATAAGATATCACTTAAAGGTGGAATCCAAAATGGCTACACATGAAATAAATTACAAAACAAAAACATAGTCAAATATGTAGAAAACACGCATAAGGCTGCTAAACGGGAAAGGTGGGGAGGGGTGAGGCATCATCCAGGAGGTTGAAATTAGCAAAGATACCATTCCAAATACCAAACTGATAATCAACAAGGCCTACACGGTAGCTAAAAGAACTGCACTCAGCACACTCAAGTCACCGGAAAAGAATATATACGACTGGTAAGAATCTGAAAAAGAATTTATTGATGTCTCTCTGTACGTGAATCAAGTGGATGTACAGCAGCAAGAAACAGAGCTTTGAAAATCAGCTGTAACCAATATAGTAATAAATTGAAAAAAATAAACGACAGAGAGACAGAGAAAACCTCTTACAACTTTTCCTCAGGGACGGTGATGCAACATGGATTGAACACATCTAGACCCACAGCAGGATGAGACATAAGGCTGGAAACTGTTTGCGCTAAGAGAAATGTGAGGTTGGGTGAGGAAATGCACACCCTTTAAAGTAATACTACCTGGTACCCATTCAATGGGTCCCAAATCTGCAGGTTCAAGGGATCTTCCTACAGCTAAAACATGCATGGAAAACCCAGAGGACTGTACACCATGTGATCGGGAGATGTGTCTAAAATGCACCTCATTTATCCTCTCCTGGTGCTCCTGTTCACCATTCCAGCCACGTTACTTAGAATCTCCCCACTTGGAGAATCAGCACATTTAAACTTCTGTTTCACACATTTTGCAAATTGTGAGGAGGATGAACAGGAAGAGGGGGAACCAATGAGAGAAGAGTTGTAGGGGTTTGGACGGGCACATATCACTCTAATTTCCCATTAAGAATAAGAATTAAAGAAAGGCTCAGCCCGCCTCGCCGGAGCCAAAATAGGGCCTGAAGCAATCCTGCGGGTTTGAGGCCAGCTCACAAAAGTACAACTTAAAAAATGGAGCTCAGGGTCACTGCAATTCACAAACCTGCAGAGTTATAAATGAAAACTAACGTCCAAAAATATGTTGAGGTAAGGCAAAGAAGAGGATCTGAATGCAAGACAGAATTGCAAGAAACAGATTTCAAGAGATAGATTGGACTCGTCTTTAACGCACATGAAAAGCGGCAGAATTTCGACAATGATGCAGTTGGCCCAAAAGGGCATATGCGTTTTTTCCTGATTATATCCAGGAAAAAACGCATACGCACTTTATGGGCAACGAAGCAAGCAAGCAATGCAAATGTGCACAACAAAGAAGTCTCACTTCCCACCGGTCAAAAGGGCCATCCTAAAAAATTGTAAAAACCAGAAATGCAGGACAGGCCATGGAGAACAGGGAGCCTTTATACGCTGATGGGCAGTGTGTGAACTGCCGAGAGCCACTCTGGAGAAGTGTGTGGTGGTTCCTAAATCATCTAAAAAACAGAGCTACAGAGCATAGGACACTTCCAATCATGGGAGTATATCTAGGGAAGTCTAAAAATCAACAAGACACAAGCACACCACAGTTTAGGGCTACTCTGTTTACAAGAACCTCAACTTCAGTACACCTTAAATATCCCAGGAAAGAGAACAATGGATAAAGAAGATGTGGTACTTATGTACAATGGAATATCTCTTCACCATGAAATCAATGTAATAAGGCTAGTAGAAGGATAAAGAGTGGATTTAGGTCCGATAATATTACTTGAAATAAGTCAAACAGAAAAAGAAACATATCATAAGATATCACTTATAGAGGGAGGGTAAATATGGCTGCACAAGAAATGAATTACAGAACAGAACAGTGTCTCACATTTAGAAAACACACTTATGTCAGCTTAAGGGGAAAGGAGAGGTGGGGTGATGCATAAAACCAGAGTTTGAAATTAGCACAGATACCGTTCAATAAACCAAATAGGTATTAGACAAGATCTACACCTTGCTCAATGAACTGGCCTCAACACACCCTATACACTGCAGAGAAATATATCTGAGTAATAAGAATCTTAAAACCCATGTATTGATATATCTCCATAAGGGAATCAAGTGTGTGCAGAGCGGCACAAACACAGCAGTGAAAATGAGCTAAACCCCATTATAGAAATAAATTTTAAAAACAAAACGCTGAAACAATGAAAGAGAGAAAAATTCTTACAAAATTCGCTCAGGGGCTGTGATGCAACCTGGATTGACCACATATAAACCCACAGCTGGATAAGACATAAGGCTGGACACTTGGGGCTGAGAGGATTGGTGAGCTTTGGTGAGCAACTGCCGAAAGTTTAATGCAATACTTCATGCTACTCAGTGCAAGGGTCCAACACTACAGGTTGAAGGGAATCTTCCTACAGCTAAACCATGCTTGGGAAACCCAGCGACTGGTATACCATATGATCGGGAAAGGTTTCTAAAACACACCTCATTTTTGCTCACCTGGGGCTCCGGATCGACATTCCAGCCACTTTACTAACAACATCCCCACATGGAGAGTCAATGCCTTTAAGTTCTGGTATCGCACAGTCTGCAGTTAGTGCGGAGGATGAATGGGAATAGGGGGAACCAGTGAGAAAATAGCTGTAGCGGTTTCAATGGGCACATGTCACTCTAATTTCACATCAGTAAGAAGAATTAACCAAAGGCACAGCAAGGTGCCGCAGAAGAAGAATAGGGCTTCAAGGAATCCTGTGGTTATGGGGTAAGATCACAAAAATAAGAGCTGAAAAATGGAGCTAAGGGCCACTGCAATTCAAAAACCTGCAGAGTTATAAAGGCCAACTATTTTCAAAAAATATATTGAGGTAAGGCTATGAAGAAGCACTGAAAGCAAGGCAGAATTGCAGGAAACCGATTTCAGGAGGTACACTGGAATTGCACTGAAAACATATGAAGAGAGTCAGAACATCGACAATGATGCACTTGGCCAAAAAGGGCGTATGTGTTTTTTCCTGAATATAGTCAGGAAAAAACGCATACGCACTTTTTGGCCAACCAAGCAAGCTTGCAAAGGAAATCTGCACTACAATGAAGTCTCACTTCCCCCCGGTCAAAAGGGCCATCTGAAAAAAGTGTAAAATCCAGAAAGGCAGGACAGGCCATGGAGAACTGGGAGCCTTGTTATGCTGATGGGCGGGATGGAAATTGCCAACAGACACTCGGGAGAAGTGTATGGTGTTTCCTGAAACATCTAAAAAACAAAGCAACAGAGCCTAGGGCACTTCCACTTATGGTCCTATAGCTTAGGGAAATTAAAATCAAAAAGACACAGTCACCCCAAAGTTTGGGACGCCTCTGTTTACAAGAACCTCGTTTACCGTACAAGTTCAATATCACAGAAAGTGAAAAATGGATAAAGAACTTGTGGTACTTACGTACAATGCAGTATCACTCAGCAATGAAATCTATGTCATCAGGCCCGTAGCAGCATAATGAGTGGATTCAGGTACGATGATTCTAACTGAAATAAGTCACACAGAAAAAGAAACATCATAAGATATCAGTCATACACTGAATGTAAACTTGGCTACACAGGAACTGAATTCCAAAGCAGAACAGGGTCTCAAATTTAGAAAACCAACTTATGCTTGCTTAAGGGGAAAGGTGAGTTGGGGTGCTGCATAAAACCAGAGATTGAAATGAGCACAGATAAAATTCCTTAAGCCAAATATGGAATAGACAAAAGCTACTCCTTGCTCAACGAAATGGACTCAACACCACATATTAAACGCCTAAGAATGTACCTGACTAGAAAGTATCTTAAAACCTATGGATTGCTATGTCTCCGAAAGAGAATCAAGCATGTGTACAGGGGCATAAACGCAGCAGTGATAGGATTGGAGAGGTTCGGTGAGCAAATGAAGACCCTTTGAAGTCATATTGCATGGTACCCATTACACGGGTCTCAACTACCCAGGTTTAAGGTATTCTTCCTTCAGCTAAAACATGCATGTGGAACCCAGAGTATGATCAACCGTGTGAACGGGAGACGTGTTCAAATATGTCTCAGTTTTCCTCCCCTGGTACTCGGGTGCAACATTCCAGACACTTTACTAACACTCTCCCCACTTGGAGAGTCAGCACCTTTAACCTCCTGTTTGGCCCAGTTTGCAATTTCTGCGGAAGATGAACAGGAATAGGGAGAACCAATGAGAGACTAGCTGGAGGTGTCTGGATGGGCAAATTTAACTCTCATTTCCCACCAGGAAGTGGAAATAACCAAAGGCTCAGCGTGCCGTGCCGGAACCAGATTAGGGCCTGAAGCCATCCTGCGGTGTTGCGGCCAGCTCACAAGAAAGCGAGTTGAAGAAAGGAGCTCAGGGGCACTGTAATTCACAAACCTGCAGAGTTATAAATGACAGCTATCGTCCAAAAATATACTGAAGTAAGGCTGCCAAGAGGACTTCAAAGCGGGGCAGAATTGCAGGAAACCGATTTCAGGAGGTAGACTGGAATTGCATTGAAAGCATAGGAACAGAGGCAGAACGTCCACAATGATGCACTTGGCCAAAAAGGGCGTATGCGTTTTTTCCTGAATATATTCAGGAAAAAACGCATACGCCCTTTTTGGCCAACCAAGCAAGCTTGCAAAGGAAATCTGCACTACAATGAAGTCTCACTTCCCCCCGGTCAAAAGGGCCATCTGAAAAAAGTGTAAAATCCAGAAAGGCAGGACAGGCCATGGAGAACTGGGAGCCTTGTTATGTTGATGGGCGGGATGTAAATTGCCAACAGACACTCGAGAGAAGTGTATTGTGTTTCCTGAAGCATCTAAGAAACAAAGCAACAGAGCCTAGGGCACTTCCACTTATGGTCCTATAGCTTAGGGAAATTAAAATCAAAAAGACACAGCCACCCCAAAATTTGGGACGCCTCTGTTTACAAGAACCTCGTTTACCGTACAAGTTCAATATCACAGAAAGTGAAAAATGGATAAAGAACTTGTGGTACTTACGTACAATGCAGTATCACTCAGCAATGAAATCTATGTCATCAGGCCCGTGGCAGCATAATGAGTGGATTCAGGTACGATGATTCTAACTGAAATAAGTCACACAGAAAAAGAAACATCATAAGATATCACTAATACACGGAATGTAAACTTGGCTACACAGGAACTGAATTCCAAAACAGAACAGGGTCTCAAATTTAGAAAACCAACTTATGCTTGCTTAAGGGGAAAGGTGAGTTGGGGTGCTGCATAAAACCAGAGATTGAAATGAGCACAGATAATGTTCCTTGAGCCAAATATGGAATAGACAAGAGCTACTCCTTGCTCAACGAAATGGACTCAACACCGCATATTAAACGCCTAAGAATGTACCTGACTAGAAAGTATCTTAAAACCTATGGATTGCTATGTCTCCGAAAGAGAATCAAGCATGTGTACAGGGGCATAAACGCAGCAGTGATAGGATTGGAGAGGTTCGGTGAGCAAATGAAGACCCTTTGAAGTCATATTGCATGGTACCCATTCCACGGGTTTCAACTACCCAGGTTTAAGGTATTCTTCCTTCAGCTAAAACATGCATGTGGAACCCAGAGTATGATCAACCATGTGATCGGGAGACGTGTTCAAATATGTCTCACTTTTTGTACCCTGGTACTCGGGTGCAACATTCCAGACGCTTTACTAACACTCTCCCCACTTGGAGAGTCAGTCCCTTTAACCTCCTGTTTGGTCCAGTTTGCAATTTCTGCGGAAGATGAACAAGAATAGCGAGAACCAATGAGAGACTAGCTGGAGGTGTCTGGACGGGCACATTTAACTCTCATTTCCCACCAGGAAGTGGAAATAACCAAAGGCTCAGCGTGCCGTGCCGGGACCATATTAGGGCCTGAAGCCATCCTGTGGTGTTGCGGCCAGGTCACAAGAAAGCGAGTTGAAGAAAGGAGCTCAGGGGCACTGTAATTCACAGACCTGCAGAGTTATAAATGACAGCTATCGTCCAAAAATATACTGAAGTAAGGCTGCCAAGAGGACTTGAAAGCGGGACAGAATTGCAGGAAACCGACTTCAGGAGGTAGACTGGAATTGCTTTGAAAGCATAGGAAAAGAGACAGAACGTCCACAATGATGCACTTGGCCAAAAAGGGCGTATGCGTTTTTTCCTGAATATATTCTGGAAAAAACGCACACGCCCTTTTTGGCCAACCAAGCAAGCTTGCAAAGGAAATCTGCACTACAATGAAGTCTCACTTCCCCCCGGTCAAAAGGGCCATCTGAAAAAAGTGTAAAATCCAGAAAGGCAGGACAGGCCATGGAGAAATGGGAGACTTGTTATGCTGATGGGCGGGATGGAAATTGCCAACAGACACTCGGGAGAAGTGTATGGTGTTTCCTGAAACATCTAAAAAACAAAGCAACAGAGCCTAGGGCACTTCCACTTATGGTCCTATAGCTTAGGGAAATTAAAATCAAAAAGACACAGCCACCCCAAAGTTTGGGACGCCTCTGTTTACAAGAACCTCGTTTACCGTACAAGTTCAATATCACAGAAAGTGAAAAATGGATAAAGAACTTGTGGTACTTACGTACAATGCAGTATCACTCAGCAATGAAATCTATGTCATCAGGCCCTTAGCAGCATAATGAGTGGATTCAGGTACGATGATTCTAACTGAAATAAGTCACACAGAAAAAGAAACATCATAAGATATCACTAATACACAGAATGTAAACTTGGCTACACAGGAACTGAATTCCAAAACAGAACAGGGTCTCAAATTTAGAAAACCAACTTATGCTTGCTTAAGGGGAAAGGTGAGTTGGGGTGCTGCATAAAACCAGAGATTGAAATGAGCACAGATAAAGTTCCTTAAGCCAAATATGGAATAGACAAGAGCTCCTCCTTGCTCAACGAAATGGACTCAACGCCCCATATTAAACGCCTAAGAATGTACCTGACTAGAAAGTATCTTAAAACCTATGGATTGCTATGTCTCCGAAAGACAATCAAGCATGTGTACAGGGGCATAAACGCAGCAGTGATAGGATTGGAGAGGTTCGGTGAGCAAATGAAGACCCTTTGAAGTCATATTGCATGGTACCCATTCCACGGGTCTCAACTCTCCAGGCTTAAGGTATTCTTCCTTCAGCTAAAACATGCATGTGGAACCCAGAGTATGATCAACCGTGTGAACGGGAGATGTGTTCAAATATGTCTTAGTTTTCCTCCCCTGGTACTCGGGTGCAACATTCCAGACGCTTTACTAACACTCTCCCCACTTGGAGAGTCAGCGCCTTTAACCTCCTGTGTGGCCCAGTTTGCAATTTCTGCGGAAGATGAACAGGAATAGGGAGAACCAATGAGAGACTAGCTGGAGGTGTCTGGACGCGCAAATTTAACTCTCATTTCCCACCAGGAAGAGGAAATAACCAAAGGCTCAGCGTGCCGTGCCGGAACCAGATTAGGGCCTGAAGCCATCCTGCGGTGTTGCGGCCAGCTCACAAGAAAGCGAGTTGAAGAAAGGAGCTCAGGGGCACTGTAATTCACAAACCTGCAGAGTTATAAATGACAGCTATCGTCCAAAAATATACTGAAGTAAGGCTGCCAAGAGGACTTGAAAGCGGGGCAGAATTGCAGGAAACCGATTTAAGGAAGTAGACTGGAATTGCATTGAAAGCACAGGAAAAGAGGCAGAGCGTCCACAATGATGCACTTGGACAAAAAGGGCATATGCGTTTTTTCCTGAATATATTCAGGAAAAAACGCATACGCCCTTTTTGGCCAACCAAGCAAGCTTGCAAAGAAATCTGCACTACAATGAAGTCTCACTTCCCCCCGGTCAAACGGGCCATCTGAAAAAAGCGTAAAATCCAGAAAGGCAGGCCAGGCCATGGAGAACTGGGAGCCTTGTTATGCTGATGGGCGGGATGTAAATTGCCAACAGACACTCGGGAGAAGTGTATGGTGTTTCCTGAAACATCTAAAAAACAAAGCAACAGAGCCTAGGGCACTTCCACTTATGGTCCTATAGCTTAGGGAAATTAAAATCAAAAAGACACAGCCACCCCAAAGTTTGGGACGCCTCTGTTTACAAGAACCTCGTTTACCGTACAAGTTCAGTATCACAGAAAGTGAAAAATGGATAAAGAACATGTGGTACTTACGTACAATGCAGTATCACTCAACAATGAAATCTATGTCATCAGGCCCATAGCAGCATAATGAGTGGATTCAGGTACGATGATTCTAACTGAAATAAGTCACACAGAAAAAGAAACATCATAAGATATCACTAATACACGGAATGTAAACTTGGCTACACAGGAACTGAATTCCAAAACAGAACAGGGTCTCAAATTTAGAAAACCAACTTATGCTTGCTTAAGGGGAAAGGTGAGTTGGGGTGCTGCATAAAACCAGAGATTGAAATGAGCACAGATAAAGTTCCTTAAGCCAAATATGGAATAGACAAGAGCTACTCCTTGCTCAATGAAATGGACTCAACACCGCATATTAAACGCCTAAGAATGTACCTGACGAGTAAGTATCTTAAAACCTATGGATTGCTATGTCTCCGAAAGAGAATCAAGCATGTGTACAGGGGCATAAACGCAGCAGTGATAGGATTGGAGAGGTTCGGTGAGCAAATGAAGACCCTTTGAAGTCATATTGCATGGTACCCATTCCACGGGTTTCAACTACCCAGGTTTAAGGTATTCTTCCTTCAGCTAAAACATGCATGTGGAACCCAGAGTATGATCAACCATGTGATCGGGAGACGTGTTCAAATATGTCTCACTTTTTGTACCCTGGTACTCGGGTGCAACATTCCAGACGCTTTACTAACACTCTCCCGACTTGGAGAGTCATTCCCTTTAACCTCCTGTTTGGCCCAGTTTGCAATTTCTGCGGAAGATGAACAGGAATAGCGAGAACCAATGAGAGACTAGCTGGAGGTGTCTGGACGGGCAAATTTAACTCTCATTTCCCACCAGGAAGAGGAATTAACCAAAGGATCAGCATGCCGTTCCGGAACCAGATTAGGGCCTGAAGCCATCCTGCTGTGTTGCGGCCAGGTCACAAGAAAGCGAGTTGAAGAAAGGAGCTCAGGGGCACTGTAATTCACAAACCTGCAGAGTTACAAATGACAGCTATCATCCAAAAATATACTGAAGTAAGGCTGCCAAGAGGACTTGAAAGCGGGGCAGAATTGCAGGATACCCATTTCACGAAGTAGACTGGAATTGCATTGAAAGCATAGGAAAAGAGGCAGAGCGTCCACAATGATGCACTTGGCCAAAAAGGGCGTATGCGTTTTTTCCTGAATATATTCAGGAAAAAACGCATACGCCCTTTTTGGCCAACCAAGCAAGCTTGCAAAGGAAATCGGCACTACAATGAAGTCTCACTTCCCCCCGGTCAAATGGGTCATCTGAAAAAAGCGTAAAATCCAGAAAGGCAGGACAGGCCATGGAGAACTGGGAGCCTTGTTATGCTGATGGGCGGGATGGAAATTGCCAACAGACACTCGGGAGAAGTGTATGGTGTTTCCTGAAACATCTAAAAAACAAAGCAACAGAGCCTAGGGCACTTCCACTTATGGTCCTATAGCTTAGGGAAATTAAAATCAAAAAGACACAGCCACCCCAAAGTTTGGGACGCCTCTGTTTACAAGAACCTCGTTTACCGTACAAGTTCAATATCACAGAAAGTGAAAAATGGATAAAGAACTTGTGGTACTTAAGTACAATAAAGTATCACTCAGCAATGAAATCTATGTCATCAGGCCCGTAGCAGCATAATGAGTGGATTCAGGTACGATGATTCTAAGTGAAATAAGTCACACAGAAAAAGAAACATCATAAGATATCACTAATACACGGAATGTAAACTTGGCTACACAGGAACTGAATTCCAAAACAGAACAGGGTCTCAAATTTAGAAAACCAACTTATGCTTGCTTAAGGGGAAAGGTGAGTTGGGGTGCTGCATAAAACCAGAGATTGAAATGAGCACAGATAAAGTTCCTTAAGCCAAATATGGAATAGACAAGAGCTACTCCTTGCTCAACGAAATGGACTCAACACCGCATATTAAACGCCTAAGAATGTACCTGACTAGTAAGTATCTTAAAACCTATGGATTGCTATGTCTCCAAAAGAGAATCAAGCATGTGTACAGGGGCATAAACGCAGCAGTGATAGGATTGGAGAGGTTCGGTGAGCAAATGAAGACCCTTTGAAGTCATATTGCATGGTACCCATTCCACGGGTTTCAACTACCCAGGTTTAAGGTATTCTTCCTTCAGCTAAAACATGCATGTGGAACCTAGAGTATGATCAACCATGTGATCGGGAGACGTGTTCAAATATGTCTCAGTTTTCGTACCCTGGTACTCGGGTGCAACATTCCAGACTCTTTACTAACACTCTCCCGACTTGGAGAGTCAGTCCCTTTAACCTCCTGTTTGGCCCAGTTTGCAATTTCTGCGGAAGATGAACAGGAATAGGGAGAACCAATGAGAGACTAGCTGGAGGTGTCTGGACGGGAAAATTTAACTCTCATTTCCCACCAGGAAGAGGAATTAACCAAAGGCTCAGCGTGCCGTGCCAGAACCAGATTAGGGCCTGAAGCCATCCTGCGGTGTTGCGGCCAGGTCACAAGAAAGCGAGTTGAGGAAAGGAGCTCAGGGGCACTGTAATTCACAAACCTGCAGAGTTATAAATGACAGCTATCGTCCAAAAATATACTGAAGTAAGGCTGCCAAGAGGACTTGAAAGCGGGACAGAATTGCAGGAAACCGATTTCAGGAGGTAGACTGGAATTGCATTGAAAGCATAGGAAAAGAGGCAGAACGTCCACAATGATGCACTTGGCCAAAAAGGGCGTATGCGTTTTTTCCTGAATATATTCAGGAAAAAACGCATACGCCCTTTTTGGCCAACCAAGCAAGCTTGCAAAGGAAATCTGCACTACAATGAAGTCTCACTTCCCCCCAGTCAAAAGGGCCATCTGAAAAAAGTGTAAAATCCAGAAAGGCAGGACAGGCCATGGAGAACTGGGAGCCTTGTTATGCTGATGGGCGGGATGGAAATTGCCAACAGACACTAGGGAGAAGTGTGTGGTGTTTCCTGAAACATCTAAAAAACAAAGCAACAGAGCCTAGGGCACTTCCACTTATGGTCCTACAGCTTAGGGAAATTAAAATCAAAAAGACACAGCCACCCCAAAGTTTGGGACGCCTCTGTTTACAAGAACCTCGTTTACCGTACAAGTTCAATATCACAGAAAGTGAAAAATGGATAAAGAACATGTGGTACTTACGTACAATGCAGTATCACTCAACAATGAAATCTATGTCATCAGGCCCGTAGCAGCATAATGAGTGGATTCAGGTACGATGATTCTAACTGAAATAAGTCACACAGAAAAAGAAACATCATAAGATATCACTAATACACGGAATGTAAACTTGGCTACACAGGAACTGAATTCCAAAACAGAACAGGGTCTCAAATTTAGAAAACCAACTTATGCTTGCTTAAGGGGAAAGGTGAGTTGGGGTGCTGCATAAAACCAGAGATTGAAATGAGCACAGATAAAGTTCCTTAAGCCAAATATGGAATAGACAAGAGCTACTCCTTGCTCAATGAAATGGACTCAACACCGCATATTAAACGCCTAAGAATGTACCTGACGAGTAAGTATCTTAAAACCTATGGATTGCTATGTCTCCGAAAGAGAATCAAGCATGTGTACAGGGGCATAAACGCAGCAGTGATAGGATTGGAGAGGTTCGGTGAGCAAATGAAGACCCTTTGAAGTCATATTGCATGGTACCCATTCCAAGGGTTTCAAGTACCCAGGTTTAAGGTATTCTTCCTTCAGCTAAAACATGCATGTGGAACCCAGAGTATGATCAACCATGTGATCGGGAGACGTGTTCAAATATGTCTCACTTTTTGTACCCTGGTACTCGGGTGCAACATTCCAGACGCTTTACTAACACTCTCCCCACTTGGAGAGTCAGCGCCTTTAACCTCCTGTTTGGTCCAGTTTGCAATTTCTGCGGAAGATGAACAGGAATAGGGAGAACCAATGAGAGACTAGCTGGAGGTGTCTGGACGGGCAAATTTAACTCTCATTTCCCACCAGGAAGTGGAAATAACCAAAGGCTCAGCGTGCCGTGCCGGGACCAGATTAGGGCCTGAAGCCATCCTGTGGTGTTGCGGCCAGGTCACAAGAAAGCGAGTTGAAGAATGGAGCTCAGGGGCACTGTAATTCACAGACCTGCAGAGTTATAAATGACAGCTATCGTCCAAAAATATACTGAAGTAAGGCTGCCAAGAGGACTTGAAAGCGGGGCAGAATTGCAGGAAACCGACTTCAGGAGGTAGACTGGAATTGCTTTGAAAGCATAGGAAAAGAGGCAGAACGTCCACAATGATGCACTTGGCCAAAAAGGGCGTATGCGTTTTTTCCTGAATCTATTCAGGAAAAAATGCATATGCCCTTTTTGGCCAACCAAGCAAGCTTGCAAAGGAAATCTGCACTACAATGAAGTCTCACTTCCCCCCGGTCAAAAGGGCCATCTGAAAAAAGTGTAAAATCCAGAAAGGCAGGACAGGCCATGGAGAAATGGGAGACTTGTTATGCTGATGGGCGGGATGTAAATTGCCAACAGACACTCGGGAGAAGTGTATGGTGTTTCCTGAAACATCTAAAAAACAAAGCAACAGAGCCTAGGGCACTTCCACTTATGGTCCTATAGCTTAGGGAAATTAAAATCAAAAAGACACAGCCACCCCAAAGTTTGGGACGCCTCTGTTTACAAGAACCTCGTTTACCGTACAAGTTCAATATCACAGAAAGTGAAAAATGGATAAAGAACTTGTGGTACTTACGTACAATGCAGTATCACTCAGCAATGAAATCTATGTCATCAGGCCCGTGGCAGCATAATGAGTGGATTCAGGTACGATGATTCTAACTGAAATAAGTCACACAGAAAAAGAAACATCATAAGATATCACTAATACACAGAATGTAAACTTGGCTACACAGGAACTGAATTCCAAAACAGAACAGGGTCTCAAATTTAGAAAACCAACTTATGCTTGCTTAAGGGGAAAGGTGAGTTGGGGTGCTGCATAAAACCAGAGATTGAAATGAGCACAGATAAAGTTCCTTAAGCCAAATATGGAATAGAAAAGAGCTACTCCTTGCTCAACGAAATGGACTCAACACCCCATATTAAACGCCTAAGAATGTACCTGACTAGTAAGTATCTTAAAACCTATGGATTGCTATGTCTCCGAAAGACAATCAAGCATGTGTACAGGGGCATAAACGCAGCAGTGATAGGATTGGAGAGGTTCGGTGAGCAAATGAAGACCCTTTGAAGTCATATTGCATGGTACCCATTCCACGGGCCTCAACTCTCCAGGTTTAAGGTATTCTTCCTTCAGCTAAAACATGCATGTGGAACCCAGAGTATGATCAACCGTGTGAACGGGAGATGTGTTCAAATATGTCTTAGTTTTCCTCCCCTGGTACTCGGGTGCAACATTCCAGACGCTTTACTAACACTCTCCCCACTTGGAGAGTCAGCGCCTTTAACCTCCTGTGTGGCCCAGTTTGCAATTTCTGCGGAAGATGAACAGGAATAGGGAGAACCAATGAGAGACAAGCTGGAGGTGTCTGGACGGGCAAATTTAACTCTCATTTCCCACCAGGAAGAGGAAATAACCAAAGGCTCAGCGTGCCGTGCCGGAACCAGATTAGGGCCTGAAGCCATCCTGCGGTGTTGCGGCCAGCTCACAAGAAAGCGAGTTGAAGAAAGGAGCTCAGGGGCACTGTAATTGACAAACCTGCAGAGTTATAAATGACAGCTATCGTCCAAAAATATACTGAAGTAAGGCTGCCAAGGGGACTTGAACGCGGGGCAGAATTGCAGGAAACCGATTTAAGGAAGTAGACTGGAATTGCATTGAAAGCACAGGAAAAGAGGCAGAGCGTCCACAATGATGCACTTGGACAAAAAGGGCATATGCGTTTTTTCCTGAATATATTCAGGAAAAAACGCATACGCCCTTTTTGGCCAACCAAGCAAGCTTGCAAAGGAAATCTGCACTACAATGAAGTCTCACTTCCCCCCGGTCAAACGGGCCATCTGAAAAAAGCGTAAAATCCAGAAAGGCAGGCCAGGCCATGGAGAACTGGGAGCCTTGTTATGCTGATGGGCGGGATGGAAATTGCCAACAGACACTCGGGAGAAGTGTATGGTGTTTCCTGAAACATCTAAAAAACAAAGCAACAGAGCCTAGGGCACTTCCACTTATGGTCCTATAGCTTAGGGAAATTAAAATCAAAAAGACACAGCCACCCCAAAGTTTGGGACGCCTCTGTTTACAAGAACCTCGTTTACCGTACAAGTTCAGTATCACAGAAAGAGAAAAATGGATAAAGAACATGTGGTACTTACGTACAATGCAGTATCACTCAACAATGAAATCTATGTCATCAGGCCCATAGCAGCATAATGAGTGGATTCAGGTACGATGATTCTAACTGAAATAAGTCACACAGAAAAAGAAACATCATAAGATATCACTAATACACGGAATGTAATCTTGGCTACACAGGAACTGAATTCCAAAACAGAACAGGGTCTCAAATTTAGAAAACCAACTTATGCTTGCTTAAGGGGAAAGGTGAGTTGGGGTGCTGCATAAAACCAGAGATTGAAATGAGCACAGATAAAGTTCCTTAAGCCAAATATGGAATAGACAAGAGCTACTCCTTGCTCAACGAAATGGACTCAACGCCCCATATTAAACGCCTAAGAATGTACCTGACTAGAAAGTATCTTAAAACCTATGGATTGCTATGTCTCCGAAAGACAATCAAGCATGTGTACAGGGGCATAAACGCAGCAGTGATAGGATTGGAGAGGTTCGGTGAGCAAATGAAGACCCTTTGAAGTCATATTGCATGGTACCCATTCCACGGGTCTCAACTCTCCAGGTTTAAGGTATTCTTCCTTCAGCTAAAACATGCATGTGGAACCCAGAGTATGATCAACCGTGTGAACGGGAGATGTGTTCAAATATGTCTTAGTTTTCCTCCCCTGGTACTCGGGTGCAACATTCCAGACGCTTTACTAACACTCTCCCCACTTGGAGAGTCAGCGCCTTTAACCTCCTGTGTGGCCCAGTTTGCAATTTCTGCGGAAGATGAACAGGAATAGGGAGAACCAATGAGAGACTAGCTGGAGGTGTCTGGACGCGCAAATTTAACTCTCATTTCCCACCAGGAAGAGGAAATAACCAAAGGCTCAGCGTGCCGTGCCGGAACCAGATTAGGGCCTGAAGCCATCCTGCGGTGTTGCGGCCAGCTCACAAGAAAGCGAGTTAAAGAAAGGAGCTCAGGGGCACTGTAATTCACAAACCTGCAGAGTTATAAATGACAGCTATCGTCCAAAAATATACTGAAGTAAGGCTGCCAAGAGGACTTGAAAGCGGGGCAGAATTGCAGGATACCCATTTCACGAAGTAGACTGGAATTGCATTGAAAGCATAGGAAAAGAGGCAGAGCGTCCACAATGATGCACTTGGCCAAAAAGGGCGTATGCGTTTTTTCCTGAATATATTCAGGAAAAAACGCATACGACCTTTTTGGCCAACCAAGCAAGCTTGCAAAGGAAATCTGCACTACAATGAAGTCTCACTTCCCCCCGGTCAAATGGGCCATCTGAAAAATGCGTAAAATCCAGAAAGGCAGGACAGGCCATGGAGAACTGGGAGCCTTGTTATGCTGATGGGCGGGATGGAAATTGCCAACAGACACTCGGGAGAAGTGTATGGTGTTTCCTGAAACATCTAAAAAACAAAGCAACAGAGCCTAGGGCACTTCCACTTATGGTCCTATAGCTTAGGGAAATTAAAATCAAAAAGACACAGCCACCCCAAAGTTTGGGACGCCTCTGTTTACAAGAACCTCGTTTACCGTACAAGTTCAGTATCACAGAAAGTGAAAAATGGATAAAGAACATGTGGTACTTACGTACAATGCAGTATCACTCAACAATGAAATCTATGTCATCAGGCCCATAGCAGCATAATGAGTGGATTCAGGTACGATGATTCTAACTGAAATAAGTCACACAGAAAAAGAAACATCATAAGATATCACTAATACACGGAATGTAAACTTGGCTACACAGGAACTGAATTCCAAAACAGAACAGGGTCTCAAATTTAGAAAACCAACTTATGCTTGCTTAAGGGGAAAGGTGAGTTGGGGTGCTGCATAAAACCAGAGATTGAAATGAGCACAGATAAAGTTCCTTAAGCCAAATATGGAATAGACAAGAGCTACTCCTTGCTCAACGAAATGGACTCAACACCGCATATTAAATGCCTAAGAATGTACCTGACTAGTAAGTATCTTAAAACCTATGGATTGCTATGTCTCCGTAAGAGAATCAAGCATGTGCACAGGGGCATAAACGCAGCAGTGATAGGATTGGAGAGGTTCGGTGAGCAAATGAAGACCCTTTGAAGTCATATTGCATGGTACCCATTCCACGGGTTTCAACTACCCAGGTTTAAGGTATTCTTCCTTCAGCTAAAACATGCATGTGGAACCCAGAGTATGATCAACCATGTGATCGGGAGACGTGTTCAAATATGTCTCAGTTTTCGTACCCTGGAACTCGGGTGCAACATTCCAGATGCTTTACTAACACTCTCCCGACTTGGAGAGTCATTCCCTTTAACCTCCTGTTTGGCCCAGTTTGCAATTTCTGCGGAAGATGAACAGGAATAGCGAGAACCAATGAGAGACTAGCTGGAGGTGTCTGGACGGGCAAATTTAACTCTCATTTGCCACCAGGAAGAGGAATTAACCAAAGGCTCAGCGTGCCGTGCCGGAACCAGATTAGGGCCTGAAGCCATCCTGCTGTGTTGCGGCCAGGTCACAAGAAAGTGAGTTGAAGAAAGGAGCTCAGGGGCACTGTAATTCACAAACCTGCAGAGTTACAAATGACAGCTATCGTCCAAAAATATACTGAAGTAAGGCTGTCAAGAGGACTTGAAAGCGGGGCAGAATTGCAGGAAACCGATTTCAGGAGGTAGACTGGAATTGCATTGAAAGCATAGGAAAAGAGGCAGAACGTCCACAATGATGCACTTGGCCAAAAAGGGCGTATGCGTTTTTTCCTGAATATATTCAGGAAAAAACGCATACGCCCTTTTTGGCCAACCAAGCAAGCTTGCAAAGGAAATCTGCACTACAATGAAGTCTCACTTCCCCCCGGTCAAAAGGGCCATCTGCAAAAAGTGTAAAATCCAGAAAGGCAGGACAGGCCATGGAGAACTGGGAGCCTTGTTATGCTGATGGGCGGAATGGAAATTGCCAACAGACACTCGGGAGAAGTGTGAGGTGTTTCCTGAAACATCTAAAAAACAAAGCAACAGAGCCTAGGGCACTTCCACTTATGGTCCTATAGCTTAGGGAAATTAAAATCAAAAAGACACAGCCACCCCAATGTTTGGGACGCCTCTGTTTACAAGAACCTCGTTTACCGTACAAGTTCAATATCACAGAAAGTGAAAAATGGATAAAGAACTTGTGGTACTTACGTACAATGCAGTATCACTCAGCAATGAAATCTATGTCATCAGGCCCGTAGCAGCATAATGAGTGGATTCAGGTACGATGATTCTAACTGAAATAAGTCACACAGAAAAAGAAACATCATAAGATATCACTAATACAGGGAATGTAAACTTGGCTACACAGGAACTGAATTCCAAAACACAACAGGGTCTCAAATTTAGAAAACCAACTTATGCTTGCTTAAGGGGAAAGGTGAGTTGGGGTGCTGCATAAAACCAGAGATTGAAATGAGCACAGATAAAGTTCCTTAAGCCAAATATGGAATAGACAAGAGCTACTCCTTGCTCAAGGAAATGGACTCAACACCCCATATTAAACGCCTAAGAATGTACCTGACTAGTAAGTATCTTAAAACCTATGGATTGCTATGTCTCCGAAAGAGAATCAAGCATGTGTACAGGGGCATAAACGCAGCAGTGATTGCATTGGAGAGGTTCGGTGAGCAAATGAAGACCCTTTGAAGTCATATTGCATGGTACTCATTCCACGGGTCTCAACTCTCCAGGTTTAAGGTATTCTTCCTTCAGCTAAAACATGCATGTGGAACCCAGAGTATGATCAACCATGTGAACGGGAGACGTGTTCAAATATGTCTCAGTTTTCCTCCCCTGGTACTCTTGTGCAACATTCCAGACGCTTTACTAACACTCTCCCCACTTGGAGAGTCAGCGCCTTTAACCTCCTGTTTGGCCCAGTTTGCAATTTCTGCAGAAGATGAACAGGAGTAGGGAGAACCAATGAGATACTAGCTGGAGGTGTCTGGACGCGCAAATTTAACTCTCATTTCCAACCAGGAAGAGGAAATAACCAAAGGCTCAGCGTGCCATGCCAGAACCATATTAGGGCCTGAAGCCATCCTGCGGTGTTGCGGCCAGCTCACAAGAAAGCGAGTTGAAGAAAGGAGCTCAGGGGCACTGTAATTCAAAAACCTGCAGAGTTATAAATGACAGCTATCGTCCAAAAATATACTGAAGTAAGGCTGCCAAGAGGACTTGAAAGCGGGGCAGAATTGCAGGAAACCGATTTCAGGAAGTAGACTGGAATTGCATTGAAAGCATAGGAAAAGAGGCAGAGCGTCCACAATGATGCACTTGGCCAAAAAGGGCGTATGCGTTTTTTCCTGAATATATTCAGGAAAAAACGCATACGCCCTTTTTGGCCAACCAAGCAAGCTTGCAAAGGAAATCGGCACTACAATGAAGTCTCACTTCCCCCCGGTCAAATGGGTCATCTGAAAAAAGCGTAAAATCCAGAAAGGCAGGACAGGCCATGGAGAACTGGGAGCCTTGTTATGCTGATGGGCGGGATGGAAATTGCCAACAGACACTCGGGAGAAGTGTATGGTGTTTCCTGAAACATCTAAAAAACAAAGCAACAGAGCCTAGGGCACTTCCACTTATGGTCCTATAGCTTAGGGAAATTAAAATCAAAAAGACACAGCCACCCCAATGTTTGGGACACCTCTGTTTACAAGAACCTCGTTTACCGTACAAGTTCAGTATCACAGAAAGTGAAAAATGGATAAAGAACATGTGGTACTTACGTACAATGCAGTATCACTCAACAATGAAATCTATTATCAGGCCCATAGCAGCATAATGAGTGGATTCAGGTACGATGATTCTAACTGAAATAAGTCACACAGAAAAAGAAACATCATAAGATATCACTAATACACAGAATGTAAACTTGGCTACACAGGAACTGAATTCCAAAACAGAACAGGGTCTCAAATTTCGAAAACCAACTTATGCTTGCTTAAGGGGAAAGGTGAGTTGGGGTGCTGCATAAAACCAGAGATTGAAATGAGCACAGATAAAGTTCCTTAAGCCAAATATGGAATAGACAAGAGCTACTCCTTGCTCAACGAAATGGACTCAACACCCCATATTAAACGCCTAAGAATGTACCTGACTAGTAAGTATCTTAAAACCTATGGATTGCTATGTCTCCGAAAGAGAATCAAGCATGTGTACAGGGGCATAAACGCAGCAGTGATAGGATTGGAGAGGTTCGGTGAGCAAATGAAGACCCTTTGAAGTCATATTGCATGGTACCCATTCCACGGGTTTCAACTACCCAGGTTTAAGGTATTCTTCCTTCAGCTAAAACATGCATGTGGAACCCAGAGTATGATCAACCATGTGATCGGGAGACGTGTTCAAATATGTCTCACTTTTTGTACCCTGGTACTCGGGTGCAACATTCCAGACGCTTTACTAACACTCTCCCGACTTGGAGAGTCATTCCCTTTAACCTCCTGTTTGGCCCAGTTTGCAATTTCTGCGGAAGATGAACAGGAATAGCGAGAACCAATGAGAGACTAGCTGGAGGTGTCTGGACGGGCAAATTTAACTCTCATTTGCCACCAGGAAGAGGAATTAACCAAAGGCTCAGCGTGCCGTGCCGGAACCAGATTAGGGCCTGAAGCCATCCTGCTGTGTTGCGGCCAGGTCACAAGAAAGTGAGTTGAAGAAAGGAGCTCAGGGGCACTGTAATTCACAAACCTGCAGAGTTACAAATGACAGCTATCGTCCAAAAATATACTGAAGTAAGGCTGCCAAGAGGACTTGAAAGCGGGGCAGAATTGCAGGAAACCGATTTCAGGAGGTAGACTGGAATTGCATTGAAAGCAAAGGAAAAGAGGCAGAACGTCCACAATGATGCACTTGGCCAAAAAGGGCGTATGCGTTTTTTCCTGAATATATTCAGGAAAAAACGCATACGCCCTTTTTGGCCAACCAAGCAAGCTTGCAAAGGAAATCTGCACTACAATGAAGTCTCACTTCCCCCCCGGTCAAAAGGGCCATCTGAAAAAAGTGTAAAATCCAGAAAGGCAGGACAGGCCATGGAGAACTGGGAGCCTTGTTATGCTGATGGGCGGGATGGAAATTGCCAACAGATACTCGGGAGAAGTGTGTGGTGTTTCCTGAAACATCTAAAAAACAAAGCAACAGAGCCTAGGGCACTTCCACTTATGGTCCTATAGCTTAGGGAAATTAAAATCAAAAAGACACAGCCACCCCAAAGTTTGGGACGCCTCTGTTTACAAGAACCTCGTTTACAGTACAAGTTCAGTATCGCAGAAAGTGAAAAATGGATAAAGAACTTGTGGTACTTACGTACAATGCAGTATCACTCAACAATGAAATCTATGTCATCAGGCCCATAGCAGCATAATGAGTGGATTCAGGTATGATGATTCTAACTGAAGTAAGTCACACAGAAAAAGAAACATCATAAGATATCAGTCATACATGGAATGTAAACTTGGCTATACAGGAACTGAATTCCAAAACAGAACAGGGTCTCAAATTTAGAAAACCAACTTATGCTTGCTTAAGGGGAAAGGTGAGTTGGGGTGCTGCATAAAACCAGAGATTGAAATGAGCACAGATAAAGTTCCTTAAGCCAAATATGGAATAGACAAGAGCTACTCCTTGCTCAACGAAATGGACTCAACACCGCATATTAAACGCCTAAGAATGTACCTGACTAGAAATTATCTTAAAACCTATGGATTGCTATGTTTCCGAAAGAGAATCAAGCATGTGTACAGGGGCATAAACGCAGCAGTGATAGGATTGGAGAGGTTCGGTGAGCAAATGAAGACCCTTTGAAGTCATATTGCATTGTACCCATTACACGGGTCTCAACTCTCCAGGTTTAAGGTATTCTTCCTTCAGCTAAAACATGCATGTGGAACCCAGAGTATGATCAACCGTGTGAATGGGAGACGTGTTCAAATATGTCTCAGTTTTCCTCCCCTGGTACTCGGGTGCAACATTCCAGACGCTTTACTAACACTCTCCCCACTTGGAGAGTCAGCGCCTTTAACCTCCTGTTTGGCCCAGTTTGCAATTTCTGCGGAAGATGAACAGGAATAGGGAGAACCAATGAGAGACTAGCTGGAGGTGTCTGGACGGGCAAATTTAACTCTCATTTCCCACCAGGAAGAGGAAATAAGCAAAGGCTCAGCATGCCGTGCCGGAACCAGATTAGGGCCTTAAGCCATCCTGCGGTGTTGCGGCCAGCTCACAAGAAAGCGAGTTGGAGAAAGGAGCTCAGGGGCACTGTAATTCACAAACCTGCAGAGTTATAAATGACAGCTATCGTCCAAAAATATACTGAAGTAAGGCTGCCAAGAGGACTTGAAAGCGGGGCAGAATTGCAGGAAACCGATTTCAGGAGGTAGACTGGAATTGCATTGAAAGCATAGGAAAAGAGGCAGAACGTCCACAATGATGCACTTGGCCAAAAAGGGCGTATGCGTTTTTTCCTGAATATATTCAGGAAAAAACGCATACGCCCTTTTTGGCCAACCAAGCAAGCTTGCAAAGGAAATCTGCACTACAATGAAGTCTCACTTCCCCCTGGTCAAAAGGGCCATCTGAAAAAAGTGTAAAATCCAGAAAGGCAGGACAGGCCATGGAGAACTGGGAGCCTTGTTATGCTGATGGGCGGGATGTAAATTGCCAACAGACACTCGGGAGAAGTGTATGGTGTTTCCTGAAACATCTAAAAAACAAAGCAACAGAGCCTAGGGCACTTCCACTTATGGTCCTATAGATTAGGGAAATTAAAATCAAAAAGACACAGCCACACCAAAGTTTGGAACGGCTCTGCTTACAAGAACCTCATTTACAGTACAAGCTCAACATCGCAGAAAGTGAAAAATGGATAAAGAAGTTGTGGTATTTACTTACAAAGCAATATTACTCAACAATGAAATCTATGTCATCAGGCCCTTAGCAGCACAATGAGTGGATTCAGGTATGATGATTCTAACTGAAATAAGTCACACAGAAAAAGAAACATCATAAGATATCAGTAATACACAGAATGTAAACTTGGCTACACAGGACCTGAATTACAGAACAGAACAGGGTCTCAAATTTAGAAAACCAACTTATGCTTGCTTAAGGGGAAAGGTGAGTTGGGGTGCTGCATAAAACCAGAGATTGAAATGAGCACAGATAAAGTTCCTTAAGCCAAATATGGAATAGACAAGAGCTACTCCTTGCTCAAAGAAATGGACTCAACACCGCATATTAAACGCCTAAGAATGTACCTGACCTGTAAGTATTTTAAAACCTATGGATTGCTATGTCTCCGAAATAGAATCAAGCGTGTGTACAGGGGCATAAACGCAGCAGTGATAGGATTGGAGAGGTTCGGTGAGCAAATGAAGACCCTTTGAAGTCATATTGCATGGTCCCCATTACACGGGTCTCAACTTTCCAGGTTTAAGGTATTCTTCCTTCAGCTAAAACATGCATGTGGAACCCAGAGTATGACCAACCGTGTGAACGGGAGACGTGTTCAAATATGTCTCAGTTTTCCTCCCCTGGAACTCGGGTGCAACATTCCAGACGCTTTACTAACACTCTCCCCACTTGGAGAGTCAGCGCCTTTAACCTCCTGTTTGGCCCAGTTTGCAATTTCTGCGGAAGATGAACAGGAATAGGGAGAACCAATGAGAGACTAGCTGGAGGTGTCTGGACGGGCAAATTTAACTCTCATTTCCCACCAGGAAGAGGAAATAACCAAAGGCTCAGCGTGCCGTGCCAGAACCAGATTAGGGCCTGAAGCCATCCTGCAGTTTTGCGGCCAGCTCAAAAGAAAGCGAGTTGAAGAAAGGAGCTCAGGGGCACTGTAATGCACAAACCTGCAGAGTTATAAATGACAGCTATCGTCCAAAAATATACTGAAGTAAGGCTGCCAAGAGGACTTGAAAGCGGGGCAGAATTGCAGGAAACCGGTTTCAGGAGGTAGACTGGAATTGCATTGAAAGCATAGGAAAAGAGGCAGAACGTCCACAATGATGCACTTGGCCAAAAAGGGCGTATGCGTTTTTTCCTGAATATATTCAGGAAAAAACGCATACGCCCTTTTTGGCCAACCAAGCAAGCTTGCAAAGGAAATCGGCACTACAATGAAGTCTCACTTCCCCCCGGTCAAAAGGGCCATCTGAAAAAAGTGTAAAATCCAGAAAGGCAGGACAGGCCATGGAGAACTGGGAGCCTTGTTATGCTGATGGGCGGGATGGAAATTGCCAACAGACACTCGGGAGAAGTGTGTGGTGTTTCCTGAAACATCTAAAAAACAAAGCAACAGAGCCTAGGGCACTTCCACTTATGGTCCTATAGCTTAGGGAAATTAAAATCAAAAAGACACAGCCACCCCAAAGTTTGGGACGCCTCTGTTTACAAGAACCTCGTTTACCGTACAAGTTCAATATCACAGAAAGTGAAAAATGGATAAAGAACTTGTGGTACTTACGTACAATGCAGTATCACTCAGCAATGAAATCTATGTCATCAGGTCCATAGCAGCATAATGAGTGGATTCAGGTACGATGATTCTAACTGAAATAAGTCACACAGAAAAAGAAACATCATAAGATATCACTAATACACGGAATGTAAACTTGGCTACACAGGAACTGAATTCCAAAACAGAACAGGGTCTCAAATTTAGAAAACCAACTTATGCTTGCTTAAGGGGAAAGGTGAGTTGGGGTGCTGCATAAAACCAGAGATTGAAATGAGCACAGATAATGTTCCTTAAGCCAAATATGGAATAGACAAGAGCTACTCCTTGCTCAATGAAATGGACTCAACACCCCATATTAAAGGCCTAAGAATGTACCTGACTAGAAAGTATCTTAAAACCTATGGATTGCTATGTCTCCGAAAGAGAATCAAGCATGTGTACAGGGGCATAAACGCAGCAGTGATAGGATTAGAGAGTTTCAGTGAGCAAATGAAGACCCCTTGAAGTCATATTGCATGGTAACCATTCCACGGGTTTCAACTACCCAGGTTTAAGGTATTCTTCCTTCAGCTAAAACATGCATGTGGAACCTAGAGTATGATCAACCATGTGATCGGGAGACGTGTTTAAATATGTCTCAGTTTTCGTACCCTGGTACTCGGGTGCAACATTCCAGACGCTTTACTAACACTCTCCCAACTTGGAGAGTCAGTCCCTTTAACCTCCTGATTTGCCCAGTATGCGATTTCTGCGGAAGATGAACAGGAATAGCGAAAACCAATGAGAGACTAGCTGGAGGTGTCTGGACGGGCAAATTTTACTCTCATTTCCCAGCAGGAAGAGGAATTAACCAAAGGCTCAGCGTGCCGTGCCGGAACCAGATTAGGGCCTGAAGCCATCATGGGGTGTTGCGACCAGGTCACAAGAAAGCTAGTTGAAGAAAGGAGCTAAGGGGCACTGTAATTCACAAACCTGCAGAGTTATAAATGACAGCTATCGTCCAAAAATATACTGAAGTAAGGCTGCCAAGAGGACTTGAAAGCGGGGCAGAATTGCAGGAAACCGATTTCAGGAGGTAGACTGGAATTGCACTGAAAGCATAGGAAAAGAGGCAGAACGTCCACAATGATGCACTTGGCCAAAGAGGGCGTATGCGTTTTTTCCTGAATATATTCAGGAAAAAACGCATACGCACTTTTTGGCCAACCAAGCAAGCTTGCAAAGGAAATCTGCACTACAATGAAGTCTCACTTCCCCCCGGTCAAAAGGGCCATCTGAAAAAAGTGTAAAATCCAGAAAGGCAGGACAGGCCATGGAGAACTGGGAGCCTTGTTATGCTGATGGGCGGGATGTAAATTGCCAACAGACACTAGGGAGAAGTGTATGGTGTTTCCTGAAACATCTAAAAAACAAAGCAACAGAGCCTAGGGCACTTCCACTTATGGTCCTATAGCTTAGGAAAATTAAAATAAAAAAGACACAGCCACCCCAAAGCTTGGAACGGCTCTGTTTACAAGAACCTCGTTTACAGTGCAAGTTCAACATCGCAGAAAGTGAAAAATGGATAAAGAAGTTGTGGTATTTACTTACAAAGCAATATCACTCAGCAATGAAATCTATGTCATCAGGCCCTTAGCAGCACAATGAGTGGATTCAGGTATGATGATTGTAACTGAAATAAGTCACACAGAAAAAGAAACATCATAAGATATCAGTAATACACGGAATGTAAACTTGGCTACACAGGAATTGAATTCCAAAACAGAACAGGGTCTCAAATTTAGAAAACCAACTTATGCTTGCTTAAGGGTAAAGGTGAGTTGGGGTGCTGCATAAAACCAGAGATTGAAATGAGCACAGATAAAGTTCCTTAAGCCAAATATGGAATAGACAAGAGCTACTCCTTGCTCAACGAAATGGACTCAACACCGCATATTAAACGCCTAAGAATGTACCTGACTAGTAAGTATCTTAAAACCTATGGATTGCTATGTCTCCGAAAGAGAATCAATCATGTGTACAGGGGCATAAACGCAGCAGTGATAGGATTGGAGAGGTTCGGTGAGCAAATGAAGACCCTTTGAAGTCATATTGCATGGTACCCATTCCATGGGTTTCAACTACCCAGGTTTAAGGTATTCTTCCTTTAGCTAAAACATGCATGTGGAACCTAGAGCATGATCAACCATGTGATCGGGAGACGTGTTCAAATATGTCTCAGTTTTCGTACCTGGTACTCGGGTGCAACATTCCAGACGCTTTACTAACACTCTCCCGACTTGGAGAGTCAGCCCCTTTAACCTCCTGTTTGGCCCAGTTTGCAATTTCTGCGGAAGATGAACAGGAATAGCGAGAACCAATGAGAGACTAGCTGGAGGTGTCTGGACGGGCAAATTTAACTCTCATTTCCCACCAGGAAGAGCAATTAACCAAAGGCTCAGCGTGCCGTGCCGGAACCAGATTAGGGCCTGAAGCCATCCTGCGGTGTTGCGGCCAGCTCACAAGAAAGCGAGTTGAAGAAAGGAGCTCAGGGGCACTGTAATTCACAAACCTGCAGAGTTATAAATGACAGCTATCGTCCAAAAATATACTGAAGTAAGGTTGCCAAGAGGACTTGAAAGCGGGGCAGAATTGCAGGAAACCGATTTCATGAGGTAGACTGGAATTGCATTGAAAGCATAGGAAAAGAGGCAGAACGTCCACAATGATGCACTTGGCCAAAAAGGGCGTATGCGTTTTTTCCTGAATATATTCAGGAAAAAACGCATACGCCCTTTTTGGCCAACCAAGCAAACTTGCAAAGGAAATCTGCACTACAATGAAGTCTCACTTCCCCCCGGTCAAAAGGGCCATCTGAAAAAAGTGTAAAATCCAGAAAGGCAGGACAGGCCATGGAGAACTGGGAGCCTTGTTATGCTGATGGGCGGGATGTAAATTGCCAACAGACACTAGGGAGAAGTGTATGGTGTTTCCTGAAACATCTAAAAAACAAAGCAACAGAGCCTAGGGCACTTCCACTTATGGTCCTATAGCTTAGGAATATTAAAATCAAAAAGACACAGCCACCCCAAAGTTTGGAACGGCTCTGTTTACAAGAACCTCGTTTACAGTACAAGTTCAACATCGCAGAAAGTGAAAAATGGATAAAGAATTTGTGGTATTTACTTACAAAGCAATATCACTCAGCAATGAAATCTATGTCATCAGGCCCTTAGCAGCACAATGAGTGGATTCAGGTATGATGATTGTAACTGAAATAAGTCACACAGAAAAAGAAACATCATAAGATATCAGTAATACACGGAATGTAAACTTGGCTACACAGGAACTGAATAACAGAACACAACAGGGTCTCAAATTTAGAAAACCAACTTATGCTTGCTTAAGGGGAAAGGTGAGTTGGGGTGCTGCATAAAAGCAGAGATTGAAATGAGCACAGATAAAGTTCCTTAAGCCAAATATGGAATAGACAAGAGCTACTCCTTGCTAACGAAATGGACTCAACATCCCATATTAAACGCCTAAGAATGTACCTGACTAGTAAGTGTCTTAAAACCTATGGATTGCTATGTCTCCAAAAGAGAATCAAGCATGTGTACAGGGGCATAAACGCAGCAGTGATAGGATTGGAGAGGTTCGGTGAGCAAATGAAGACCCTTTGAAGTCATATTACATGGTACCCATTACATGGGTCTCAACTCTCCAGGTTTAAGGTATTCTTCCTTCAGCTAAAACATGCATGTGGAACCCAGAGTATGATCAACCATGTGAACGGGAGACGTGTTCAAATATGTCTCAGTATTCGTACCCTGGTACTCGGGTGCAACATTCCAGACGCTTTACTAACACTCTCCCCACTTGGAGAGTCAGCGCCTTTAACCTCCTGTTTGGCCCAGTTTGCAATTTCTGTGGAAGATGAACAGGAATAGGGAGAACCAATGAGAGACTAGCTGGAGGTGTCTGGATGGGCAAATTTAACTCTCATTTCCCACCAGGAAGAGGAAATAATGAAAGGCTCAGCGTGCCGTGCCCGAACCAGATTAGGGCCTGAAGCCATCCTGCCGTGTTGCGGCCAGCTCACAAGAAAGCGAGTTGAAGAAAGGAGCTCAGGGGCACTGTAATGCACAAACCTGCAGAGTTATAAATGACAGCTATCGTCCAAAAATATACTGAAGTAAGGCTGCCTAGAGGACTTGAAAGCGGGGCAGAATTGCAGGAAACCGATTTCAGGAGGTAGACTGGAATTGCATTGAAAGCATAGGAAAAGAGGCAGAACGTCCACAATGATGCACTTGGCCAAAAAGGGCGTATGCGTTTTTTCCTGAATATATTCAGGAAAAAACGCATACGCCCTTTTTGGCCAACCAAGCAAGCTTGCAAAGGAAATCTGCACTACAATGAAGTCTCACTTCCCCCCGGTCAAAAGGGCCATCTGAAAAAAGTGTAAAATCCAGAAAGGCAGGACAGGCCATGGAGAACTGGGAGCCTTGTTATGCTGATGGGCGGGATGTAAATTGCCAACAGACACTCGGGAGAAGTGTATGGTGTTTCCTGAAACATCTAAAAAACAAAGCAACAGAGCCTAGGGCACTTCCACTTATGGTCCTATAGCTTAGGGAAATTAAAATCAAAAAGACACAGCAACCCCAAAGATTGGGACGCCTCTGTTTACAAGAACCTCGTTTCCCATACAAGTTCAATATCACAGAAAGTGAAAAATGGATAAAGAACTTGTAGTACTTACCTACAATGCAGTATCACTCAGCAATGAATTCTATGTCATCAGGCCCGTAGCAGCACAATGAGTGGATTCAGGTACGATGATTCTAACTGAAATAAGTCACACAGAAATAGAAACAACATAAGATATCACTAATACACGGAATGTAAACTTGGCTACACAGGAACTGAATTCCAAAAGAGAACAGGGTCTCAAATTTAGAAAACCAACTTATGCTTGCTTAAGGGGAAAGGTGAGTTGGGGTGCTGCATAAAACCAGAGATTGAAATGAGCACAGATAAAGTTCCTGAAGCCAAATATGGAATAGACAAGAGCTACTCCTTGCTCAACGAAATGGACTCAACACCCCATATTAAACGCCTAAGAATGTACCTGACTAGTAAGTATCTTAAAACCTACGGATTGCTATGTCTCCAAAAGAGAATCAAGCGTGTGTACAGGGGCATAAACGCAGCAGTGATAGGATTGGAGAGGTTTGGTGAGCAAATGAAGACCCTTTGAAGTCATATTGCATGGTACCCATTCCACGGGTCTCAACTCTCCAGGTTTAAGGTATTCTTCCTTCAGCTAAAACTTGCATGTGGAACCCAGAGTATGATCAACCGTGTGAACGGGAGACGTGTTCAAATATGTCTCAGTTTTCCTCCCCTGGTACTCGGGTGCAACATTCCAGACGCTTTACTAACACTCTCCCCACTTGGAGAGTCAGCGCCTTTAACCTCCTGTCTGGCCCAGTTTGCAATTTCTGCGGAAGATGAACAGGAATAGGGAGAACCAATGAGAGACTAGCTGGAGGTGTCTGGACGGGCAAATTTAACTCTCATTTCCCACCAGGAAGAGGAATTAACCAAAGGCTCAGCGTGCCGTGCCGGAACCAAATGAGGGACTGAAGCCATCCTGCGGTGTTGCGGCCAGCTGAAAACAAAGCGAGTTGAAGAGAGGAGCTCAGGGGCACTATAATTCACAAACCTGCAGAGTTATAAATGACAGCTATCGTCCAAAAATATACTGAAGTAAGGCTGCCAAGAGGACTTGAATGCGGGGCAGAATTGCAGGAAACCGATTTCAGGAGGTAGACTGGAATTGCATTGAAAGCATAGGAAAAGAGGCAGAACGTCCACCATGATGCACTTGGCCAAAAAGGGCGTATGCGTTTTTTCCTGAATATATTCAGGAAAAAACGCATACGCCCTTTTTGGCCAACCAAGCAAGCTTGCAAAGTAAATCTGCACTACAATGAAGTCTCACATCCCCCAGGTCAAAAGGGCCATCTGAAAAAAGTGTAAAATCCAGAAAGGCAGGACAGGCCATGGAGAACTGGGAGCCTTGTTATGCTGATGGGCGGGATGTAAATTGCCAACAGACACTCAGGAGAAGTGTATGGTGTTTCCTGAAACATCTAAAAAACAAAGCAACAGAGCCTAGGGCACTTCCACTTATGGTCCTATAGCTTAGAGAAGTTAAAATCAAAAAGACACAGCCACCCCAAAGTTTGGGACACCTCTGTTTACAAGAACCTCGTTTCCCGTACAAGTTCAATATCACAGAAAGTGAAAAATGGATAAAGAACTTGTGTTAATTACGTACAAAGCAGTATCACTCAGCAATGAAAACTATGTCATCAGGCCCTTAGCAGCACAATGTGCGGATTCAGGTACGATGATTCTAACTGAAATAAGTCACACAGAAAAAGAAACATCATAAGATATCAGTAATACACGGAATGAAAATTTGGCTACACAGGAACTGAATTACAGAACAGAACAGGGTCTCAAATTTAGAAAACCAACTTATGCTTGCTTAAGGGGAAAGGTGAGTTGGGGTGCTGCATAAAACCAGAGATTGAAATGAGCACAGATAAAGTTCCTTAAGCCAAATATGGAATAGACAAGAGCTACTCCTTGCTCAAAGAAATGGACTCAACACCGCATATTAAACGCCTAAGAATGTACCTGACTAGTAAGTATCTTAAAACCTATGGATTGCTATGTCTCCAAAAGAGAACCAAGCATGTGTACAGGGGCATAAACGCAGCAGTGATAGGATTGGAGAGGTTCGGTGAGCAAATGAAGACCCTTTGAAGTCATATTGCATGGTACCCATTCCACGGGTTTCAACTACCAAGGTTTAAGGTATTCTTCCTTCAGCTAAAACATGCATGTGGAACCTAGAGTCTGATAAACCATGTGATCGGGAGACGTGTTCAAATATGTCTCAGTTTTCGTACCCTGGTACTCGGGTGCAACATTCCAGATGCTTTACTAACACTCTCCCCACTTGGAGAGTCAGTCCCTTTAACTTCCTGTTTGGCCCAGTTTGCAATTTCTGCGGAAGATGAACAGGAATAGCGAGAACCAATGAGAGACTAGCTGGAGTTGTGTGGACGGGCAAATTTAACTCTCATTTCCCACCAGGAAGAGGAAATAACCAAAGGCTCAACGTGCCGTGCCGGAACCAGATTAGTGCCTGAAGCCATCCTGCGGTGTTGCGGCCAGGTCACAAGAAAGTGAGTTGAAGAAAGGAGCTCAGGGGCACTGTAATTCACAAACCTGCAGAGTTATAAATGACAGCTATCGTCCAAAAATATACTGAAGTAAGGCTGCCAAGAGGACTTGAAAGCGGGGCAGAATTGCAGGAAACCGATTTCAGGAGGTAGACTGGAATTGCATTGAAAGCATAGGAAAAGAGGCAGAACGTCCACAATGATGCACTTGGCCAAAAAGGGCGTATGCGTTTTTTCCTGAATATATTCAGGAAAAAACGCATACGCCCTTTTTGGCCAACCAAGCAAGCTTGCAAAGGAAATCTGCACTACAATGAAGTCTCACTTCTCCCTGGTCAAAAGGGCCATCTGAAAATAGTGTAAAATCCAGAAAGGCAGGACAGGCCATGGAGAACTGGGAGCCTTGTTATGCTGATGGGCGGGATGTAAATTGCCAACAGACACTTGGGAGAAGTGTATGGTGTTTCCTGAAACATCTAAAAAACAAAGCAACAGAGCCTAGGGCACTTCCACTTATGGTCCTATAGCTTAGGGAAATTAAAATAAAAAAGACACAGCCACCCCAAAGTTTGGGACGCCTCTGTTTACAAGAACCTCGTTTACAGTACAAGTTCAACATCGCAGAAAGTGAAAAATGGATAAAGAAGTTGTGGTATTTACTTACAAAGCAATATCACTCAGCAATGAAATCTATGTCATCAGGCCCTTAGCAGCACAATGAGTGGATTCAGGTATGATGATTCTAACTGAAATAAGTCACACAGAAAAACAAACATCATAAGATATCAGTAATACACGGAATATAAACTTGGCTACACAGGAACTGAATTACAGAACAGAACAGGGTCTCAAATTTAGAAAACCAACTTATGCTTGCTTAAGGGTAAAGATGAGTTGGGGTGCTGCATAAAACAAGAGATTGAAATGAGCACAGATAAAGTTCCTTAAGCCAAATATGGAATAGACAAGAGCTACTCCTTGCTCAACGAAATGGACTCAACACCGCATATTAAACGCCTAAGAATGTACCTGACTAGTAAGTATCTTAAAACCTATGGATTGCTATGTCTCCGAAAGAGAACCAAGCATGTGTACAGGGGCATAAACGCAGCAGTGATAGGATTGGAGAGGTTCGGTGAGCAAATGAAGACCCTTTGAAGTCATATTGCATGGTACCCATTCCACGGGTTTCAACTACCCAGGCTTAAGGTATTCTTCCTTCAGCTAAAACATGCATGTGGAACGTAGAGTATGATCAACCATGTGATCGGGAGACGTGTTCAAATATGTCTCAGTTTTCGTACCCTGGTACTCGGGTGCAACATTCCAGACGCTTTACTAACACTCTCCCGACTTGGAGAGTCAGTCCCTTTAACCTCCTGTTTGGCCCAGTTTGCAATTTCTGCGGAAGATGAACAGGCATAGCGAGAACCAATGAGAGACTAGCGGGAGGTTTCTGGACGGGCAAATTTAACTCTCATTTCCCACCAGGAAGAGGAATTAACCAAAGGCTCAGCGTGCCGTACCGGAACAAGATTAGGGCCTGAAGCCATCCTGCGATGTTTCGACCAGGTCACAAGAAAGCGAGTTGAAGAAAGGAGCTCAGGGGCACTGTAATTCACAAACCTGCAGAGTTATAAATGACAGCTATCGTCCAAAAATAGACTGAAGTAAGTCTGCCAAGAGGACTTGAAAGCAGGGCAGAATTGCAGGAAACCGATTTCAGGAGGTAGACTGGAATTGCATTGAAAGCATAGGAAAAGAGGCAGAACGTCCACAATGATGCACTTGGCCAAAAAGGGCGTATGTGTTTTTTCCTGAATATATTCAGGAAAAAACGCATACACACTTTTTGGCCAACCAAGCAAGCTTGCAAAGGAAATCTGCACTACAATGAAGTCTCACGTCCCCCCGGTCAAAAGGGCCATCTGAAAAAAATGTAAAATCCAGAAAGGCAGGACAGGCCATAGAGAACTGGAAGCCTTGTTATGCTGATGGGCGGGATGGAAATTGCCAACAGACACTCGGGAGAAGTGTATGGTGTTTCCTGAAACATCTAAAAAACAAAGCAACAGAGCCTAGGGCACTTCCACTTATGGTCCTATAGCTTAGGGAAATTAAAATCAAAAAGACACAGCCACCCCAAAGTTTGGGACGCCTCTGTTTACAAGAAACTCGTTTACAGTACAAGTTCAACATCGCAGAAAGTGAAAAATGGATAAAGAAGTTGTGGTATTTACTTACAAAGCAATATCACTCAGCAATGAAATCTATGTCATCAGGCCCTTAGCAGCACAATGAGTGGATTCAGGTATGATGATTCTAACTGAAATAAGTCACACAGAAAAAGAAACATCATAAGATATCAGTAATACACGGAATGTAAACTTGGCTACACAGGAACTGAATTACAGAACAGAACAGGGTCTCAAATTTAGAAAACCAACTTATGCTTGCTTAAGGGGAAAGGTGAGTTGGGGTGCTGCATAAAACCAGAGATTGAAATGAGCACAGATAAAGTTCCTTAAGCCAAATATGGAATAGACAAGAGCTAATCCTTGCTCAATGAAATGGACTCAACACCCCATATTAAACGCCTAAGAATGTACCTGACTAGTAAGTATCTTAAAACCTATGGATTGCTATGTCTCCGAAAGAGAATCAAGCATGTGTACTGGGGCATAAACACAGCAGTGATAGGACTGGAGAGGTTCGGTGAGCAAATGAAGACCCTTTGAAGACATATTGCATGGTACCCATTCCACGGGTGTCAACTCTCCAGGTTTAAGGTATTCTTCCTTCAGCTAAAACATGTATGTGGAACCCAGAGTATGATCAACCGTGTGATCGGGAGACGTGTTCAAATATGTCTCAGTTTTCGTCCCCTGGTACTCGGGTGCAACATTCCAGACGCTTTACTAACACTCTCCTCACTTGGAGAGTCAGCGCCTTTAACCTCCTGTTTGGCCTAGTTTGCAATTTCTGTGGAAGATGAACAGGAATAGTGAGAACCAATGAGAGACTAGCTGTAGGTGTCTGGACGGGCAAATTTAACTCTCATTTCCCACCAGGAAGAGGAATTAAACAAAGGATCAGCATGCCATGCCGGAACCAGATTAGGGCCTGAAGCCATCCTGCGGTGTTGCGGCCAGGTCACAAGAAAGCAAGTTGAAGAAAGGAGCTCAGGGGCATTGTAATTCACAAACATGCAGAGTTATAAATGACAGCTATCGTCCAAAAATATACTGAAGTAAGGCTGCCAAGAGGACTTGAAAGCGGGGCAGAATTGCAGGAAACCGATTTCAGGAGGTAGACTGGAATTGCATTGAAAGCATAGGAAAAGAGGCAGAACGTCCACAATGATGCACTTGGCCAAAAAGGGCGTATGCGTTTTATCCTGAATATATTCAGGAAAAAACGCATACACACTTTTTGGCCAACCAAGCAAACTTGCAAAGGAAATCTGCACTACAATGAAGTCTCAATTCTCCCCGGTCAAAAGGGCCAGCTGAGAAAAGTGTAAAATCCAGAAAGGCAGGACAGGCCATGGAGAACTGGGAGCCTTGTTATGCTGATGGGCGGGATGTAAATTGCCAACAGACACTCGGGAGAAGTGTATGGTGTTTCCTGAAACATCTAAAAAACAAAGCAACAGAGCCTAGGGCACTTCCACTTATGGCCCTATAGCTTAGGGAAATTAAAATCAAAAACACACAGCCACCCCAAAGTTTGGGACGCCTCTGTTTACAAGAACCTCATTTACTGTACAAGTTCAATATCACAGAAAGTGAAAAATGGATAAAGAAGTTGTGGTATTTACTTAGAAAGCAATATCACTCAGCAATGAAATCTATGTCATCAGGCCCATAGCAGCATAATGAGTGGATTCAGGTACGATGATTCTAACTGAAATAAGTCACACAGAAAAAGAAACATCATAAGATATCATTAATACACGGAATGTAAACTTGGCTACACAGGAACTGAATTCCAAAACAGAACAGGGTCTCAAATTTCGAAAACCAACTTATGCTTGCTTAAGGGGAAAGGTGAGTTGGGGTGCTGCATAAAACCAGAGATTGAAATGAGCACAGATAAAGTTCCTTAAGCCAAATATGGAATAGACAAGAGCTACTCCTTGCTCAATGAAATGGACTCAACACCGCATATTAAACGCCTAAGAATGTACCTGACCAGTAAGTATCTTAAAACCTATGGATTGCTATGTCTCCAAAAGAAAATCAAGCATGTGTACAGGGGCATAAGCGCAGCAGTGACAGGATTGGAGAGGCTCGGTGAGCAAATGAAGACCCTTTGAAGTCATATTGCATGGTACCCATTCCACGGGTCTCAACTCTCCAGGTTTAAGGTATTCTTCCTTCAGCTAAAACATGCATGTGGAACCCAGAGTATGATCAACCGTGTGATCGGGATACGTGTTCAAATATGTCTCAGTTTTGGTCCCCTGGAACTCGGGTGCAACATTCCAGACGCTTTACTAACACTCTCCCGACTTGGAGAGTCAGTGCCTTTAACCTCCTGTTTGGCCCAGTTTGCAATTTCTGTGGAAGATGAACAGGAATAGGGAGAACCAATGAGAGACTAGCTGGAGGTGTCTGGACGGGCAAATATAACTCTCATTTCCCACCAGGAAGACGAATTAACCAAAGGCTCAGCGTGCCTTGCCGGAACCAGATTAGTGCCTGAAGCCATCCTGCGGTGTTGCGGCCAGGTCACAAGAAAGCGAGTTGAAGAAAGGAGCTCAGGGGCACTGTAATTCACAAACCTGCAGAGTTATAAATGACAGCTATCGTCCAAAAATATACTGAAGTAAGGCTGCCAAGAGGACTTGAAAGCGGGGCAGAATTGCAGGAAACCGATTTCAGGAGGTAGACTGGAATTGCATTGAAAGCATAGGAAAAGAGGCAGAACGTCCACAATGATGCACTTGGCCAAAAAGGGCGTATGCGTTTTTTCCTGAATATATTCAGGAAAAAACGCATACGCCCTTTTTGGCCAACCAAGCAAGCTTGCAAAGTAAATCTGCACTACAATGAAGTCTCACTTCCCCCCGGTCAAAAGGGCCATCTGAAAAAAGTGTAACATCCAGAAAGGCACCACAGGCCATGGAGAACTGGGAGCCTTGTTATGCTGATGGGCGGGATGTAAATTGCCAACAGACACTCGGGAGAAGTGTATGGTGTTTCCTGAAACATCTGAAAAACAAAGCAACAGAGCCTAGGGCACTTCCACTTATGGTCCTATAGCTTAGGGAAATTAAAATCAAAAAGACACAGCCACCCCAAAGTTTGGGACGCCTCTGTTTACAAGAACCTCGTTTACAGTACAAGTTCAACATCGCAGAAAGTGAAAAATGGATAAAGAAGTTGTGGTATTTACTTACAAAGCAATATCACTCAGCAATGAAATCTATGTCATCAGGCCCTTAGCAGCACAATGAGTGGATTTAGGTATGATGATTCTAACTGAAATAAGTCACACAGAAAAAGAAACATCATAAGATATCAGTAATACACGGAATGTAAACTTGGCTACACAGGAACTGAATTACAGAACAGAACAGTGTCTCAAATTTAGAAAACCAACTTATGCTTGCTTAAGGGGAAAGGTGAGTTGGGGTGCTGCATAAAACCAGAGATTGAAATGAGCACAGATAAAGTTCCTTAAGCCAAATATGGAATAGACAAGAGCTACTCCTTGCTCAACGAAATGGACTCAACACCCCATATTAAACGCCTAAGAATGTACCTGACTAGTAAGTATCTTAAAACCTATGGATTGCTATGTCTCCGAAAGAGAATCAAGCATGTGTACTGGGGCATAAACACAGCAGTGATAGGATTAGAGAGGTTCGGTGAGCAAATGAAGACCCTTTGAAGTCATATTGCATGGTACCCATTCCACGGTTGTCAACTCTCCAGGTTTAAGGTATTCTTCCTTCAGCTAAAACATGCATGTGGAACCCAGAGTATGATCAACCGTGTGATCGGGAGACGTGTTCAAATATGTCTCAGTTTTGGTCCCCTGGTACTCGGGTGCAACATTCCAGATGCTTCACTAACACTCTCCCGACTTGGAGAGTCAGTGCCTTTAACCTCCTGTTTGGCCCAGTTTCCAATTTCTGCGCAAGATGAACAGGAATAGCTAGAACCAATGAGAGACTAGCTGGAGGTGTCTGGACGGGCAAATTTAACTCTCATTTCCCACCAGGAAGAGGAAATAACCAAAGGCTCAGCGTGCCGTGCCAGAACCAGATTAGGGCCTGAAGCCATCCTGCGGTGTTGCGGCCAGGTCACAAGAAAGCGAGTTGAAGAAAGGAGCTCAGGGGCACTGTAATTCACAAACCTGCAGAGTTATGAATGAGAGCTATCGTCCAAAAATATACTGAAGTAAGGCTGCCAAGAGGACTTGAAAGCGGGGCAGAATTGCAGGAAACCGATTTCAGGAGGTAGACTGGAATTGCATTGAAAGCATAGGAAAAGAGGCAGAACGTCCACAATGATGCCCTTGGCCAAAAAGGGCGTATGCGTTTTTTCCTGAATATATTCAGGAAAAAACGCATACGCCCTTTTTGGCCAACCAAGCAAGCTTGCAAAGGAAATCTGCACTACAATGAAGTCTCAGTTCCCCCCGGTCAAAAGGGCCATCTGAAAAAAGTGTAAAATCCAGAAAGGCAGGACAGGCCATGGAGAACTGGGAGCCTTGTTATGCTGATGGGCGGGATGTAAATTGCCAACAGACACTCGGGAGAAGTGTATGGTGTTTCCTGAAACATCTAAAAAACAAAGCAACAGAGCCTAGGGCACTTCCACTTATGGTCCTATAGCTTAGGGAAATTAAAATCAAAAAGACACAGCCACCCCAAAGTTTGGGACGCCTCTGTTTACAAGAACCTTGTTTACAGAACAAGTTCAACATCGCAGAAAGTGAAAAATGGATAAAGAAGTTGTGGTATTTACTTAGAAAGCAATATCACTCAGCAATGAAATCTATGTCATCAGGCCCGTAGCAGCATAATGAGTGGATTCCGGTACGATGATTCTAACTGAAATAAGTCACACAGAAAAAGAAACATCATAAGATATCACTAATAAATGGAACGTAAACTTGGCTACACAGGAACTGAATTCCAAAACAGAACAGGGTCTCAAATATAGAAAAGCAACTTATGCTTGCTTAAGGGGAAAGGTGAGTTGGGGTGCTGCATAAAACCAGAGATTGAAATGAGCACAGATAAAGTTCCTTAAGCCAAATATGGAATAGACAAGAGCTACTCCTTGCTCAACGAAATGGACTCAACACCCCATATTAAACGCCTAAGAATGGACCTGACTAGTAAGTATCTTAAAACCTATGGATTGCTATGTCTTCGAAAGAGAATCAAGCATGTGTACCGGGGCATAAACACAGCAGTGATAGGATTGGAGAGGTTCGTTGAGCAAATGAAGACCCTTTGAAGTCATATTGCATGGTACCCATGCCACGGGTTTCAACTACCCAGGTTTAAGGTATTCCTCCTTCAGCTAAAACATGCATATGGAACCTAGAGTATGATCAACCATGTGATCGGGAGACGTGTTCAAATATGTCTCAGTTTTCGTACCCTGGTACTCGGGTGCAACATTCCAGACGCTTTACTAACACTCTCCCGACTTGGAGAGTCAGTGCCTTTTACCTCCTGTTTGGCCCAGTTTGCAATTTCTGCGGAAGATGAACAGGAATAGGGAGAACCAATGAGAGACTAGCTGGAGGTGTCTGGACGGGCAAATTTAACTCTCATTTCCCACCAGGAAGAGGAAATAACCAAAGGCTCAGCGTGCCGTGCCGGAACCAGATTAGGGCCTGAAGCCATCCTGCGGTGTTGCGGCCAGGTCACAAGAAAGCGAGTTGAAGAAAGGAGCTCAGGGGCACTGTAATTCACAAACCTGCAGAGTTATAAATGACAGCTATCGTTCAAAAATATACTGAAGAAAGGCTGTCAAGAGGAGTTGAAAGCGGGGCAGAATTGCAGGAAACCGATTTCAGGAGGTAGACTGGAATTGCATTGAAAGCATAGGAAAAGAGGCAGAACGTCCACAATGATGCACTTGGCCAAAAAGGGCGTATGCGTTTTTTCCTGAATATATTCAGGAAAAAACGCATACGCCCTTTTTGGCCAACCAAGCAAGCTTGCAAAGGAAATCTGCACTACAATGAAGTCTCACTTCCCCCCGGTCAAAAGGGCCATCTGAAAAAAGTGTAAAATCCAGAAAGGCAGGACAGGCCATGGAGAACTGGGAGCCTTGTTATGCTGATGGGCGGGATGTAAATTGCCAACAGACACTCGGGAGAAGTGTATGGTGTTTCCTGAAACATCTAAAAAACAAAGCAACAGAGCCTAGGGCACTTCCACTTATGGTCCTATAGCTTAGGGAAATTAAAATCAAAAAGACACAGCCACCCCAAAGTTTGGGACGCCTCTGTTTACAAGAACCTCGTTTACCGTACAAGTTCAATATCAGAGAAAGTGAAAAATGGATAAAGAACTTGTGGTACTTACGTACAATGCAGTATCACTCAGCAATGAAATCTATGTCATCAGGCCCGTAGCAGCATAATGAGTGGATTCAGGTACGATGATTCTAACTGAAATAAGTCACACAGAAAAAGAAACATCATAAGATATCATTAATACACGGAATGTAAACTTGGCTACACAGGAACTGAATTCCAAAAGAGAACAGGGTCTGAAATTTAGAAAACCAACTTATGCTTGCTTAAGGGGAAAGGTGAGTTGGGGTGCTGCATAAAACCAGAGATTGAAATGAGCACAGATAAAGTTCCTTTGGCCAAATATGGAATAGACAAGAGCTACTCCTTGCTCAACGAAATGGACTCAACACCCCATATTAAACGCCTAAGAATGTACCTGACTAGTAAGTATCTTAAAACCTATGGATTGCTATGTCTCCAAAAGAGAATCAAGCGTGTGTACAGGGGCATAAACGCAGCAGTGATAGGATTGGAGAGGTTCGGTGAGCAAATGAAGACCCTTTGAAGTCATATTGCATGGTACCCATTCCACGGGTCTCAACTCTCCAGGTTCAAGGTATTCTTCCTTCAGCTAAAACATGCATGTGGAACCCAGAGTATGATCAACCGTGTGATCGGGAGACATGTTCCAATATGTCTCCGTTCTCGTCCCCTGGTACTCGAGTGCAACATTCCAGACGCTTTCCTAACACTCTCCCGAGATGGAGAGTCAGTGCCTTTAACCTCCTGTTTGGCCCAGTTTGCAATTTCTGCGGAAGATGAACAGGAATAGGGAGAACCAATGAGAGACTAGCTGGAGGTGTCTGGACGGGCAAATTTAACTCTCATTTCCCACCAGGAAGAGGAATTAACCAAAGGCTCAGCGTGCCGTGCCGGAACCAGATTAGGGCCTGAAGCAATCCTGCGGTGTTGCGGTCAGCTCACAAGAAAGCGAGTTGAAGAAAGGAGCTAAGGGGCACTGTAATTCACAAACCTGCACAGTTATAAATGACAGCTATCGTCCAAAAATATACTGAAGTAAGGCTGCCAAGAGGACATGAAAGCGGGGCAGAATTGCAGGAAACCGATTTCAGGAGGTAGACTGGAATTGCATTTAAAGCATAGGAAAAGAGGAAGAACGTCCACAATGATGCACTTGGCCAAAAAGGGCATATGCGTTTTTTCCTGAATATATTCAGGAAAAAACGCATACGCCCTTTTTGGCCAACCAAGCAAGCTTGCAAAGGAAATCTGCACTACAATGAAGTCTCACTTCCCCCTGGTCAAAAGGGCCATCTGAAAAAGTGTAAAATCCAGAAAGGCAGAACAAGCCATGGAGAACTGGGAGCCTTGTTATGCTGATGGGCGGGATGTAAATTGCCAATAGCCTTCGGGAGAAGTGTATGGAGTTTCCTGAAACATCTATAAAACAAAGCAACAGAGCCTAGGGCACTTCCACTTATGGTCCTATACCTTAGGGAAATTAAAATCAAAAAGACACAGCCACCCCAAAATTTGGGATGGCTGTGTTTACAGGAACCTCTTCTGCAGCACAAGTTAAATATGCCAGAGAGCAAATAATGCATAAAGAAGTTGCGGTACTTACGTACAACAGAATACCTCTCAGCAATGAAAACTATGTCACCAGGCTGTAAAAGCATAATGAGTGGATTGAGGCACGGTGATTCTAAGTGAAAAAAGTCACACAGAAAAAGAAACATCATAAGGTATCACTAATACATGGAATGAGAACTTGGCTACACATGAACTGAATTACAAAACAGAACAGGGTCTCATGTTTAGAAAACCAACTTATGCTTGCTTAAGGGGGAAGGTGAGTAGGGGTGCTGCATAAAACCAGAGTTTGAAATTAGCACAGATACCGTTCCATAAGCCACATATGTAATAGCCAAGACCTACCCCTTGCTCAACAAAATGGACTCAACAATGAGGTATCACCTCACATCTGATTGAATGGGCATCATCAGAATATCTACAAAAAAAAATGCTGGAAAGGGTGTGGAGAAAAGGAACCCTCTTCCACTATTGTTGGGAATATAAATTGATACAGTCACTATGGAGAACAATATGGAGTTTCTTAAGAAACTAACAGTAGAATTACCATATGATACAGCAATCCCAGTTCTGGACATATACCCAGACAAAACCATAAATCAAAAAGAGACATTCACCGCAATGTTCATTGCATCACTATTTACAATATCGAGGTAATGGAAGCAACCTAAATGCCCACAGACAGACGAATGCATAAAGCTGTGGTACATATATAAAATGGAATATTACTAAGCCATGAAAAGGAATGAAATTGGGTCATTTGTAGAGACGTCGATGGATCTAGAGACTGTCATACAGAGTGAAGTAAGTCAGAAAGAGAAAAACAAATCTTGTATATTCATGCATATATGTGGAACCTAGAAAAACTGTACAGGTTAACCATTTTGCAAGGCATAAATAGAGCAACAGATGTAGACAACAAACGTATGGACAACAAGGGGGGAAAGCTGTTGGGGGGGTGGTGGTGGGAGGAGTTGAGAGACTGGGATTGGCATGTATACATTTATATGTATAAAATAGATAACCAATAAGAACCTGCTGTATAAAAATATAAAATAAAATTCAAAATTAAAAAGAAATAAAATTTAAAAAATAAAACAGAAAAAACAATTATTCCCTTCACATACATGTATTTATATGAATAAATTATTTCCATGCTTATATCTGTAAATACAAAAAAGAGGAATAAAATCTACCTTGAACCAAAAACGAAAAAGAGAAAAAAAACACAGAACCCACCAGTTCCACAGAGGAAAACCGTATCAGGACACTTGCTCCAGTTGTAAACAATTCTGAAGTTGGTCAGTGGTGGGGAATCGTCTCCCATTCAGCCAGCAGCCCGCACGCAACAAGCGTTCTCATTGCAAAGCTGGGGCACCGTGCCGAGGCATCTGTGAGTAAACGTGAGCTGAGCCCCAGGCCAGTTGCTGCTGAACTATTCCCACCCGTCCCAGGTAAAACACCTGAATATATACAAGGACTTGAAAGCCTAGAGGAAGGGCCATAGAGCCACACGAGTGACAGCATGCCGGCCGACTTGGTGCCTGCAGGCCAGCCAGGATGGTCCTGGCCCTGGGTGCTCTTCTGGAAGATTTCCATTTCCCTGCCTGAGATACCCGTCCTGTCCCTGCCCCCACTGCTTTTTTCCTTCCTCACCTCTGCCCAGGGAGAAATTCCAGCAGCAGGTATGGGTGACACATCCTCTTCTTTAGCAGGTGGCAGCCTGGCAACTGCTGCAGAAAGTCCAGCAGAGCCCCACTCACACTGGGCCACCCACAAAGCCGTGGCCTCTCACTCCCTCCCACCAGCCCAGCCCCGAGACTGCTGACAGGGCAGAGAAAATGGCGTCAGACACGGCTGCAGGGGCTCTTGCTGCCTGGAGTGGTATTTATATTGATCTCAACCCAGGCACACCTGGGGAGGGCTGGCCGGCACGGTAAGGCTGCCCAGGTCAGCCAATCATCACCCCTCAGGGGCTCACAGTTGCAGAAAATGGAACTTGCTGAACCGGCCAGGTCCAAGGAACAGGTGTGGGCTCCTGAGAGTCAGGATAGACAAGGGGCTGCAGCTTTGGCTTGTTTTCTAATCATTTTATCTGGCCCATGAGTGGGAGACAACTTCAAGAAAACCCTCTCCTAATGAGAGGAACCCAGGAGTCAGGGAGAGGAGGGGTGGGTGGTGGTTGGAGACAGAGGCCTGGTGCCCCGGGTGCAGTGGAAGTCTCTGGAAGACCAGGTGGAGGGAGGCCTCACGGAGTGATGCCCAGTGTCACAGACCTGTCGCAGCTGCTGTTTGTTAGTTCAAGTCCTGCTCTGAGGTGCTCTGTGTCAGCTCTGAGCGACAGGTGAGCTGGGGGTGCTCTGTAATGAGGGCTATGTGCACGGTTCCTGTGTGCCCAGCCCTGCCACGGTACCTGCAAGGGTAGCTCTGTATCCTGGGAGGGGCCTGACCACGAGAGCCCCGTGGGCTGGGGTGGGGGTGGGGTACCTGCCCAGGTGAGCTCCATATTCTGGGATTGGTCTGACCACGAGAGCCCCATGGGCTGCTGGGGACCTGGTAAAGGATGTCAGGACAGTCAGTGAAGCCACCGAGGATATACCTCCAGTTGCTCCTAATTCCTACACCCTGCTGGTCATTCTACCAACCACCAGGACATGGTATTCTGTATTAGTCTTCAATGATGCCTTCTTTTGTATTCCATTAGTCCCAGAGTCACAAGAAATTTTGGCTTGTGAGTGGCAGGACTCAACATACAACTAAAACAATACTTCCGGGCCGTCTGGCCCCAAGGGTGCAAAAATTCCCACACCACCTTTGGGGAAAGCTTAGCTAAAGACCTAAAAGTTCTACCTCTGGAAAAGGAAACCCTCCTTCAGTACGCAGACGACATTCTGATCGCCAGCCCTACTAAGGAGGCCTCTGAACTACCAAGCCAATAAAGGATAGAAGTTGTCCAAGAAAAAGCTCAAATATCACAGACTGCGGTGATCTGCCTGGGCTTCATTCTCACAGAAGGTCGGAGAAGCCCATCCCAGGAAAGGGAAGAAACCATTTTCAGCCTTACCCCTTTCTAAAACTAGAAGAGAGCTTAGGGGTTCCTGGGGAGGCCAGGGTTTGCTGCTTCTGGATCCCTAACTACAGTCTACTAGCTGGGCCTCTATATGAAACACTGAAAGGAAAAGATGATGATCCTTTTGAATAGAATCCAGAAGTGGCCTTTCAAGAATGGAAAGAGCAGTCAATTCAGACCCTTGCCCTGGAACTCCCTAATTTAGCTAAACCCTTTGACCTTTACATTCCCGGTGAAAGGTGAATCGCCATTGGAGAATTAGTGCAAAAACTGGGACCACTTGAAATGGAACAATGTAAGAATGCCATCCAGGTAGGATAAACTACGGTCACCAAGGGGCTTGGCCCACTGCCACATCTGGCCAAGATACTGGCGGTATCTAAAAACCTGGAAATCAGCAGCCCAAAAGGCCACCTCCCTCCTAAGGGAAAAGGACCCCACGTGGTGATCCTAACCACCAACCATGCCCTGAAGTTGCAGGGTTCGCTCCGTGGGCACACCAACCCCGAGTGAGGAGGCCCTCCAACTCCAACATCCAGAGAGATAACCGGGGGCAACAGGGCACCATGACGACTCGTGTGAACATCACTTGACCTGGAGTTTCTCTCATAAAACAACAAGAGTGTGTCCCAAAAGAGTAGACTACTGCTTGCAGGACTTACTGCACCCAGAGGGGAGCTAATAATCTTGGCGGGGGAACCATATACCACACTGTCACCATAGAAAAGCCTACAGACACCGTGATGATGCTGGCCAATAAGACCGGCTGGACTCCTGTTTACTTCAAAAGGCTGTTGACTCAGTGGCCATCATGGTCCTTGATCACCACTGACCCTGGACTGTCTGGGAGTTGAGTGGGCAGGGCTCTGACACCTGGTGCTGTTTGTACGTTAATTCAGGGGCCTAATTGAAGAAAGCGCAGACTACTGGTCAGAGCATCTAGGCTGGCAGAAACGGTCAGCCTAAGGTGGCCGAACAAATGTGGGGCGGGGTGAGACCGGCCCCCACAGCGTCTCTGCACATCTCTTTCCTGGACCCTTAAAGGTCATTAGAATCTATAACACTTCCAATGCTGGTGCTCAGGTGGACGAGCAGGGAGGCAGGGGTCCTGGGGACAATCAACGTCACCTGGAGGCTGCTGGGGAGAAGCTCTGACCCTCGCCCCCGGGTATGAGGGCTCCCAACTCAGCACTCAGCAGTTACAGAAGAAGGGTCTGCACCCTCAGCACTCCAAGAATGAGGAACAGGACAAAAAGCAGAGGAGGGGTTTGTCCCCAGCAAAGCCCATTAAAAATCCCTGGGAGATAAAAATAGAATGTGGGCAATAAAGTCAAGTCTAACCTTTTTTATCCTTTGTGCTTTGTCTAATTTCATGTGCTCCTAGGGTCCCTCATGCAGAGGTTCCACACCCGGCACTTCAGACCAGATTTCCTAGTGCAGAATGGCTGGGATGACACCTCAGCTCCTGGGGCCCAGTGCAGACTCCGCGATATAGAGACTGAGCTGCAGCCAACCCGGCCCTCGAGAGCTCCGCCGCCTCCCTCCCACTGACTCTGACAAGATCTCTACACAGCAGCCCAGCCCACAGCCCACGGGGTAGTGCATGCTCTCACCTCTCCATTCTCTGATCAAAATATAAAGTTTCCTTTGCTTGTGAACCAAACTCAGTCTCGATCTGTTGGCCCCAATGACACTGGGCAGGGGGACACTTGTTGGGGTCCACTCTGGAGGATCAGTAACAGAAATTGAGACTATTGTAACCTCAATGAACAGATGTGTGAGCCAAACTGTAGTTAACATAGAACAGTGTATAAGGCTCGGGTAAAATAAGATGTTTCTAACACTTCCATTTGATATTTCCATCACTTTATTATAAGCAAGTTCAGTGAAAGGGTTTGTCTTATTTGTCAGGTCAATATTAGAGAAACGAAGTGATTTCTTTCCAAGGATGTACATCTAATAATCTTGGTTAAAGCTTCAATCTTGTTTTAAATGCTTTTCCATTGAAAATGATACCTCTCTTTCAGCTCCCCCATTTCTGAGAAGTATAAAATCTTATAATTTTTTATTACCAAAGGGGAAAGGTGGGAGGAGGGATAAATTAACAGTTTGGGATTAACACATACACACTGCTATGTATAAAATAGATCATCAACAAGGAACTACTGTATAGCACAGGGAACTACACTCAACATTTTGCAATAACCTATAAGGGGAAATAATCTGAAACAGAATAGATATTTTTATTGACATCATCTATCAATGACAGTTAAAGTGTAACCTAAGGGAAGCTGGTGGTGAGTGCTTCTGACCCTGAAGACTTCAATCATCTAAAGTTTGGACTCTGCCTACTTCCCAAGGCCCTTAATGAACATATGTGTAGCCGTAGCTTAAAAAATTCCCCAGTTTGGGTTTCGGGGAGACACTGATTTTGAAAAAGCCCTGGTGTTCTCCTTACATGAATGGGACTCTTCCTACTGCTAAAACATGTCTGTCACACCCAGAGGATGGTATACCGTCTGATCGGGAAGAGTTTGGAAAAGGCATCTCATCTCCTCATCTCCTGGTGCTCGGGTTCACCCCTCCAGCGTCTTTACTAACAGTCTCCCCACTTGGAGATGTCAACACTGTCAACATCCTGTTGCGTACAGTTTGGAATTTGTCCAGAGGATGAAGCGGAAGGATGAGGAACAATGAGAGACAAGTCCTAGGTGTTCAGACAGGCACATGTCACTCTAATTTCCAATCAGGAAGACGAATTGACCAAAGGCTAGGGTTGCCCATGGAAACAGTATAGGGCTTGAGGAAATCCTGCTGCTTTGTGGCCAGTTCCCATAAACACAAGTTGAACAATGGAACTCAGGGGCAGTAAAATTCACGAAACTGCAGAGTTGAAAATATCCATCACTGAAAAATGTCTTGAGGAAAGTCAGAGAAAAGGACTTGTAAGCAAGGGAGAATGGCAGGAAAGGGATTTGAGGAGGTAGAAAGGACTCGCCATTAAGCACAAGAAAAGGAGCTGAACATTGCCAACATTGCAGTTGGCCAAAAAAGGTGTATGCGTTTTTTTCTGTATATATTCAAGAAAAGGGCATACACTTTTTTAGCCAACCAAACAGGTGGGCACTGGAAGTCAATACTACAAAAGATATCACTTCACATCAGTCAGAAGAGCCATCCTCATAAAGCGTAAACAACAGAAATGCAGGACAGGGCAACGAGAAGAGGGAGCCCTGTGAGACTTATAGTGGAAATGTATATTGCCAACGGCCATTCTGGAGAAGTGTATTGTGTTTACTAAAGCATCTAAAAAATGAGCTACAGAGCATAGGGCACTTGCACTCATGGGCGTATATCTTGGGAAAAACAAAAATCGAGAGGACACAGGCACCCCAATGTTTACCCCCTCTCTGTTTAAAAGATCCCTGACTAGGATATAACTTAAATGTCTCTGGAGGGAAAAAATGGATAGAGATGTGGTACTTAGGTAGAGTGAAATATTATTCAGCCTGGAAATCAATGAAATATGGCCAGTTGTAACAACTCTGGAGGAGTTACATATGATCTTTCTAAGTGACAGATTTCAGAAAGAAAAAGACACATATCATAAGATATCACTTAAAGGTGGAATCCAAAATGGCTACACATGAAATAAATTACAAAACAAAAACATAGTCAAATATGTAGAAAACACGCATAAGGCTGCTAAACGGGAAAGGTGGGGAGGGGTGAGGCATCATCCAGGAGGTTGAAATTAGCAAAGATACCATTCCAAATACCAAACTGATAATCAACAAGGCCTACACGGTAGCTAAAAGAACTGCACTCAGCACACTCAAGTCACCGGAAAAGAATATATACGACTGGTAAGAATCTGAAAAAGAATTTACTGATGTCTCTCTGTACGTGAATCAAGTGGATGTACAGCAGCAAGAAACAGAGCTTTGAAAATCAGCTGTAACCAATATAGTAATAAATTGAAAAAAATAAACGACAGAGAGACAGAGAAAACCTCTTACAACTTTTCCTCAGGGACGGTGATGCAACATGGATTGAACACATCTAGACCCACAGCAGGATGAGACATAAGGCTGGAAACTGTTTGCGCTAAGAGAAATGTGAGGTTGGGTGAGGAAATGCACACCCTTTAAAGTAATACTACCTGGTACCCATTCAATGGGTCCCAAATCTGCAGGTTCAAGGGATCTTCCTACAGCTAAAACATGCATGGAAAACCCAGAGGACTGTACACCATGTGATCGGGAGATGTGTCTAAAATGCACCTCATTTATCCTCTCCTGGTGCTCCTGTTCACCATTCCAGCCACGTTACTTAGAATCTCCCCACTTGGAGAATCAGCACATTTAAACTTCTGTTTCACACATTTTGCAAATTGTGAGGAGGATGAACGGGCAGAGGGGGAACCAATGAGAGAATAGTTATAGGGGTTTGGACGGGCACATATAACTCTAATTTCCCATTAAGAATAAGAATTGAAAAAAGGCTCAGCCCGTCTCGCCGGAGCCAAAATAGGGCCTGAAGCAATCCTGCGGGTTTGAGGCCAGCTCACAAAAGAGCAACTTAAAAAATGGAGCTCAGGGTCACTGCAATTCACAAACCTGCAGAGTTATAAATGAAAACTAACGTCCAAAAATATGTTGAGGTAAGGCAAAGAAGAGGATCTGAATGCAAGACAGAATTGCAAGAAACAGATTTCAAGAGATAGATTGGACTCGTCTTTAAAGCACATGAAAAGCGGCAGAATTTCGACAATGATGCAGTTGGCCCAAAAGGGCGTATGCGTTTTTTCCTGATTATATCCAGGAAAAAACGCATACGCACTTTATGGGCAACGAAGCAAGCAAGCAATGCAAATGTGCACAACAAAGAAGTCTCATTTCCCACCGGTCAAAAGGGCCATCCTAAAAAATTGTAAAAACCAGAAATGCAGGACAGGCCATGAAGAACAAGGAGCCTTTATACGCTGATGGGCAGTGTGTGAACTGCCGAGAGCCACTCTGGAGAAGTGTATGGTGGTTACTAAATCATCTAAAAAGCAGAGCTACAGAGCATAGGACACTTCCAATCATGGGAGTATATCTAGGGAAGTCTAAAAATCAACAAGACACAAGCACACCACAGTTTAGGGCTACTCTGTTTACAAGAACCTCAACTTCAGTACACCTTAAATATCCCAGGAAAGAGAACAATGGATAAAGAAGATGTGGTACTTATGTACAATGGAATATCTCTTCACCATGAAATCAATGTAATAAGGCTAGTAGAAGGATAAAGAGTGGATTTAGGTCCGATAATACTACTTGAAATAAGTCAAACAGAAAAAGAAACATATCATAAGATATCACCTATAGAGGGAGGGTAAATATGGCTGCACAAGAAATGAATTACAGAACAGAACAGTGTCTCACATTTAGAAAACACACTTATGTCAGCTTAAGGGGAAAGGAGAGGTGGGGTGATGCATAAAACCAGAGTTTGAAATTAGCACAGATACCGTTCAATAAACCAAATAGGTATTAGACAAGATCTACACCTTGCTCAATGAACTGGCCTCAACACACCCTATACACCGCAGAGAAATATATCTGAGTAATAAGAATCTTAAAACCCATGTATTGATATATCTCCATAAGGGAATCAAGTGTGTGCAGAGCGGCACAAACACAGCAGTGAAAATGAGCTAAACCCCATTATAGAAATAAATTTTAAAAACAAAACGCAGAAACAATGAAAGAGAGAAAAATTCTTACAAAATTCGCTCAGGGGCTGTGATGCAACCTGGATTGACCACATATAAACCCACAGCTGGATAAGACATAAGGCTGGATTCTTGGGGCTGAGAGGATTGGTGAGCTTTGGTGAGCAACTGCCAAAAGTTTAATGCAATACTTCATGCTACTCATTCCAAGGGTCCCAACAATCCAGGTTGAAGGGAATCTTCCTACAGCTAAACCATGCTTGGGAAACCCAGCGACTGGTATACCATATGATCGGGAAAGGTTTCTAAAACGCACCTCATTTTTCCTCTCCTGGGACTCCGGATCGACATTCCAGCCGCTTTACTAAAAACATCCCCTCATAGAGAGTCAATGCCTTTAAGTTCTGGTATCGCACAGTCTGCAGTTAGTGCGGAGGATGAATGGGAATAGGGGGAACCAGTGAGAAACTAGCTGTAGCGGTTTCAATGGGCACATGTCACTCTAATTTCACAGCAGTAAGAAGAATTAACGAAAGGCACAGCAAGGTGCCCCAGAAGAAGAATAGGGCCTGAAGGAATCCTGTGGTTATGAGGCAAGATCACAAAAATAAGAGCTGAAAAATGGAGCTAAGGGCCACTGCAAGTCAAAAACCTGCAGAGTTATAAAGGCCAACTATTTTCAAAAAATATATTGAGGTAAGGCTATGAAGCGGCAATGAAATCAAGGCAGAATTGCAGGAAACCAATTTCAGGAGGTAGACTGGAATTGCACTGAAAACATATGAAGAAAGTCAGAACCTCGACAATGATGCACTTGGCCAAAAAGGGCGTATGCGTTTTTTCCTGAATATATTCAGGTAAAAACGCATATGCCCTTTTTGGCCAACCAAGCAAGCTTGCAAAGGAAATCTGCACTACAATGAAGTCTCACTTCCCCCCGGTCAAAAGGGCCATCTGAAAAGAGTGTAAAATCCAGAAAGGCAGGACAGGCCATGGAGAACTGGGAGCCTTGTTATGCTGATGGACGGGGTGTAAATTGCCAACAGCCACTCGGAAGAAGTGTATGGTGTTTCCTGAAACATCTAAAAAACAAAGCAACAGAGCCTAGGGCACTTCCACTTATGGTCCTATAGCTTAGGGAAATTAAAATCAAAAACACACAGCCACCCCAAAGTTTGGGACGGCTCTGTTTACAAGAACCTCGTTTACGGTACAAGTTCAATATCGCAGTAAGAGAAAAATGGATAAAGAAGTTGTGGGACTTACGTACAATGCAATATCACTCAGCAATGAAATCTATGTCATCAGGCCCGGAGCAGCATAGTGAGTGGATTCAGGTATGATGATTCTAAATGAAATAAGTCACAGAGAAAAGGAAACATCATAAGATATCACTAATACACGGAATGTAAACTTGGCTACACAGGAACTGGATTACAAAACAGAAAAGGGTCTCACATTTAGAAAACCAACTTATGCTTGCTTAAGGGTAAAGGTGAGTTGGGGTGCTGCATAAGACCAGAGATTGAAATGAGCACAGATAAAGTTCCTTAAGCCAAATATGGAATAGACAAGAGCTACTCCTTGCTACACGAAATGGACTCAACACCCCATATTAAACGCCTAAGAATGTACCTGACTAGTAAGTATCTTAAAAACTATTGATTGCTATGTCTCTGAAAGAGAATCAAGCGTGTGTACAGGGGCATAAACGCAGCAGTGATAGGATTGGAGAGGTTCGGTGAGCAAATGAAGAACCTTTGAAGTCATATTGCATGGTACCCATTCCACGGGTCTCAACTCTCCAGGTTTAAGGTATTCTTCCTTCAGCTAAAACATGCATGTGGAACCCAGAGTATGATCCACCCTAACCCTTCCCCGAAGCCTTACCCTAACCCATTCCCTAGTCCTAACCCGTACGCTAACACTAACCCATGCCCTCACACGTACGCTCACCCTAAACCGTTTTCGTACCCGCACCTGGACCCTAAAACGTACTCAAATCCTAACCCTAAACCTAGCCCGAACCCTAACTCTAACACTTCCCCGGAGCCTTCCCCTCACCCGTCACCTAATCCTAACGCGAACGCTAACACTAATCCGTGCCATCACACGTACGCTCCCCCTAAACCATTGTCATACGCTCATCTGGACCCTAAACCGTCCCCGTCACCTACCCCAACCCTAGACCGAACCCTAACCCTAACCCTTCCCCGAAGCCTTCCCCTCACACGTACCCTAATCCTAACCCGTACGCTAACACTAACCTGTGCCCTCACACGCACGCTCCCCCTGAAACGTTGTCATACCCTCACCTGGACCCTAAACCGTCCCCGTTCCCTAACCCTAACCTTACCCCGAACCCTAACCCTAACCCTTCCCCGAGCCTTCCCTTCACCCGTCCCCTAATCCTAACCCGTATGCAAACAGTAACCCGTGCTCTCACACGTACGCTCCACCTAAACCGTTGTCGTACCCTCACCTGGACCTTAAACCGTCCCCGTCCCCTAACACTAAGTCTAGCCCGAACCCTAACCCTAACTCTTTCCCGAAGCCTTCCCCTCACCCGTCCCCTAATCCTAAGCCGTACGCTAACATTTACCCATTCCCTCACACGTACGCTCCCCCTAAACCGTTGTCGTACCCTCACCTGGACCCTCAACCGTCCCCGTCCCCTAACGCTAACCCTAGCCCGAACACTAACCCTAACCCTTCCCCGAAGCTTTCCCCTCTCACGTCCCCTAATCCTAACCCGTACGCTAACACTAACCCATGCCCTCACACGTACCCTCCCCCAAACCGTTGTCGTAACCTGACCTGGACCCTAAACCGTCCCCGTCCCCTAACCTTAACCCTAGCCCGAACCCTAACCCTAACCCTTCCCTGAAGCCTTCCCCTCACCCGTACCCTAATCCTAACCCGTATGCTAACACTATCCCGAGCCCTCACACGAACACTCCCCCTAAACCGTAGTCGTACCCTAACCTGGACCCTAAACCGCCCTGTCCCCTAATCCTAACCCTAGCCCGAACCCTAACCCTAACCCTTCCCCGAAGCCTTCCCCTCACCCGTGCCCTAATCCTAACCCGTACGCGAACACTAACTCACGCCCTCACACGTACACTCTCCCTAAAGCGTTGTCGTACCCTACCCTGGACCCTAAACCGTCCCCGTCCCCAAACCCTAACCCTAGCCCGAACCCTAACCCTAACCCTTCCCCGAAGCCTGACCCTCACCCGTCCCCTAATCCTAACCCGTACGCTAACACTAACCCGCGCCCTCACACGTACGCTCCCCCTAAAGCGTTGTCGTACCCTCCCCTGGACCCTAAACCGTCCCCGTCCCCTAACCCTAACCCTAGTCGAAACCCTAACCCTAACCCTTCCCCGAAGCCTGACCCTCACCCGTCCCCTAATCCTAACCCGTACGCTAACACTAACCCGTGCCCTCACACATACATTCCCCCTAAAGCGTTGTCGTACCCTCCCCTGGACCCTAAACCGTCCCCGTCCCCTAACCCTAACCCTACAAGAACCCTAACCCTAAACCTACCCCGAAGCCTGACCCTCACCCGTCCCCTAATCCTAACCCGTACGCTAACACTAACCCGGGCCCTCACACGTACGTTCCCCCTAAAGCGTTGTCGTACCCTTCCCTGGACCCTAAACCGTCCCCGTCCCCTAACCCTAACCCTAGCCCGAACCCTAACCCTAACACTTCCCAGAAGCCTGAACCTCACCCGTCACCTAATCCTAACACGTACGCTAACACTAACCCGCGCCCTCACACGTACCCTCCCCCTAAAGCGTTGTCATACCGTCCCCTGGACCCTAAACCGTCCCCGTCCCCTAACCCTAATCCTAGCCCAAACCCTAACCCTAACCCTTCCCCGAAGCCTGACCCTAACCCGTCCCCTAATCCTAACCCGTATGCGAACACTAACCCGCGCCCTCACACGTACGCTCCCGCTAAAGCATTGTCGTACCCTCCCCTGGACCCTAAACCGTCCCCGTCCCCAAACCCTAAACCTTGCCCGAACCCTAACCCTAACCCTTCCCCGAAGCCTGACACTCGCCCGTCCCCTAATCCTAACCCGTACACGAACACTAACCCGCGCCCTCACACGTATGCTCCCCCTAAAGCGTTGTTGTACCCGCCCCTGGACCCTGTACCGTCCCCGTCCCCTAACCCTAACCCTAGACTGAACCCTAACCCTAAACCTTCCCCGAAGCCTGACCCTCACCCGTCCCCTAATCCTAACCCGGACGCTAACACTAACCCGTGCCCTCACACGCACGCTCCCCCTAATGCATTGCCGTACCCTCACATGGACCCTAAACCGTCCCCGTCCCCTAACATTAACCCTAGCCCGAACCGTAACCCTAAGACTTTCCCGAAGCCTGACCCTCACCAGTCCACTAATCCTAACCCGTACGCTAACGCTAACCCTCGCCCTCACATGCACGCTCCCCCTAAAGCGTTGCCATATACTCACCTGGACCCTAAACCGTCCCCGTCCCGTAAACCTAACCCTAGCCCAAACCCTAACCCTAACACTTCCCCGAAGCCTGACACTCACCCGTCCCCTAATCCTAACCCGTACGCTAACACTAACCCGCGCTCTCACACGCACGCTCCCCCTAAAGCGTTGCCGTACCCTCACCTGGACCCTAAACCGTCCCCGTCCCCTAACCCTAACCCTAGCCCGAACCCTAACCCTAACCCTTCCCCGAAGCCTGACCCTCACCCGTCCCCTAATCCTAACCCGTACGCTAACACTAACCCGCGCCCTCACTTGCACGCTCCACCTAAAGAGTTGCCGTACACTCACCTGGACCCTAAACCGTCACCGTCCCCTAACCCTAACCCTAGCCCGAACCCTAACCCTAACCCTCACCCGACCTTTAATCCTAACCCGTACGCTAACACTAACCCGCGCCCTCACACGTACGCTCCCACTAAAGCGTTGCCGTACCCTCATCTGCACCCTAAACCGTCCCCATCCCCTAACCCTAAACCTAGCTCGAACCTTAAACCTAACCCTTCCCAGAAGCCTGACCCTCACCCGTCCCCTAATCCTAACCCGTACGCTAACACTAACCCGCGCCCTCACACGCACGCTCCCCCTAAAGCGTTGCCGTACCCTCCCCTGTACCTTAAGCCGTCCCCGTCCCCTAACCCTAACCGTAGCCCGAACCCTAACACTAACCCTTCCCCGAAGCCTGACCCTCACCCGTCCCCTAATACTAACACGTACGCTAACACTAACCCGCGCCCTCACACGTACGCTCCCCCTAAAGCGTTGCCGTACCCTCACCTGGAACCTAAACCGTCCCCATCCCCTAACCCTAACCCTAGCCCGAACCCTAACCCTAACCCTTCCCCGAAGCCTGACCCTCACCTGTCCCCTAATCCTAACCCGTACGCTAACACTAACCCGCGCCCTCACACGTACGCTCCCCCTAAAGCGTTGCCGTACCCTCACCTGGACCCTAAACCGTCCCCGTCCCCTAACCCTAACGCTAGCCCGAACCCTAACCCTAACACTTCCCCGAAGCCTGACCCTCACCCGTCCCCTAATCCTAACCCGTACGCTAACACTAACCCGCGCCCTCACACGTACGCTCCCCCTAAAGCGTTGCCGTACCCTCACCTGGACCCTAAGCTGTCCCCGTCCTCTAACCCTAACACTAGCCCGAACCCTAACCCTATCCCTTCCCCAAAGCCTGACCCTCACCCGTCCCCTAGTCCTAACCCGTACGCTAACACTAACCCGCGCCCTCACACGTACGCTCCCCCTAAAGCGTTGCCGTACCCTCACCTGGACCCTAAACCGTCCCCGTCCCCTAACCCTAACCCTAGCCCGAACCCTAACCCTAAACCTTCCCCGAAGCCTGACCCTCACCCGTCCCCTAATCCTAACCCGTACGCTAACACTAACCAGCGCCCTCACACGCACGCTCCCCCTAAAGCTTTGCCGTACCCTCACCTGGACCCTAAACCGTCCCCGTCCCCTAACCCTAACCCTAGCCCGAACCCTAACCCTAACCCTTCCCCGAAGACTGACCCTCACCCGTCCCCTAATCCTAACCCGTACGCTAAAACTAACCCACGGCCTCACACGCACGCTCCCCCTAAAGCACTGCCGTACACTCAACTGGACCATAAACCGTCCCCGTCCAATAACCCTAACCCTAGCCCGAACCCTATCCCTAAACCTTCCCCGAAGCCTGACCCTCACCCGTCCCCTAATCCTAACCCGTACGCTAACACTAACCCGTGCCCTCACACGCACGCTCCCCCTAAAGCGTTGCCATACCCTCACCTGGACCCTAAACCGTCCCCGTCCCCTAACCCTAACCCTAGCCCGAACCCTAACCCTAACCCTTCCCAGAAGCCTGACCCTCACCCGTCCCCTAATCCTAACCCGTACGCTAACACTAACCCGTGCCCTAACACGCACCCTCCCCCTAAAGCGTTGCCGAACCCTCACCTGGACACTAAACCGCCCCCGTGCCCTAAAGCTAAACCTAGCCCGAACCCTAACCCTGACGCTTCCCTGAAGCCTGACCCTCACCCGTCCCCTAATCCTAACCTGTATGCTAACACTAACCAGCGCCCTCACATGCATGCTCCCTCTAAAGCGTTGCCGTACCCTCCCCTGGAACCTAAACCTTCCCCGTCCCCTAACCCTAACCCTAGCCCGAACCCTAACCCTAACCGTTCCGCGAAGCCTGACCCTCACCCGTCCCCTAATCCTAACACGTACGCTAACACTAACCCACGCCCTCACACGCACGCTCCCCCTAAAGCGTTGCCGTACCCTCACCTGGAACCCAAACCGTCCCCGTCCCCTAACCCTAACCCTAGCCCGAACCGTAACCCTTACCCTTCCCCGAAGCCTGACCCTCACCCGTCCCCTAATTCTAACCCGTACACTAACACTAACCCGCGCCCTCACACGCACGCTCCCCCAAAGCATTGCCGTACCCTCACCTGGACCCTAAACCGTCCCCGTCTCCTAACCCTAACCCTAGCCCGAACCATAATCCTAACCCTTCCCCGAAGCCTGACCCTCACCCGTCCCCTAATCCTAACCCGTACGCTAACAGTAACCCGCGCCGTCACACGCACGCTCCCCCTAAAGCGTTGCCGTACCCTCACCTGGACCCTAAACCGTCCCCGTCCCCTAACTCTAACCCTAGCCCGAACCCTAACCCTAACCCTTCCCCGAAGCCTGACCCTCACCCGTCCCCTAATCCTAACCCGTACGCTAACACTAACCCACGCCCTCACACGCACGCTCCCCCTAAAGCGTTGCCGTACCCTCACCTGGACCCTAAACCGTCCTCGTCCCCTAACCCTAACTCTAGCCCGAACCCTCTCCCTAACCCTTCCCCGAAGCCTGACCCTCACCCGTCCCCTAATCCTAACCCGTACGCTAACACTAACCCGCGCCCTCACACGCACGCTCCCCCTAAAGCGTTGCCGTACCCTCACCTGGACCCTAAACCTTCCCCGTCCCGTAACCCTAACCCTAGCCCGAACCCTAACCCTAACCCTTCCCCGAAGGCTGACCCTCACCCGTCCCCTAATCCTAACCCGTACGCTAACACTAACCCGCGCCCTCACACGCACGCTTCCCCTAAAGCGTTGCCGTACCCTCACCTGGACCCTAAACTGCCCCCGTGCCCTAACCCTAACCCTAGCCCGAACCCTAAACCTGACGCTTCCCTGAAGCCTGACCCTCACCCGTGCCCTAATCCTAACCCTTACGCTAACACTCACCCGCGCCCTCACACGCACGCTCCCCCTTAAGCGTTGCCGTACCCTCACCTGGACCCTAAACCGTCCCCGTCCCCTAACCCTAACCCTAGCCCGAACGCTAACCCTAAACCTTCCCCGAAGCCTGAACCTCACCCGTCCCCTAATCCTAACCCGTACGCTAACACTAACCCACGCCCTCACACGCACGCTCCCCCTAAAGCTTTGCCGTACCCTCACCTGGACCCTAAACCGACCCCGTCCCCTAACCCTAACCCTAGCCCGAACCCTAACCCTAACACTTCCCCGAAGCCTGACCCTCACCTGTGCGCTAATCCTAACCCGTACGCTAACACTAACCCACGCCCTCAAACGCACGCTCCCCCTAAAGCGTTGCCGTACCCTCACCTGGAACCTAAACCGTCCCAGTCCCGTAACCCTAACCCTAGCCCGAACCCTAACCCTAACCCTTCCCAGAAGCCTGACCCTCACCCGTCCCCTAATCCTAACCCGTACGCTAACACTAACCGGCGCCCTCACATGCACCCTCCCCGTAAAGCGTTGCCGTACCCTCACCTGGACCCTAAACAGCCCCCGTGCCCTAACCCTAACCCTAGCCCGAACCCTAACCCTGACGCTTCCCTGAAGCCTGACCCTCACCCGTCCCCTAATCCTAACCCGTACGCTAACACTAACCCGCGCCCTCACACATACGCTCCCCCTAAAGCGTTGCCGTACCCTCACCTGGACCCTAAACCGTCTCCGTCCCCTAACCCTAACCCTAGCCCGAACCCTAACCCTAAACCTTCCCCGAAGCCTGACCCTCACCTGTCCCGTAATCCTAACCCGTACGCTAACACTAACCCGCACCCTCACACGCACGCTCCCCCTAAAGCGTTGCCATACCCTCACTTGGACCCTAAACTGTCCCCGTCCCCTAACCCTAACCCTAGCCCGAACCCTAAACCTAACCCTTCCCCGAAGGCTGACCCTCACCAGTCCCCTAATCCTAACCCGTACGCTAACACTAACCCGCGCCCTCACACGCACGCTCCCCCTAAAGCGTTGCCGTACCCTCACCTGGACCCTAAACCGTCCCCGTCCCCTAACCCTAACCCTAGCCGAACCCTAACCCTAACCCTTCCCCGAAGCGTGACCCTCACCCGTCCCCTAATCCTAACCCGTACGCTAACACTAACCCGCGCCCTCACACGCACCATCCCTCTAAAGCGTTGCCGTACCCTCACCTGGACCCTAAACCGCCCCCGTGCCCTAACCCTAACCCTAGCCCGAACCCTAACCCTGACGCTTTCCTGAAGCCTGACCCTCACCCGTCCCCTAATCCTAACCCGTACGCTAACACTAATCCGCGCCCTCACACGCACGCTCCCCCTAAAGCGCTGCCGTACCCTCACCTGGACCCTAAACCGTCCCCGTCCCCTAACCCTAACCCTAGCCCGAACCCTAACCCTAACACTTCCCCGAAGCCTGACCCTCACCCGTGCTCTAATCCTAACCCGTACGCTAACACTAACCAGCGCCCTCACATGCACGCTCCCTCTAAAGCGTTGCCGTACCCTCCCCTGGACCCTAAACCGTACCCGTCCCCTATCCCAAACCCTAGCCCGAACCCTAACCCTAACCCTTCCCCGAAGCCTGACCCTCACCCGTCCCTTAATCCTAACCCGTACGCTAACACTAACCCGCGCCCTCACACGCACGCTCCCCCTAAAGCGTTGCCGTACCCTCACCTGGAACCTAAAACGTCCCAATCCCCTAACCCTAACCCTAGCCCGAACCCTAACCCTAACCCTTCCCCGAAGCCTGACCCTCACCCGTCCCCTAATCCTAACCCGTACGCTAACACTAACCCGCGCCCTCACACGCACGCTCCCCCTAAAGCGTTGCCGTACCCTCACCTGGACCCTAAACTGCCCCCGTGCCCTAACCCTAACCCTAGCCCGAACCCTAAACCTGACGCTTCCCTGAAGCCTGACCCTCACCCGTCCCCTAATCCTAACCCGTACGCTAACACTCACCCCCGCCCTCACACGCACGCTCCCCCTTAAGCGTTGCCGTACCCTCACCTGGACCCTAAACCGTCCCCGTCACCTAACCCTAACCCTAGCCCGAACCCTAACCCTAACCCTTCCCCGAAGCCTGAACCTCACCCGTCCGCTAATCCTAACCCGTACTCTAACACTAACCCACGCCCTCATACGCACGCTCCCCCTAAAGCGTTGCCGTACCCTCACCTGGACCGTAAACCATCCCCGACCCCTAACCCTAACCCTAGCCCGAACCCTAACCCTAACCCTTCCCCGAAGCCTGACCCTCACCCGTCCCCTAATCCTAACCCGTACGCTAACACTAACCCGCGCCCTCACACGCACGCTCCCTCTAAAGCATTGCCGTACCCTCACCTGGACCCTAAACCGTCCCCGTCCCCTTACCCTAACCCTAGCCCGAACCCTAACCCTAAGCCTTCCCCGAAGCCTGACCCTCACCCGTCCCCTAATCCTAATCCGTACGCTAACACTAACCCGCACCCTCACACGCACGCTCCCCCTAAAGCGTTGCCGTACACTCACCTGGATCCTAAACCGTCCCCATCCCCTAACCCTAACCCTAGCCCGAACCCTAACCCTAACCCTTCCGCGAAACCTTACCCTCACCCGTCCCCTAATCCTAACACGTACGCTAACACTAACCCGCGCCCTCACACGCACGCTCCACCTAAAGCGTTGCCGTACCCTCACCTGGACCCTAAACCGTCCCCGTCACCTAACCCTAACCCTAGCCCGAACCCTAACCCTGACGCTTCCCCGAAGCCTGACCCTCACCCGTCCCCTAATCCTAACCCGTACGCTAACACTAACCCGCGCCCTCACACGCACGCTCCCCCTAAAGCGTTGCCGTACCCTCAGCTGGACCCTAAACCGTCCCTGTCCCCTAACCCTAACCCTAGCCCGAACCCTAACCCTTACCCTTCCCCGAAGCCTGACCCTCACCCGTCCCCTAATCCTAACACATACACTAACACTAACCCGCGCCCTCACACGCACGCCCCCCCTAAAGCGTTGCCGTACCCTCACCTGGACCCTAAACCGTCCCCATTCCCTAATCCTAACCCTAGCCGAACCCTAAACCTAACCCTTCCCCGAAGCCTGACCCTCACCCGTCCCCTAATCCTAACCCGTACGCTAACACTAACCCGCGCCCTCACACGCACGCTCCCCCTAAAGCGTTGCCGTACCCTCACCTGGACCCTAAACCGTCCCCGTCCCCTAACCCTAACCCTAGCCCGAACCCTAACCCTAACCCTTCCCCGAAGCCTGACACTCACCCGTCCCCTAATCCTAATCCGTACACTAACACTAACCCACGCACGCTCCCCGTAAAGCGTTGCCGCACCCTCACCTGGACCCTAAACCTTCCCCGTCCCCTAACCCTAACGCTAGCCCGAACCCTATCCCTAACACTTCCCCGAAGCCTGACCCTAACCCGTCCCCAAATCTTAACCCGTACGCTAACACTAACCCGCGCCCTCACACGCACGCTCCCCCTAGAGCGTTGCTGTACCCTCACCTGGACCCTAAACCGTCCCCGTCCCGTAACCCTAACCCTAGCCCGAACCCTAACCCTAACCCTTCCCCGAAGCCTGACCCTCACCCGTCCCCTAATCCTAACCCGTACGCTAACACTAACCCACGCCCTCACACGCACCCTCCCCCTAAAGCGTTGCCGTACCCTCACCTGGACCCTAAACCGCCCCCGTGCCCTAACCCTAACCCTAGCCCGAACCCTAACCCTGACGCTTCCCCGAAGCCTGACCCTCACCCGTCCCCTAATTCTAACCCGTACGCTAACACTAACCCGTGCCCTCACACGCACGCTCCAGCTAAGGCGCTGCCGTACCCTCACCTGGACCCTAAACCGTCCCCGTCCCCTAACCCTAACCCTAGCCCGAACCCTAACCCTAACCCTTCCCTGAAGCCTGACCCTCACCCGTCCCCTAATCCTAACCCGTACGCTAACACTACCCCGCGCCCTCACACGCACGCTCCCCCTAAAGCGTTGCCGTACCCTCACCTGGACCCTAAACCGTCCCCGTCCCCTAACCATAACCCTAGCCCGAACCCTAACCCTAACCCTTCCCCGAAGCCTGACCCTCACCCGTCCCCTAATCCTAACCCGTACGCTAACACTAACCCACGCCCTCAAACGCACGCTCCCCGTAAAGCGTTGCCGTACCCTCACCTGGACCCTAAACCGTCCCCGTCCCCTAACCCTAACCCTAGCCCGAAACCTAACCCTAACCCTTCCCCGAAGCCTGACCCTCACCCGTCCCCTAATCCTAACCCGTACGCTAACACTAACCCGCGCCCTCACACGTACGCTCCCCCTAAAGCGTTGCCGTACCGTCACCTGGACCCTAAACCGTCCCCGTTCCCTAACCCTAACCCTAACCCTAGCCCGAACCCTATCCCTAATCCTTCCCCGAAGCCTGACCCTCACCAGTCCCCTAATCCTAACCCGTACGCTAACACTAACCCACGCCCTCACACGCACGCTCCCCCTAAAGCGTTGCCGTACCCTCACCTGGACCCTAAACCGTCCCCGTCCCGTAACCCTAACCCTAGCCCGAACCCTAACCCTAACCCTTCCCAGAAGCCTGACCCTCACCCGTCCCCTAATCCTAACCCGTACGCTAACACTAACCCGCGCCCTCACACGCACCCTCCCCCTAAAGCGTTGCCGTACCCTCACCTGGACCCTAAACAGCCCCCTTGCCCTAACCCTTACCCTAGCCCGAACCCTAACCCTGACGCTTCCCTGAAGCCTGACCCTCACCCGTCCCCTAATCCTAACCCGTACGCTAACACTAACCCGCGCCCTCACACGCACGGTCCCCCTAAAGCGTTGACGTACCCTCACCTGGACCCTAAACCGTCCCCGTCCCCTAACCCTAACCCTATCCAGAACCCTAACCCTTACCCTTCCCCGAAGCCTGACACTCACCTGTCCCCTAATCCTAACCCCGTACACTTACACAAACCCGCACCCTCACACATACGCTCCCCCTAAAGCGTTGCCGTACCCCCACCTGGACCCTAAACCGTCTCCGTCCCCTAACCCTAACCCTAGCCCGAACCCTAACCCTAAACCGTCCCCGAAGCCTGCCCTCACCTGTCCCCTAATCCTAACCCATAGGCTAACACTAACCCGTGCCCTCACACGAACGCTCCCCCTATAGCGTTGCTGTACCCTCACCTGGACCCTAAATCGTCCCCGTACCCTAACCCTAACCCTAGCCCAAACCCTAACCCTAACACTTCCCCGAAGCCTGACCCTCACCAGTCCCCTAATCCTAACCCGTACGCTAACACTAACCCACGCCCTCACACGCACGGTCCCCCTAAAGCGTTGCCATACCCTCACCTGGACCCTAAACCGTCCCGGTCCCCTAACCCTAACCTTAGCCCGAACCCTAACCCTAACCCTTCCCCGAAGCCTGACCCTCACCCGTCCCCTAATCCTAACCCGTACGCTAACACTAACCCGCGCCCTCACATGCACGGTCCCCCTAAAGTGTTGCCATACCCTCACCTGGACCCTAAACCGTCCCCGTACCCTAACCCTAACTCTAGCCCGAACCCTAACCCTAACACTTCCCCGAAGCCTGACCCTCACCCGTCCCCTAATCCTAACCCGTACGCTAACACTAACCCGCGCCCTCACATGCACGGTCCCCCTAAAGTGTTGCCATACCCTCACCTGGACCCTAAACCGTCCCCGTCCCCTAACCCTAACCCTAGCCCGAACCCTAACCCTAACCCTTCCCCGAAGCCTGACCCTCACCCGTCCCCTAATCCTAACCCGTACGCTAACACTAACCCGCGCCCTCACACGCACCCTCCCCCTAAAGCATTGCCGTACCCTCACCTGGACCCTAAACCGCCCCCGTGCCCTAACCCTAACCCTATCCCGAACCCTAACCCTGACGCTTCCCTGAAGCCTGACCCTCACCCGTCCCCTAATCCTAACCCGTACGCTAATACTAACCTGCGCGCTCACACGCACGCTCCCCCTAAAGCATTGCCGTACCCTCACCTGGACCCTAAACCGTCCCCGTCCCCTAACCCTAACCCTTGCCCGAAACCTAACCCTGACCCTTCCCCGAAGCCTGACCCTCACACGTCCCCTAATCCTAACCCGTACGCTAACACTAACCCACGCCCTCAAACGCACGCTCCCCCTAAAGCGTTGCCGTATCCTCACCTGGACCCTAAACCGTCCCCGTCCCGTAACCCTAACCCTAGCCCGAACCCTAACCCTAACCCTTCCCAGAAGCCTGACCTTCACCCGTCCCCTAATCCTAACCCGTACGCTAACACTAACCCTCGCCTTCACACGCACCCTCCCCCTAAAGCGTTGCCGTACCCTCACCTGGACCCTAAACAGCCCCCGTGCCCTAACCCTAACCCTAGCCCGAACCCTAACCCTGACGCTTCCCTGAAGCCTGACCCTCACCCGTCCCCTAATCCTAACCCGTACGCTAACACTAACCCGCGCCCTCACAGGCACGGTCCCCCTAAAGCGTTGCCGTACACTCACCTGGACCCTAAACCGTCCCCGTCCCCTAACCCTAACCCTAGCCCGAACCCTAACCCTAAACCTTCCCCGAAGCCTGACCCTCACCCGTCCCCTAATCCTAACTCGTACGCTAACACTAACCCGCGCCCTCACATGCACACTCCCTCTAAAGCGTTGCCGTACCCTCACCTGGACCCTAAAACGTCCCCATCCCCTAACCCTAACCCTAGCCCGAACCCTATCCCTAACCCTTCCCCGAAGCACTGACCCTCACCTGTCCCCTAATCCTAACCCGTACGCTAACACTAACCCACGCCCTCTCACCTACGGTCCCCCTAAAGCGTTGCCGTACCCTCACCTGGACCCTAAACCGTCCCGGTCCCCTAACCCTAACCCTAGCCCGAACCCTAACCCTAAACCTTCCCCGAAGCCTGACCCTCACCCGTCCCCTAATCCTAACCTGTACGCTAACACTAACCCGCGCCCTCACACGCACGCTCCCCCTAAAGCGTTGCCGTACCCTCACCTGGACCCTAAATGGTCCCCGTCCCCTAACCCTATCCCTAGCCCGAACCCTAACCCTTACCCTTCCCCGAAGCCTGACCCTCACCCGTCCCCTAATCCTAACCCGTACACTAACACTAACCCGCGCCCTCACACGCACGCTCCCCCTAAAGCGTTGCCGTACCCTCACCTGGACCCTAAACCGTGCCCGTCCCCTAACCCTAACCCTAGCCCGAACCCTAAACCTAACCCTTCCCCGAAGCCTGACCCTCACCCGTCCCCTAATCCTAACCCGTACGCTAACACTAACCCGCGCCCTCACACGCACGCTCCCCCTAAAGCATTGCCGTACCCTCACCTGGACCCTAAACCATCCCCGTTCCCTAACCCTAACCCTAGCCCGAACCCTCTCCCTAACCCTTCCCCGAAGCCTGACCCTCACACGTCCCCTAATCCTAACCGGTACGCTAACACTAACCCGCGCCCTCACACGCACGCTCCCCCTAAAGCGTTGCCGTACCCTCACCTGGACCCTAAACCGTCCACGTCCGTAACCCTAACCCTAGCCCGAACCCTAACCCTAACCCTTCCCCGAAGCCTGACCCTCACCCGTCCCCTAATCCTAAACCGTACGCTAACACTAACCCACGCCCTCACACGCACGCTCCCCCTAAAGCGTTGCCGTACCCTCACCTGGACCCTAAACTGCCCCCGTGCCCTAACCCTAACCCTAGCCCGAACCCTAACCCTGACGCTTCCCTGAAGCCTGACCCTCACCCGTCCCCTAATCCTAACCTGTACGCTAACACTAACCCACGCCCTCACACGCACGCTCCCCCTAAAGCGTTGCCGTACCCTCACCTGGACCCTAAACCGTCCCCGTCCCCTAACCCTAACCCTAGCCCGAACCCTAACCGTAACCCTTCCCCAAAGCCTGACCCTCACCCGTCCCCTAATCCTAACCCGAACGCTAACACTAACCCACGCCCTCACATGCACGCTCCCCCTAAAGCGTTGCCATACCCTCACCTGGACCCTAAACCGTCCCCGTCCCCTAACCCTAACCCTAGCCGGAAACCTCTCCCTAACCCTTCCCCGAAGCCTGACCCTCACCCGTCCCCTAATCCTAACCCGTACGCTAACACTAACCCACGGCCTCACACGCACGCTCCCCCTAAAGCGTTGCCGTACACTCAACTGGACCATAAACCGTCCCCGTCCCATAACCCTAACCTTAGCCCGAACCCTATCCCTAACCCTTCCCCGAAGCCTGACCCTCACCCGTCCCCTAATCCTAACCCGTAAGCTAACACTAACCCGCGCCCTCACACGCACGCTCCCCCTAAAGCGTTGCCGTACCCTCACCTGGACCCTAAAGCTTCCCCGTCCCCTAAACCTAACCCTAGCCCGAACCCTATCCCTAATCCTTCCCCGAAGCCTGACCCTCACCCGTCTCCTAATCCTAACCCGTACGCTAACATTAACCCGCGCCCTCACACGCACGCTCCCCATAAAGCGTTGCCGTACCCTCACCTGGACCCTAAACCGTCCCCGTCCCGTAACCCTAACCCTAGCCCGAACCCTAACCCTAACACTTCCCAGAAGCCTGACCCTCACCCGTCCCCTAATCCTAACCCGTACGCTAACACTAACCAGCGCCCTCACACGCACCCTCCCCCTAAAGCGTTGCCGTACCCTCACCTGGACCCTAAACAGCCCCAGTGCCCTAACCCTAAACCTAGCCCGAACCATAACCCTGACGCTTCCCTGAAGCCTGACCCTCACCCGTCCCCTAATCCTAACCCGTACGCTAACACTAACCCGCGCCCTCACACATACGCTCCCCCTAAAGCGTTGCCGTACCCTCACCTGGACCCTAAACCGTCTCCGTCCCCTACCCCTAACCCTAGCCCGAACACTAACCCTAAACATTCCCCGAAGCCTGACCCTCACCTGTCCCGTAATCCTAACCCGTAGGCTAACACTAACCCGCGCCCTCACACGCACGCTCCCCCTATAGCGTTTCCGTACCCTCACCTGGACCCTAAACCGTCCCCGTACCCTAACCCTAACCCTAGCCCGAACCCTAACCCTAAACCTTCCCCGAAGCCTGACCCTCACCCGTCCCCTAATCCTAACCCGTACGCTAACACTAACCCGCGCCCTCACACGCACGCTCCCCCTAAAGCGTTGCCGTACCCTCACCTGGACCCTAAACCGTCCCCGTCCCCTAACCCTAACCCTAGCCTGAACCATAACCCTAACCCTTCCCCGAAGCCTGACCCTCACCCGTCCCCAAATCCTAACCCGTACGCTAACACTAACCCGCGCCCTCACACGCACGCTCCCCCTAAAGGGTTGCCGTACCCTCACCTGGACCCTAAACCGTCCCCGTCACCGTCCCCAAACCCTAGCCCGAACCCTAACACTAACCCTTCCCCGAAGCCTGACCCTCAACCGTCCCCTATTCCTAAACCGTACGCTAACACTAACCCGCGCCCTCACACGCACCCTCCCCCTAAAGCATTGCCGTACCCTCACCTGGACCCTAAACCGCCCCCGTGCCCTAACCCTAACCCTATCCCGAACCCTAACCCTGACGCTTCCCTGAAGCCTGACCCTCACCCGTCCCCTAATCCTAACCCGTACGCTAATACTAACCTGCGCGCTCACACGCACGCTCCCCCTAAAGCATTGCCGTACCCTCACCTGGACCCTAAACCGTCCCCGTCCCCTAACCCTAACCCTTGCCCGAAACCTAACCCTGACCCTTCCCCGAAGCCTGACCCTCACACGTCCCCTAATCCTAACCCGTACGCTAACACTAACCCACGCCCTCAAACGCACGCTCCCCCTAAAGCGTTGCCGTATCCTCACCTGGACCCTAAACCGTCCCCGTCCCGTAACCCTAACCCTAGCCCGAACCCTAACCCTAACCCTTCCCAGAAGCCTGACCTTCACCCGTCCCCTAATCCTAACCCGTACGCTAACACTAACCCTCGCCTTCACACGCACCCTCCCCCTAAAGCGTTGCCGTACCCTCACCTGGACCCTAAACAGCCCCCGTGCCCTAACCCTAACCCTAGCCCGAACCCTAACCCTGACGCTTCCCTGAAGCCTGACCCTCACCCGTCCCCTAATCCTAACCCGTACGCTAACACTAACCCGCGCCCTCACAGGCACGGTCCCCCTAAAGCGTTGCCGTACACTCACCTGGACCCTAAACCGTCCCCGTCCCCTAACCCTAACCCTAGCCCGAACCCTAACCCTAACCCTTCCCCGAAGCCTGACCCTCACCCGTCCCCTAATCCTAACTCGTACGCTAACACTAACCCGCGCCCTCACATGCACACTCCCTCTAAAGCGTTGCCGTACCCTCACCTGGACCCTAAAACGTCCCCATCCCCTAACCCTAACCCTAGCCCGAACCCTATCCCTAACCCTTCCCCGAAGCACTGACCCTCACCTGTCCCCTAATCCTAACCCGTACGCTAACACTAACCCACGCCCTCTCACCTACGGTCCCCCTAAAGCGTTGCCGTACCCTCACCTGGACCCTAAACCGTCCCGGTCCCCTAACCCTAACCCTAGCCCGAACCCTAACCCTAAACCTTCCCCGAAGCCTGACCCTCACCCGTCCCCTAATCCTAACCTGTACGCTAACACTAACCCGCGCCCTCACACGCACGCTCCCCCTAAAGCGTTGCCGTACCCTCACCTGGACCCTAAATGGTCCCCGTCCCCTAACCCTATCCCTAGCCCGAACCCTAACCCTTACCCTTCCCCGAAGCCTGACCCTCACCCGTCCCCTAATCCTAACCCGTACGCTAACACTAACCCGCGCCCTCACACGCACGCTCCCCCTAAAGCGTTGCCGTACCCTCACCTGGACCCTAAACCGTCCACGTCCGTAACCCTAACCCTAGCCCGAACCCTAACCCTAACCCTTCCCCGAAGCCTGACCCTCACCCGTCCCCTAATCCTAAACCGTACGCTAACACTAACCCACGCCCTCACACGCACGCTCCCCCTAAAGCGTTGCCGTACCCTCACCTGGACCCTAAACTGCCCCCGTGCCCTAACCCTAACCCTAGCCCGAACCCTAACCCTGACGCTTCCCTGAAGCCTGACCCTCACCCGTCCCCTAATCCTAACCTGTACGCTAACACTAACCCACGCCCTCACACGCACGCTCCCCCTAAAGCGTTGCCGTACCCTCACATGGACCCTAAACCGTCCCCGTCCCCTAACCCTAACCCTAGCCCGAACCCTAACCGTAACCCTTCCCCAAAGCCTGACCCTCACCCGTCCCCTAATCCTAACCCGAATGCTAACACTAACCCACGCCCTCACATGCACGCTCCCCCTAAAGCGTTGCCATACCCTCACCTGGACCCTAAACCGTCCCCGTCCCCTAACCCTAACCCTAGCCGGAAACCTCTCCCTAACCCTTCCCCGAAGCCTGACCCTCACCCGTCCCCTAATCCTAACCCGTACGCTAACACTAACCCACGGCCTCACACGCACGCTCCCCCTAAAGCGTTGCCGTACACTCAACTGGACCATAAACCGTCCCCGTCCCATAACCCTAACCTTAGCCCGAACCCTATCCCTAACCCTTCCCCGAAGCCTGACCCTCACCCGTCCCCTAATCCTAACCCGTAAGCTAACACTAACCCGCGCCCTCACACGCACGCTCCCCCTAAAGCGTTGCCGTACCCTCACCTGGACCCTAAAGCTTCCCCGTCCCCTAACCCTAACCCTAGCCCGAACCCTATCCCTAATCCTTCCCCGAAGCCTGACCCTCACCCGTCTCCTAATCCTAACCCGTACGCTAACATTAACCCGCGCCCTCACACGCACGCTCCCCATAAAGCGTTGCCGTACCCTCACCTGGACCCTAAACCGTCCCCGTCCCGTAACCCTAACCCTAGCCCGAACCCTAACCCTAACACTTCCCAGAAGCCTGACCCTCACCCGTCCCCTAATCCTAACCCGTACGCTAACACTAACCAGCGCCCTCACACGCACCCTCCCCCTAAAGCGTTGCCGTACCCTCACCTGGACCCTAAACAGCCCCAGTGCCCTAACCCTAAACCTAGCCCGAACCATAACCCTGACGCTTCCCTGAAGCCTGACCCTCACCCGTCCCCTAATCCTAACCCGTACGCTAACACTAACCCGCGCCCTCACACATACGCTCCCCCTAAAGCGTTGCCGTACCCTCACCTGGACCCTAAACCGTCTCCGTCCCCTACCCCTAACCCTAGCCCGAACACTAACCCTAAACATTCCCCGAAGCCTGACCCTCACCTGTCCCGTAATCCTAACCCGTAGGCTAACACTAACCCGCGCCCTCACACGCACGCTCCCCCTATAGCGTTTCCGTACCCTCACCTGGACCCTAAACCGTCCCCGTACCCTAACCCTAACCCTAGCCCGAACCCTAACCCTAAACCTTCCCCGAAGCCTGACCCTCACCCGTCCCCTAATCCTAACCCGTACGCTAACACTAACCCGCGCCCTCACACGCACGCTCCCCCTAAAGCGTTGCCGTACCCTCACCTGGACCCTAAACCGTCCCCGTCCCCTAACCCTAACCCTAGCCTGAACCATAACCCTAACCCTTCCCCGAAGCCTGACCCTCACCCGTCCCCAAATCCTAACCCGTACGCTAACACTAACCCGCGCCCTCACACGCACGCTCCCCCTAAAGGGTTGCCGTACCCTCACCTGGACCCTAAACCGTCCCCGTCACCGTCCCCAAACCCTAGCCCGAACCCTAACACTAACCCTTCCCCGAAGCCTGACCCTCAACCGTCCCCTATTCCTAAACCGTACGCTAACACTAACCCGCGCCCTCACACGCACGCTCCCCCTAAAGCGTTGCCGTACCCTCACCTGGACCCTAAACCGTCACCGACCCCTAACCCTAACCCTAGCCCGAACCCTAACCCTAAACCTTCCCCGAAGCCTGACCCGCACCCGTCCCCTAATCCTAACCCGTACGCTAACACTAACCCGCGCCCTCACACACACGCTCCCCCTAAAGTGTTGCAGTACCCTCACCTGGACCCTAAACCGTCCCCGTCCCCTAACCCTAACCCTAGCCCGAACCCTAACCCTAACCCTTCCCCGAAGCCTGACCCTCACCCGTCCCCTAATCCTAACCCATACGCTATCACTCACCCGCGCCCTCACACGCACGATCCCCCTTAAGCGTTGCTGTACACTCACCTGGACCCTAAACCGTCCCCGTCCCCTAACCCGAACCCTCGCCCGAACACTAACCCTAACCCTTCCCCGATGCCTGACCCTCACCCGTCCCCTAATCCTAACACGAACGCTAACAATCACCCGCGCCCTCACACGCACGCTCCCTCTAAAACGTTGCCGTAACCTCACCTGGACCCTAAACCGTCCCCGTCCCCTAACCCTAACCCTAGCCCGAACCCTAACCCTAACACTTCCCCGAAGCCTGACCCTCACCCGTCCCCTAATCCTAACCCGTACGCTAACACTAAGGCGCGCCCTCACACGCACGCTCCCCCTAAAGCGTTGCCGTACCCTCACCTGGACCCTAAACCGTCCCCGTCCCCTAACCCTAACCCTAGCCCGAACCCTATCCCTAACCCTTCCCTGAAACCTGACACTCACCCGTCCCCTAATCCTAACCCGTACGCTAACACTAACCCGCGCCCTCACACGCACGCTCCCCCTAAAGCGTTGCCGTACCCTCACCTGGACCCTAAACCGTCCCCGTGCCCTAACCCTAACCCTAGCCCGAACCCTAACCCTAACCCTTCCCCGAAGCCTGAACCTCACCCGTCCCCTAATCCTAACCCGTACTCTAACACTAACCCGCGCCCTCACACGCACGCTCCCCCTAAAGCGTTGCCGTACCCTCACCTGGACCCTAAACCGTCCCCGTCGCCTAACCCTAACCCTAGCCCGAACCCTAACCCTAACCCTTCCCCGAAGCCTGACCCTAACCCGTCCCCTAATCCTAACCCGTACGCTAACACTAACCCGCGCCCTCACACGCACGCTCCCCCTAAAGGGTTGCCGTACCCTCACCTGGACCCTAAACCGTCCCCGTCCCCTAACCCTAACCCTAGCCCGAACCCTAACCCTAACCCTTCCCCGAAGCCTGACCCTCACCCGTCCCCTAATCCTAACCCGTACGCTAACACTAACCCGCGCCCTCACACGCACGCTCCCCCTAAAGCGTTGCCGTACCCTCACCTGGACCCTAAACCGTCCCCGTCCCCTAACCCTAACCCTAGCCGGAACCCTAACCCTAACCCTTCCCCGAAGCCTGACCCTCACCCGTCCCCTAATCCTAACCCGTACGCTAACACTAACCCACGCCCTCACACGCACGCACCCCCTAAAGCGTTGCCATACCCTCACCTGGACCCTAAACTGTGCCCGTTCCCGTCCCCTAACCCTAGCCCGAACCCTAACCCTAACCCTTCCCCGAAGCCTGACCCTCACCCGTCCCCTAATCCTAACCCGTACGCTAACACTAACCAGCGCCCTCACACGCACCCTCCCCCTAAAGCGTTGCCGTACCCTCACCTGGACCCTAAACAGCCCCAGTGCCCTAACCCTAAACCTAGCCCGAACCATAACCCTGACGCTTCCCTGAAGCCTGACCCTCACCCGTCCCCTAATCCTAACCCGTACGCTAACACTAACCCGCGCCCTCACACATACGCTCCCCCTAAAGCGTTGCCGTACCCTCACCTGGACCCAAAACCGTCTCCGTCCCCTACCCCTAACCCTAGCCCGAACACTAACCCTAAACATTCCCCGAAGCCTGACCCTCACCTGTCCCGTAATCCTAACCCGTAGGCTAACACTAACCCGCGCCCTCACACGCACGCAACCCCTATAGCGTTTCCGTACCCTCACCTGGACCCTAAACCGTCCCCGTACCCTAACCCTAACCCTAGCCCGAACCCTAACCCTAAACCTTCCCCGAAGCCTGACCCTCACCCGTCCCCTAATCCTAACCCGTACGCTAACACTAACCCGCGCCCTCACACGCACGCTCCCCCTAAAGCGTTGCCGTACCCTCACCTGGACCCTAAACCGTCCCCGTCCCCTAACCCTAACCCTAGCCTGAACCATAACCCTAACCCTTCCCCGAAGCCTGACCCTCACCCGTCCCCAAATCCTAACCCGTACGCTAACACTAACCCGCGCCCTCACACGCACGCTCCCCCTAAAGGGTTGCCGTACCCTCACCTGGACCCTAAACCGTCCCCGTCACCGTCCCCAAACCCTAGCCCGAACCCTAACACTAACCCTTCCCCGAAGCCTGACCCTCAACCGTCCCCTATTCCTAAACCGTACGCTAACACTAACCCGCGCCCTCACACGCACGCTCCCCCTAAAGCGTTGCCGTACCCTCACCTGGACCCTAAACCGTCACCGACCCCTAACCCTAACCCTAGCCCGAACCCTAACCCTAAACCTTCCCCGAAGCGTGACCCGCACCCGTCCCCTAATCCTAACCCGTACGCTAACACTAACCCGCGCCCTCACACACACGCTCCCCCTAAAGTGTTGCAGTACCCTCACCTGGACCCTAAACCGTCCCCGTCCCCTAACCCTAACCCTAGCCCGAACCCTAACCCTAACCCTTCCCCGAAGCCTGACCCTCACCCGTCCCCTAATCCTAACCCATACGCTATCACTCACCCGCGCCCTCACACGCACGCTCCCCCTTAAGCGTTGCTGTACACTCACCTGGACCCTAAACCGTACCCGTCCCCTAACCCGAACCCTCGCCCGAACACTAACCCTAACCCTTCCCCGATGCCTGACCCTCACCCGTCCCCTAATCCTAACACGAACGCTAACAATCACCCGCGCCCTCACACGCACGCTCCCTCTAAAACGTTGCCGTAACCTCACCTGGACCCTAAACCGTCCCCGTCCCCTAACCCTAACCCTAGCCCGAACCCTAACCCTAACACTTCCCCGAAGCCTGACCCTCACCCGTCCCCTAATCCTAACCCGTACGCTAACACTAAGGCGCGCCCTCACACGCACGCTCCCCCTAAAGTGTTGCCGTACCCTCACCTGGACCCTAAACCGTCCCCGTCCCCTAACCCTAACCCTAGCCCGAACCCTATCCCTAACCCTTCCCTGAAACCTGACACTCACCCGTCCCCTAATCCTAACCCGTAGGCTAACACTAACCCGCGCCCTCACACGCACGCTCCCCCTATAGCGTTGCCGTACCCTCACCTGGACCCTAAACCGTCCCCGTACCCTAACCCTAACCCTAGCCCGAACCCTAACCCTAACACTTCCCCGAAGCCTGACCCTCACCCGTCCCCTAATCCTAACCCATACGCTAACACTAACCCGCGCCCTCACACGCACGCTCCCCCTAAAGCGTTGCCGTACCCTCACCTGGACCCTAAACCGTCCCCGTCCCCTAACCCTAACCCTAGCCCGAACCCTAAAGCTAACCCTTCCCCGAAGCCTGACCCTCACCCGTCCCCTAATCCTAACCCGTACGCTAACACTAACCCGCGACCTCACACGCACGCTCCCCCTAAAGCGTTGCCGTACCCTCACCTGGACCCTAAACCGTCCCCGTCCCCTAATCCTACCCCTAGCCCGAACCGTAACCCTAACCCTTCCCCAAAGCCTGACCCTCACCCGTCCCCTAATCCTAACCCGTACGCTAACACTAACGCACGCCCTCACACGCACGCTCCCCCTAAAGCGTTGCCGTACCCTCACCTGGACCCTAAACCGTCCCCGTCCCCTAATCTTAACCCTAGCGCGAACCCTATCCCTAACACTTCCCCGAAGCCTGACCCTAACCCGTCCCCAAATCTTAACCCATACGCTAACACTAACCCGTGCCCTCACATGCACAGTCCCCCTGAAGCGTTGCCGTAGCCTCATCTGGACCCTAAACCGTCCCCGTCCCGTAACCCTAACCCTAGCCCGAACCCTAACCCTAACCCTTCCCCGAAGCCTGACCCTCACCCGTCCCCTAATCCTAACCCGTACGCTAACACTAACCCGCGCCCTCACACGCACCCTCCCCCTAAAGCGTTGCCGTACCCTCACCTGGAATCTAAACTGACCCCGTGCCCTAACCCTAACCCTAGCCCGAACCCTAACCCTGACGCTTCCCTGAAGCCTGACCCTCACCCGTCCCCTAATCCTAACCCGTACGCTAACACTAACCCGCGCCCTCACACGCACGCTCCCCCTAAAGCGTTGCCGTACCCTCACCTGGACCCTAAACCGTCCCCGTCCCCTAACCCTAACCCTAGCCCGAACCCTAACCCTGACGCTTCCCCGAAGCCTGACCCTCACCCGTCCCCTAATCCTAACCCCTACGCTAACACTAACCCGCGCCCTCACACGCACGCTCCCCCTAAAGTGTTGCCGTACCCTCACCTGGACCCTAAACCGTCCCCGTCCCCTAACCCTAACCCTAGCCCGAACCCTAACCCTTACCCTTCCCCGAAGCCTGACCCTCACCCGTCCCCTAATCCTAACCGGTACGCTAACACTAACCCGCGCCCTCACACGCACGCTCCCCCTAAAGCATTGCCGTACTCTCACCTGCACCCTAAACCGCCCCCGTGCCCTAACACTAACCCTAGCCCGAACCCTAACCCTGATGCTTCCCCGAAGCCTGACCCTCACCCGTCCCCTAATCCTAACCCGTACGCTAACGCTAACCCGCGCCCTCACACGCACGCTCCCCCTAAAGCGTTGCCGTACCCTCACCTGGACCCTAAACCGTCCCCATCCCCTAACCCTAACCCTAGCCCGAAACCTAACCCTGACGCTTCCCCGAGGCCTGACCCTCACCCGTCCCCTAATCCTAACCCGTACGCTAACACTAACCCACGCCCTCACATGCACGCTCCCCCTAAAGTGTTGCCGTACCCTCACCTGGACCCTAAACCGTCCCCGTCCCCTAACCCTAACCCTAGCCCGAACCCTAACCCTAACCCTTCCCCGAAGCCTGACCCTCACCCGTCCCCTAATCCTAACCCGTACGCTAACACTAACCCACGCCCTCACACGCACGCTCCCCCTAAAGCGTTGCCGTACCCTCACCTGGACCCTAAACCGTCCCCATCCCCTAACCCTAACCCTAGCCCGAACCCTAACCGTAACCCTTCCCTGTATCCTAACCCTCACCCGTCCCCTAATCCTAACCCGTACGCTAACACTAACCCGCGCCCTCACACGCACGCTCCCCCTAAAGCGTTGCCGTACCCTCACCTGGACCCTAAACCGTCCCCGTCCTCTAACCCTAACCCTAGCCCGAACCCTAAACCTAACACTTCCCCGAAGACTGACCCTCACCCGTCCCCTAATCCTAACCCGTACGCTAACACTAACCCGCGCCCTCACACGCACGCTCCACCTAAAGCGTTGCCGTACCCTCCCCTGGACTCTAAACCGTCCCCGTCCCCTAACCCTAACCCTAGCCCGAACCCTCTCCCTAACACTTCCCCGAAGCCTGACCCTCACCCGTCCCCTAATCCTAACCCGTACGCTAACACTAACCCGCGCCCTCACACGCACGCTCCCCCTAAAGCGTTGGCGTACCCTCACCTGGACCCTAAACCGTCCCCGTCCGTAACCCTAACCCTAGCCCGAACCCTAACCCTAACCCTTCCCCGAAGCCTGACCCTCACCCGTCCCCTAATCCTAACCCGTACGCTAACACTAACCCACGCCCTCACACGCACGCTCCCCCTAAAGCGTTGCCGTACCCTCACCTGGATCCTAAACCGTCCCCGACCCCTAACCCTAACCCTAGCCCGAAACCTAACCCTAACCCTTCCCCGAAGCCTGACCCTCACCCGTCCCCTAATCCTAACCCGTACGCTAACACTAACCCACGCCCTCACATGCACGCTCCCCATAAAGCGTTGCCATACCCTCACCTGGACCCTAAGCCGTCCCCGTCCCCTAACCCTAACCCTAGCCGGAAACCTCTCCCTAACCCGTCCCCGAAGCCTGAGCCTCACCGGTCCCCTAATCCTAACCCGTACGCTAACACTAACCCGCGCCCTCACACGCACGCTCCCCCTAAAGCTTTGCCGTACCCTCACCTTGACCCTAAACCGTCCCCTTCCCCTAACCCTAACCCTAGCCCGAACCCTAACCCTAACCCTTCACCGAAGCCTGACCCTCACCCGTACCCTAATCCTAACCCGTACGCTAACACTAACTCGCGCCCTCACACGCACGCTCCCCCTAAAGCATTGCCGTACCCTCACCTGGACCCTAAGCCGTCCCCTTCCCCTAACCCTAACCCTAGCCCGAACAATAACCCTAACCCTTCCCCGAAGCCTGACCCTCACACGTCCCCTAATCCTAATCCGTACGCTAACACTAACCCGCGCCCTCACACGCACGCTCCCCCTAAAGCGTTGCCGTACCCTCACCTGGACCCTAAACAGTCCCCGTCCCCTAACCCTAACCCTAGCCCGAACCCTAACCATAACCCTTCCCCGAAGCCTGACCCTCACCCGTCCCCTAATCCTAACACGTACGCTAACACTAACCCTCGCCCTCACACGCACGCTCCCCCTAAAGCGTTGCCGTACCCTCACCTGGACCCTAAACCGTCCCCGTCCACTAACCCTAACCCTATCCCGAACCCTAACCCTAACCCTTCCCCGAAGCCTGACCCTCACCCGTCCCCTAATCCTAACCCGTACGCTAACACTAATCCGCGCCCTCACACGCACGCTCCCCCTAAAGCGTTGCCGTACCCTCACCTGGACCCTAAACTGCCCCCGTGCCCTAACCGTAACCCTAGCCCGAACCCTAACCCTGACGCTTCCCTGAAGCCTGACCCTCACCCGTCCCCTAATCCTAACCCTTACGCTAACACTCACCCGCGCCCTCACATGCACGCTCCCCCTTAAGCGTTGCCGTACCCTCACCTGGACCCTAAACCGTCCCCGTCCCCTAACCCTAACCCTAGCCCGAACCCTAACCCTAACCCTTCCCCGAAGCCTGACCCTCACCCGTCCCCTAATCCTAACCCGTACGCTAACACTAACCCACGCCCTCACACGCACGCTCCCCCTAAAGCGTTGCCGTACCCTCACCTGGATCCTAAACCGTCCCCGTCCCCTAAACCTAACCCTAGCCCGAACCCTTACCCTAACCCTTCCCCGAAGTCTGACCCTCACCCGTCCCCTAATCCTAACCCGTACGCTAACACTAACCCATGCCCTAAAACGCACGCTCCCCCTAAAGCGTTGCCGTACCCTCACCTGGACCCTAAACCGTCCCCGTCACCTAAACCTAACCCTAGCCCGAACCCTATCCCTAATCCTTCCCCGAAGCCTGACCCTCACCCGTCTCCTAATCCTAACCCGTACGTTAACATTAACCCGCGCCCTCACACGCACGCTCCCCCTAAAGCGTTGCCGTACCCTCACCTGGACCCTAAACCGTCCCCGTCCCCTAACCCTAACCCTAGCCCGAACCCTAACCCTAACCCTTCCCAGAAGCCTGACCCTCACCCGTCCCCTAATCCTAACCCGTACGCTAACACTAACCAGCGCCCTCACACGCACCCTCCCCCTAAAGCGTTGCCGTACCCTCACCTGGACCCTAAACAGCCCCAGTGCCCTAACCCTAAACCTAGCCCGAACCCTAACCCTGACGCTTCCCTGAAGCCTGACCCTCACCCGTCCCCTAATCCTAACCCGTACGCTAACACTAACCCGCGCCCTCACACATACGCTCCCCCTAAAGCGTTGCCGTACCCTCACCTGGACCCTAAACCGTCTCCGTCCCCTAACCCTAACCCTAGCCCGAACACTAACCCTAAACCTTCCCCGAAGCCTGACCGTCACCTGTCCCGTAATCCTAACTCGTAGGCTAACACTAACCCGCGCCCTCACACGCACGCTCCCCCTAAAGCGTTGCCGTACCCTCACCTGGACCCTAAGCCGTCCCCGTCCCCTAACCCTACCCCTAGCCCGAACCGTAACCCTAACCCTTCCCCGAAGCCTGACCCTCACCCGTCCCATAATCCTAACCCGTACGCTAACACTAACCTGCGCCCTCACACGCACGCTCCCCCTAAAGCATTGCCGTACTCTCACCTGCACCCTAAACCGCCCCCGTGCCCTAACACTAACCCTAGCCCGAACCCTAACCCTGACGCTTCCCTGAAGCCTGACCCTCACCCGTCCCCTAATCCTAACCCTTACGCTAACACTCACCCACGCCCTCACACGCACGCTCCCCCTAAAGCGTTGCCGTACCCTCACCTGGACCCTAAACAGTCCCCGTCCCCTAATCCTAACCCTAGCCCGAACCCTATCCCTAACACTTCCCCGAAGCCTGACCCTAACCCGTCCCCAAATCTTAACCCATACGCTAACACTAACCCGTGCCCTCACACGCACAGTCCCCCTGAAGCGTTGCCGTACCCTAATCTGGACCCTAAACCGTCCCCGTCCCGTAACCCTAACCCTAGCCCGAACCCTAACCCTAACCCTTCCCCGAAGCCTGACCCTCACCCGTCCCCTAATCCTAACCCGTACGCTAACACTAACCCGCGCCCTCACACGCACCCTCCCCCTAAAGCGTTGCCGTACCCTCACCTGGACCCTAAGCCGCCCCCGTGCCCTAACCCTAACCCTAGCCCGAACCCTAACCCTGACGCTTCCCTGAAGCCTGACCCTCACCCGTCCAATAATCCTAACCCGTACGCTAACACTAACCCGCGCCCTCACACGCACGCTCCCCCTAAAGCGTTGCGTACCCTCACCTGGACCCTAAACCGTCCCCGTCCCGTAACCCTAACCCTAGCCCGAACCCTAACCCTGACACTTCCCCGAAGCCTGACCCTCACCCGTCCCCTAATCCTAACCCGTACTCTAACACTAACCCGCGCCCTCACACGCACGCTCCCCCTAAAGTGTTGCCGTACCCTCACCTGGACCCTAAACCGTCCCCGTCCCCTAACCCTAACCCTAGCCCGAAACCTAACCCTTACCCTTCCCCGAAGCCTGACCCTCACCCGTCCCCTAATCCTAACCCGTACGCTAACACTAACCCGCGCCCTCACACGCACGCTCCCCCTAAAGCTTTGCCGTACCCTCACCTGGACCCTAAACCGTCCCCGTCCCCTAACCCTAACCCTAGCCCGAACCCTAACCCTAACCCTTCCCCGAAGCCTGACAGTCACCCGTCCCCTAATCCTAACACGAACGCTAACAATAACCCGCGCCCTCACACGCACGCTCCCTCTAAAGCATTGCCGTAACCTCACCTGGACCCTAAACCGTCCCCGTCCCCTAACCCTAACCCTAGCCCGAACCCTAACCCTAACCCTTCCCCGAAGCCTGACCCTCACCCGTCCCCTAATCCTAACCCGTACGCTAACACTAACCCGCGCCCTCACACGCACGCTCCCTCTAAAGCATTGCCGTACCCTCACCTGGACCCTAAACCGTCCCCGTCTCCTAACACTAACCCTTGCCCGAACCCTAACCGTAACCCTTCCCTGAAGCCTGACACTCACCCGTCCCCTAATCCTAACCCGTACGCTAACACTAACCCGCGCCCTCACACGCACGCCCCCCCTAAAGCGTTGCCGTACCCTCACCTGGACCCTAAACCGTCCCCGTCCCCTAACCCTAACCCTAGCCCGAACCCTAACCCTAACCCTTCCCCGAAGCCTGACCCTCACCCGTCCCCTAATCCTAACCCGTACGCTAACACTAACCCACGCCCTCACACGCACGCACCCCCTAAAGCGTTGCCGTACCCTTACCTGGACCCTAAACTGTGCCCGTCCCCGTCCCCTAACCCTAGCCCGAACCTTAACCCTAATCCTTCCCCGAAGCCTGACCCTCACCCGTCCCTTAATCCTAACCCGTACGCTAACACTAACCCACGCCCTCACACGCACGCTCACCCTAAAGCGTTGCCGTACCCTCACCTGGACCCTAAACCATCCCCGTCCCCTAACCCTAACCCTAGCCCGAACCATAACCCTAACACTTCCCCGAAGCCTGACCCTCACCCGTCCCCTAATCCTAACCCGTACGCTAACACTAACCCGCGCCCTCACACGCACGCTCCCCCTAAAGGGTTGCCGTACCCTCACCTGGACCCTAAACCGTCCCCGTCCCGTAAACCTAACCCTAGCCCGAACCCTAACCCTAAACCTTCCCCGAAGCCTGACCCTCACCCGTCACCTAATCCTAACCCGTACGCTAATACTAACCCGCGCCCTCACACGCACGCTCCCCCTAAAGCGTTGCCGTACCCTCACCTGGACCCTAAACCGTCCCCGTACCCGTCCCCTAACCCTAGCCCGAACCCTAACCCTAAACCTTCCCCGAAGCCTGACCCTCACCCGTCCCCTAATCCTAACCCGTACGCTAACACTAACTCACGCCCTCACACGCACGCTCCCCCTAAAGCGTTGCCGTACCCTCACCTGGACCCTAAACCTTCCCCATCCCCTAACCCTAACCCTAGCCCGAACCCTAACCCTAACCCTTCCCCGAAGCCTGACCCTCACCCGTCCTCTAATCCTAACCCGTACACTAACACTAACCAGCGCCCTCACACGCACGCTCCCCCTAAAGCGTTGCCGTACCCTCACCTGGACCCTAAACCGTACCCGTCCCCTAACCCTAACCCTAGCCCGAACCGTAACCCTAACCCTTCCCCGAAGCCTGACCCTCACCCGTCCCCTAATCCTAACCCGTACGCTAACACTAACCCGCGCCCTCACACGCACGCTCCCCCTAAAGCGTTGCCGTACCCTCACCTGGACCCTAAACCGTCCCCGTCCCCTAACCCTAACCCTAGCCCGAACCCTAACCCTAACCCTTCCCCGAAGCCTGACCCTCACCCGTCCCTTAATCCTAACCCGTACGCTAACACTAACCCGTGCCCTCACACGCACGCTCCCCCTAAAGCGTTGCCGTACCCTCACCTGGACCCTAAACCGTCCCCGTCCCCTAACCCTAACCCTAGCCCGTACCCTAACCCTAAAACTTCCCCGAAGCCTGACCCTCACCCGTCCCCAAATCCTAACCCGTACGCTAACACTGAACCGCGCCCTCACAAGCACGCTCCCCCTAAAGCGTTGCCGTACCCTCACCTGGACCCTAAACCGTCCCCGTCCCCTAACCCTAACCCTAGCCCGAACCCTAACCCTAACCTTTCCCCGAAGCCTGACACTCACCCGTCCCCTAATCCTAACCTGTACGTAACACTAACCAGCACCCTCACACGCACGCTCCCCCTAAAACGTTGCCGTATCCTCACCTGGACCCTAAACCGTCCCAGTCCCCTAACCCTAACCCTAGCCCGAACCCTAACCCTAACTCTTCCCCGAAGCCTGACCCTCACCCGTCCCCTAATCCTAACCCGTACGCTATCACACACCCGCGCCCTCACACGCACGCTCCCCCTTAAGCGTTGCCGTACCCTCACCTGGACCCTAAACCGTCCCCGTCCCCTAACCCTAACCCTAGCCCGAACCCTAACCCTAACACTTCCCCGAAGCCTGACCCTCACCCGTCCCCTAATCCTAACACGAACGCTAACAATAACCCGCGCCCTCACACGCACGCTCCCTCTAAAGCGTTGCCATAACCTCACCTGGACCCTAAACCGTCCCCGTCCCCTAACCCTAACCCTAGCCCGAACCCTAACCCTAACCCTTCCCCGAAGCCTGACCCTCACCCGTCCCCTAATCCTAACCCGTACGCTAACACTAACCCGCGCCCTCACACGCACGCTCCCCCTAAAGCGTTGCCGTACCCTCACCTGGACCCTAAACCGTCCCCGTCCCCTAACCCTAACCCTAGCCCGAACCCTAACCCTAAACCTTCCTGAAGCCTGACACTCACCCGTCCCCTAATCCTAACCCGTACGCTAACACTAACCCGCGCCCTCACACGCACGCTCCCCCTAAAGCGTTGCCGTACCCTCACCTGGACCCTAAACCGTCCCCGTCCCCTAACCCTAACCCTAGCCCGAACCCTAACCCTAACCCTTCCCCGAAGCCTGACCCTCACCCGTCCCCTAATCCTAACCCGTACGCTAACACTAACCCGCGCCCTCACACTCACGCTCCCCCTATAGCGTTGCCGTACCCTCACCTGGACCCTAAACCGTCCCCGTCCCCTAACCCTAACCCTAGCCCGAACCCTAACCCTAACCCTTCCCCGAAGCCTGACCCTCACCCGTCCCCTAATCCTAACCCGTACGCTAACACTAACCCACGCCCTCACACGCACGCACCCCCTAAAGCGTTGCCGTACCCTCACCTGGACCCTAAACTGTGCCCGTCCCCGTCCCCTAACCCTAGCCCGAACCCTAACCCTAACCCTTCCCCGAAGCCTGACCCTCACCCGTCCCCTAATCCTAACCCGTACGCTAACACTAACCCGCGCCCTCACACGCACGCTCTCCCTAAAGCGTTGCCGTACCCTCACCTGGACCCTAAACCGTCCCCGGCCCCTAACCCTAACCCTAGCCCGAACCGTAACCCTAAACCTTCCCCGAAGCCTGACCCTCACCCGTCCCCTAATCCTAACCCGTACGCTAACACTAACCCGTGCCCTCACACGCACGCTCCCCCTAAACGGTTGCCGTACCCTCACCTGGACCCTAAACCGTCCCCGTCCCGTAACCCTAACCCTAGCCCGAACCCTAACCCTAACCCTTCCCCGAAGCCTGACCCTCACCCGTCTCCTAATCCTAACCCGTACGCTAATACTAACCCGCGCCCTCACACGCACGCTCCCCCTAAAGCGTTGCCGTACCCTCACCTGGACCCTAAACCGTCCCCGTACCCGTCCCCTAACCCTAGCCCGAACCCTAACCCTAACCCTTCCCCGAAGCCAGACCCTCACCCGTCCCCTAATCCTAACCCGTACGCTAACACTAACTCGCGCCCTCACATGCACGCTCCCCCTAAAGCGTTGCCGTACCATCAACTGGACCCTAAACCTTCCCCATCCCCTAACCCTAACCCTAGCCCGAACCCTAACCCTAACCCTTCCCCGAAGCCTGACCCTCACCCGTCCTCTAATCCTAACCCGTACACTAACACTAACCAGCGCCCTCACACGCACGCTCCCCCTAAAGCGTTGCCGTACCCTCAACTGGACCCTAAACCGTCCCCTAACCCTAACCCTAGCCCGAACCCTAACCCTAACCCTTCCCCGAAGCCTGACCCTCGCCCGTCCCCTATCCTAACCTGTACGCTAACACTAACCCACGCCCTCACACGCACGCTCCCCCTAAAGCGTTGTCGTACCCTCACCTGGACCCTAAACCGTCCCTGTCCCCTAACCCTAACCCTAGCCCGAACCCTAACCCTAACCCTTCCCCGAAGCCTGACCCTCACCCGTCCCCTAATCCTAACCCGTACGCTAACACTCACCCGCGCCCTCACACGCACGCTCCCCCTAAAGCGTTGCCGTACCCTCACCTGGACCCTAAACCGTCCCTGTCCCCTAACCCTAACCCTAGCCCGAACCCTAACACTAACCCTTCCCCGAAGCCTGACACTCACCCGTCCCCTAATCCTAACCCGAACGCTACCACTAACCCGCGCCCTCACACGCACGCTCCCCCTAAAGCGTTGCCGTACCCTCACCTGGACCCTAAACCGTCCCCGTCCCCTAACCCTAACCCTAGCCCGAACCCTAACCCTAACCCTTCCCCGAAGCCTGACCCTCACCCGTCCCCTAATCCTAACCCGTACGCTAACACTAACCCGCGCCCTCACACGCACGCTCCCCCTAAATGGTTGCCGTACCCTCACCTGGACCCTCAACCGTCCCCGTCCCCTAACCCTAACCCTAGCCCGAACCCTAACCCTAACCCTTCCCCGAAGCCTGACCCTCACCCGTCCCCTAATCCTAACCCGTACGCTAACACTAACCCGCGCCCTCACACGCATGCTCCCCCTAAACCGTTGCCGTACCCTCATCTGGACCATAAACCGTCCCCGTCCCCTAACCCTAACCCTAGCCCGAACCCTAACCCTAACACTTCCCCGAAGCCTGACCCTCACCCGTCCCCTAATCCTAACCCGTACGCTATCACTCACCCACGCCCTCACACGCACGCTCCTCCTTAAGCGTTGCCGTACCCTCACCTGGACCCTAAACCGTCCCCGTCCCCTAACCCTAACCCTAGCCCGAACCCTAACCCTAACCCTTCCCCGAAGCCTGACCCTCACCCGTCCCCTAATCCTAACACGTACGCTAACAATAACCCGCGCCCTCACACGCAGGCTCCCTCTAAAGCGTTGCCGTACCCTCACCTTGACCCTAAACCAGCCCCGTCCCCTAACCCTAACCCTAGCCCGAACCCTAACCCTAACCCTTCCCCGAAGCCTGACCCTCACCCGTCCCCTAATCCTAACCCGTACGCTAACACTAACCCGCGCCCTCACACGCACGCTCCCCCTACAGCGTTGCCGTACCCTCACCTGGACCGTAAACCGTCCCCGTCCCCTAACCCTAACCCTAGCCCGAACCCTAACCCTAACCCTTCCCCGAAGCCTGACCCTCACCAGTCCCCTAATTCTAACCCGTATGCTAACACTAACCCGCGCCCTCACACGCACGCTCCCCCTAAAGCGTTGCCGTACCCTCACCTGGACCCTAAACCTTCCCCGTCCCTTAACCCTAACCCTAGCCCGAACCCTAACCCTAACCCTTCCCCGAAGCCTGACTCTCACCCGTCCCCTAATCCTAACCCGTACGCTAACACTAACCCACGCCCTCACACGCACGCTCCCTCTAAAGCGTTGCCGTACCCTCACCTGGACCCGAAACCGTCCCCGTCCCCTAACCCTAACCCTAGCCCGAACCCTAACCCTAACACTTCCCCGAAGCCTGACCCTCACCCGTCCCCTAATCCTAACCCGTACGCTAACACTAACCCGCGCCCTCACACGCACGCTCCCCCTAAAGCGTTGCCGTACCCTAACCTGGACCCTAAACCGTCCCCGTCCCCGTCCCCTAACCCTAGCCCGAACCCTAACTCTAACCCTTCCCCGAAGCCTGACCCTCACCCGTCCCCTAATCCTAACCCGTACGCTAACACTAACCCGCGGCCTCACACGCACGCTCCCCCTAAAGCGTTGCCGTACCCTCACCTGGACCCTAAACCGTCCCCGTCCCCTAACCCTAACCCTAGCCCGAACCCTAACCCTAACACTTCCCCGAAGCCTGACCCTCACCCGTCCCCTAATCCTAACCCGTACGCTAACACTAACCCGCACCCTCACATGCACGCTCCCCCTAAAGCGTTGCCGTACCCTCACCTGGACCCTAAACCGTCCCCGTCCCCGTCCCCTAACCCTAGCCCGAACCCTAACCCTAAACCTTCCCCGAAGCCTGACCCTCACCCGTCCCCTAATCCTAACCCGTACGCTAACACTAACCCGCGCCCTCACACGCACGCTCCCCCTAAAGCGTTGCCGTAACCTCACCTGGACCCTAAACCGTCCCCGTCCCCTAACCCTAACCCTAGCCCGAACCCTAACCCTAAACCTTCCCCGAAGCCTGACCCTCACCCGTCCCCTAATCCTAACCCGTACGCTAACACTAACCCACGCCCTCACACGCACGCTCCCCCTAAAGCGTTGCCGTACCCTCACCTGGACCCTAAACCGTCCCCGTCCCCTAAACCTAACCCTAGCCCGAACCCTAACCCTAACCCTTCCCCGAAGTCTGACCCTCACCCGTCCCCTAATCCTAACCCGTACGCTAACACTAACCCATGTCCTCAAACGCACGCTCCCCCTAAAGCGTTGCCGTACCCTCACCTGGACCCTAAACCGTCTCCGTCCCCTAACCCTAACCCTAGCCCGAACACTAACCCTAAACCTTCCCCGAAGCCTGACCGTCACCTGTCCCGTAATCCTAACTCGTAGGCTAACACTAACCCGCGCCCTCACACGCACGCTCCCCCTAAAGCGTTGCCGTACCCTCACCTGGACCCTAAGCCGTCCCCGTCCCCTAACCCTACCCCTAGCCCGAACCGTAACCCTAACCCTTCCCCGAAGCCTGACCCTCACCCGTCCCCTAATCCTAACCCTTACGCTAACACTCACCCACGCCCTCACACGCACGCTCCCCCTAAAGCGTTGCCGTACCCTCACCTGGACCCTAAACAGTCCCCGTCCCCTAATCCTAACCCTAGCCCGAACCCTATCCCTAACACTTCCCCGAAGCCTGACCCTAACCCGTCCCCAAATCTTAACCCATACGCTAACACTAACCCGTGCCCTCACACGCACAGTCCCCCTGAAGCGTTGCCGTACCCTAATCTGGACCCTAAACCGTCCCCGTCCCGTAACCCTAACCCTAGCCCGAACCCTAACCCTAACCCTTCCCCGAAGCCTGACCCTCACCCGTCCCCTAATCCTAACCCGTACGCTAACACTAACCCGCGCCCTCACACGCACCCTCCCCCTAAAGCGTTGCCGTACCCTCACCTGGACCCTAAACCGCCCCCGTGCCCTAACCCTAACCCTAGCCCGAACCCTAACCCTGACGCTTCCCTGAAGCCTGACCCTCACCCGTCCAATAATCCTAACCCGTACGCTAACACTAACCCGCGCCCTCACACGCACGCTCCCCCTAAAGCGTTGCGTACCCTCACCTGGACCCTAAACCGTCCCCGTCCCGTAACCCTAACCCTAGCCCGAACCCTAACCCTGACGCTTCCCCGAAGCCTGACCCTCACCCGTCCCCTAATCCTAACCCGTACGATAACACTAACCCGCGCCCTCACACGCACGCTCCCCCTAAAGTGTTGCCGTACCCTCACCTGGACCCTAAACCGTTCCCGTCCCCTAACCCTAACCCTAGCCCGAAACCTAACCCTTACCCTTCCCCGAAGCCTGACCCTCACCCGTCCCCTAATCCTAACCCGTACGCTAACACTAACCCGCGCCCTCACACGCACGCTCCCCCTAAAGCTTTGCCGTACCCTCACCTGGACCCTAAACCGTCCCCGTCCCCTAAACCTAACCCTAGCCCGAACCCTAACCCTAACCCTTCCCCGAAGCCTGACAGTCACCCGTCCACTAATCCTAACACGAACGCTAACAATAACCCGCGCCCTCACACGCACGCTCCCTCTAAAGCATTGCCGTAACCTCACCTGGACCCTAAACCGTCCCCGTCCCCTAACCCTAAGCCTAGCCCGAACCCTAACCCTAACCCTTCCCCGAAGCCTGACCCTCACCCGTCCCCTAATCCTAACCCGTACGCTAACACTAACCCGCGCCCTCACACGCACGCTCCCTCTAAAGCATTGCCGTACCCTCACCTGGACCCTAAACCGTCCCCGTCCCCTAACACTAACCCTTGCCCGAACCCTAACCGTAACCCTTCCCTGAAGCCTGACACTCACCCGTCCCCTAATCCTAACCCGTACGCTAACACTAACCCGCGCCCTCACACGCACGCCCCCCCTAAAGCGTTGCCGTACCCTCACCTGGACCCTAAACCGTCCCCGTCCCCTAACCCTAACCCTAGCCCGAACCCTAACCCTAACCCTTCCCCGAAGCCTGACCCTCACCCGTCCCCTAATCCTAACCCGTACGCTAACACTAACCCACGCCCTCACACGCACGCACCCCCTAAAGCGTTGCCGTACCCTTACCTGGACCCTAAACTGTGCCCGTCCCCGTCCCCTAACCCTAGCCCGAACCTTAACCCTAATCCTTCCCCGAAGCCTGACCCTCACCCGTCCCTTAATCCTAACCCGTACGCTAACACTAACCCACGCCCTCACACGCACGCTCACCCTAAAGCGTTGCCGTACCCTCACCTGGACCCTAAACCATCCCCGTCCCCTAACCCTAACCCTAGCCCGAACCATAACCCTAACACTTCCCCGAAGCCTGACCCTCACCCGTCCCCTAATCCTAACCCGTACGCTAACACTAACCCGCGCCCTCACACGCACGCTCCCCCTAAAGGGTTGCCGTACCCTCACCTGGACCCTAAACCGTCCCCGTCCCGTAACCCTAACCCTAGCCCGAACCCTAACCCTAACCCTTCCCCGAAGCCTGACCCTCACCCGTCACCTAATCCTAACCCGTACGCTAATACTAACCCGCGCCCTCACACGCACGCTCCCCCTAAAGCGTTGCCGTACCCTCACCTGGACCCTAAACCGTCCCCGTACCCGTCCCCTAACCCTAGCCCGAACCCTAACCCTAAACCTTCCCCGAAGCCTGACCCTCACCCGTCCCCTAATCCTAACCCGTACGCTAACACTAACTCACGCCCTCACACGCACGCTCCCCCTAAAGCGTTGCCGTACCCTCACCTGGACCCTAAACCTTCCCCATCCCCTAACCCTAACCCTAGCCCGAACCCTAACCCTAACCCTTCCCCGAAGCCTGACCCTCACCCGTCCTCTAATCCTAACCCGTACACTAACACTAACCAGCGCCCTCACACGCACGCTCCCCCTAAAGCGTTGCCGTACCCTCACCTGGACCCTAAACCGTACCCGTCCCCTAACCCTAACCCTAGCCCGAACCGTAACCCTAACCCTTCCCCGAAGCCTGACCCTCACCGGTCCCCTAATCCTAACCCGTACGCTAACACTAACCCGCGCCCTCACACGCACGCTCCCCCTAAAGCATTGCCGTACCCTCACCTGGACCCTAAACCGTCCCCGTCCCCTAACCCTAACCCTAGCCCGAACCCTAACCCTAACCCTTCCCCGAAGCCTGACCCTCACCCGTCCCTTAATCCTAACCCGTACGCTAACACTAACCCGTGCCCTCACACGCACGCTCCCCCTAAAGCGTTGCCGTACCCTCACCTGGACCCTAAACCGTCCCCGTCCCCTAACCCTAACCCTAGCCCGAACCCTAACCCTAAAACTTCCCCGAAGCCTGACCCTCACCCGTCCCCAAATCCTAACCCGTACGCTAACACTGAACCGCGCCCTCACAAGCACGCTCCCCCTAAAGCGTTGCCGTACCCTTACCTGGACCCTAAACCGTCCCCGTCCCCTAACCCTAACCCTAGCCCGAACCCTAACCCTAACCTTTCCCCGAAGCCTGACACTCACCCGTCCCCTAATCCTAACCTGTACGTAACACTAACCAGCACCCTCACACGCACGCTCCCCCTAAAACGTTGCCGTATCCTCACCTGGACCCTAAACCGTCCCAGTCCCCTAACCCTAACCCTAGCCCGAACCCTAACCCTAACCCTTCCCCGAAGCCTGACCCTCACCCGTTCCCTAATCCTAACCCGTACGCTATCACACACCCGCGCCCTCACACGCACGCTCCCCCTTAAGCGTTGCCGTACCCTCACCTGGACCCTAAACCGTCCCCGTCCCCTAACCCTAACCCTAGCCCGAACCCTAACCCTAACACTTCCCCGAAGCCTGACCCTCACCCGTCCCCTAATCCTAACCCGTACGCTAACACTAACCCGCGCCCTCACACGCACGCTCCCCCTAAAGCGTTGCCGTACCCTCACCTGGACCCTAAACCGTCCCCGTCCCCTAACCCTAACCCTAGCCCGAACCCTAACCCTAAACCTTCCTGAAGCCTGACACTCACCCGTCCCCTAATCCTAACCCGTACGCTAACACTAACCCGCGCCCTCACACGCACGCTCCCCCTAAAGCGTTGCCGTACCCTCACCTGGACCCTAAACCGTCCCCGTCCCCTAACCCTAACCCTAGCCCGAACCCTAACCCTAACCCTTCCCCGAAGCCTGACCCTCACCCGTCCCCTAATCCTAACCCGTACGCTAACACTAACCCGCGCCCTCACACGCACGCTCCCCCTAAAGCGTTGCCGTACCCTCACCTGGACCCTAAACCGTCCCCGTCCCCTAACCCTAACCCTAGCCCGAACCCTAACCCTAACCCTTCCCCGAAGCCTGACCCTCACCCGTCCCCTAATCCTAACCCGTACGCTAACACTAACCCACGCCCTCACACGCACGCACCCCCTAAAGCGTTGCCGTACCCTCACCTGGACCCTAAACTGTGCCCGTCCCCGTCCCCTAACCCTAGCCCGAACCCTAACCCTAACCCTTCCCCGAAGCCTGACCCTCACCCGTCCCCTAATCCTAACCCGTACGCTAACACTAACCCGCGCCCTCACACGCACGCTCTCCCTAAAGCGTTGCCGTACCCTCACCTGGACCCTAAACCGTCCCCGTCCCCTAACCCTAACCCTAGCCCGAACCGTAACCCTAAACCTTCTCCGAAGCCTGACCCTCACCCGTCCCCTAATCCTAACCCGTACGCTAACACTAACCCGTGCCCTCACACGCACGCTCCCCCTAAACGGTTGCCGTACCCTCACCTGGACCCTAAACCGTCCCCGTCCCGTAACCCTAACCCTAGCCCGAACCCTAACCCTAACCCTTCCCCGAAGCCTGACCCTCACCCGTCTCCTAATCCTAACCCGTACGCTAATACTAACCCGCGCCCTCACACGCACGCTCCCCCTAAAGCGTTGCCGTACCCTCACCTGGACCCTAAACCGTCCCCGTACCCATCCCCTAACCCTAGCCCGAACCCTAACCCTAACCCTTCCCCGAAGCCTGACCCTCACCCGTCCCCTAATCCTAACCCGTACGCTAACACTAACTCGCGCCCTCACATGCACGCTCCCCCTAAAGCGTTGCCGTACCATCAACTGGACCCTAAACCTTCCCCATCCCCTAACCCTAACCCTAGCCCGAACCCTAACCCTAACCCTTCCCCGAAGCCTGACCCTCACCCGTCCTCTAATCCTAACCCGTACACTAACACTAACCAGCGCCCTCACACGCACGCTCCCCCTAAAGCGTTGCCGTACCCTCAACTGGACCCTAATCCGTCCCCTAACCCTAACCCTAGCCCGAACCCTAACCCTAACCCTTCCCCGAAGACTGACCCTCACCCATCCCCTATCCTAACCCGTACGCTAACACTAATCCACGCCCTCACACGCACGCTCCCCCTAAAGCGTTGCCGTACCCTCACCTGGACCCTAAACCGTCCCTGTCCCCTAACCCTAACCCTAGCCCGAACCCTAACACTAACCCTTCCCCGAAGCCTGACCCTCACCCGTCCCCTAATCCTAACCCGAACGCTACCACTAACCCGCGCCCTCACACGCACGCTCCCCCTAAAGCGTTGCCGTACCCTCACCTGGACCCTAAACCTTCCCCATCCCCTAACCCTAACCCTAGCCCGAACCCTAACCCTAACCCTTCCCCGAAGCCTGACCCTCACCCGTCCTCTAATCCTAACCCGTACACTAACACTAACCAGCGCCCTCACACGCACGCTCCCCCTAAAGCGTTGCCGTACCCTCACCTGGACCCTAAACCGTACCCGTCCCCTAACCCTAACCCTAGCCCGAACCGTAACCCTAACCCTTCCCCGAAGCCTGACCCTCACCGGTCCCCTAATCCTAACCCGTACGCTAACACTAACCCGCGCCCTCACACGCACGCTCCCCCTAAAGCATTGCCGTACCCTCACCTGGACCCTAAACCGTCCCCGTCCCCTAACCCTAACCCTAGCCCGAACCCTAACCCTAACCCTTCCCCGAAGCCTGACCCTCACCCGTCCCTTAATCCTAACCCGTACGCTAACACTAACCCGTGCCCTCACACGCACGCTCCCCCTAAAGCGTTGCCGTACCCTCACCTGGACCCTAAACCGTCCCCGTCCCCTAACCCTAACCCTAGCCCGAACCCTAACCCTAAAACTTCCCCGAAGCCTGACCCTCACCCGTCCCCAAATCCTAACCCGTACGCTAACACTGAACCGCGCCCTCACAAGCACGCTCCCCCTAAAGCGTTGCCGTACCCTTACCTGGACCCTAAACCGTCCCCGTCCCCTAACCCTAACCCTAGCCCGAACCCTAACCCTAACCTTTCCCCGAAGCCTGACACTCACCCGTCCCCTAATCCTAACCTGTACGTAACACTAACCAGCACCCTCACACGCACGCTCCCCCTAAAACGTTGCCGTATCCTCACCTGGACCCTAAACCGTCCCAGTCCCCTAACCCTAACCCTAGCCCGAACCCTAACCCTAACCCTTCCCCGAAGCCTGACCCTCACCCGTCCCCTAATCCTAACCCGTACGCTATCACACACCCGCGCCCTCACACGCACGCTCCCCCTTAAGCGTTGCCGTACCCTCACCTGGACCCTAAACCGTCCCCGTCCCCTAACCCTAACCCTAGCCCGAACCCTAACCCTAACACTTCCCCGAAGCCTGACCCTCACCCGTCCCCTAATCCTAACACGAACGCTAACAATAACCCGTGCCCTCACACGCACGCTCCCTCTAAAGCGTTGCCATAACCTCACCTGGACCCTAAACCGTCCCCGTCCCCTAACCCTAACCCTAGCCCGAACCCTAACCCTAACCCTTCCCCGAAGCCTGACCCTCACCCGTCCCCTAATCCTAACCCGTACGCTAACACTAACCCGCGCCCTCACACGCACGCTCCCCCTAAAGCGTTGCCGTACCCTCACCTGGACCCTAAACCGTCCCCGTCCCCTAACCCTAACCCTAGCCCGAACCCTAACCCTAAACCTTCCTGAAGCCTGACACTCACCCGTCCCCTAATCCTAACCCGTACGCTAACACTAACCCGCGCCCTCACACGCACGCTCCCCCTAAAGCGTTGCCGTACCCTCACCTGGACCCTAAACCGTCCCCGTCCCCTAACCCTAACCCTAGCCCGAACCCTAACCCTAACCCTTCCCCGAAGCCTGACCCTCACCCGTCCCCTAATCCTAACCCGTACGCTAACACTAACCCGCGCCCTCACACGCACGCTCCCCCTAAAGCGTTGCCGTACCCTCACCTGGACCCTAAACCGTCCCCGTCCCCTAACCCTAACCCTAGCCCGAACCCTAACCCTAACCCTTCCCCGAAGCCTGACCCTCACCCGTCCCCTAATCCTAACCCGTACGCTAACACTAACCCACGCCCTCACACGCACGCACCCCCTAAAGCGTTGCCGTACCCTCACCTGGACCCTAAACTGTGCCCGTCCCCGTCCCCTAACCCTAGCCCGAACCCTAACCCTAACCCTTCCCCGAAGCCTGACCCTCACCCGTCCCCTAATCCTAACCCGTACGCTAACACTAACCCGCGCCCTCACACGCACGCTCTCCCTAAAGCGTTGCCGTACCCTCACCTGGACCCTAAACCGTCCCCGTCCCCTAACCCTAACCCTAGCCCGAACCGTAACCCTAAACCTTCTCCGAAGCCTGACCCTCACCCGTCCCCTAATCCTAACCCGTACGCTAACACTAACCCGTGCCCTCACACGCACGCTCCCCCTAAACGGTTGCCGTACCCTCACCTGGACCCTAAACCGTCACCGTCCCGTAACCCTAACCCTAGCCCGAACCCTAACCCTAACCCTTCCCCGAAGCCTGACCCTCACCCGTCTCCTAATCCTAACCCGTACGCTAATACTAACCCGCGCCCTCACACGCACGCTCCCCCTAAAGCGTTGCCGTACCCTCACCTGGACCCTAAACCGTCCCCGTACCCATCCCCTAACCCTAGCCCGAACCCTAACCCTAACCCTTCCCCGAAGCCTGACCCTCACCCGTCCCCTAATCCTAACCCGTACGCTAACACTAACTCGCGCCCTCACATGCACGCTCCCCCTAAAGCGTTGCCGTACCATCAACTGGACCCTAAACCTTCCCCATCCCCTAACCCTAACCCTAGCCCGAACCCTAACCCTAACCCTTCCCCGAAGCCTGACCCTCACCCGTCCTCTAATCCTAACCCGTACACTAACACTAACCAGCGCCCTCACACGCACGCTCCCCCTAAAGCGTTGCCGTACCCTCAACTGGACCCTAATCCGTCCCCTAACCCTAACCCTAGCCCGAACCCTAACCCTAACCCTTCCCCGAAGACTGACCCTCACCCATCCCCTATCCTAACCCGTACGCTAACACTAACCCACGCCCTCACACGCACGCTCCCCCTAAAGCGTTGCCGTACCCTCACCTGGACCCTAAACCGTCCCTGTCCCCTAACCCTAACCCTAGCCCGAACCCTAACACTAACCCTTCCCCGAAGCCTGACCCTCACCCGTCCCCTAATCCTAACCCGAACGCTACCACTAACCCGCGCCCTCACACGCACGCTCCCCCTAAAGCGTTGCCGTACCCTCACCTGGACCCTAAACCGTCCCCGTCCCCTAACCCTAACCCTAGCCCGAACCCTAACCCTAACCCTTCCCCGAAGCCTGACCCTCACCCGTCCCCTAATCCTAACCCGTACGCTAACACTAACCCACACCCTCACACGCACGCTCCCCCTAAAGCGTTGCCATACCCCCACCTGGACCCTAAACCGTCCCCGTCCCTTAACCCTAACCCTAGCCTGAACCCTAACCCTAACCCTTCCCCGAAGCCTGACCCTCATCCGTCCCCTAATCCTAACCCATAGGCTAACACTAACCCGCGCCCTCACACGCACTCTCCCCCTAAAGCGTTGCCGTACACTCACCTGGACCCTAAACCGTCCCCGTCCCCTAACCCTAACCCTAGCCCGAACCCTAACCCTAACCCTTCCCCGAAGCCTGACCCTCACCCGTCCCCTAATCCAAATCCGTACGCTAACACTAACCCGCGCCCTCACACGCACGCTCCCCCTAAAGCGTTGCCGTACCCTCACCTGGACCCTAAACCGTCCCCGTCCCCTAACCCTAACCCTAGCCCGAACCCTAACCCTAACCCTTCCCCGAAGCCTGACCCTCACCCGTCCCTTAATCCTAACCCGTACGCTAACACTAACCCGTGCCCTCACACGCACGCTCCCCCTAAAGCGTTGCCGTACCCTCACCTGGACCCTAAACCGTCCCCGTCCCCTAACCCTAACCCTAGCCCGAACCCTAACCCTAAAACTTCCCCGAAGCCTGACCCTCACCCGTCCCAAAATCCTAACCCGTACGCTAACACTGAACCGCGCCCTCACAAGCACGCTCCCCCTAAAGCGTTGCCGTACCCTCACCTGGACCCTAAACCGTCCCCGTCCCCTAACCCTAACCCTAGCCCGAACCCTAACCCTAACCTTTCCCCGAAGCCTGACACTCACCCGTCCCCTAATCCTAACCTGTACGTAACACTAACCAGCACCCTCACACGCACGCTCCCCCTAAAACGTTGCCGTATCCTCACCTGGACCCTAAACCGTCCCAGTCCCCTAACCCTAACCCTAGCCCGAACCCTAACCCTAACCCTTCCCCGAAGCCTGACCCTCACCCGTCCCCTAATCCTAACCCGTACGCTATCACACACCCGCGCCCTCACACGCACGCTCCCCCTTAAGCGTTGCCGTACCCTCACCTGGACCCTAAACCGTCCCCGTCCCCTAACCCTAACCCTAGCCCGAACCCTAACCCTAACACTTCCCCGAAGCCTGACCCTCACCCGTCCCCTAATCCTAACACGAACGCTAACAATAACCCGCGCCCTCACACGCACGCTCCCTCTAAAGCGTTGCCATAACCTCACCTGGACCCTAAACCGTCCCCGTCCCCTAACCCTAACCCTAGCCCGAACCCTAACCCTAACCCTTCCCCGAAGCCTGACCCTCACCCGTCCCCTAATCCTAACCCGTACGCTAACACTAACCCGCGCCCTCACACGCACGCTCCCCCTAAAGCGTTGCCGTACCCTCACCTGGACCCTAAACCGTCCCCGTCCCCTAACCCTAACCCTAGCCCGAACCCTAACCCTAAACCTTCCTGAAGCCTGACACTCACCCGTCCCCTAATCCTAACCCGTACGCTAACACTAACCCGCGCCCTCACACGCACGCTCCCCCTAAAGCGTTGCCGTACCCTCACCTGGACCCTAAACCGTCCCCGTCCCCTAACCCTAACCCTAGCCCGAACCCTAACCCTAACCCTTCCCCGAAGCCTGACCCTCACCCGTCCCCTAATCCTAACCCGTACGCTAACACTAACCCGCGCCCTCACACTCACGCTCCCCCTATAGCGTTGCCGTACCCTCACCTGGACCCTAAACCGTCCCCGTCCCCTAACCCTAACCCTAGCCCGAACCCTAACCCTAACCCTTCCCCGAAGCCTGACCCTCACCCGTCCCCTAATCCTAACCCGTACGCTAACACTAACCCACGCCCTCACACGCACGCACCCCCTAAAGCGTTGCCGTACCCTCACCTGGACCCTAAACTGTGCCCGTCCCCGTCCCCTAACCCTAGCCCGAACCCTAACCCTAACCCTTCCCCGAAGCCTGACCCTCACCCGTCCCCTAATCCTAACCCGTACGCTAACACTAACCCGCGCCCTCACACGCACGCTCTCCCTAAAGCGTTTCCGTACCCTCACCTGGACCCTAAACCGTCCCCGTCCCCTAACCCTAACCCTAGCCCGAACCGTAACCCTAAACCTTCCCCGAAGCCTGACCCTCACCCGTCCCCTAATCCTAACCCGTACGCTAACACTAACCCGTGCCCTCACACGCACGCTCCCCCTAAACGGTTGCCGTACCCTCACCTGGACCCTAAACCGTCCCCGTCCCGTAACCCTAACCCTAGCCCGAACCCTAACCCTAACCCTTCCCCGAAGCCTGACCCTCACCCGTCTCCTAATCCTAACCCGTACGCTAATACTAACCCGCGCCCTCACACGCACGCTCCCCCTAAAGCGTTGCCGTACCCTCACCTGGACCCTAAACCGTCCCCGTACCCGTCCCCTAACCCTAGCCCGAACCCTAACCCTAACCCTTCCCCGAAGCCAGACCCTCACCCGTCCCCTAATCCTAACCCGTACGCTAACACTAACTCGCGCCCTCACATGCACGCTCCCCCTAAAGCGTTGCCGTACCATCAACTGGACCCTAAACCTTCCCCATCCCCTAACCCTAACCCTAGCCCGAACCCTAACCCTAACCCTTCCCCGAAGCCTGACCCTCACCCGTCCTCTAATCCTAACCCGTACACTAACACTAACCAGCGCCCTCACACGCACGCTCCCCCTAAAGCGTTGCCGTACCCTCAACTGGACCCTAAACCGTCCCCTAACCCTAACCCTAGCCCGAACCCTAACCCTAACCCTTCCCCGAAGCCTGACCCTCGCCCGTCCCCTATCCTAACCCGTACGCTAACACTAACCCACGCCCTCACACGCACGCTCCCCCTAAAGCGTTGCCGTACCCTCACCTGGACCCTAAACCTTCCCCGTCCCTTAACCCTAACCCTAGCCCGAACCCTAACCCTAACCCTTCCCCGAAGCCTGACTCTCACCCGTCCCCTAATCCTAACCCGTACGCTAACACTAACCCACGCCCTCACACGCACGCTCCCCCTAAAGCGTTGCCGTACCCTCACCTGGACCCGAAACCGTCCCCGTCCCCTAACCCTAACCCTAGCCCGAACCCTAACCCTAACACTTCCCCGAAGCCTGACCCTCACCCGTCCCCTAATCCTAACCTGTACGCTAACACTAACCCGCGCCCTCACACGCACGCTCCCCCTAAAGCGTTGCCGTACCCTAACCTGGACCCTAAACCGTCCCCGTCCCCGTCCAGTAACCCTAGCCCGAACCCTAACTCTAACCCTTCCCCGAAGCCTGACCCTCACCCGTCCCCTAATCCTAACCCGTACGCTAACACTAACCCGCGGCCTCACACGCACGCTCCCCCTAAAGCGTTGCCGTACCCTCACCTGGACCCTAAACCGTCCCCGTCCCCTAACCCTAACCCTAGCCCGAACCCTAACCCTAACACTTCCCCGAAGCCTGACCCTCACCCGTCCCCTAATCCTAACCCGTACGCTAACACTAACCCGCACCCTCACATGCACGCTCCCCATAAAGCGTTGCCGTACCCTCACCTGGACCCTAAACCGTCCCCGTCCCCGTCCCCTAACCCTAGCCCGAACCCTAACCCTAAACCTTCCCCGAAGCCTGACCCTCACCCGTCCCCTAATCCTAACCCGTACGCTAACACTAACCCGCGCCCTCACACGCACGCTCCCCCTAAAGCGTTGCCGTAACCTCACCTGGACCCTAAACCGTCCCCGTCCCCTAACCCTAACCCTAGCCCGAACCCTAACCCTAACCCTTCCCCGAAGCCTGACCCTCACCCGTCCCCTAATCCTAACCCGTACGCTAACACTAACCCACGCCCTCACACGCACGCTCCCCCTAAAGCGTTGCCGTACCCTCACCTGGACCCTAAACCGTCCCCGTCCCCTAAACCTAACCCTAGCCCGAACCCTAACCCTAACCCTTCCCCGAAGTCTGACCCTCACCCGTCCCCTAATCCTAACCCGTACGCTAACACTAACCCATGTCCTCAAACGCACGCTCCCCCTAAAGCGTTGCCGTACCCTCACCTGGACCCTAAACCGTCCCCGTCCCCTAAACCTAACCCTAGCCCGAACCCTATCCCTAATCCTTCCCCGAAGCCTGACCCTCACCCGTCTCCTAATCCTAACCCGTACGTTAACATTAACCCGCGCCCTCACACGCACGCTCCCCCTAAAGCGTTGCCGTACCCTCACCTGGACCCTAAACCGTCCCCGTCCCGTAACCCTAACCCTAGCCCGAACCCTAACCCTAACCCTTCCCAGAAGCCTGACCCTCACCCGTCCCCTAATCCTAACCCGTACGCTAACACTAACCAGCGCCCTCACACGCACCCTCCCCCTAAAGCGTTGCCGTACCCTCACCTGGACCCTAAACAGCCCCAGTGCCCTAACCCTAAACCTAGCCCGAACCCTAACCCTGACGCTTCCCTGAAGCCTGACCCTCACCCGTCCCCTAATCCTAACCCGTACGCTAACACTAACCCGCGCCCTCACACATACGCTCCCCCTAAAGCGTTGCCGTGCCCTCACCTGGACCCTAAACCGTCTCCGTCCCCTAACCCTAACCCTAGCCCGAACACTAACCCTAAACCTTCCCCGAAGCCTGACCGTCACCTGTCCCGTAATCCTAACTCGTAGGCTAACACTAACCCGCGCCCTCACACGCACGCTCCCCCTAAAGCGTTGCCGTACCCTCACCTGGACCCTAAGCCGTCCCCGTCCCCTAACCCTACCCCTAGCCCGAACCGTAACCCTAACCCTTCCCCGAAGCCTGACCCTCACCCGTCCCATAATCCTAACCCGTACGCTAACACTAACCCGCGCCCTCACACGCACCCTCCCCCTAAAGCATTGCCGTACTCTCACCTGCACCCTAAACCGCCCCCGTGCCCTAACACTAACCCTAGCCCGAACCCTAACCCTGACGCTTCCCTGAAGCCTGACCCTCACCCGTCCCCTAATCCTAACCCTTACGCTAACACTCACCCGCGCCCTCACACGCACGCTCCCCCTAAAGCGTTGCCGTACCCTCACCTGGACCCTAAACAGTCCCCGTCCCCTAATCCTAACCCTAGCCCGAACCCTATCCCTAACACTTCCCCGAAGCCTGACCCTAACCCGTCCCCAAATCTTAACCCATACGCTAACACTAACCCGTGCCCTCACACGCACAGTCCCCCTGAAGCGTTGCCGTACCCTAATCTGGACCCTAAACCGTCCCCGTCCCGTAACCCTAACCCTAGCCCGAACCCTAACCCTAACCCTTCCCCGAAGCCTGACCCTCACCCGTCCCCTAATCCTAACCCGTACGCTAACACTAACCCGCGCCCTCACACGCACCCTCCCCCTAAAGCGTTGCCGTACCCTCACCTGGACCCTAAACCGCCCCCGTGCCCTAACCCTAACCCTAGCCCGAACCCTAACCCTGACGCTTCCCTGAAGCCTGACCCTCACCCGTCCAATAATCCTAACCCGTACGCTAACACTAACCCGCGCCCTCACACGCACGCTCCCCCTAAAGCGTTGCGTACACTCACCTGGACCCTAAACCGTCCCCGTCCCGTAACCCTAAACCTAGCCCGAACCCTAACCCTGACGCTTCCCCGAAGCCTGACCCTCACCCGTCCCCTAATCCTAACCCGTACTCTAACACTAACCCGCGCCCTCACACGCACGCTCCCCCTAAAGTGTTGCCGTACCCTCACCTGGACCCTAAACCGTTCCCGTCCCCTAACCCTAACCCTAGCCCGAAACCTAACCCTTACCCTTCCCCGAAGCCTGACCCTCACCCGTCCCCTAATCCTAACCCGTACGCTAACACTAACCCGCGCCCTCACACGCACGCTCCCCCTAAAGCTTTGCCGTACCCTCACCTGGACCCTAAACCGTCCCCGTCCCCTAAACCTAACCCTAGCCCGAACCCTAACCCTAACCCTTCCCCGAAGCCTGACAGTCACCCGTCCCCTAATCCTAACACGAACGCTAACAATAACCCGCGCCCTCACACGCACGCTCCCTCTAAAGCATTGCCGTAACCTCACCTGGACCCTAAACCGTCCCCGTCCCCTAACCCTAAGCCTAGCCCGAACCCTAACCCTAACCCTTCCCCGAAGCCTGACCCTCACCCGTCCCCTAATCCTAACCCGTACGCTAACACTAACCCGCGCCCTCACACGCACGCTCCCTCTAAAGCATTGCCGTACCCTCACCTGGACCCTAAACCGTCCCCGTCCCCTAACACTAACCCTTGCCCGAACCCTAACCGTAACCCTTCCCTGAAGCCTGACACTCACCCGTCCCCTAATCCTAACCCGTACGCTAACACTAACCCGCGCCCTCACACGCACGCCCCCCCTAAAGCGTTGCCGTACCCTCACCTGGACCCTAAACCGTCCCCGTCCCCTAACCCTAACCCTAGCCCGAACCCTAACCCTAACCCTTCCCCGAAGCCTGACCCTCACCCGTCCCCTAATCCTAACCCGTACGCTAACACTAACCCACGCCCTCACACGCACGCACCCCCTAAAGCGTTGCCGTACCCTTACCTGGACCCTAAACTGTGCCCGTCCCCGTCCCCTAACCCTAGCCCGAACCTTAACCCTAATCCTTCCCCGAAGCCTGACCCTCACCCGTCCCTTAATCCTAACCCGTACGCTAACACTAACCCACGCCCTCACACGCACGCTCACCCTAAAGCGTTGCCGTACCCTCACCTGGACCCTAAACCATCCCCGTCCCCTAACCCTAACCCTAGCCCGAACCATAACCCTAACACTTCCCCGAAGCCTGACCCTCACCCGTCCCCTAATCCTAACCCGTACGCTAACACTAACCCGCGCCCTCACACGCACGCTCCCCCTAAAGGGTTGCCGTACCCTCACCTGGACCCTAAACCGTCCCCGTCCCGTAACCCTAACCCTAGCCCGAACCCTAACCCTAACCCTTCCCCGAAGCCTGACCCTCACCCGTCACCTAATCTTAACCCGTACGCTAATACTAACCCGCGCCCTCACACGCACGCTCCCCCTAAAGCGTTGCCGTACCCTCACCTGGACCCTAAACCGTCCCCGTACCCGTCCCCTAACCCTAGCCCGAACCCTAACCCTAAACCTTCCCCGAAGCCTGACCCTCACCCGTCCCCTAATCCTAACCCGTACGCTAACACTAACTCACGCCCTCACACGCACGCTCCCCCTAAAGCATTGCCGTACCCTCACCTGGACCCTAAACCTTCCCCATCCCCTAACCCTAACCCTAGCCCGAACCCTAACCCTAACCCTTCCCCGAAGCCTGACCCTCACCCGTCCTCTAATCCTAACCCGTACACTAACACTAACCAGCGCCCTCACACGCACGCTCCCCCTAAAGCGTTGCCGTACCCTCACCTGGACCCTAAACCGTACCCGTCCCCTAACCCTAACCCTAGCCTGAACCGTAACCCTAACCCTTCCCCGAAGCCTGACCCTCACCGGTCCCCTAATCCTAACCCGTACGCTAACACTAACCCGCGCCCTCACACGCACGCTCCCCCTAAAGCGTTGCCGTACCCTCACCTGGACCCTAAACCGTCCCCGTCCCCTAACCCTAACCCTAGCCCGAACCCTAACCCTAACCCTTCCCCGAAGCCTGACCCTCACCCGTCCCTTAATCCTAACCCGTACGCTAACACTAACCCGTGCCCTCACACGCACGCTCCCCCTAAAGCGTTGCCGTACCCTCACCTGGACCCTAAACCGTCCCCGTCCCCTAACCCTAACCCTAGCCCGAACCCTAACCCTAAAACTTCCCCGAAGCCTGACCCTCACCCGTCCCCAAATCCTAACCCGTACGCTAACACTGAACCGCGCCCTCACAAGCACGCTCCCCCTAAAGCGTTGCCGTACCCTCACCTGGACCCTAAACCGTCCCCGTCCCCTAACCCTAACCCTAGCCCGAACCCTAACCCTAACCTTTCCCCGAAGCCTGACACTCACCCGTCCCCTAATCCTAACCTGTACGTAACACTAACCAGCACCCTCACACGCACGCTCCCCCTAAAACGTTGCCGTATCCTCACCTGGACCCTAAACCGTCCCAGTCCCCTAACCCTAACCCTAGCCCGAACCCTAACCCTAACCCTTCCCCGAAGCCTGACCCTCACCCGTCCCCTAATCCTAACCCGTACGCTATCACACACCCGCGCCCTCACACGCACGCTCCCCCTTAAGCGTTGCCGTACCCTCACCTGGACCCTAAACCGTCCCCGTCCCCTAACCCTAACCCTAGCCCGAACCCTAACCCTAACACTTCCCCGAAGCCTGACCCTCACCCGTCCCCTAATCCTAACACGAACGCTAACAATAACCCGCGCCCTCACACGCACGCTCCCTCTAAAGCGTTGCCATAACCTCACCTGGACCCTAAACCGTCCCCGTCCCCTAACCCTAACCCTAGCCCGAACCCTAACCCTAACCCTTCCCCGAAGCCTGACCCTCACCCGTCCCCTAATCCTAACCCGTACGCTAACACTAACCCGCGCCCTCACACGCACGCTCCCCCTAAAGCGTTGCCGTACCCTCACCTGGACCCTAAACCGTCCCCGTCCCCTAACCCTAACCCTAGCCCGAACCCTAACCCTAACCCTTCCCCGAAGCCTGACCCTCACCCGTCCCCTAATCCTAACCCGTACGCTAACACTAACTCGCGCCCTCACATGCACGCTCCCCCTAAAGCGTTGCCATACCATCAACTGGACCCTAAACCTTCCCCATCCCCTAACCCTAACCCTAGCCCGAACCCTAACCCTAAGCCTTCCCCGAAGCCTGACCCTCACCCGTCCTCTAATCCTAACCCGTACACTAACACTAACCAGCGCCCTCACACGCACGCTCCCCCTAAAGCGTTGCCGTACCCTCAACTGGACCCTAAACCGTCCCCTAACCCTAACCCTAGCCCGAACCCTAACCCTAACCCTTCCCCGAAGCCTGACCCTCACCCGTCCCCTATCCTAACCCGTACGCTAACACTAACCCACGCCCTCACACGCACGCTCCCCCTAAAGCGTTGCCGTACCCTCACCTGGACCCTAAACCGTCCCTGTCCCCTAACCCTAACCCTAGCCCGAACCCTAACCCTAACCCTTCCCCGAAGCCTGACCCTCACCCGTCCCCTAATCCTAACCCGTACGCTAACACTCACCCGCGCCCTCACACGCACGCTCCCCCTAAAGCGTTGCCGTACCCTCACCTGGACCCTAAACCGTCCCTGTCCCCTAACCCTAACCCTAGCCCGAACCCTAACACTAACCCTTCCCCGAAGCCTGACCCTCACCCGTCCCCTAATCCTAACCCGAACGCTACCACTAACCCGCGCCCTCACACGCACGCTCCCCCTAAAGCGTTGCCGTACCCTCACCTGGACCCTAAACCGTCCCCGTCCCCTAACCCTAACCCTAGCCCGAACCCTAACCCTAACCCTTCCCCGAAGCCTGACCCTCACCCGTCCCCTAATCCTAACCCGTACGCTAACACTAACCCGCGCCCTCACACGCACGCTCCCCCTAAATGGTTGCCGTACCCTCACCTGGACCCTCAACCGTCCCCGTCCCCTAACCCTAACCCTAGCCCGAACCCTAACCCTAACCCTTCCCCGAAGCCTGACCCTCACCCGTCCCCTAATCCTAACCCGTACGCTAACACTAACCCGCGCCCTCACACGCATGCTCCCCCTAAACCGTTGCCGTACCCTCATCTGGACCATAAACCGTCCCCGTCCCCTAACCCTAACCCTAGCCCGAACCCTAACCCTAACACTTCCCCGAAGCCCGACCCTCACCCGTCCCCTAATCCTAACCCGTACGCTATCACTCACCCACGCCCTCACACGCACGCTCCTCCTTAAGCGTTGCCGTACCCTCACCTGGACCCTAAACCGTCCCCGTCCCCTAACCTTAACCCTAGCCCGAACCCTAACCCTAACCCTTCCCCGAAGCCTGACCCTCACCCGTCCCCTAATCCTAACACGTACGCTAACAATAACCCGCGCCCTCACACGCAGGCTCCCTCTAAAGCGTTGCCGTACCCTCACCTTGACCCTAAACCAGACCCGTCCCCTAACCCTAACCCTAGCCCGAACCCTAACCCTAACCCTTCCCCGAAGCCTGACCCTCACCCGTCCCCTAATCCTAACCCGTACGCTAACACTAACCCGCGCCCTCACACGCACGCTCCCCCTACAGCGTTGCCGTACCCTCACCTGGACCGTAAACCGTCCCCGTCCCCTAACCCTAACCCTAGCCCGAACCCTAACCCTAACCCTTCCCCGAAGCCTGACCCTCACCAGTCCCCTAATTCTAACCCGTATGCTAACACTAACCCGCGCCCTCACACGCACGCTCCCCCTAAAGCGTTGCCGTACCCTCACCTGGACCCTAAACCTTCCCCGTCCCTTAACCCTAACCCTAGCCCGAACCCTAACCCTAACCCTTCCCCGAAGCCTGACTCTCACCCGTCCCCTAATCCTAACCCGTACGCTAACACTAACCCACGCCCTCACACGCACGCTCCCCCTAAAGCGTTGCCGTACCCTCACCTGGACCCGAAACCGGCCCCGTCCCCTAACCCTAACCCTAGCCCGAACCCTAACCCTAACACTTCCCCGAAGCCTGACCCTCACCCGTCCCCTAATCTTAACCCGTACGCTAACACTAACCCGCGCCCTCACACACACGCTCCCCCTAAAGCGTTGCCGTACCCTAACCTGGACCCTAAACCGTCCCCGTCCCCGTCCCCTAACCCTAGCCCGAACCCTAACTCTAACCCTTCCCCGAAGCCTGACCCTCACCCGTCCCCTAATCCTAACCCGTACGCTAACACTAACCCGCGGCCTCACACGCACGCTCCCCCTAAAGCGTTGCCGTACCCTCACCTGGACCCTAAACCGTCCCCGTCCCCTAACCCTAACCCTAGCCCGAACCCTAACCCTAACACTTCCCCGAAGCCTGACCCTCACCCGTCCCCTAATCCTAACCCGTACGCTAACACTAACCCGCACCCTCACATGCACGCTCCCCCTAAAGCGTTGCCGTACCCTCACCTGGACCCTAAACCGTCCCCGTCCCCGTCCCCTAACCCTAGCCCGAACCCTAACCCTAAACCTTCCCCGAAGCCTGACCCTCACCCGTCCCCTAATCCTAACCCGTACGCTAACACTAACCCGCGCCCTCACACGCACGCTCCCCCTAAAGCGTTGCCGTAACCTCACCTGGACCCTAAACCGTCCCCGTCCCCTAACCATAACCCTAGACCGAACCCTAACCCTAACTCTTCCCCGAAGCCTGACCCTCACCCGTCCCCTAATCCTAACCCGTACGCTAACACTAACCCGCGCCCTCACACGCACGCTCCCCCTAAAGCGTTGCCGTACCCTCACATGGACCCTAAACCTTCCCCATCCCCTAACCCTAACCCTAGCCCGAACCCTAACCCTAACCCTTCCCCGAAGCCTGACCCTCACCCGTCCTCTAATCCTAACCCGTACACTAACACTATCCCGCGCCCTCACACGCACGCTCCCCCTAAAGCGTTGCCGTACCCTCATCTGGACCCTAAACCGTCCCCGTCCCCTAACCCTAACCCTAGCCCGAACCCTAACCCTAACCCTTCCCCGAAGCCTGACCCTCACCCGTCCCCTAATCCTAACCCGTACGCTAACACTAACCCGCACCCTCACACGCACGCTCCCCCTAAAGCGTTGCCATACCCCCTCCTGGACCCTAAACCGTCCCCGTCCCTTAACCCTAACCCTAGCCTGAACCCTAACCCTAACCCTTCCCCGAAGCCTGACCCTCATCCGTCCCCTAATCCTAACCCATAGGCTAACACTAACCCGCGCCCTCACACGCACTCTCCCCCTAAAGCGTTGCCGTACACTCACCTGGACCCTAAACCGTCCCCGTCCCCTAACCCTAACCCTAGCCCGAACCCTAACCCTAACCCTTCCCCGAAGCCTGACCCTCACCCGTCCCCTAATCCAAATCCGTACGCTAACACTAACCCGCGCCCTCACACGCACGCTCCCCCTAAAGCGCTGCCGTACCCTCACCTGGACCCTAAACCGTCCCCGTCCCCTAACCCTAACCCTAGCCCGAACCCTAACCCTAACCCTTCCCCGAAGCCTGACCCTCACCCGTCCCCTAATCCTAACCCGTACGCTATCACTCACCCGCGCCCTCACACGCACGCTCCCCCTTAAGCGTTGCCGTACCCTCACCTGGACCCTAAACCGTCCCCGTCCCCTAAACCTAACACGAATCCTAACCCTAACCCTTCCCCGAAGTCGGACCCTCACCCGTCCCCTAATCCTAACACGTACGCTAACAATAACCCGCGTTCTCACACGCACGCTCCCCCTAAAGCGTTGCCGTACCCTCACCTGGACCCTAAACCGTCCCCGTCCCCTAACCCTAACCCTAGCCCGAACCCTAACCCTAACCCTTCCCCGAAGCCTGACCCTCACCCGTCCCATAATCCTAACCCGTACGCTAACACTAACCCGCGCCCTCACACTCACGCTCCCCCTAAAGCGTTGCCGTACCCTCACCTGGACCCTAAACCGTCCCCGTCCCCTAACCCTAACCCTAGCCCGAACCCTAACCCTAACCCTTCCCCGAAGCCTGACCCTCACCCGTCCCCTAATCCTAACCCATACGCTAACACTAACCCGCGGCCTCACACAAACGCTCCCCCTAAAGCGTTGCCGTACCCTCACCTGGACCCTAAACCGTCCCCGTCCCCTAACCCTAACCCTAGCCCGAACCCTAACCCTAACCCTTCCCCGAAGCCTGACCCTCACCCGTCCCCTAATCCTAACCCGTACGCTAACACTAACCCGCGCCCTCACACGCACGCTCCCCCTAAAGCGTTGCCGTACCCTCACCTGGACCCTAAACCGTCCCAGTCCCCTAACCCTAACCCTAGCCCGAACCCTAACCCTAACACATCCCCGAAGCCTGACCCTCACCCGTCCCCAAATCCTAACCCGTACGCTAACACTAACCCGCGCCCTCACACGCACGCTCTCCCTAAAGTGCTGCCGTACCCTCACCTGGACCTTAAACCGTCCCCGTCCCCTAACCCTAACCCTAGCCCGAACCCTAACCCTAACCCTTCCCCGAAGCCTGACCCTCACCCGTCCCCTAATCCTAACCCGTATGCTAACACTAAACCACGCCCTCACACGCACGCTCCCCCTAAAGCGTTGCCGTACCCTCACCTGGACCCTAAACCGTCCCCGTCCCCTAACCCTAACCCTAGCCCGAACCATAACCCTAACCCTGCCCGGAAGCCTGACCCACACCCGTCCCCTAATCCTAACCCATACGCTAACACTAACCCGCGCCCTCACACGCACGCTTCCCCTAAAGCGTTGCCGTACCCTCACCTGGACCCTAAACCGTCCCCGTGCCCTAACCCTAACCCTAGCCCGAACCCTAACCCTAACCCTTCCCCGAAGCCTGACCCTCACCCGTCCCTTAATCCTAACCCGTACGCTAACACTAACCCGCGCCCTCACACGCACGCTCCCCCTAAAGCGTTGCCGTACCCTCACCTGGACCGTAAACCGTCCCCGTACCCTAACCCTAACCCTAGCCCGAACCGTAACCCTAACCCTTCCCTGAAGCCTGACCCTCACCCGTCCCCTAATCCTAATCCGTACGCTAACACAAACCCGCGCCCTCACACGCACGCTCCCCCTAAAGGGTTGCCGTACCGTCACCTGGACCCTAAACCGTCCCCGTCCCCTAACCGTAACCCTACCCCGAATCCTAACCGTAACCCTTCCCCGAAGCCTGACCCTCACCCGTCCCCTAATCCTAACCCATACGCTAACACTAACCCGCACCCTCACACGCACGCTCCCCCTAAACCGTTGCCGTACCCTCACCTGGACCCTAAACCATCCCCGTCCCCTAACCCTAACCCTAGCCCGAACCCTAACCCTAACACTTCCCCGAAGCCTGAGCCTCACCCGTCCCCTAATCCTAACCCGTACGCTAACACTAACCCACGCCCTCACACGCACTCTCCCCCTAAAGCGTTGCCGTACCCTCACCTGAACCCTAAAGAGTCCCCGTCCCCTAACCCTAACCCTATCCCGAACCCTAACCCTAACCCTTCCCCGAAGCCTGACCCTCACCCGTCCCCTACTCCTAACCCGTACGCTAACACTAACCCGCGCCCTCACACGCACGCTCCCCCTAAAGCGTTGCCATACCCTCACCTGGACCCTAAACCTTCCCCATCCCCTTACCCTAACCCTAGCCCGAACCCTAACCCTAACCCTTCCCCGAAGCCTGACCCTCACCCGTCCTCTAATCCTAACCCGTACGCTAACACTAACCCGCGCCCTCACACACACGCTCCCCCTAAAGCGTTGCCGTACCCTCACCTGGACCCTAAACCGTCCCCGTCCCCTAACCCTAACCCTAGCCCGAACCCTAACCCTAACACTTCCCCGAACCCTGACCCTCACCCGTCCCCTAATCCTAACCCGTACGCTAACACTAACCCGCACCCTCACACGCACGCTCCCGCTAAAGCGTTGCCGTACCCCCACCTGGACCCTAAACCGTCCCCGTCCCCTAACCCTAACCCTAGCCTGAACCCTAACCCTAACCCTTCCCCGAAGCCTGACCCTCACCCGTCCCCTAATCCTAACACGTACGCTAACAATAACCTGCGCCCTCACACGCACGCTCCCCCTTAAGCGTTGCCGTACCCTCACCTGGACCCTAAACCGTCCCCGTCCCCGTCCCCTAACCCTAGCCCGAACCATAACCCTAACCCTTCCCCGAAGCCTGACCCTCACCCGTCCCCTAATCCTAACCCGTACGCTAACACTAACCCGCGCCCTCACACGCACGCTCCCCCTAAAGGGTTGCCGTACCCTCACCTGGACCCTAAACCGTCCCCGTCCCCTAACCCTAACCCTAGCCCGAAACCTAACCCTAACCCTTCCCCGAAGCCTGACCCTCACCCGTCCCCTAATCCTAACCCGTACGCTAACACTAACCCGCGCCCTCACACGCACGCTCCCCCTAAAGCGTTGCCGTACCCTCACCTGCACCCTAAACCTTCCCCGTCCCCGTCCCCTAACCCTAGCCCGAACCCTAACCATAACCCTTCCCCGAAGCCTGACCCTCACCCGTCCCCTAATCCTAACCCGTACGCTAACACTAACCCGCGCCCTCACACGCACGCTCCCCCTAAAGCATTGCCGTACCCCCACCTGGACCCTAAACCTTCCCCATCCCCTAACCCTAGCCCTAGCCCGAACCCTAACCCTAACCCTTACCCGAAGCCTGACCCTCACCCGTCCCCTAATCCTAACCCGTACGCTAACACTAACCCGCGCCCTCACACGCACGCTCCCCCTAAAGCGTTGCCGTACCCCCACCTGGACCCTAAATCGTCCCCGTCCCCTAACCCTAACCCTAGCCTGAACCCTAAACCTAACCCTTCCCCGAAGCCTGACCCTCACCCGTCCCCTAATCCTAACACGTACGCTAACAATAACCCGCGCCCTCACACGCACGCTCCCCCTTAAGCGTTGCCGTACCCTCACCTGGATCCTAAACCGTCCCCGTCCCCGTCCCCTAACCCTAGCCCGAACCCTAACCCTAACACTTCCCCAAAGCCTGACCCTCACCCGTCCCCTAATCCTAACCCGTACGCTAACACTAACACGCGCCCTCACACGCACGCTCCCCCTAAAGGGTTGCCGTACCCTCACCTGGACCCTAAACCGTCCCCGTCCCCTAACCCTAACCCTAGCCCGAACCCTAACCCTAACCCTTCCCCGAAGCCTGACCCTCACCCGTCCCCTAATCCTAACCCGTACGCTAACACTAACCCGCGCCCTCACACGCACGCTCCCCCTAAAGCGTTGCCGTACCCTCACCTGGACCCTAAACCGTCCCCGTCCCCATCCACTAACCCTAGCCCGAACCCTAACCCTAACCCTTCCCCGAAGCCTGACCCTCACCCGTCCCCTAATCCTAACCCGTACGCTAACACTAACCTGCGCCCTCACACGCACGCTCCCCCTAAAGCGTTGCCGTACCCTCACCTGGACCCTAAACCTTCCCCATCCCCTAACCCTAACCCTAGCCGAACCCTAACCCTAACCCTTCCCCGAAGCCTGACCCTCACCCGTCCCCTAATCCTAACCCGTACGCTAACACTAACCCGCACCCTCACACACACGCTCCCCCTAAAGCGTTGCCGTACCCCCACCTGGACCCTAAACCGTCCCCGTCCCCTAACCCTAACCCTAGCCTGAACCCTAACCCTAACCCTTCCCCGAAGCCTGACCCTCACCCGTCCCCTAATCCTAACACGTACGCTAACAATAACCCACGCCCTCACACGCACGCTCCCCCTTAAGCGTTGCCGTACCCTCACCTGGACCCTAAACCGTCCCCGTCCCCATCCCCTAACCCTAGCCCGAACCCTAACCCTAACCCTTCCCCGAAGCCTGACCCTCACCCGTCCCCTAATCCTAACCCGTACGCTAACACTAACATGCGCCCTCACACGCACGCTCCCCCTAAAGGGTTGCCGTACACTCACCTGGACCCTAAACCGTCCCCGTCCCCTAACCCTAACCCTAGCCCGAACCCTAACCCTAACCCTTCCCCGAAGCCTGACCCTCACCCGTCCCCTAATCCTAACCCGTACGCTAACACTAACCCGCGCCCTCACACGCACGCTCCCCTAAAGCGTTGCCGTACCCTCACCTGGACCCTAAACCGTCCCCGTCCCCGTCCCCTAACCCTAGCCCGAACCCTAACCCTAACCCTTCCCCGAAGCCTGACCCTCACCCGTCCCCTAATCCTAACCCGTACGCTAACACTAACCTGCGCCCTCACACGCACGCTCCCCCTAAAGCGTTGCCGTACCCTCACCTGGACCCTAAACTTTCCCCATCCCCTAACCCTAATCCTAGACCGAACCCTAACCCTAACCCTTCCCCGAAGCCTGACCCTCACCCGTCCTCTAATCCTAACCCATACGCTAACACTAACCCGCGCCCTCACACGCACGCTCCCCCTAAAGCGTTGCCGTACCCTCACCTGGACCCTAAACCGTCCCCGTCCCCTAACCCTAACCGTAGCCCGAACCGTAACCCTAACCCTTCCCCGAAGCCTGACCCTCACCCGTCCCCTAATCCTAACCCGTACGCTAACACTAACCCGCACCCTCACACGCACGCTCCCCCTAAAGCGTTGCCGTACCCGCACCTGGACCCTAAACCGTCCCCGTCCCCTAACCCTAACCCTAGCCCGAACCCTAACCCTAACCCTTCCCCGAAGCCTGACCCTCACCCGTCCCCTAATCCTAACCCGTACGCTATCACTCACCCGCGCCCTCACACGCACGCTCCTCCTTAAGCGTTGCCGTACCCTCACCTGGACCCTAAACCGTCCACGTCCCGTAACCCTAACCCTAGCCCGAACCCTAACCCTAACCCTTCCCCGAAGCCTGACCCTCACCCGTCCCCTAATCCTAACACGTACGCTAACAATAACCCGCGCCCTCACACACACGCTCCCTCTAAAGCGTTGCCGTACCTTCACCTGGACCCTAAACCGGCCCCGTCCCCTAACCCTAACCCTAGCCCGAACCCTAACCCTAACCCTTCCCCGAAGCCTGACCCTCACCCGTCCCCTAATCCTAACCCGTATGCTAACACTAACCCGCACCCTCACACGCACACTCCCCCTAAAGCGTTGCCGTACCCTCACCTGGACCGTAAACCGTCCCCGTCCCCTAACCCTAACCCTAGCCCGAACACTAACCCTAACCCTTCCCCGAAGCCTGCCCTCACCCGTCCCCTAATCCTAACCCGTACGCTAACACTAACCCGCGCCCGCACACGCACGCTCCCCCTAAAGCGTTGCCATACACTCACCTGGACCCTAAACCGTCCCCGTCCCCTAACCCTAACCCTAGCCCGAACCCTAACCCTAACCCTTCCCCGAAGCCTGACCCTCACCCGTCCCCTAATCCTAACCCGTACGCTAACACTAACCCGCGCCCTCACATGCACGCTCCCCCTAAAGCGTTGCCGTACCCTCACCTGGACCCTAAACCGTCCCCGTCCCCTAACCCTAACCCTAGCCCGAACCGTAACCCTAACCCTTCCCTGAAGCCTGACCCTCACCTGTCCCCTAATCCTAACCCGTACGCTAACACTAACCCGCGCCCTCACACGCACGCTCCCCCTAAAGGGTTGCCGTACCCTCACCTGGACCCTAAACCGTCCCCGTCCCCTAACCCTAACCCTAGCCCGAACCCTAACCCTAACACTTCCCCGAAGCCTGACCCTCACCCGTCCCCTAATCCTAACCCGTACGCTAACACTAACACGCGCCCTCATACGCACGCTCCCCCTAAAGCGTTGCCGTACCCTCACCTGGACCCTAAACCGTCCCCGTCCCCGTCCCCTAACCCTAGCCCGAACCCTAACCCTAACACTTCCCAGAAGCCTGACCCTCACCCGTCCCCTAATCCTAACCCGTACGCTAACACTAACCCGCGCCCTCACACGCACACTCCCCCTAAAGCGTTGCCGTACCCTCACCTGGACCCTAAACCTTCCCCATCCCCTAACCCTAACCCTAGCCCGAACCCTAACCCTAACCCTTCCCCGAAGCCTGACCCTCACCCGTCCCCTAATCCTAACCCGTACGCTAACACTAACCCGCGCCCTCACACGCACCCTCCCCCTAAAGCGTTGCCGTACCCTCACCTGGACCCTAAACCGTCCCCGTCCCCGTACCCTAACCCTAGCCCGAACCCTAACCCTAACCCTTCCCTGAAGCCTGACCCTCACCCGTCCCCTAATCCTAACCCGTACGCTAACACTAACCCACGCCCTCACACGCACGCTCCCCCTAAAGCGTTGCCGTACCCTCACCTGGACCCTAAACAATGCCCATCCCCTAACCCTAACCCTAGCCAGAACCCTAACCCTAACCCTTCCCCGAAGCCTGACCCTCACCCTTCCCCTAATCCTAACCCGTACGCTAACACTAACCCGCGCCCTCACACGCATGCTCCCCCTAAAGCGTTGCCGTACCCTCACCTGGACCCTAAGCCATCCCCGTCCCCTAACCCTAACCCTAGCCCGAACCCTAACCCTAACCCTTCCCCGAAGCCTGACCCTCACCCGTCCCCTAATCCTAACCCGTACGCTATCACTCACCCGCACCCTCACACGCACGCTCCCCCTTAAGCGTTGCCGTACCCTCACCTGGACCCTAAACCGTCCCCGTCCCCTAACCCTAACCCTAGCCCGAACCCTAACCCTAACCCTTCCCCGAAGCCTGACCCTCACCCGTCCCCTAATCCTAACACGTACGCTAACAATAACCCGCGCCCTCACACGCACGCTCCCTCTAAAGCGTTGCCATACCCTCACCTGGACCCTAAACCGGCCCCGGCCCGTAACCCTAACCGTAGCCCGAACCCTAACCCTAACCCTTCCCCGAAGCCTGACCCTCACCCGTCCCCTAATCCTAACCCGTATGCTAACACTAACCCGCGCCCTCACACGCACGCTCCTCCTAAAGGGTTGCCGTACCCTCACCTGGACCCTAAACCGTCCTCGTCCCCTAACCCTAACCCTAGCCCGAACCCTAAACCTAACCCTTCCCCGAAGCCTGACCCTCACCCGTCCCCTAATCCTAACCCGTACGCTAACACTAACCCACGCCCTCACACGCACGCTCCCCCTAAAGCGTTGCCGTACCCTCACCTGGACCCTAAACCGTCCCCGTCACCGTCCCCTAACCCTAGCCCGAACCCTAACCCTAACCCTTCCCCGAAGCCTGACCCTCACCCGTCCCCTAATCCTAACCCGTACGCTAACACTAACCCACGCCCTCACACGCACGCTCCCCCTAAAGCGTTGCCGTACCCTCACCTGGACCCTAAACCGTCCCCGTACCCTAACCCTAACCCTAGCCCGAACCATAACCCTAACCCTTCCCCGAAGCGTGACCCTCACCCGTCCCCGAATCCTAACCCGTACGCTAACACTAACCCGCGCCCTCACATGCACGCTCCCCCTAAAGCGTTGCCGTACCCTCACCTGGACCGTAAACCATCCCCGTCCCCGTCCCCTAACCCTAGCCCGAACCCTAACCCTAACCCTTCCCTGAAGCCTGACCCTCACCCGTCCCCTAATCCTAACCCGTACGCTAACACTAACCCGCGGCTTCACACGCACGCTCCCCCTAAAGCGTTGCCGTACCCTCACCTGGACCCTAAACCGTCCCCGTCCCCTAACCCTAACCCTAGCCCGAACCCTAACCCTAACCCTTCCCCGAAGCCTGATCCTCACCCGTCCCCTAATCCTAACCCTACGCTAACACTAACCCGCGCCCTCACACGCACGCTCCCCCTAAAGCGTTGCCGTACCCTCACCTGGACCCTAAACCGTCACCGTCCCCGTCCCCTAACCCTAGCCCGAACCCTAACCCTAACACTTCCCCGAAGCCTGACCCTCACCCGTCCCCTAATCCTAACCCGTACGCTATCACTCACCCGCACCCTCACACGCAGGCTCGCCCTTAAGCGTTGCCGTACCCTCACCTGGACCCTAAACCGTCCCCGTCCCCTAACCCTAACCCTAGCCCGAACCCTAACCCTAACCCTTCCCCGAAGCCTGACCCTCACCCGTCCCCTAATCCTAACACGTACGCTAACAATAACCCGCGCCCTCACACGCACGCTCCCTCTAAAGCGTTGCCATACCCTCACCTGAACCCTAAACCGGCCCCGGCCCGTAACCCTAACCGTAGCCCGAACCCTAACCCTAACCCTTCCCCGAAGCCTGACCCTCACCCGTCCCCTAATCCTAACCCGTACGCTAACACTAACCCGCGCCCTCACACGCACGCTCCTCCTAAAGGGTTGCCGTACCCTCACCTGGACCCTAAACCGTCCCCGTCCCCTAACCCTAACCCTAGCCCGAACCCTAACCCTAACCCTTCCCCGAAGCCTGACCCTCACCCGTCCCATAATCCTAACCCGTACGCTAACACTAACGCGCGCCCTCACACGCACACTCCCCCTAAAGCGTTGCCGTACCCTCACCTGGACCCTAAACCGTCCTCGTCCCCTAACCCTAACCCTAGCCCGAACCCTAAACCTAACACTTCCCCGAAGCCTGACCCTCACCCGTCCCCTAATCCTAACCCGTACGCAAACACTAACCCGCGCCCTCACACGCACGCTCTCCCTAAAGCGTTGCCGTACCCTCACCTGGACCCTAAACCGTCCCCGTCACCGTCCCCTAACCCTAGCCCGAACCCGAACCCTAACCCTTCCCCGAAGCCTGACCCTCACCCGTCCCCTAATCCTAACCCGTACGCTAACACTAACCCACGCCCTCACACGCACGCTCCCCCTAAAGCGTTGCCATACCCTCACCTGGACCCTAAACCGTCCCCGTCCCCTAACCCTAACCCTAGCCCGAACCCTAACCCTAACCCTTCCCCGAAGCCTGACCCTCACCCGTCCCCTAATCCTAACCCGTACGCTAACACTAACCCGCGCCCTCACATGCACGCTCCCCCTAAAGCGTTGCCGTACCCTCACCTGGACCCTAAACCGTCCCCGTACCCGTCCCCTAACCCTAGCCCGAACCCTAACCCTAACCCTTCCCCGAAGCCTGACCCTCACCCGTCCCCTAATCCTAACACGTACGCTAACAATAACCCGCGCCCTCACACGCACGCTCCCTCTAAAGCGTTGCCATACCCTCACCTGGACCCTAAACCGGCCCCGGCCCGTAACCCTAACCGTAGCCCGAACCCTAACCCTAACCCTTCCCCGAAGCCTGACCCTCACCCGTCCCCTAATCCTAACCCGTACGCTAACACTAACCCGCGCCCTCACACGCACGCTCCTCCTAAAGGGTTGCCGTACCCTCACCTGGACCCTAAACCGTCCCCGTCCCCTAACCCTAACCCTAGCCCGAACCCTAACCCTAACCCTTCCCCGAAGCCTGACCCTCACCCGTCCCATAATCCTAACCCGTACGCTAACACTAACGCGCGCCCTCACACGCACGCTCCCCCTAAAGCGTTGCCGTACCCTCACCTGGACCCTAAACCGTCCTCGTCCCCTAACCCTAACCCTAGCCCGAACCCTAAACCTAACACTTCCCCGAAGCCTGACCCTCACCCGTCCCCTAATCCTAACCCGTACGCAAACACTAACCCGCGCCCTCACACGCACGCTCTCCCTAAAGCGTTGCCGTACCCTCACCTGGACCCTAAACCGTCCCCGTCACCGTCCCCTAACCCTAGCCCGAACCCGAACCCTAACCCTTCCCCGAAGCCTGACCCTCACCCGTCCCCTAATCCTAACCCGTACGCTAACACTAACCCACGCCCTCACACGCACGCTCCCCCTAAAGCGTTGCCATACCCTCACCTGGACCCTAAACCGTCCCCGTCCCCTAACCCTAACCCTAGCCCGAACCATAACCCTAACCCTTCCCCGAAGCCTGACCCTCACCCGTCCCCTAATCCTAACCCGTACGCTAACACTAACCCGCGCCCTCACATGCACGCTCCCCCTAAAGCGTTGCCGTACCCTCACCTGGACCCTAAACCGTCCCCGTACCCGTCCCCTAACCCTAGCCCGAACCCTAACCCTAACCCTTCCCCGAAGCCTGACCCTCAACCGTCCCCTAATCCTAACCCGTACGCTAACACTAACTCGCGCCCTCACATGCACGCTCCCCCTGAAGCGTTGCCGTACCATCACCTGGACCCTAAACCTTCCCCATCCCCTAACCCTAACCCTAGCCCGAACCCTAACCCTAACCCTTCCCCGAAGCCTGACCCTCACCCGTCCTCTAATCCTAACCCGTACACTAACACTAACCAGCGCCCTCACACGCACGCTCCCCCTAAAGCGTTGCCGTACCCTCAACGGGACCCTAAAACATCCCCTAACCCTAACCCTAGCCCGAACCCTAACCCTAACCCTTCCCCGAAGCCTGACCCTTACCCGTCCCCTATCCTAACCCGTACGCTAACACTAACCCACGCCCTCACACGCACGCTCCCCCTAAAGCGTTGCCGTACCCTCACCTGGACCCTAAACCGTCCCCGTCCCCTAACCCTAACCCTAGCCCGAACCCTAAACCTAACCCTTCCCCGAAGCCTGACCCTCACCCGTCCCCTAATCCTAACCCGTACGCTAACACTAACCCGCGCCCTCACACGCACGCTCCACCTAAAGCGTTGCCGTACCCTCACCTGGACCCTAAACCGTCCCCGTCCCCTAACCCTAACCCTAGCCCGAACCGTAACCCTAACACTTCCCCGAAGCCTGACCCTCACCCGTCCCCTAATCCTAACCCGTACGCTAACACTAACCCGCGCCCTCACACGCACGCTCCCCCTAAAGCGTTGCCGTACCCTCACCTGGACCCTAAACCGTCCCCGTCCCCTAACCCTAACCCTAGCCCGAACCCTAACCCTAACCGTTCCCCGAAGCCTGACCCTCACCCGTCCCCTAATCCTAACCCGTACGCTATCACTCACCCGCGCCCTCACACGCACGCTCCCCCTTAAGCGTTGCCGTACCCTCTACTGAACCCTAAACCGTCCCCGTCCCCTAACCCTAACCCGAATCCTAACCCTAACCCTTCCCCGAAGCCTGACCCTCACCCGTCCCCTAATCCTAATACGTACGCTAACACTAACCCGCGCCCTCACACGCACGCTCCCTCTAAAGCGTTGCCGTACCCTCACCTGGACCCTAAACCGTACCCGTCCCCTAACCCTAACCCTAGCCTGAACCCTAACCCTAACCCTTCCCCGAAGCCTGACCCTCACCCGTCCCCTAATCCTAACACGTACGCTAACAATAACCCACGCCCTCACACGCACGCTCCCCCTTAAGCGTTGCCGTACCCTCACCTGGACCCTAAACCGTCCCCGTCCCCATCCCCTAACCCTAGCCCGAACCCTAACCCTAACCCTTCCCCGAAGCCTGACCCTCACCCGTCCCCTAATCCTAACCCGTACGCTAACACTAACATGCGCCCTCACACGCACGCTCCCCCTAAAGGGTTGCCGTACACTCACCTGGACCCTAAACCGTCCCCGTCCCCTAACCCTAACCCTAGCCCGAACCCTAACCCTAACCCTTCCCCGAAGCCTGACCCTCACCCGTCCCCTAATCCTAACCCGTACGCTAACACTAACCCGCGCCCTCACACGCACGCTCCCCTAAAGCGTTGCCGTACCCTCACCTGGACCCTAAACCGTCCCCGTCCCCGTCCCCTAACCCTAGCCCGAACCCTAACCCTAACCCTTCCCCGAAGCCTGACCCTCACCCGTCCCCTAATCCTAACCCGTACGCTAACACTAACCTGCGCCCTCACACGCACGCTCCCCCTAAAGCGTTGCCGTACCCTCACCTGGACCCTAAACTTTCCCCATCCCCTAACCCTAATCCTAGACCGAACCCTAACCCTAACCCTTCCCCGAAGCCTGACCCTCACCCGTCCTCTAATCCTAACCCATACGCTAACACTAACCCGCGCCCTCACACGCACGCTCCCCCTAAAGCGTTGCCGTACCCTCACCTGGACCCTAAACCGTCCCCGTCCCCTAACCCTAACCGTAGCCCGAACCGTAACCCTAACCCTTCCCCGAAGCCTGACCCTCACCCGTCCCCTAATCCTAACCCGTACGCTAACACTAACCCGCACCCTCACACGCACGCTCCCCCTAAAGCGTTGCCGTACCCGCACCTGGACCCTAAACCGTCCCCGTCCCCTAACCCTAACCCTAGCCCGAACCCTAACCCTAACCCTTCCCCGAAGCCTGACCCTCACCCGTCCCCTAATCCTAACCCGTACGCTATCACTCACCCGCGCCCTCACACGCACGCTCCTCCTTAAGCGTTGCCGTACCCTCACCTGGACCCTAAACCGTCCACGTCCCGTAACCCTAACCCTAGCCCGAACCCTAACCCTAACCCTTCCCCGAAGCCTGACCCTCACCCGTCCCCTAATCCTAACACGTACGCTAACAATAACCCGCGCCCTCACACACACGCTCCCTCTAAAGCGTTGCCGTACCTTCACCTGGACCCTAAACCGGCCCCGTCCCCTAACCCTAACCCTAGCCCGAACCCTAACCCTAACCCTTCCCCGAAGCCTGACCCTCACCCGTCCCCTAATCCTAACCCGTATGCTAACACTAACCCGCACCCTCACACGCACACTCCCCCTAAAGCGTTGCCGTACCCTCACCTGGACCGTAAACCGTCCCCGTCCCCTAACCCTAACCCTAGCCCGAACACTAACCCTAACCCTTCCCCGAAGCCTGCCCTCACCCGTCCCCTAATCCTAACCCGTACGCTAACACTAACCCGCGCCCGCACACGCACGCTCCCCCTAAAGCGTTGCCATACACTCACCTGGACCCTAAACCGTCCCCGTCCCCTAACCCTAACCCTAGCCCGAACCCTAACCCTAACCCTTCCCCGAAGCCTGACCCTCACCCGTCCCCTAATCCTAACCCGTACGCTAACACTAACCCGCGCCCTCACATGCACGCTCCCCCTAAAGCGTTGCCGTACCCTCACCTGGACCCTAAACCGTCCCCGTCCCCTAACCCTAACCCTAGCCCGAACCGTAACCCTAACCCTTCCCTGAAGCCTGACCCTCACCTGTCCCCTAATCCTAACCCGTACGCTAACACTAACCCGCGCCCTCACACGCACGCTCCCCCTAAAGGGTTGCCGTACCCTCACCTGGACCCTAAACCGTCCCCGTCCCCTAACCCTAACCCTAGCCCGAACCCTAACCCTAACACTTCCCCGAAGCCTGACCCTCACCCGTCCCCTAATCCTAACCCGTACGCTAACACTAACACGCGCCCTCATACGCACGCTCCCCCTAAAGCGTTGCCGTACCCTCACCTGGACCCTAAACCGTCCCCGTCCCCGTCCCCTAACCCTAGCCCGAACCCTAACCCTAACACTTCCCAGAAGCCTGACCCTCACCCGTCCCCTAATCCTAACCCGTACGCTAACACTAACCCGCGCCCTCACACGCACACTCCCCCTAAAGCGTTGCCGTACCCTCACCTGGACCCTAAACCTTCCCCATCCCCTAACCCTAACCCTAGCCCGAACCCTAACCCTAACCCTTCCCCGAAGCCTGACCCTCACCCGTCCCCTAATCCTAACCCGTACGCTAACACTAACCCGCGCCCTCACACGCACCCTCCCCCTAAAGCGTTGCCGTACCCTCACCTGGACCCTAAACCGTCCCCGTCCCCGTACCCTAACCCTAGCCCGAACCCTAACCCTAACCCTTCCCTGAAGCCTGACCCTCACCCGTCCCCTAATCCTAACCCGTACGCTAACACTAACCCACGCCCTCACACGCACGCTCCCCCTAAAGCGTTGCCGTACCCTCACCTGGACCCTAAACAATGCCCATCCCCTAACCCTAACCCTAGCCAGAACCCTAACCCTAACCCTTCCCCGAAGCCTGACCCTCACCCTTCCCCTAATCCTAACCCGTACGCTAACACTAACCCGCGCCCTCACACGCATGCTCCCCCTAAAGCGTTGCCGTACCCTCACCTGGACCCTAAGCCATCCCCGTCCCCTAACCCTAACCCTAGCCCGAACCCTAACCCTAACCCTTCCCCGAAGCCTGACCCTCACCCGTCCCCTAATCCTAACCCGTACGCTATCACTCACCCGCACCCTCACACGCACGCTCCCCCTTAAGCGTTGCCGTACCCTCACCTGGACCCTAAACCGTCCCCGTCCCCTAACCCTAACCCTAGCCCGAACCCTAACCCTAACCCTTCCCCGAAGCCTGACCCTCACCCGTCCCCTAATCCTAACACGTACGCTAACAATAACCCGCGCCCTCACACGCACGCTCCCTCTAAAGCGTTGCCATACCCTCACCTGGACCCTAAACCGGCCCCGGCCCGTAACCCTAACCGTAGCCCGAACCCTAACCCTAACCCTTCCCCGAAGCCTGACCCTCACCCGTCCCCTAATCCTAACCCGTATGCTAACACTAACCCGCGCCCTCACACGCACGCTCCTCCTAAAGGGTTGCCGTACCCTCACCTGGACCCTAAACCGTCCTCGTCCCCTAACCCTAACCCTAGCCCGAACCCTAAACCTAACCCTTCCCCGAAGCCTGACCCTCACCCGTCCCCTAATCCTAACCCGTACGCTAACACTAACCCACGCCCTCACACGCACGCTCCCCCTAAAGCGTTGCCGTACCCTCACCTGGACCCTAAACCGTCCCCGTCACCGTCCCCTAACCCTAGCCCGAACCCTAACCCTAACCCTTCCCCGAAGCCTGACCCTCACCCGTCCCCTAATCCTAACCCGTACGCTAACACTAACCCACGCCCTCACACGCACGCTCCCCCTAAAGCGTTGCCGTACCCTCACCTGGACCCTAAACCGTCCCCGTACCCTAACCCTAACCCTAGCCCGAACCATAACCCTAACCCTTCCCCGAAGCGTGACCCTCACCCGTCCCCGAATCCTAACCCGTACGCTAACACTAACCCGCGCCCTCACATGCACGCTCCCCCTAAAGCGTTGCCGTACCCTCACCTGGACCGTAAACCATCCCCGTCCCCGTCCCCTAACCCTAGCCCGAACCCTAACCCTAACCCTTCCCTGAAGCCTGACCCTCACCCGTCCCCTAATCCTAACCCGTACGCTAACACTAACCCGCGGCTTCACACGCACGCTCCCCCTAAAGCGTTGCCGTACCCTCACCTGGACCCTAAACCGTCCCCGTCCCCTAACCCTAACCCTAGCCCGAACCCTAACCCTAACCCTTCCCCGAAGCCTGATCCTCACCCGTCCCCTAATCCTAACCCTACGCTAACACTAACCCGCGCCCTCACACGCACGCTCCCCCTAAAGCGTTGCCGTACCCTCACCTGGACCCTAAACCGTCACCGTCCCCGTCCCCTAACCCTAGCCCGAACCCTAACCCTAACACTTCCCCGAAGCCTGACCCTCACCCGTCCCCTAATCTTAACCCGTACGCTATCACTCACCCGCACCCTCACACGCAGGCTCGCCCTTAAGCGTTGCCGTACCCTCACCTGGACCCTAAACCGTCCCCGTCCCCTAACCCTAACCCTAGCCCGAACCCTAACCCTAACCCTTCCCCGAAGCCTGACCCTCACCCGTCCCCTAATCCTAACACGTACGCTAACAATAACCCGCGCCCTCACACGCACGCTCCCTCTAAAGCGTTGCCATACCCTCACCTGAACCCTAAACCGGCCCCGGCCCGTAACCCTAACCGTAGCCCGAACCCTAACCCTAACCCTTCCCCGAAGCCTGACCCTCACCCGTCCCCTAATCCTAACCCGTACGCTAACACTAACCCGCGCCCTCACACGCACGCTCCTCCTAAAGGGTTGCCGTACCCTCACCTGGACCCTAAACCGTCCCCGTCCCCTAACCCTAACCCTAGCCCGAACCCTAACCCTAACCCTTCCCCGAAGCCTGACCCTCACCCGTCCCATAATCCTAACCCGTACGCTAACACTAACGCGCGCCCTCACACGCACACTCCCCCTAAAGCGTTGCCGTACCCTCACCTGGACCCTAAACCGTCCTCGTCCCCTAACCCTAACCCTAGCCCGAACCCTAAACCTAACACTTCCCCGAAGCCTGACCCTCACCCGTCCCCTAATCCTAACCCGTACGCAAACACTAACCCGCGCCCTCACACGCACGCTCTCCCTAAAGCGTTGCCGTACCCTCACCTGGACCCTAAACCGTCCCCGTCACCGTCCCCTAACCCTAGCCCGAACCCGAACCCTAACCCTTCCCCGAAGCCTGACCCTCACCCGTCCCCTAATCCTAACCCGTACGCTAACACTAACCCACGCCCTCACACGCACGCTCCCCCTAAAGCGTTGCCATACCCTCACCTGGACCCTAAACCGTCCCCGTCCCCTAACCCTAACCCTAGCCCGAACCCTAACCCTAACCCTTCCCCGAAGCCTGACCCTCACCCGTCCCCTAATCCTAACCCGTACGCTAACACTAACCCGCGCCCTCACATGCACGCTCCCCCTAAAGCGTTGCCGTACCCTCACCTGGACCCTAAACCGTCCCCGTACCCGTCCCCTAACCCTAGCCCGAACCCTAACCCTAACCCTTCCCCGAAGCCTGACCCTCACCCGTCCCCTAATCCTAACACGTACGCTAACAATAACCCGCGCCCTCACACGCACGCTCCCTCTAAAGCGTTGCCATACCCTCACCTGGACCCTAAACCGGCCCCGGCCCGTAACCCTAACCGTAGCCCGAACCCTAACCCTAACCCTTCCCCGAAGCCTGACCCTCACCCGTCCCCTAATCCTAACCCGTACGCTAACACTAACCCGCGCCCTCACACGCACGCTCCTCCTAAAGGGTTGCCGTACCCTCACCTGGACCCTAAACCGTCCCCGTCCCCTAACCCTAACCCTAGCCCGAACCCTAACCCTAACCCTTCCCCGAAGCCTGACCCTCACCCGTCCCATAATCCTAACCCGTACGCTAACACTAACGCGCGCCCTCACACGCACGCTCCCCCTAAAGCGTTGCCGTACCCTCACCTGGACCCTAAACCGTCCTCGTCCCCTAACCCTAACCCTAGCCCGAACCCTAAACCTAACACTTCCCCGAAGCCTGACCCTCACCCGTCCCCTAATCCTAACCCGTACGCAAACACTAACCCGCGCCCTCACACGCACGCTCTCCCTAAAGCGTTGCCGTACCCTCACCTGGACCCTAAACCGTCCCCGTCACCGTCCCCTAACCCTAGCCCGAACCCGAACCCTAACCCTTCCCCGAAGCCTGACCCTCACCCGTCCCCTAATCCTAACCCGTACGCTAACACTAACCCACGCCCTCACACGCACGCTCCCCCTAAAGCGTTGCCATACCCTCACCTGGACCCTAAACCGTCCCCGTCCCCTAACCCTAACCCTAGCCCGAACCATAACCCTAACCCTTCCCCGAAGCCTGACCCTCACCCGTCCCCTAATCCTAACCCGTACGCTAACACTAACCCGCGCCCTCACATGCACGCTCCCCCTAAAGCGTTGCCGTACCCTCACCTGGACCCTAAACCGTCCCCGTACCCGTCCCCTAACCCTAGCCCGAACCCTAACCCTAACCCTTCCCCGAAGCCTGACCCTCAACCGTCCCCTAATCCTAACCCGTACGCTAACACTAACTCGCGCCCTCACATGCACGCTCCCCCTGAAGCGTTGCCGTACCATCACCTGGACCCTAAACCTTCCCCATCCCCTAACCCTAACCCTAGCCCGAACCCTAACCCTAACCCTTCCCCGAAGCCTGACCCTCACCCGTCCTCTAATCCTAACCCGTACACTAACACTAACCAGCGCCCTCACACGCACGCTCCCCCTAAAGCGTTGCCGTACCCTCAACGGGACCCTAAAACATCCCCTAACCCTAACCCTAGCCCGAACCCTAACCCTAACCCTTCCCCGAAGCCTGACCCTTACCCGTCCCCTATCCTAACCCGTACGCTAACACTAACCCACGCCCTCACACGCACGCTCCCCCTAAAGCGTTGCCGTACCCTCACCTGGACCCTAAACCGTCCCCGTCCCCTAACCCTAACCCTAGCCCGAACCCTAAACCTAACCCTTCCCCGAAGCCTGACCCTCACCCGTCCCCTAATCCTAACCCGTACGCTAACACTAACCCGCGCCCTCACACGCACGCTCCACCTAAAGCGTTGCCGTACCCTCACCTGGACCCTAAACCGTCCCCGTCCCCTAACCCTAACCCTAGCCCGAACCGTAACCCTAACACTTCCCCGAAGCCTGACCCTCACCCGTCCCCTAATCCTAACCCGTACGCTAACACTAACCCGCGCCCTCACACGCACGCTCCCCCTAAAGCGTTGCCGTACCCTCACCTGGACCCTAAACCGTCCCCGTCCCCTAACCCTAACCCTAGCCCGAACCCTAACCCTAACCGTTCCCCGAAGCCTGACCCTCACCCGTCCCCTAATCCTAACCCGTACGCTATCACTCACCCGCGCCCTCACACGCACGCTCCCCCTTAAGCGTTGCCGTACCCTCTACTGAACCCTAAACCGTCCCCGTCCCCTAACCCTAACCCGAATCCTAACCCTAACCCTTCCCCGAAGCCTGACCCTCACCCGTCCCCTAATCCTAATACGTACGCTAACACTAACCCGCGCCCTCACACGCACGCTCCCTCTAAAGCGTTGCCGTACCCTCACCTGGACCCTAAACCGTACCCGTCCCCTAACCCTAACCCTAGCCCGAACCCTAACCCTAACCCTTCCCCGAAGCCTGACCCTCACCCGTACCCTAATCCTAACCCGTACGCTAACACTAACCCGCGCCCTCACACGCACGCTCCCCCTAAAGCGTTGCCATACCCTCACCTGGACCCTAAACCGTCCCCGTCCCCTAACCCTAACCCTAGCCCGAACCCTAACCCTAACCCTTCCCCGAAGCCTGACCCTCACCCGTCCCCTAATCCTAACCCGTACGCTAACACTAACCCGCGCCCTCACACGCACGCTCCCCCTAAAGCGTTGCCGTACCCTCACCTGGACCCTAAACCGTCCCCGTCCCCTAACCCTAACCCTAGCCCGAACCCTAACCCTAACCCTTCACCGAAGCCTGACCCTCACCCGTCCCCTAATCCTAACCCGAACACTACCACTAACCCGCGCCCTCACACGCACGCTCCTCCTAAAGCGTTGCCGTACCCTCACCTGGACCCTAAACCGTCCCCGTCCCCTAACCCTAACCCTAGCCCGAACCCTAACCCTAACCCTTCCCCGAAGCCTGACCCTCACCCGTCCCCTAATCCTAACCCGTACGCTAACACTAACCCGCGCCCTCACACGCACGCTCCCCCTAAATGGTTGCCGTACCCTCACCTGGACCCTCAACCGTCCCCGTCCCCTAACCCTAACCCTAGCCCGAACCCTAACCCTAACCCTTCCCCGAAGCCTGACCCTCACCCGTCCCCTAATCCTAACCCGTACGCTAACACTAACCCGCGCCCTCACACGCACGCTCCCCCTAAACCGTTGCCGTACCCTCATCTGGACCATAAACCGTCCCCGTCCCCTAACCCTAACCCTAGCCCGAACCCTAACCCTAACACTTCCCCGAAGCCTGACCCTCACCCGTCCCCTTATCCTAACCCGTACGCTAACACTAACCCGCGCCCTGACACGTACGCTCCCCCTAAAGCGTTGCCGTACCCTCACCTGGACCCTAAACCGTCCCCGTCCCCGTCCCCTAACCCTAGCCCGAACCCTAACCCTAACCCTTCCCCGAAGCCTGACCCTCACCCGTCCCCTAATCCTAACCCGTAAGCTAACACTAACCAGCGCCCTCACACGCACGCTCCCCCTAAAGCGTTGCCGTACCCTCACCTGGACCCTAAACCGTCCCCGTCCCCTAACCCTAACCCTAGCCCGAACCATAACCCTAACACTTCCCCGAAGCCTGACCCTCACCCATCCCCTACTCCTAACCCGTACGATAACACTAACCCGCGCCCTCACACGCACGCTCCCCCTAAAGGGTTGCCGTACCCTCACCTGGACCCTAAACCGTCCCCGTCCCGTAACCCTAACCCTAGCCCGAACCCTACCCCTAACACTTCCCCGAAGCCTGACCCTCACCCGTCCCCTATTCCTAACCCGTACGCTATCACTCACCCGCGCCCTCACACGCACGCTCCTCCTTAAGCGTTGCCGTACCCTCACCTGGACCCTAAACCGTCCCCGTCCCCTAACCTTAACCCTAGCCCGAACCCTAACCCTAACCCTTCCCCGAAGCCTGACCCTCACCCGTCCCCTAATCCTAACCCGTACGCTAACACTAACCCGCGCCCTCACACGCACGCTCCCCCTACAGCGTTGACGTACCCTCACCTGGACCGTAAACCGTCCCCGTCCCCTAACCCTAACCCTAGCCCGAACCCTAACCCTAACCCTTCCCCGAAGCCAGACCCTCACCAGTCCCCTAATTCTAACCCGTATGCTAACACTAACCCGCGCCCTCACACGCACGCTCCCCCTAAAGCGTTGCCGTACCCTCACCTGGACCCTAAACCTTCCCCGTCCCTTAACCCTAACCCTAGCTGAACCCTAACCCTAACACTTCCCCGAAGCCTGACTCTCACCCGTCCCCTAATCCTAACCCGTACGCTAACACTAACCCACGCCCTCACACGCACGCTCCCCCTAAAGCGTTGCCGTACCCTATCCTGGACCCTAAACCGTCCCCGTCCCCGTCCCCTAACCCTAGCCCGAACCCTAACTCTAACCCTTCCCCGAAGCCTGACCCTCACCCGTCCCCTAATCCTAACCCGTACGCTAACACTAACCCGCGGCCTCACACGCACACTCCCCCTAAAGGGTTGCCATACCCTCACCTGGACCCTAAACCGTCCCCGTCCCCTAACCCTAACCCTAGCCCGAACCCTAACTCTAACGCTTCCCCGAAGCCTGACCCTCACCCGTCCCCTAATCCTAACCCGTACGCTAACACTAACCCGTGCCCTCACACGCACGCTCCCCCTAAAGCGTTGCCGTACCCTCACCTGGACCCTAAACCGTCCCCGTCCCCTAACCCTAACCCTAGCCCGAACCCTAACCCTAACACTTCCCCGAAGCCTGACCCTCACCCGTCCCCTAATCCTAACCCGTACGCTAACACTAACCCGCACCCTCACATGCACGCTCCCCCTAAAGCGTTGCCGTACCCTCACCTGGACCCTAAACCGTCCCCGTCCCCGTCCCCTAACCCTAGCCCGAACCCTAACCCTAAACCTTCCCCGAAGCCTGACCCTCACCCGTCCCCTAATCCTAACCCGTACGCTAACACTAACCCGCGCCCTCACACGCACGCTCCCCCTAAAGGGTTGCCGTACCCTCAACTGGACCCTAAACCGTCCCCGTCCCCTAACCCTAACCCTAGCCCGAACCCTAACCCTAACCCTTCCCCGAAGCCTGACCCTCACCCGTCCCCTAAACTTAACCCGTATGCTAACACTAACCCGCTCCCTCACACGCACGCTCCCCCTAAAGCGTTGCCGTACCCTCACCTGGACCCTAAACCGTCCCCGTCCCCTAACCCTAACCCTAGCCCGAACCCTAACACTAACCCTTCCCCGAAGCCTGACCCTCACCCGTCCCCTAATCCTAACCCGTACGCTAACACTAACCCGCGCCCTCACACGCACGCTCCCCCTAAAGCGTTGCCGTATCCTCACCTGGACCCTAAACCGTCCCCGTCCCCTAACCATAACCCTAGACCGAACCCTAACCCTAACTCTTCCCCGAAGCCTGACCCTCACCCGTCCCCTAATCCTAACCCGTACGCTAACACTAACCCGCGCCCTCACACGCACGCTCCCCCTAAAGCGTTGCCGTACCCTCACATGGACCCTAAACCTTCCCCATCCCCTAACCCTAACCCTAGCCCGAACCCTAACCCTAACCCTTCCCAGAAGCCTGACCCTCACCCGTCCTCTAATCCTAACCCGTACACTAACACTATCCCGCGCCCTCACACGCACGCTCCCCCTAAAGCGTTGCTGTACCCTCATCTGGACCCTAAACCGTCCCCGTCACCTAACCCTAACCGTAGCCCGAACCCTAACCCTAACCCTTCCCCGAAGCCTGACCCTCACCCGTCCCCTAATCCTAACCCGTACGCTAACACTAACCCGCACCCTCACAGGCACGCTCCCCCTAAAGCGTTGCCATACCCCCACCTGGACCCTAAACCGTCCCCGTCCCTTAACCCTAACCCTAGCCTGAACCCTAACCCTAACCCTTCCCCGAAGCCTGACCCTCACCCGTCCCCTAATCCTAACCAATAGGCTAACACTAACCCGCGCCCTCACACGCACTCTCCCCCTTAAGCGTTGCCGTACCCTCACCTGGACCCTAAACCGTCCCCGTCCCCTAACCCTAACACGAATCCTAACCCTAACCCTTCCCCGAAGTCGGACCCTCACCCGTCCCCTAATCCTAACACGTACGCTAACAATAACCCGCGTCCTCACACGCACGCTCCCTCTAAAGCGTTGCCGTACCCTCACCTGGACTCTAAACCGTCCCCGTCCCCTAACCCTAACCCTAGCCCGAACCCTAACCCTAACCCTTCCCCGAAGCCTGACCCTCACCCGTCCCATAATCCTAACCCGTACGCTAACACTAACCCGCGCCCTCACACGCACGCTCCCCCTAAAGCGTTGCCGTACCCTCACCTGGACCGTAAACCGTCCCCGTCCCCTAACCCTAACCCTAGCCCGAACCCTAAACCTAACCCTTCCCCGAAGCCTGACCCTCACCCGTCCCCTAATCCTAACCCGTACGCTAAAACTAACCCGCGCCCTCACACGCACGCTCCCCCTAAAGCGTTGCCGTACCCTCACCTGGACCCTAAACCGTCCCCGTCCCCTAACCCTAACCCTAGCCCGAACCCTAACCCTAACCCTTCCCAGAAGCCTGACCCTCACCCGTCCCCTAATCCTAACCCGTACGCTAACACTAACCCGCGCCCTCACACGCACGCTCCCCCTAAAGCGTTGCCGTACCCTCACCTGGACCCTAAACCGTCCCCGTCCCCTAACCCTAACACTAGCCCGAACCCTAACCCTAACCCTTCCCCGAAGCCTGACCCTCACCCGTCCCCTAATCCTAACCCGTACGCTAACACTAACCCGCGCCCTCACACGCACGCTCCCACTAAAGGGTTGCCGTACCCTCAACTGGACCCTAAACCGTCCCCATCCCCTAACCCTAACCCTAGCCCGAACCCTAACCCTAACCCTTCCCCGAAGCCTGACCCTCACCCGTCCCCTAATCCTAACCCGTACGCTAACACTAACCCGTGCCCTCACACGCACGCTCCCCCTAAAGCGTTGCCGTACCCTCACCTGGACCCTAAACCGTCCCCGTCCCCTAACCCTAACCCTAGCTCGAACCCTAACCCTAACCCTTCCCCGAAGCCTGACCCTCACCCGTCCCCTAATCCTAACCCGTAAGCTAACACTAACCAGCGCCCTCACACGCACGCTCCCCCTAAAGCGTTGCCGTACCCTCACCTGGACCCTAAACCGTCCCCGTCCCCTAACCCTAACCCTAGCCCGAACCATAACCCTAACACTTCCCCGAAGCCTGACCCTCACCCATCCCCTACTCCTAACCCGTACGCTAACACTAACCCGCGCCCTCACACGCACGCTCCCCCTAAAGGGTTGCCGTACCCTCACCTGGACCCTAAACCGTCCCCGTCCCTTAACCCTAACCCTAGCCCGAACCCTACCCCTAACACTTCCCCGAAGCCTGACCCTCACCCGTCCCCTATTCCTAACCCGTACGCTATCACTCACCCGCGCCCTCACACGCACGCTCCTCCTTAAGCGTTGCCGTACCCTCACCTGGACCCTAAACCGTCCCCGTCCCCTAACCTTAACCCTAGCCCGAACCCTAACCCTAACACTTCCCCGAAGCCTGACCCTCACCCGTCCCCTAATCCTAACACGTACGCTAACAATAACCCGCGCCCTCACACGCAGGCTCCCTCTAAAGCGTTGCCGTACCCTCACCTTGACCCTAAACCAGCCCCGTCCCCTAACCCTAACCCTAGCCCGAACCCTAACCCTAACCCTTCCCCGAAGCCTGACCCTCACCCGTCCCCTAATCCTAACCCGTACGCTAACACTAACCCGCGCCCTCACACGCACGCTCCCCCTTCAGCGTTGCCGTACCCTCACCTGGACCGTAAACCGTCCCCGTCCCCTAACCCAAACCTAGCCCGAACCCTAACCCTAACCCTTCCCCGAAGCCTGACCCTCACCAGTCCCCTAATTCTAACCCGTATGCTAACACTAACCCGTGCCCTCACATGCACGCTCCCCCTAAAGCGTTGCCGTACCCTCACCTGGACCCTCAACCTTCCCCGTCCCTTAACCCTAACCCTAGCCCGAACCCTAACCCTAACAATTCCCCGAAGCCTGACTCTCACCCGTCCCTTAATCCTAACCCGTACGCTAACACTAACCCACGCCCTCACACGCACGCTCCCCCTAAAGCGTTGTCGTACCCTCACCTGGACCCGAAACCGTCCCCGTCCCCTAACCCTAACCCTAGCCCAAACCCTAACCCTAACACTTCCCCGAAGCCTAACCCTCACCCGTCCCCTAATCCTAACCCGTACGCTAACACTAACCCGCGCCCTCACACGCACGCTCCCCCTAAAGCGTTGCCATACCCTAACCTGGACCCTAAACCGTCCCCGTCCCCGTCCCCTAACCCTAGCCCGAACCCTAACTCTAACCCTTCCCCGAAGCCTGACCCTCACCCGTCCCATAATCCTAACCCGTACGCTAACACTAACCCGCGGCCTCACACGCACACTCCCCCTAAAGGGTTGCCGTACCGTCACCTGGACCCTAAACCGTCCCCGTCCCCTAACCCTAACCCTAGCCCGAACCCTAACCCTAACCCTTCCCCGAAGCCTGACCCTCACCCGTCCCCTAATCCTAACCCGTACGCTAACACTAACCCACGCCCTCAAACGCACGCTCCCCCTAAAGCGTTGCCGTACCCTAACCTGGACCCTAAACCGTCCCCGTCCCCTAACCCTAACCCTAGCCCGAACCCTAACCCTAACACTTCCCCGAAGCCTGACCCTCACCCGTCCCCTAATCCTAACCCGTACGCTGACACTAACCCGCACCCTCACATGCACGCTCCCCCTAAAGCGTTGCCGTACCCTCACCTGGACCCTAAACCGTCCCCGTCCCCGTCCCCTAACCCTAGCCCGAACCCTAACCCTAAACATTCCCCGAAGCCTGACCCTCACCCGTCCCCTAATCCTAACCCGTACGCTAACACTAACCCGCGCCCTCACACGCACGCTCCCCCTAAAGGGTTGCCGTACCCTCAACTGGACCCTAAACCGTCCCCGTCCCCTAACCCTAACCCTAGCCCGAAACCTAACCCTAACCCTTCCCCGAAGCCTGACCCTCACCCGTCCCCTAAACCTAACCCGTATGCTAACACTAACCCGCTCCCTCACACGCACGCTCCCCCTAAAGCGTTGCCGTACCCTCACCTGGACCCTAAACCGTCCCCGTCCCCTAACCCTAACCCTATCCCGAACCCTAACCCTAACCCTTCCCCGAAGCCTGACCCTCACCCGTCCCCTAATCCTAACCCGTACGCAAACACTAACCCGCACCCTCACACGCACGCTCCCCCTAAAGGGTTGCCGTACCCTCACCTGGACCCTAAACCGTCCCCGTCCCCTAACCCTAACCCTAGCCCGAACCCTAACACTAACCCTTCCCCGAAGCCTGACCCTCACCCGTCCCCTAATCCTAACCCGTACGCTAACACTAACCCGCGCCCTCACACGCACGCTCCCCCTAAAGCGTTGCCGTACCCTCACCTGGACCCTAAACCGTCCCCGTCCCCTAACCATAACCCTAGACCGAACCCTAACCCTAACTCTTCCCCGAAGCCTGACCCTCACCCGTCCCCTAATCCTAACCCGTACGCTAACACTAACCCGCGCCCTCACACGCACGCTCCCCCTAAAGCGTTGCCGTACCCTCACATGGACCCTAAACCTTTCCCATCCCCTAACCCTAACCCTAGCCCGAACCCTAACCCTAACCCTTCCCCGAAGCCTGACCCTCACCCGTCCTCTAATCCTAACCCGTACACTAACACTATCCCGCGCCCTCACACGCACGCTCCCCCTAAAGCGTTGCCGTACCCTCATCTGGACCCTAAACCGTCCCCGTCCCCTAACTCTAACCGTAGCCCGAACCCTAACCCTAACCCTTCCCCGAAGCCTGACCCTCACCCGTCCCCTAATCCTAACCCGTACGCTAACACTAACCCGAACCCTCACACGCACGCTCCCCCTAAAGCGTTGCCATACCCCCACCTGGACCCTAAACCGTCCCCGTCCCTTAACCCTAACCCTAGCCTGAACCCTAACCCTAACCCTTCCCCGAAGCCTGACCCTCACCCGTCCCCTAATCCTAACCAATAGGCTAACACTAACCCGCGCCCTCACACGCACTCTCCCCCTAAAGCGTTGCCGTACCCTCACCTGGACCCTAAACCGTCCCCGTCCCCTAACCCTAACCCTAGCCCGAACCCTAACCCTAACCCTTCCCCGAAGCCTGACCCTCACCCGCCCCCTAATCCAAACCCGTACGCTAACACTAACCCGCGCCCTCACACGCACGCTCCCCCTAAAGCATTGCCGTACCCTCACCTGGACCCTAAACCGTCCCCGTCCCCTAACCCTAACCCTAGCCCGAACCCTAACCCTAACCCTTCCCCGAAGCCTGACCCTCACCGTCCCCTAATCCTAACCCGTACGCTATCACTCACCCGCGCCCTCACACGCACGATCCCCCTTAAGCGTTGCCGTACCCTCACCTGGACCCTAAACCGTCCCCGTCCCCTAACCCTAACACGAATCCTAACCCTAACCCTTCCCCGAAGTCGGACCCTCACCCGTCCCCTAATCCTAACACGTACGCTAACAATAACCCGCGTCCTCACACGCACGCTCCCTCTAAAGCGTTTCCGTACCCTCACCTGGACCCTAAACCGTCCCCGTCCCCTAACCCTAACCCTAGCCCGAACCCTAACACTAACCCTTCCCCGAAGCCTGACCCTCACCCGTCCCATAATCCTAACCCGTACGCTAACACTAACCCGCGCCCTCACACGCACGCTCCCCCTAAAGCGTTGCCGTACCCTCACCTGGACCCTAAACCGTCCCCGTCCCCTAACCCTAACCCTAGCCCGAACCCTAACCCTAACCCTTCCCCGAAGCCTGACCCTCACCCGTCCCCTAATCCTAACCCATACGCTAACACTAACCCGCGGCCTCACACGCACGCTCCCCCTAAAGCGTTGCCGTACCCTCACCTGGACCCTAAACCGTCCCCGTCCCCTAACCCTAACCCTAGCCCGAACCCTAACCCTAACCCTTCCCCGAAGCCTGACCCTCACCCGTCCCCTAATCCTAACCCGTACGCTAACACTAACCCGCGCCCTCACACGCACGCTCCCACTAAAGGGTTGCCGTACCCTCAACTGGACCCTAAACCGTCCCCATCCCCTAACCCTAACCCTAGCCCGAACCCTAACCCTAACCCTTCCCCGAAGCCTGACCCTCACCCGTCCCCTAATCCTAACCCGTACGCTAACACTAACCCGCGCCCTCACACGCACGCTCCCCCTAAAGCGTTGCCGTACCCTCACCTGGACCCTAAACCGTCCCAGTCCCCTAACCCTAACCCTAGCCCGAACCCTAACCCTAACACATCCCCGAAGCCTGACCCTCACCCGTCCCCAAATCCTAACCCGTACGCTAACACTAACCCGCGCCCTCACACGCACGCTCACCCTAAAGTGCTGCCGTACCCTCACCTGGACCTTAAACCGTCCCCATCCCCTAACCCTAACCCTAGCCCGAACCCTAACCCTAACCCTTCCCCGAAGCCTGACCCTCACCCGTCCCCTAATCCTAACCCGTACGCTAACACTAACCCACGCCCTCACACGCACGCTCCCCCTAAAGCGTTGCCGTACCCTCACCTGGACCCTAAACCGTCCCCGTCCCCTAACCCTAACCCTAGCCCGAACCATAACCCTAACCCTTCCCCGAAGCCTGACCCACACCCGTCCCCTAATCCTAACCCATACGCTAACACTAACCCGCGCCCTCACACGCACGCTCCCCCTAAAGCGTTGCCGTACCCTCACCTGGACCCTAAACCGTCCCCGTCCCCTAACCCTAACCCTAGCCCGAACCCTAACCCTAACCCTTCCCCGAAGCCTGACCCTCACCCGTCCCCTAATCCTAACCCGTACGCTAACACTAACCCGCGCCCTCACACGCACGCTCCCCCTAAAGCCTTGCCGTACCCTCACCTGGACCCTAAACCGTCCCCGTCCCCTAACCCTAACCCTAGCCCGAACCCTAACCCTAACCCTTCCCCGAAGCCTGACCCTCACCCGTCCCCTAATCCTAACCCGTACGCTAACACTAACCCACGCCCTCACACGCACTCTCCCCCTAAAGCGTTGCCGTACCCTCACCTGAACCCTAAACCGTCCCCGTCCCCTAACCCTAACCCTAGCCCGAACCCTAACCCTAACCCTTCCCCGAAGCCTGACCCTCACCCGTCCCCTACTCCTAACCCGTACGCTAACACTAACCCGCGCCCTCACACGCACGCTCCCCCTAAAGCGTTGCCATACCCTCACCTGGACCCTAAACCTTCCCCATCCCCTAACCCTAACCCTAGCCCGAACCCTAACCCTAACCCTTCCCCGAAGCCTGACCCTCACCCGTCCCCTAATCCTAACCCGTACGCTAACACTAACTTGCGCCCTCACACGCACGCTCCCCCTAAAGCGTTGTCGTACCCTCACCTGGACCCTAAACTTTCCCCATCCCCTAACCCTAACCCTAGACCGAACCCTAACCCTAACCCTTCCCCGAAGCCTGACCCTCACCCGTCCTCTAATCCTAACCCATACGCTAACACTAACCCGCGCCCTCACACGCACGCTCCCCCTAAAGCGTTGCCGTACCCTCACCTGGACCCTAAACCGTCCCCGTCCCCTAACCCTAACCCTAGCCCGAACCGTAACCCTAACCCTTCCCCGAAGCCTGACCCTCACCCGTCCCCTAATCCTAACCCGTACGCTAACACTAACCCGCACCCTCACACGCACGCTCCCCCTAAAGCGTTGCCGTACCCGCACCTGTACCCTAAACCGTCCCCGTCCCCTAACCCTAACCCTAGCCCGAACCCTAACCCTAACCCTTCCCCGAAGCCTGACCCTCACCCGTCCCCTAATCCTAACCCGTACGCTATCACTCACCCGCGCCCTCACACGCACGCTCCTCCTTAAGCGTTGCCGTACCCTCACCTGGACCCTAAACCGTCCCCGTCCCGTAACCCTAACCCTAGCCCGAACCCTAACCCTAACCCTTCCCCGAAGCCTGACCCTCACCCGTCCCCTAATCCTAACCCGTACGCTAACACTAACCCGCGCCCTCACATGCACGCTCCCCCTAAAGCATTGCCGTACCCTCACCTGGACCCTAAACCGTCCCCGTCCCCTAACCCTAACCCTAGCCTGAACCCTAACCCTAACCCTTCCCTGAAGCCTGACCCTCACCTGTCCCCTAATCCTAACCCGTACGTTAACACTAACCCGCGCCCTCACACGCACGCTCCCCCTAAAGGGTTGCCGTACCCTCACCTGGACCCTAAACCGTCCCCGTCCCCTAACCCTAACCCTAGCCCGAACCCTAACCCTAACACTTCCCCGAAGCCTGACCCTCACCCGTCCCCTAATCCTAACCCGTACGCTAACACTAACCCGCGCCCTCACACGCACCCTCCCCCTAAAGCGTTGCCGTACCCTCACCTGGACCCTAAACCGTCCCCGTTCCCGTCCCCTAACCCTAGCCCGAACCCTAAACCTAACCCTTCCCTGAAGCCTGACCCTCACCCGTCCCCTAATCCTAACCCGTACGCTAACACTAACCCACGCCCTCACACGCACGCTCCCCCTAAAGCGTTGCCGTACCCTCACCTGGACCCTAAAGAATCCCCATCCCCTAACCCTAACCCTAGCCAGAACCCTAACCCTAACCCTTCCCCGAAGCCTGACCCTCACCCTTCCCCTAATCCTAACCCGTACGCTAACACTAACCCGCGCCCTCACACGCATGCTCCCCCTAAAGCATTGCCGTACCCTCAACTGGACCCTAAGCCATCCCCGTCCCCTAACCCTAACCCTAGCCCGAACCCTAACCCTAACCCTTCCCCGAAGCCTGACCCTCACCCGTCCCCTAATCCTAACCCGTACGCTATCACTCACCCGCACCCTCACACGCACGCTCCCCCTTAAGCGTTGCCGCACCCTCACCTGGACCCTAAACCGTTCCCGTCCCCTAACGCTAACCCTAGCTCGAACCCTAACCCTAACCCTTCCCCGAAGCCTGACCCTCACCCGTCCCCTAATCCTAACACGTACGCTAACAATAACCCGCGCCCTCACACGCATGCTCCCTCTAAAGCGTTGCCATACCCTCACCTGGACCCTAAACCGGCCCCGGCCCGTAACCCTAACCGTAGCCCGAACCCTAACCCTAACCCTTCCCCGAAGCCTGACCCTCACCCGTCCCCTAATCCTAACCCGTATGCTAACACTAATCCGCGCCCTCACACGCACGCTCCTCCTAAAGGGTTGCCGTACCCTCACCTGGACCCTAAACCGTCCCCGTCCCCTAACCCTAACCCTAGCCCGAACCCTAAACCTAACCCTAACCCTTCCCCGAAGCCTGACCCTCACCCGTCCCATAATCCTAACCCGTACTCTAACACTAACGCGCGCCCTCACACGCACGCTCCCACTAAAGCGTTGCCGTACCCTCACCTGGACCCTAAACCGTCCTCGTCCCCTAACCCAAACCCTAGCCCGAACCCTAAACCTAACACTTCCCCGAAGCCTGACCCTCACCCGTCCCCTAATCCTAACCCGTACGCTAACACTAACCCACGCCCTCACACGCACGCTCCCCCTAAAGCGTTGCCGTACCCTCACCTGGACCCTAAACCATCCCCGTCACCGTCCCCTAACCCTAGCCCGAACCCTAACCCTAACCCTTCCCCGAAGCCTGACCCTCACCCTTCCCCTAATCCTAACCCGTACGCTAACACTAACCCACGCCCTCACACGCACGCTCCCCCTAAAGCGTTGCCGTACCCTCACCTGGACCCTAAACCGTCCCCGTACCCTAACCCTAACCCTAGCCCGAACCATAACCCTAACCCTTCCCCGAAGCCTGACCCTCACCCGTCCCCTAATCCTAACCCGTACACTAACACTAACCCGCGCCCTCACATGCACGCTCCCCCTAAAGCGTTGCCGTACCCTCAACTGGACCGTAAACCATCCCCGTCCCCGTCCCCTAACCCTAGCCCGAACCCTAACCCTAACCCTTCCCTGAAGCCTGACCCTCACCCGTCCCCTAATCCTAACCCGTACGCTAACACTAACCCGCGCCCTCACACGCACGCTCCCCCTAAAGCGTTGCCGTACCCTCACCTGGACCCTAAACCGTCCCCGTTCCCTAACCCTCACCCTAGCCCGATCCCTAACCCTAACCCTTCCCCGAAGCCTGACCCTCACCCGTCCCCTAATCCTAACCCGTACGCTAACACTAACCCGCGCCCTCACACGCACGCTCCCCCTAAAGGGTTGCCGTACCCTCAACTGGACCCTAAACCGTCCCCGTCCCCTAACCCTAACCCTAGCCCGAAACCTAACCCTAACCCTTCCCCGAAGCCTGACCCTCACCCGTCCCCTAAACCTAACCCGTATGCTAACACTAACCCGCTCCCTCACACGCACGCTCCCCCTAAAGCGTTGCCGTACCCTCACCTGGACCCTAAACCGTCCCCGTCCCCTAACCCTAACCCTATCCCGAACCCTAACCCTAACCCTTCCCCGAAGCCTGACCCTCACCCGTCCCCTAATCCTAACCCGTACGCAAACACTAACCCGCACCCTCACACGCACGCTCCCCCTAAAGGGTTGCCGTACCCTCACCTGGACCCTAAACCGTCCCCGTCCCCTAACCCTAACCCTAGCCCGAACCCTAACACTAACCCTTCCCCGAAGCCTGACCCTCACCCGTCCCCTAATCCTAACCCGTACGCTAACACTAACCCGCGCCCTCACACGCACGCTCCCCCTAAAGCGTTGCCGTACCCTCACCTGGACCCTAAACCGTCCCCGTCCCCTAACCATAACCCTAGACCGAACCCTAACCCTAACTCTTCCCCGAAGCCTGACCCTCACCCGTCCCCTAATCCTAACCCGTACGCTAACACTAACCCGCGCCCTCACACGCACGCTCCCCCTAAAGCGTTGCCGTACCCTCACATGGACCCTAAACCTTTCCCATCCCCTAACCCTAACCCTAGCCCGAACCCTAACCCTAACCCTTCCCCGAAGCCTGACCCTCACCCGTCCTCTAATCCTAACCCGTACACTAACACTATCCCGCGCCCTCACACGCACGCTCCCCCTAAAGCGTTGCCGTACCCTCATCTGGACCCTAAACCGTCCCCGTCCCCTAACTCTAACCGTAGCCCGAACCCTAACCCTAACCCTTCCCCGAAGCCTGACCCTCACCCGTCCCCTAATCCTAACCCGTACGCTAACACTAACCCGAACCCTCACACGCACGCTCCCCCTAAAGCGTTGCCATACCCCCACCTGGACCCTAAACCGTCCCCGTCCCTTAACCCTAACCCTAGCCTGAACCCTAACCCTAACCCTTCCCCGAAGCCTGACCCTCACCCGTCCCCTAATCCTAACCAATAGGCTAACACTAACCCGCGCCCTCACACGCACTCTCCCCCTAAAGCGTTGCCGTACCCTCACCTGGACCCTAAACCGTCCCCGTCCCCTAACCCTAACCCTAGCCCGAACCCTAACCCTAACCCTTCCCCGAAGCCTGACCCTCACCCGCCCCCTAATCCAAACCCGTACGCTAACACTAACCCGCGCCCTCACACGCACGCTCCCCCTAAAGCATTGCCGTACCCTCACCTGGACCCTAAACCGTCCCCGTCCCCTAACCCTAACCCTAGCCCGAACCCTAACCCTAACCCTTCCCCGAAGCCTGACCCTCACCGTCCCCTAATCCTAACCCGTACGCTATCACTCACCCGCGCCCTCACACGCACGATCCCCCTTAAGCGTTGCCGTACCCTCACCTGGACCCTAAACCGTCCCCGTCCCCTAACCCTAACACGAATCCTAACCCTAACCCTTCCCCGAAGTCGGACCCTCACCCGTCCCCTAATCCTAACACGTACGCTAACAATAACCCGCGTCCTCACACGCACGCTCCCTCTAAAGCGTTGCCGTACCCTCACCTGGACCCTAAACCGTCCCCGTCCCCTAACCCTAACCCTAGCCCGAACCCTAACCCTAACCCTTCCCCGAAGCCTGACCCTCACCCGTCCCATAATCCTAACCCGTACGCTAACACTAACCCGCGCCCTCACACGCACGCTCCCCCTAAAGCGTTGCCGTACCCTCACCTGGACCCTAAACCGTCCCCGTCCCCTAACCCTAACCCTAGCCCGAACCCTAACCCTAACCCTTCCCCGAAGCCTGACCCTCACCCGTCCCCTAATCCTAACCCATACGCTAACACTAACCCGCGGCCTCACACGCACGCTCCCCCTAAAGCGTTGCCGTACCCTCACCTGGACCCTAAACCGTCCCCGTCCCCTAACCCTAACCCTAGCCCGAACCCTAACCCTAACCCTTCCCCGAAGCCTGACCCTCACCCGTCCCCTAATCCTAACCAGTACGCTAACACTAACCCGCGCCCTCACACGCACGCTCCCACTAAAGGGTTGCCGTACCCTCAACTGGACCCTAAACCGTCCCCATCCCCTAACCCTAACCCTAGCCCGAACCCTAACCCTAACCCTTCCCCGAAGCCTGACCCTCACCCGTCCCCTAATCCTAACCCGTACGCTAACACTAACCCGCGCCCTCACACGCACGCTCCCCCTAAAGCGTTGCCGTACCCTCACCTGGACCCTAAACCGTCCCAGTCCCCTAACCCTAACCCTAGCCCGAACCCTAACCCTAACACATCCCCGAAGCCTGACCCTCACCCGTCCCCAAATCCTAACCCGTACGCTAACACTAACCCGCGCCCTCACACGCACGCTCACCCTAAAGTGCTGCCGTACCCTCACCTGGACCTTAAACCGTCCCCATCCCCTAACCCTAACCCTAGCCCGAACCCTAACCCTAACCCTTCCCCGAAGCCTGACCCTCACCCGTCCCCTAATCCTAACCCGTACGCTAACACTAACCCGCGCCCTCACACGCACGCTCCCCCTAAAGCGTTGCCGTACCCTCACCTGGACCCTAAACCGTCCCCGTCCCCTAACCCTAACCCTAGCCCGAACCATAACCCTAACCCTTCCCCGAAGCCTGACCCACACCCGTCCCCTAATCCTAACCCATACGCTAACACTAACCCGCGCCCTCACACGCACGCTCCCCCTAAAGCGTTGCCGTACCCTCACCTGGACCCTAAACCGTCCCCGTCCCCTAACCCTAACCCTAGCCCGAACCCTAACCCTAACCCTTCCCCGAAGCCTGACCCTCACCCGTCCCCTAATCCTAACCCGTACGCTAACACTAACCCGCGCCCTCACACGCACGCTCCCCCTAAAGCCTTGCCGTACCCTCACCTGGACCCTAAACCGTCCCCGTCCCCTAACCCTAACCCTAGCCCGAACCCTAACCCTAACCCTTCCCCGAAGCCTGACCCTCACCCGTCCCCTAATCCTAACCCGTACGCTAACACTAACCCACGCCCTCACACGCACTCTCCCCCTAAAGCGTTGCCGTACCCTCACCTGAACCCTAAACAGTCCCCGTCCCCTAACCCTAACCCTAGCCCGAACCCTAACCCTAACCCTTCCCCGAAGCCTGACCCTCACCCGTCCCCTACTCCTAACCCGTACGCTAACACTAACCCGCGCCCTCACACGCACGCTCCCCCTAAAGCGTTGCCATACCCTCACCTGGACCCTAAACCTTCCCCATCCCCTAACCCTAACCCTAGCCCGAACCCTAACCCTAACCCTTCCCCGAAGCCTGACCCTCACCCGTCCCCTAATCCTAACCCGTACGCTAACACTAACTTGCGCCCTCACACGCACGCTCCCCCTAAAGCGTTGTCGTACCCTCACCTGGACCCTAAACTTTCCCCATCCCCTAACCCTAACCCTAGACCGAACCCTAACCCTAACCCTTCCCCGAAGCCTGACCCTCACCCGTCCTCTAATCCTAACCCATACGCTAACACTAACCCGCGCCCTCACACGCACGCTCCCCCTAAAGCGTTGCCGTACCCTCACCTGGACCCTAAACCGTCCCCGTCCCCTAACCCTAACCCTAGCCCGAACCGTAACCCTAACCCTTCCCCGAAGCCTGACCCTCACCCGTCCCCTAATCCTAACCCGTACGCTAACACTAACCCGCACCCTCACACGCACGCTCCCCCTAAAGCGTTGCCGTACCCGCACCTGTACCCTAAACCGTCCCCGTCCCCTAACCCTAACCCTAGCCCGAACCCTAACCCTAACCCTTCCCCGAAGCCTGACCCTCACCCGTCCCCTAATCCTAACCCGTACGCTATCACTCACCCGCGCCCTCACACGCACGCTCCTCCTTAAGCGTTGCCGTACCCTCACCTGGACCCTAAACCGTCCCCGTCCCGTAACCCTAACCCTAGCCCGAACCCTAACCCTAACCCTTCCCCGAAGCCTGACCCTCACCCGTCCCCTAATCCTAACCCGTACGCTAACACTAACCCGCGCCCTCACATGCACGCTCCCCCTAAAGCGTTGCCGTACCCTCACCTGGACCCTAAACCGTCCCCGTCCCCTAACCCTAACCCTAGCCTGAACCCTAACCCTAACCCTTCCCTGAAGCCTGACCCTCACCTGTCCCCTAATCCTAACCCGTACGTTAACACTAACCCGCGCCCTCACACGCACGCTCCCCCTAAAGGGTTGCCGTACCCTCACCTGGACCCTAAACCGTCCCCGTCCCCTAACCCTAACCCTAGCCCGAACCCTAACCCTAACACTTCCCCGAAGCCTGACCCTCACCCGTCCCCTAATCCTAACCCGTACGCTAACACTAACCCGCGCCCTCACACGCACCCTCCCCCTAAAGCGTTGCCGTACCCTCACCTGGACCCTAAACCGTCCCCGTCCCCGTCCCCTAACCCTAGCCCGAACCCTAAACCTAACCCTTCCCTGAAGCCTGACCCTCACCCGTCCCCTAATCCTAACCCGTACGCTAACACTAACCCACGCCCTCACACGCACGCTCCCCCTAAAGCGTTGCCGTACCCTCACCTGGACCCTAAAGAATCCCCATCCCCTAACCCTAACCCTAGCCAGAACCCTAACCCTAACCCTTCCCCGAAGCCTGACCCTCACCCTTCCCCTAATCCTAACCCGTACGCTAACACTAACCCGCGCCCTCACACGCATGCTCCCCCTAAAGCATTGCCGTACCCTCAACTGGACCCTAAGCCATCCCCGTCCCCTAACCCTAACCCTAGCCCGAACCCTAACCCTAACCCTTCCCCGAAGCCTGACCCTCACCCGTCCCCTAATCCTAACCCGTACGCTATCACTCACCCGCACCCTCACACGCACGCTCCCCCTTAAGCGTTGCCGCACCCTCACCTGGACCCTAAACCGTTCCCGTCCCCTAACGCTAACCCTAGCTCGAACCCTAACCCTAACCCTTCCCCGAAGCCTGACCCTCACCCGTCCCCTAATCCTAACACGTACGCTAACAATAACCCGCGCCCTCACACGCATGCTCCCTCTAAAGCGTTGCCATACCCTCACCTGGACCCTAAACCGGCCCCGGCCCGTAACCCTAACCGTAGCCCGAACCCTAACCCTAACCCTTCCCCGAAGCCTGACCCTCACCCGTCCCCTAATCCTAACCCGTATGCTAACACTAATCCGCGCCCTCACACGCACGCTCCTCCTAAAGGGTTGCCGTACCCTCACCTGGACCCTAAACCGTCCCCGTCCCCTAACCCTAACCCTAGCCCGAACCCTAAACCTAACCCTAACCCTTCCCCGAAGCCTGACCCTCACCCGTCCCATAATCCTAACCCGTACTCTAACACTAACGCGCGCCCTCACACGCACGCTCCCACTAAAGCGTTGCCGTACCCTCACCTGGACCCTAAACCGTCCTCGTCCCCTAACCCAAACCCTAGCCCGAACCCTAAACCTAACACTTCCCCGAAGCCTGACCCTCACCCGTCCCCTAATCCTAACCCGTACGCTAACACTAACCCACGCCCTCACACGCACGCTCCCCCTAAAGCGTTGCCGTACCCTCACCTGGACCCTAAACCATCCCCGTCACCGTCCCCTAACCCTAGCCCGAACCCTAACCCTAACCCTTCCCCGAAGCCTGACCCTCACCCTTCCCCTAATCCTAACCCGTACGCTAACACTAACCAGCGCCCTCACACGCACGCTCCCCCTAAAGCGTTGCCGTACCCTCACCTGGACCCTAAACCGTCCCCGTACCCTAACCCTAACCCTAGCCCGAACCATAACCCTAACCCTTCCCCGAAGCCTGACCCTCACCCGTCCCCTAATCCTAACCCGTACACTAACACTAACCCGCGCCCTCACATGCACGCTCCCCCTAAAGCGTTGCCGTACCCTCAACTGGACCGTAAACCATCCCCGTCCCCGTCCCCTAACCCTAGCCCGAACCCTAACCCTAACCCTTCCCTGAAGCCTGACCCTCACCCGTCCCCTAATCCTAACCCGTACGCTAACACTAACCCGCGCCCTCACACGCACGCTCCCCCTAAAGCGTTGCCGTACCCTCACCTGGACCCTAAACCGTCCCCGTTCCCTAACCCTCACCCTAGCCCGATCCCTAACCCTAACCCTTCCCCGAAGCCTGACCCTCACCCGTCCCCTAATCCTAACCCGTACGCTAACACTAACCCGCGCCCTCACACGCACACTCCCCCTAAAGCGTTGCCGTACCCTCACCTGGACCCTAAACCGTCCCCGTCCCCTAACCCTAACCCTAGCCCGAACCGTAACCCTAACCCTTCCCTGAAGCCTGACCCTCACCCGTCCCCTAATCCTAACCCGTACGCTAACACTAACGTGCGCCCTCACACGCACGCTCCCCCTAAAGCGTTGCCGTACCCTCACCTGGACCCTAAACCGTCCCCGTCCCCTAACCCTAACCCTAGCCCGAACCCTAACCCTAACCCTTCCCCGAAGCCTGACGCTCACCCGTCCCCTAATCCTAACCCGTACGCTAACACTAACCCGCGCCCTCACACGCACGCTCCCACTAAAGCGTTGCCGTACCCTCACCTGGACCCTAAACCATCACCGTCCCCGTCCCCTAACCCTAGCCCGAACCCTAACCCTAACCCTTCCCCGAAGCCTGACCCTCACCCGTCCCCTAATCCTAACCCGTACGCTATCACTCACCCGCACCCTCACACGCAGGCTCCCCCTTAAGCGTTGCCGTACCCTCACCTGGAGCCTAAACCGTCCCCGTCCCCTAACCCTAACCCTAGCCCGAACCCTAACCCTAACCCTTCCCCGAAGCCTGACCCTCACCCGTCCCCTAATCCTAACACGTACGCTAACAATAACCCGCGCCCTCACACGCACGCTCCCTCTAAAGCATTGCCATACCCTCACCTGGACCCTAAACCGGCCCCGGCCCGTAACCCTAACCGTAGCCCGAACCCTAACCCTAACCCTTCCCCGAAGCCTGACCCTCACCCGTCCCCTAATCCTAACCCGTACGCTAACACTAACCCGCGCCCTCACACGCACGCTCCTCCTAAAGGGTTGCCGTACCCTCACCTGGACCCTAAACCTTCCCCGTCCCCTAACCATAACCCTAGCCCGAACCCTAACCCTAACCCTTCCCCGAAGCCTGACTCTCACCCGTCCCCTAATCCTAACCCGTACGCTAACACTAACCCGCGCCCTCACACGCACTCTCCCCCTAAAGCGTTGCCGTACCCTCACCTGGACCCTAAACCGTCCCCGTCCCCTAACCCTAATATTAGCCCGAACCCTAACCCTAACCCTTACCCGAAGCCTGACCCTCACCCGTCCCCTAATCCTAACCCGTACGCAAACACTAACCCGCGCCCTCACACGCACGCTCCCCCTAAATCGTTGCCGTACCCTCACCTGGATCCTAAACCATCCCCGTCCCCTAACCCTAACCACAGCCAGAACCCTAACCCTAACCCTTCCCCGAAGCCTGACCCTCACCCTTCCCCTAATCCTAACCCGTACGCTAACACTAACCCGCGCCCTCACACGCACGCTCCCCCTAAAGCGTTGCTGTACCCTTACCTGGACCCTAAACCATCCCCGTCCCCTAACCCTAACCCTAGCCCAAACCCTAACCCTAACCCTTCCCCGAAGCCTGACCCTCACCCGTCCCCTAATCCTAACCCGTACGCTATCACTCACCCGCGCCCTCACACGCACGCTCCCCCTTAAGTGTTGCCGTAACCTCACCTGGACCCTAAACCGTCCCCGTCCCCTAACCCTAATCCTAGCCCGAACCCTAACCCTAACCCTTCCCCGAAGCCTGACCCTCACCCGTCCCCTAATCCTAACACGTACGCTAACAATAACCCGCGCCCTCACACGCACGCTCCCTCTAAAGCGTTGCCGTACCCTCACCTGGACCCTAAACCGGCCCCGTCCCCTAACCCTAACCCTAGCCCGAACCCTAAACCTAACCATTCCCCGAAGCCTAACCCTCACCCGTCCCCTAATCCTAACCCGTACGCTAACACTAACCCGCGCCCTCACACGCACGCTCCCCCTAAAGGGTTGCCGTACCCTCACCTGGACCCTAAACCGTCCCCGTCCCCTAACCCTAACCCTAGCCCGAACCTTAACCCTAACCTTTCCCCGAAGCCTGACCCTCACCCGTCCCCTAATCCTAACCCGTACGCTAACACTAACCCGCGCCCTCACACGCACGCTCCCCCTAAAGCGTTGCCGTACCCTCACCTGTACCCTAAACCGTCCCCGTCACCTAACCCTAACCCTAGCCCGAACCCTAACCCTAACACTTCCCCGAAACCTGACCCTCACCCGTCCCCTTATCCTAACCCGTACGCTAACACTAACCCGCGCCCTCACACGCACGCTCCCCCTAAAGCGTTGCCGTACCCTCACCTAGACCCTAAACCGTCCCCGTCCCCGTCCCCTAACCCTAGCCCGAACCCTAACCCTAACCCTTCCCCGAAGCCTGACCCTCACCCGTCCCCTAATCCTAACCCGTACGCTAACACTAACCCGCGCCCTCACATGCACGCTCCCCCTAAAGCGTTGCCGTACCCTCACCTGTACCCTAAACCGTCCCCGTCCCCTAACCCTAGCCCGAACCCTAACCCTAACCCTTCCCCGAAGCCTGACCCTCACCCGTCCCCTAATCCTAACCCGTACGCTAACACTAACCCGCGCCCTCACACGCACGCTCCCCCTAAAGGGTTGCCGTACCCTCACCTGGACCCTAAACCGTCCCCGTCCCCTAACCCTAACCCTAGCCCGAACCCTAACCCTAACACTTCCCCGAAGCCTGACCCTCACCCGTCCCCTAATCCTAACCCGTACGCTAACACTAACCCGCGCCCTCATACGCACGCTCCCCCTAAAGCGTTGCCGTACCCTCACCTGGACCCTAAACCGTCCCCGTCCCCGTCCCCTAACCCTAGCCCGAACCCTAACCCTAACACTTCCCCGAAGCCTGACCCTCACCCGTCCCCTAATCCTAACCCGTACGCTAACACTAACCCGCGCCCTCACACGCACACTCCCCCTAAAGCGTTGCCGTACCCTCACATGGACCCTAAACCTTCCCCATCCCCCAACCCTAACCCTAGCCCGAACCCTAACCCTAACCCTTCCCCGAAGCCTGACCCTCACCCGTCCCCTAATCCTAACCCGTACGCTATCACTCACCCGCACCCTCACACGCACGCTCCCCCTTAAGCGTTGCCGTACCCTCACCTGGACCCTAAACCGTCCCCGTCCCCTAACCCTAACCCTAGCCCGAACCCTAACCCTAACCCTTCCCTGAAGCCTGACCCTCACCCGTCCCCTAATCCTAACACGTACGCTAACAATAATCCGCGCCCTCACACGCACGCTCCCTCTAAAGCGTTGCCGTACCCTCACCTGGACCCTAAACCGTCCCCGTCACCGTCCCCTAACCCTAGCCCGAACCCTAACCCTAACTCTTCCCCGAAGCCTGACCCTCACCCGTCCCCTAATCCTAACCCGTACGCTAACACTAACCCACGCCCTCACACGCACGCTCCCCCTAAAGCGTTGCCGTACCCTCACCTGGACCCTAAACCGTCCCCGTCCCCTAACCCTAACCCTAGCCCGAACCATAACCCTAACCCTTCCCCGAAGCCTGACCCTCACCCGTCCCCTAATCCTAACCCGTACGCTAACACTAACCCGCGCCCTCACATGCACGCTCCTCCTAAAGCGTTGCCGTATCCTCAACTGGACCGTAAACCGTCCCCGTCCCCGTCCCCTAACACTAGCCCGAACCCTAACCCTAACCCTTCCCTGAAGCCTGACCCTCACCCGTCCCCTAATCCTAACCCGTACGCTATCACTCACCCGCGCCCTCACACGCACGCTCCCCCTTAAGCGTTGCCGTAACCTCACCTGGACCCTAAACCGTCCCCGTCCCCTAACCCTAACCCTAGCCCAAACCCTGACCCTAACCCTTCCCCGAAGCCTGACCCTCACCCGTCCCCTAATCCTAACACGTACGCTAACAATAACCCGCGCCCTCACACGCACGCTCCCTCTAAAGCGTTGCCGTACCCTCACCTGGACCCTAAACCGGCCCCGTCCCCTAACCCTAACCCTAGCCCGAACCCTAACCCTAACCCTTCCCCGAAGCCTAACCCTCACCCGTCCCCTAATCCTAACCCGTACGCTAACACTAACCAGCGCGCTCACACGCACGCTCCCCCTAAAGGGTTGCCGTACCCTCACCTGGACCCTAAACCGTCCCCGTCCCCTAACCCTAACCCTAGCCCGAACCTTAACCCTAACCTTTCCCCGAAGCCTGACCCTCACCCGTCCCCTAATCCTAACCCGTACGCTAACACTAACCAGCGCCCTCACACGCACGCTCCCCCTAAAGCGTTGCCGTACCCTCACCTGGACCCTAAACCGTCCCCGTCACCTAACCCTAACCCTAGCCCGAACCCTAACCCTAACACTTCCCCGAAGCCTGACCCTCACCCGTCCCCTAATCCTAACCCTTACGCTAACACTAACCCGCGCCGTCACACGCACGCTCCCCCTAAAGCATTGCCGTACCCTCACCTGGACACTAAACCGTCCCCGTCCCCGTCCCCTAACCCTAGCCCGAACCCTAACCCTAACCCTTCCCCGAAGCCTGACCCTCACCCGTCCCCTAATCCTAACCCGTACGCTAACACTAACCCGCGCCCTCACATGCACGCTCCCCCTAAAGCGTTGCCGTACCCTCACCTGTACCCTAAACCGTCCCCGTCCCCTAACCCTAGCCCGAACCCTAACCCTAACCCTTCACCGAAGCCTGACCCTCACCCGTCCCCTAATCCTAACCCGTACGCTAACACTAACCCGCACCCTCACACGCACGCTCCCCCTAAAGCGTTGCCGTACACCCACCTGGACCCTAAACCGTCCCCGTCCCCTAACCCTAACCCTAGCCTGAACCCTAACCCTAACCCTTCCCCGAAGCCTGACTCTCACCCGTCCCCTAATCCTAACCCGTACGCTAACACTAACCCGCGCCCTCACACGCACTCTCCCCCTAAAGCGTTGCCGTACCCTCACCTGGACCCTAAACCGTCCCCATCCCCTAACCCGAACCCTAGCCCGAACCCTAACCCTAAACCTTCCCCGAAGCCTGACCCTCACCCGTCCCCTAATCCTAACCCGTACGCCAACACTAACCCGCGCCCTCACACGCACGCTCCCCCTAAAGAGTTGCCGTACCCTCACCTGGACCCTAAACCGTCCCCGTCCCCTAACCCTAACCCTAACCCGAACCCTAACCCTAACCCTTCCCCGAAGCCTGACCCTCACCCGTCCCCTAATCCTAACCCGTACGCTAAAACTAACCCACGCCCTCACACGCACGCTCCCCCTAAAGCGTTGCCGTACCCTCACCTGGACCCAAAACAATCCCCTTCCCCTAACCCTAACCCTAGCCAGAACCCTAACCCTAACCCTTCCCCGAAGCCTGACCCTCACCCGTCCCCTAATCCTAACCCGTACGCTAACACTAACCCGCGCCCTCAAACGCACGCTCCCCCTAAAGCGTTGCCGTACCCTCACCTGGACCCTAAGCCATCCCCGTCCCCTAACCCTAACCCTAGCCCGAAACCTAACCCTAACCCTTCCCCAAAGCCTGACCCTCACCCGTCCCCTAATCCTAACCCGTACGCTAACACTAACCCACGCCCTCACACACACGCTCCCCCTAAAGCGTTGCCGAACCCTCACCTGGACCGTAAACCGTGCCCGTCCCCTAACCCTAACCCTAGCCCGAACCCTAACCCTAACCCTTCCCCGAAGCCTGACCATTACCCGTCCCCTAATCCTAACCCGTACGCTAACACTAACCCGCGGCCTCACACGCACGCTCCCCCTAAAGCGTTGCCGTACCCTCACCTGGACCCTAAACCGTCCCCGTCCCCTAACCCTAACCGTAGTCCAAACCCTAACCCTAAACCTTCCCCGAAGCCTGACCCTCACCCGTCCCCTAATCCTAAGCCGTACGCTAACACTAACACGCGCCCTCACACGCACGCTCCCCCTAAAGCATTGCCGTACCCTCACCTGGACCCTAAACCGTCCCCGTCCCCTAACCCTAACCCTAGCCCGAACCCTAACCCTAAGCCTTCCCCGAAGCCTGACCCTCACCCGTTCCCTAATCCTAAGCCGTACGCTAACACTATCGTGCGCCCTCACACGCACTCTCCCCCTAAAGCGTTGCCGTACCCTCACCTGGACCCTAAACCGTCCCCGTCCCCTAACCCTAGCCCGAACCCTAAACCTAACCCTTCCCCGAAACCTGACGCTCACGCTTCCCCTAATCCTAACCCGTACGCTAACACTAACCCACGCCCTCACACGCACGCTCCCCCTAAAGCGTTGCCGTACCCTCACCTGGACCCTAAACCGTCCCCGTCCCCTAACCCTAACCCTAGCCCGAACCCTAACCCTAACCCTTCCCCGAAGCCTGACCCTCACCCGTCCTCTAATCCTAACCCGTACGCTAACACATACCCGCGCCCTCACATGCACGCTCCCCCTAAAGCGTTGCCGTACCCTCACCTGGACCCTAAACCGTCCCCGTCTCCTAACCCTAACCCTAGCCCGAACCCTAACCCTAACCCTTCCCCGAAGCCTGACCCTCACCCGTCCCCTAATCCTAACCCGTACGCAAACACTAACCCCCGCGCTCACACGCACGCTCCCCCTAAATCGTTGCCGTACCCTCACCTGGACCCTAAACCATCCCCGTCCCCTAACCCTAACCATAGCCAGAACCCTAACCCTAACCCTTCCCCGAAGCCTGACCCTCACCCTTCCCCTAATCCTAACCCGTACGCTAACACTAACCCGCGCCCTCACACGCACGCTCCCCCTAAAGCGTTGCCGTACCCTTACCTGGACCCTAAACCATCCCCGTCCCCTAACCCTAACCCTAGCCCAAACCCTAACCCTAACCCTTCCCCGAAGCCTGACCCTCACCCGTCCCCTAATCCTAACCCGTACGCTATCACTCACCCGCGCCCTCACACGCACGCTCCCCCTTAAGCGTTGCCGTAACCTCACCTGGACCCTAAACCGTCCCAGTCCCCTAACCCTAACCCTAGCCCGAACCCTAACCCTAACCCTTCCCCGAAGCCTGACCCTCACCCGTCCCCTAATCCTAACACGTACGCTAACAATAACCCACGCCCTCACACGCACGCTCCCTCTAAAGCGTTGCCGTACCCTCACCTGGACCCTAAACCGGCCCCGTCCCCTAACCCTAACCCTAGCCCGAACCCTAACCCTAACCCTTCCCCGAAGCCTAACCCTCACCCGTCCCCTAATCCTAACCCGTACGCTAACACTAACCCGCGCCCTCACACGCACGCTCCCCCTAAAGGGTTGCCGTACCCTCACCTGGACCCTAAACCGTCCCCGTCCCCTAACCCTAACCCTAGACCGAACCTTAACCCTAACCTTTCCCCGAAGCCTGACCCTCACCCGTCCCCTAATCCTAACCCGTACGCTAACACTAACCCGCGCCCTCACACGCACGCTCCCCCTAAAGCGTTGCCGTACCCTCACCTGGACCCTAAACCGTCCCCGTCACCTAACCCTAACCCTAGCCCGAACCCTAACTCTAACACTTCCCCGAAGCCTGACCCTCACCCGTCCCCTAATCCTAACCCGTAAGCTAACACTAACCCGCGCCCTGACACGCACGCTCCCCCTAAAGCGTTGCCGTACCCTCACCTGGACCCTAAACTGTCCCCGTCCCCGTCCCCTAACCCTAGCCCGAACCCTAACCCTAACCCTTCCCCGAAGCCTGAACCTCACCCGTCCCCTAATCCTAACCCGTACGCTAACACTAACCCACGCCCTCACACGCATGCTCCCCCTAAAGCGTTGCCGTACCCTCACCTGTACCCTAAACCGTCCCTGTCCCCTAACCCTAGCCGGAACCCTAACCCTATCCCTTCCCCGAAGCCTGACCCTCACCCGTCCCCTAATCCTAACCCGTACGCTAACACTAACCCGCGCCCTCACAGGCACGCTCCCCCTAAAGAGTTGCCGTACCCTCACCTGGACCCTAAACTGTCCCCGTCCCCTAACCCTAACCCTAGCCCGAACCCTAACCCTAACCCTTCCCCGAAGCCTGACCCTCACCCGTCCCCTAATCCTAACCCGTACGCTAAAACTAACCCACGCCCTCACACGCACGCTCCCCCTAAAGCGTTGCCGTACCCTCACCTGGACCCAAAACAATCCCCTTCCCCTAACCCTAACCCTAGCCAGAACCCTAACCCTAACCCTTCCCCGAAGCCTGACCCTCACCCGTCCCCTAATCCTAACCCGTACGCTAACACTAACCCACGCCCTCACACACACGCTCCCCCTAAAGCGTTGCCGTACCCTCACCTGGACCGTAAACCGTGCCCGTCCCCTAACCCTAACCCTAGCCCGAACCCTAACCCTAACCCTTCCCCGAAGCCTGACCATTACCCGTCCCCTAATCCTAACCCGTACGCTAACACTAACCCGCGCCCTCACACGCACGCTCCCCCTAAAGCGTTGACGTACCCTCACCTGGACCCTAAACCGTCCCCGTCCCCTAACCCTAACCCTAGTCCGAACCCTAACCCTAACCCTTCCCCGAAGCCTGACCCTCACCCGTCCCCTAATCCTAAGCCGTACGCTAACACTAACATGCGCCCTCACACGCACGCTCCCCCTAAAGCGTTGCCGTACCCTCACCTGGACCCTAAACCGTCCCCGTCCCCTAACCCTAACCCTAGCCCGAACCCTAACCCTAAGCCTTCCCCGAAGCCTGACCCTCACCCGTTCCCTAATCCTAAGCCGTACGCTAACACTAACGTGCGCCCTCACACGCACGCTCCCCTTAAAGCGTTGCCGTACCCTCACCTGGAACCTACACCGTCCCCGTCCCCTAACCCTAACCCTAGCCCGAACCCTAACCCTAACCCTTCCCCGAAGCCTGACCCTCACCCGTCCCCTAATCCTAACCCGTACGCTAACACTAACCCGCACCCTCACACGCACGCTCCCCCTAAAGCGTTGCCGAACACCCACCTGGACCCTAAACCGTCCCCGTCCCCTAACCCTAACCCTAGCCTGAACCCTAACCCTAACCCTTCCCCGAAGCCTGACTCTCACCCGTCCCCTAATCCTAACCCGTACGCTAACACTAACCCGCGCCCTCACACACACTCTCCCCCTAAAGCGTTACCGTACCCTCACCTGGACCCTAAACCGTCCCCGTCCCCTAACCCTAACCCTAGCCCGAACCCTAACCCTAACCCTTCCCCGAAGCCTGACCCTCACCCGTCCCCTAATCCTAACCCGTACGCAAACACTAACCCGCGCCCTCACATGCACGCTCCCCCTAAAGCGTTGCCGTACCCTCACCTGGAACCTAAACCGTCCCCGTCCCCTAACCCTAGCCCGAACCCTAACCCTAACCCTTCCACGAAGCCTGACCCTCACCTGTCCCCTAATCCTAACCCGTACGCTAACACTAACCCGCACCCTCACACGCACGCTCCCCCTAAAGCGTTGCCGTACACCCACCTGGACCCTAAACCGTCCCCGTCCCCTAACCCTAACCCTAGCCTGAACCCTAACCCTAACCCTTCCCCGAAGCCTGACTCTCACCCGTCCCCTAATCCTAACCCGTACGCTAACACTAACCCGCGCCCTCACACGCACTCTCCCCCTAAAGCGTTGCCGTACCCTCACCTGGACCATAAACCGTCCCCGTCCCCTAACCCTAACCCTAGCCCGAACCCTAACCCTAACCCTTCCCCGAAGCCTGACCCTCACCCGTCCCCTAATCCTAACCCGTACGCTAACACTAACCCGCGACCTCACACGCATGCTCCCCCTAAAGCGTTGCCGTACCCTCACCTGGACCCTAAACCGTCCCCGTCCCCTAACCCTAACCCTAGCCTGAACCCTAACCCTAACCCTTCCCCGAAGCCTGACTCTCACCCGTCCCCTAATCCTAACCCGTACGCTAACACTAACCCGCGCCCTCACACGCACTCTCCCCCTAAAGCGTTGCCGTACCCTCACCTGGACCCTAAACCGTCCCCGTCCCCTAACCCTAACCCTAGCCCGAACCCTAACCCTAACCCTTCCCCGAAGCCTGACCCTCACCCGTCCCCTAATCCTAACCCGTACGCTAACACTAACCCGCGCCCTCACACGCACGCTCCCCCTAAAGCGTTGCTGTACCCTCACCTGGACCCTAAACCGTCCGCGTCCCCTAACCCTAACCCTAGCCCGAACCCTAACCCTAACCCTTACCCGAAGCCTGACCCTCACCCGTACCCTAATCCTAACCCGTACGCTAACACTAACCCGCGCCCTCACACGCACTCTCCCCCTAAAGCGTTGCCGTACCCTCACCTGGACCGTAAACCGTCCCCATCCCCTAACCCTAACCCTAGCCCGAACCCTAACCCTAACCCTTCCCCGAAGCCTGACCCTCACCCGTCCCCTAATCCTAACCCGTACGCTAACACTAACCCGCGACCTCACACGCATGCTCCCCCTAAAGCGTTGCCGTACCCTCACCTGGACCCTAAACCGTCCCCGTCCCCTAACCCTAACCCTAGCCTGAACCCTAACCCTAACCCTTCCCCGAAGCCTGACTCTCACCCGTCCCCTAATCCTAACCCGTACGCTAACACTAACCCGCGCCCTCACACGCACTCTCCCTCTAAAGCGTTGCCGTACCCTCACCTGGACCCTAAACCGTCCCCGTCCCCTAACCCTAACCCTAGCCCGAACCCTAACCCTAACCCTTCCCCGAAGCCTGACCCTCACCCGTCCCCTAATCCTAACCCGTACGCTAACACTACCCCGCGCCCTCACACGCACGCTCCCCCTAAAGCGTTGCCGTACCCTCACCTGGACCCTAAACCGTCCGCGTCCCCTAACCCCAACCCTAGCCCGAACCCTAACCCTAACCCTTACCCGAAGCCTGACCCTCACCCGTACCCTAATCCTAACCCGTACGCTAACACTAACCCGCGCCCTCACACGCATGCTCCCCCTAAAGCGTTGCCGTACCCTCACCTGGAACCTACACCGTCCCCGTCCCCTAACCCTAACCCTAGCTCGAACCCTAACCCTAACCCTTCCCCGAAGCCTGACCCTCACCCGTCCCCTAATCCTAACCCGTACGCTAACACTAACCCGCGCCCTCACACGCACGCTCCCCCTAAAGCTTTGCCGTACCATCACCTGGACCCTAAACCGTCCCCGTCCCCTAACCCTAGCCCGAACCCTAACCCTAACCTTCCCCGAAGCCTGACCCTCACCCGTCCCCTAATCCTAACCCGTACGCTAACACTAACCCGCACCCTCACACGCACGCTCCCCCTAAAGCGTTGCCGTACACCCACCAGGACCCTACACCGTCCCCGTCCCCTAACCCTAACCCTAGCCTGAACCCTAACGCTAACCCTTCCCCGAAGCCTGACTCTCACCCGTCCCCTAATCCTAACCCGTACGCTAACACTAACCCGCGCCCTCACACGCACTCTCCCCCTAAAGCGTTGCCGTACCCTCACCTGGACCGTAAACCGTCCCCATCCCCTAACCCTAACCCTAGCCCGAACCCTAACCCTAACCCTTCCCCGAAGCCTGACCCTCACCCGTCCCCTAATCCTAACCCGTACGCTAACACTAACCCGCGACCTCACACGCATGCTCCCCCTAAAGCGTTGCCGTACCCTCACCTGGACCCTAAACCGTCCCCGTCCCCTAACCCTAACCCTAGCCTGAACCCTAACCCTAACCCTTCCCCGAAGCCTGACTCTCACCCGTCCCCTAATCCTAACCCGTACGCTAACACTAACCCGCGCCCTCACACGCACTCTCCCCCTAAAGCGTTGCCGTACCCTCACCTGGACCCTAAACCGTCCCCGTCCCCTAACCCTAAACCTAGCCCGAACCCTAACCCTAACCCTTCCCCGAAGCCTGACCCTCACCCGTCCCCTAATCCTAACCCGTACGCTAACACTAACCCGCGCCCTCACACGCACGCTCCCCCTAAAGCGTTGCCGTACCCTCACCTGGACCCTAAACCGTCCGCGTCCCCTAACCCTAACCCTAGCCCGAACCCTAACCCTAACCCTTACCCGAAGCCTGACCCTCACCCGTACCCTAATCCTAACCCGTACGCTAACACTAACCCGCGCCCTCACACGCATGCTCCCCCTAAAGCGTTGCCGTACCCTCACCTGGAACCTACACCGTCCCCGTCCCCTAACCCTAACCCTAGCTCGAACCCTAACCCTAACCCTTCCCCGAAGCCTGACCCTCACCCGTCCCCTAATCCTAACCCGTACGCTAACACTAACCCGCGCCCTCACACGCACGCTCCCCCTAAAGCTTTGCCGTACCCTCACCTGGACCCTAAACCGTCCCCGTCCCCTAACCCTAGCCCGAACCCTAACCCTAACCCTTCCCCGAAGCCTGACCCTCACCCGTCCCCTAATCCTAACCCGTACGCTAACACTACCCCGCGCCCTCACACGCACGCTCCCCCTAAAGCGTTGCCGTACCCTCACCTGGACCCTAAACCGTCCGCGTCCCCTAACCCCAACCCTAGCCCGAACCCTAACCCTAACCCTTACCCGAAGCCTGACCCTCACCCGTACCCTAATCCTAACCCGTACGCTAACACTAACCCGCGCCCTCACACGCATGCTCCCCCTAAAGCGTTGCCGTACCCTCACCTGGAACCTACACCGTCCCCGTCCCCTAACCCTAACCCTAGCTCGAACCCTAACCCTAACCCTTCCCCGAAGCCTGACCCTCACCCGTCCCCTAATCCTAACCCGTACGCTAACACTAACCCGCGCCCTCACACGCACGCTCCCCCTAAAGCTTTGCCGTACCATCACCTGGACCCTAAACCGTCCCCGTCCCCTAACCCTAGCCCGAACCCTAACCCTAACCTTCCCCGAAGCCTGACCCTCACCCGTCCCCTAATCCTAACCCGTACGCTAACACTAACCCGCACCCTCACACGCACGCTCCCCCTAAAGCGTTGCCGTACACCCACCAGGACCCTACACCGTCCCCGTCCCCTAACCCTAACCCTAGCCTGAACCCTAACGCTAACCCTTCCCCGAAGCCTGACTCTCACCCGTCCCCTAATCCTAACCCGTACGCTAACACTAACCCGCGCCCTCACACGCACTCTCCCCCTAAAGCGTTGCCGTACCCTCACCTGGACCGTAAACCGTCCCCATCCCCTAACCCTAACCCTAGCCCGAACCCTAACCCTAACCCTTCCCCGAAGCCTGACCCTCACCCGTCCCCTAATCCTAACCCGTACGCTAACACTAACCCGCGACCTCACACGCATGCTCCCCCTAAAGCGTTGCCTTACCCTCACCTGGACCCTAAACCGTCCCCGTCCCCTAACCCTAACCCTAGCCTGAACCCTAACCCTAACCCTTCCCCGAAGCCTGACTCTCACCCGTCCCCTAATCCTAACCCGTACGCTAACACTAACCCGCGCCCTCACACGCACTCTCCCCCTAAAGCGTTGCCGTACCCTCACCTGGACCCTAAACCGTCCCCGTCCCCTAACCCTAAACCTAGCCCGAACCCTAACCCTAACCCTTCCCCGAAGCCTGACCCTCACCCGTCCCCTAATCCTAACCCGTACGCTAACACTAACCCGCGCCCTCACACGCACGCTCCCCCTAAAGCGTTGCCGTACCCTCACCTGGACCCTAAACCGTCCGCGTCCCCTAACCCTAACCCTAGCCCGAACCCTAACCCTAACCCTTACCCGAAGCCTGACCCTCACCCGTACCCTAATCCTAACCCGTACGCTAACACTAACCCGCGCCCTCACACGCATGCTCCCCCTAAAGCGTTGCCGTACCCTCACCTGGAACCTACACCGTCCCCGTCCCCTAACCCTAACCCTAGCTCGAACCCTAACCCTAACCCTTCCCCGAAGCCTGACCCTCACCCGTCCCCTAATCCTAACCCGTACGCTAACACTAACCCGCGCCCTCACACGCACGCTCCCCCTAAAGCTTTGCCGTACCCTCACCTGGACCCTAAACCGTCCCCGTCCCCTAACCCTAGCCCGAACCCTAACCCTAACCCTTCCCCGAAGCCTGACCCTCACCCGTCCCCTAATCCTAACCCGTACGCTAACACTAACCCGCGCCCTCACACGCACGCTCCCCCTAAAGCGTTGCCGTACCCTCACCTGGACCCTAAACCGTCCCCGTCCCCATCCCCTAACCCTAGCCCGAACCCTAACCCTAACCCTTCCCCGAAGCCTGACCCTCACCCGTCCCCTAATCCTAAGCCGTACGCTAACACTAACGTGCGCCCTCACACGCACGCTCCCCCTAAAGCGTTGCCGTACCCTCACCTGGACCCTAAACCGTCCCCGTCCCCTAACCCTAGCCCGAACCCTAACCCTAACCCTTCCCCGAAGCCTGACCCTCACCCTTCCCCTAATCCTAACCCGTACGCTAACACTAACCCGCGCCCTCACACGCACGCTCCCCCTAAAGCGTTTCCGTACCCTCACCTGGACCCTAAACCGTCCCCGTCCCCTAACCCTAACCCTAGCCCGAACCCTAACCCTAACCCTTCCCCGAAGCCTGACCCTCACCCGTCCTCTAATCCTAACACGTACGCTAACACTAACCCGCGCCCTCACACGCACGCTCCCCCTAAAGCGTTGCCGTACCCTCACCTGGACCCTAAACCGTCCCCGTCTCCTAACCCTAACCCTAGCCCGAACCCTAACCCTAACCCTTCCCCGAAGCCTGATCCTCACCCGTCCCCTAATCCTAACCCGTACGCTATCACTCACCCGCGCCCTCACACGCACGCTCCCCCTAAAGCGTTGCCGTACCCTCACCTGGACCCTAAACCGTCCCCGTCACCTAACCCTAACCCTAGCCCGAACCCTAACCCTAACACTTCCCCGAAGCCTGACCCTCACCCGTCCCCTAATCCTAACCCGTACGCTAACACTAACCCGCTCCCTCACACGCACGCTCCCCAAAAGCGTTGCCGTACCCTCACCTGGACCCTAAACCGTCCCCGTCCCCTAACCCTAGCCCGAACCCTAACCCTAACCTTCCCCGAAGCCTGACCCTCACCCGTCCCCTAATCCTAACCCGTACGCTAACACTAACCCGCACCCTCACACGCACGCTCCCCCTAAAGCGTTGCCGTACACCCACCTGGACCCTAAACCGTCCCCGTCCCCTAACCCTAACCCTAGCCTGAACCCTAACCCTAACCCTTCCCCGAAGCCTGACTCTCACCCGTCCCCTAATCCTAACCCGTACGCTAACACTAACCCGCGCCCTCACACGCACTCTCCCCCTAAAGCGTTGCCGTATCCTCACCTGGACCGTAAACCGTCCCCATCCCCTAACCCTAACCCTAGCCCGAACCCTAACCCTAACCCTTCCCCGAAGCCTGACCCTCACCCGTCCCCTAATCCTAACCCGTACGCTAACACTAACCCGCGACCTCACACGCATGCTCCCCCTAAAGCGTTGCCGTACCCTCACCTGGACCCTAAACCGTCCCCGTCCCCTAACCCTAACCCTAGCCCGAACCCTAACCCTAACCCTTCCCCGAAGCCTGACCCTCACCCGTCCCATAATCCTAACCCGTACGCTAAAACTAACCCACGCCCTCACACGCACGCTCCCCCTAAAGCGTTGCCGTACCCTCACCTGGACCCTAAACCGTCCCCGTCCCCTAACCCTAACCCTAGTCCGAACCCTAACCCTAACCCTTCCCCGAAGCCTGACCCTCACCCGTCCCCTAATCCTAAGCCGTACGCTAACACTAACACGCGCCCTCACACGCACGCTCCCCCTAAAGCGTTGCCGTACCCTCACCTGGACCCTAAACCGTCCCCGTCCCCTAACCCTAACCCTAGCCCGAATCCTAACCCTAAGCCTTCCCCGAAGCCTGACCCTCACCCGTTCCCTAATCCTAAGCCGTACGCTAACACTAACGTGCGCCCTCACACGCACGCTCCCCATAAAGCGTTGCCGTACCTTCACCTGGAACCTACACCGTCCCCGTCCCCTAACCCTAACCCTAGCCCGAACCCTAACCCTAACCCTTCCCCGAAGCCTGACCCTCACACGTCCCCTAATCCTAACCTGTACGCTAACACTAACCCGCGCCCTCACACGCCCGCTCCCCCTAAAGCTTTGCCGTACCCTCACCTGGACCCTAAACCGTCCCCGTCCCCTAACCCTAGCCCGAACCCTAACCCTAACCCTTCCCCGAAGCCTGACCCTCACCCGTCCCCTAATCCTAACCCGTACGCTAACACTAACCGGCGCCCTCACACGCACGCTCCCCCTAAAGCGTTGCCGTACCCTCACCTGGACCCTAAACCGTCCCCGTCCCCTAACCCTAACCCTAGTCCAAACCCTAACCCTAACCGTTCCCCGAAGCCTGACCCTCACCCGTCCTCTAATCCTAACCCGTACGCTAACACTAACCCGCGCCCTCACACGCACGCTCCCCCTAAAGCATTGCCGTACCCTCACCTGGACCCTAAACCGTCCCCGTCCCCTAACCCTAACCCTAGCCCGAACCCTAACCCTAACCCTTCCCCGAAGCCTGACCCTCACCCGTCCCCTAATCCTAACCCGTACGCTAACACTAACCCGCACCCTCACACACACGCTCCCCCTAAAGCGTTGCCGAACACCCACCTGGACCCTAAACCGTCCCCGTCCCCTAAACCTAACCCTAGCCTGAACCCTAACCCTAACCCTTCCCCGAAGCCTGACTCTCACCCGTCCCCTAATCCTAAGCCGTACGCTAACACTAACGTGCGCCCTCACACGCACGCTCCCCCTAAAGCGTTGCCGTACCCTCACCTGGACCCTAAACCGTCCCCGTCCCCTAACCCTAGCCCGAACCCTAACCCTAACCCTTCCCCGAAGCCTGACCCTCACCCTTCCCCTAATCCTAACCCGTACGCTAACACTAACCCGCGCCCTCACACGCACGCTCCCCCTAAAGCGTTGCCGTACCCTCACCTGGACCCTAAACCGTCCCCGTCCCCTAACCCTAACCCTAGCCCGAACCCTAACCCTAACCCTTCCCCGAAGCCTGACCCTCACCCGTCCTCTAATCCTAACCCGTACGCTAACACTAACCCGCGCCCTCACACGCACGCTCCCCCTAAAGCGTTGCCGTACCCTCACCTGGACCCTAAACCGTCCCCGTCTCCTAACCCTAACCCTAGCCCGAACACTAACCCTAACACTTCCCCGAAGCCTGACCCTCACCCGTCCCCTAATCCTAACCCGTACGCTAACACTAACCCGCACCTTCACACGCACGCTCCCCCTAAAGCGTTGCCGTACACCCACCTGGAGCCTAAACCGTCCCCGTCCCCTAACCCTAACCCTAGCCTGAACCCTAACCCTAACCCTTCCCCGAAGCCTGACCCTCACCCGTCCCCTAATCCTAACCCGTACGCAAACACTAACCCGCGCCCTCACACGCACGCTCCCCCTAAATCGTTGCCGTAACCTCACCTGGACCCTAAACCATCCCCGTCCCCTAACCCTAACCATAGCCAGAACCCTAACCCTAACCCCTCCCCGAAGCCTGACCCTCACACTTCCCCTAATCCTAACCCGTACGCTAACACTAACACGCGCCCTCACACGCACGCTCCCCCTAAAGCGTTGCCGTACCATTACCTGGACCCTAAACCATCCCCGTCCCCTAACTCTAACCCTAGCCCGAACCCTAACCCTAACCCTTCCCCGAAGCCTGACCCTCATCCGTCCCCTAATCCTAACCCGTACGCTATCACTCACCCGCGCCCTCACACGCACGCTCTCCCTTAAGCGTTGCCGTAACCTCACCTGGACCCTAAACCGTCCCCGTCCCCTAACCCTAACCCTAGCCTGAACCCTAACCCTAACCCTTCCCCGAAGCCTGACCCTCACCCGTCCCCTAATCCTAACACGTACGCTAACAATAACCCGCGACCTCACACGCACGCTCCCCCTAAAGCGTTGCCGTACCCTCACCTGGACCCTAAACCGGCCCCATCCCCTAACCCTAACCCTAGCCCGAACCCTAACCCTAACCCTTCCCCGAAGCCTAACCCTCACCCGTCCCCTAATCCTAACCCGTACGATAACACTAACCCGTGCCCTCACACGCACGCTCCCCCTAAAGGGTTGCCGTACCCTCATCTGGACCCTAAACCGTCCCCGTCCCCTAACCCTAACCCTAGCCCGAACCTTAACCCTAACCTTTCCCCGAAGCCTGACCCTCACCCGTCCCCTAATCCTAACCCGTACGCTAACACTAACCCGCGCCCTCACACGCACGCTCCCCCTAAAGCGTTGCCGTACCCTCACCTGGACCCTAAACCGTCCCCGTCACCTAACCCTAACCCTAGCCCGAACCCTAACCCTAACACTTCCCCGAAGCCTGACCCTCACCCGTCCCCTAATCCTAACCCGTACGCTAACACTAACCCGCTCCCTCACACGCACGCTCCCCCAAAGCGTTGCCGTACCCTCACCTGGACCCTAAACCGTCCCCGTCCCCGTCCCCTAACCCTAGCCCGAACCCTAACCCTAACCCTTCCCCGAAGCCTGACCCTCACCCGTCCCCTAATCCTAACCCGTACGCTAACACTAACCCGCGCCCTCACATGCACGCTCCCCCTAAAGCGTTGCCGTACCCTCACCTGTACCCTAAACCGTCCCCGTCCCCTAACCCTAGCCCGAACCCTAACCCTAACCCTTCCCCGAAGCCTGACCCTCACCCGTCCCCTAATCCTAACCCGTACGCTAACACTAACCCGCACCCTCACACGCACGCTCCCCCTAAAGCGTTGCCGTACACCCACCTGGACCCTAAACCGTCCCCGTCCCCTAACCCTAACCCTAGCCTGAACCCTAACCCTAACCCTTCCCCGAAGCCTGACTCTCACCCGTCCCCTAATCCTAACCCGTACGCTAACACTAACCCGCGCCCTCACACGCACTCTCCCCCTAAAGCGTTGCCGTACCCTCACCTGGACCGTAAACCGTCCCCATCCCCTAACCCTAACCCTAGCCCGAACCCTAACCCTAACCCTTCCCCGAAGCCTGACCCTCACCCGTCCCCTAATCCTAACCCGTACGCTAACACTAACCCGCGCCCTCACACGCACGCTCCCCCTAAAGCGTTGCCGTACCCTCACCTGGACCCTAAACCGTCCCCGTCCCCTAACCCTAACCCTAGCCCGAACCCTAACCCTAACCCTTCCCCGAAGCCTGACCCTCACCCGTCCTCTAATCCTAACCCGTACGCTAACACTAACCCGCGCCCTCACACGCACGCTCCCCCTAAAGCATTGCCGTACCCTCACCTGGACCCTAAACCGTCCCCGTCCCCTAACCCTAACCCTAGCCCGAACCCTAACCCTAACCCTTCCCCGAAGCCTGACCCTCACCCGTCCCCTAATCCTAACACGTACGCTAACACTAACCCGCACCCTCACACGCACGCTCCCCCTAAAGCGTTGACGAACACCCACCTGGACCCTAAACCGTCCCCGTCCCCTAAACCTAACCCTAGCCTGAACCCTAACCCTAACCCTTCCCCGAAGCCTGACTCTCACCCGTCCCCTAATCCTAACCCGTACGCTAACACTAACCCGCGCCCTCACACGCACTCTCCCCCTAAAGCGTTGCCGAACCCTCACCTGGACCCTAAACCGTCCCCATCCCCTAACCCTAACCCTAGCCCGAACACTAACCCTAACCCTTCCCCGAAGCCTGACCCTCACCCGTCCCCTAATCCTAACCCGTACGCAAACACTAACCCGCGCCCTCACACGCACGATCCCCCTAAAGCGTTGCCGTACCCTCACCTGGACCATAAACCATCCCCGTCCCCAACCCTAACCCTAGCCAGAACCCTAACGCTAACCCTTCCCCGAAGCCTGACCCTCACCCTTCCCCTAATCCTAACCCGTACGCTAACAGTAACCCGCGCCCTCACACGCACGCTCCCCCTAAAGCGTTGCCGTACCCTTACCTGGACCCTAAACCATCCCCGTCCCCTCACCCTAACCCTAGCCCGAACCCTAACCCTAACCCTTCCCCGAAGCCTGACCCTCACCCGTCCCCTAATGCTAACCCGTACGCTATCACTCACCCGCGCCCTCACACGCACGCTCCCCCTTAAGCGTTGCCGTACCCTCACCTGGACCCTAAACCGTCCTCGTCCCCTAACCCTAACCCTAGCCCGAACCCTAACCCTAACCGTTCCCCGAAGCCTGACCCTCACCCGTCCCCTAATCCTAACACGTACGCTAACAATAACCCGAGCCCTCACACGCACGCTCCCTCTAAAGCGTTGCCGTACCCTCACCTGGACCCTAAACCGGCCCCGTCCCCTAACCCTAACCCTAGCCCGAACCCTAACCCTAACCCTTCCCCGAAGCCTAACCCTCACCCGTCCCCTAATCCTAACCCGTACGATAACACTAACCCGTGCCCTCACACGCACGCTCCCCCTAAAGGGTTGCCGTACCCTCATCTGGACCCTAAACCGTCCCCGTCCCCTAACCCTAACCCTAGCCCGAACCTTAACCCTAACCGTTCCCCGAAGCCTGACCCTCACCCGTCCCCTAATCCTAACCCGTACGCTAACACTAACCCGCGCCCTCACACGCACGCTCCCCCTAAAGCGTTGCCGTACCCTCACCTGGACCCTAAACCGTCCCCGTCCCCTAACCCTAACCCTAGCCCAAACCCTAACCCTAACCCTTACCCGAAGCCTGACCCTCACCCGTACCCTAATCCTAACCCGTACGCTAACACTAACCCGCGCCCTCACACGCAAGCTCCCCCCAAAGCGTTGCCGTACCCTCACCTCGAACCTACACCGTCCCCGTCCCCTAACCCTAACCCTAGCCCGAACCCTAACCCTACCCCTTCCCCGAAGCCTGACCCTCACCCGTCCCCTAATCCTAACCCGTACGCTAACACTAACCCACGCCCTCACACGCACGCTCCCCCTAAAGCGTTGCCGTACCCTCACCTGGACCCTAAACCGTCCCCGTCCCCTAATCCTAACCCTAGCCCGAACCCTAACCCTAACCCTTCCCCGAAGCCTGACCCTCACCCGTCCCCTAATCCTAACCCGTACGCTAACACTAACCCGCGCCCTCACACGCACGCTCCCCCTAAAGCGTTGCCGTACCCTCACTTCGACCCTAAACCGTCCCCGTCCCCTAACCCTAACCCTAGCCCGAACCGTAACCCTAACCCTTCCCTGAAGCCTGACCCTCACCCGTCCCCTAATCCTAACCCGTACGCTAACACTAACCCGCGCCCTCACACGCACTCTCCCCCTAAAGCGTTGCCGTACCCTCACCTGGACCCTAATCCGTCCCCGTCCCCTAACCCTAACCCTAGCCCGAACCCTAACCCTAACCCTTCCCCGAAGCCTGACCCTCACCCGTCCCCTAATCCTAACCCGTACGCTAACACTAACCCGCGCCCTCACATGCACACTCCCCCTAAAGCGTTGCCGTACCCTCACCTGGACCCTACACCGTCCCCGTCCCCTAACCCTAACCCTAGCCTTAACCCTAACCCTAACCCTTCCCCGAAGCCTGACCCTCACCCGTCCCCTAATCCTAACCCGTACGCTAACACTAACCCGCGCCCTCACACGCACGCTCCCCCTAAAGCTTTGCCGTACCCTCACCTGGACCCTAAACCGTCCCCGTCCCCTAACCCTAGCCCGAACCCTAACCCTAACCCTTCCCCGAAGCCTGACCCTCACCCGTCCCCTAATCCTAACCCGTACGCTAACACTAACCCGCGCCCTCACACGCACGCTCCCCCTAAAGCGTTGCCGTACCCTCACCTGGACCCTAAACCGTCCCCGTCCCCTAACCCTAACCCTAGCCCAAACCCTAACCCTAACCCTTACCCGAAGCCTGACCCTCACCCGTACCCTAATCCTAACCCGTACGCTAACACTAACCCGCGCCCTCACACGCAAGCTCCCCCTAAAGCGTTGCCGTACCCTCACCTCGAACCTACACCGTCCCCGTCCCCTAACCCTAACCCTAGCCCGAACCCTAACCCTACCCCTTCCCCGAAGCCTGACCCTCACCCGTCCCCTAATCCTAACCCGTACGCTAACACTAACCCACGCCCTCACACGCACGCTCCCCCTAAAGCGTTGCCGTACCCTCACCTGGACCCTAAACCGTCCCCGTCCCCTAATCCTAACCCTAGCCCGAACCCTAACCCTAACCCTTCCCCGAAGCCTGACCCTCACCCGTCCCCTAATCCTAACCCGTACGCTAACACTAACCCACGCCCTCACACGCACGCTCCCCCTAAAGCTTTGCCGTACCCTCACTTCGACCCTAAACCGTCCCCGTCCCCTAACCCTAACCCTAGCCCGAACCGTAACCCTAACCCTTCCCTGAAGCCTGACCCTCACCCGTCCCCTAATCCTAACCCGTACGCTAACACTAACCCGCGCCCTCACACGCAATCTCCCCCTAAAGCGTTGCCGTACCCTCACCTGGACCCTAATCCGTCCCCGTCCCCTAACCCTAACCCTAGCCCGAACCCTAACCCTAACCCTTCCCCGAAGCCTGACCCTCACCCGTCCCCTAATCCTAACCCGTACGCTAACACTAACCCGCGCCCTCACATGCACACTCCCCCTAAAGCGTTGCCGTACCCTCACCTGGACCCTAAACCGTCCCCGTCCCCTAACCCTAACCCTAGCCCGAACCCTAACCCTAACCCTTACCCGAAGCCTGACCCTCACCCGTACCCTAATCCTAACCCGTACGCTAACACTAACCCGCGCCCTCACACGCACGCTCCCCCTAAAGCGTTGCCGTACCCTCACCTGGACCCTAAACCGTCCCCGTCCCCTAACCCTAACCCTAGCCCGAACCCTAACAGTAACCCTTCCCCGAAGCCTGACCCTCACCCGTCCCCTAATCCTAACCCGTACGCTAACACTAACCCGCGCCCTCACACGCACGCTCCCCCTAAAGCTTTGCCGTACCCTCACCTGGACCCTAAACCGTCCCCGTCCCCTAACCCTAGCCCGAACCCTAACCCTAACCCTTCCCCGAAGCCTGACCCTCACCCGTCCCCTAATCCTAACCCGTACGCTAACACTAACCCGCGCCCTCACACGCACGCTCCCCCTAAAGCGTTGCCGTACCCTCACCTGGACCCTAAACCGTCCCCGTCCCCTAACCCTAACCCTAGCCCGAACCCTAACCCTAACCCTTCCCCGAAGCCTGACTCTCACCCGTCCCCTAATCCTAACCCGTACGCTAACACTAACCCGCGCCCTCACACGCACTCTCCCCCTAAAGCGTTGCTGTACCCTTACCTGGACCCTAAACCGTCCTCGTCCCCTAACCCTAACCCTAGCCCGAACCCTAACCCTAACCCTTCCCCGAAGCCTGACCCTCACCCGTCCCCTAATCCTAACCCGTACGCAAACACTAACCCGCGCCCTCACACGCACGCTCCCCCTAAAGCGTTGCCGTACCCTCACCTGGACCCTAAACCATCCCCGTCCCCTAACCCTAACCATAGCCAGAACCCTAACCCTAAGCCTTCCCCGAAGCCTGACCCTCACCCTTACCCTAATCCTAACCAGTACGCTAACAGTAACCCGCGCCCTCACACGCACGCTCCCCCTAAAGCGTTGCCGTACCCTTACCTGGACCCTAAACCATCCCCGTCCCCTAACCCTAACCCTAGCCCGAACCCTAACCCTAACCCTTCCCCGAAGCCTGACCCTCACCCGTCCCCTAATCCTAACCAGTACGCTAACACTAACCCGCGCCCTCACACGCAAGCTCCCCCTAAAGCGTTGCCGTACCCTCACCTCGAACCTACACCGTCCCCGTCCCCTAACCCTAACCCTAGCCTTAACCCTAACCCTAACCCTTCCCCGAAGCCTGACCCTCACCCGTCCCCTAATCCTAACCCGTACGCTAACACTAACCCGCGCCCTCACACGCACGCTCCCCCTAAAGCTTTGCCGTACCCTCACCTGGACCCTAAACCGTCCCCGTCCCCTAACCCTAGCCCGAACCCTAACCCTAACCCTTCCCCGAAGCCTGACCCTCACCCGTCCCCTAATCCTAACCCGTACGCTAACACTAACCCGCACGCTCACACGCACGCTCCCCCTAAAGCGTTGCCGTACACCCACCTGGACCCTAAACCGTCCCCGTCCGCTAACCCTAACCCTAGCCTGAACCCTAACCCTAACACTTCCCCGAAGCCTGACTCTCACCCGTCCCCTAATCCTAACCCGTACGCTAACACTAACCCGCGCCCTCACACGCACTCTCCCCCTAAAGCGTTGCCGTACCCTCACCTGGACCCTAAACCGTCCCCGTCCACTAACCCTAACCCTAGCCCGAACCCTAACCCTAACCCTTCCCCGAAGCCTGACACTCACCCGTCCCCTAATCCTAACCCGTACGGAAACACTAACCCGCGCCCTCACACGCACGCTCCCCCTAAAGCGTTGCCGTACCCTCACCTGGACCCTAAACCATCCCCGCCCCCTAACCCTAACCCTAGCCAGAACCCTAACCCTAACCCTTCCCCGAAGCCTGACCGTCACCCTTCCCCTAATCCTAACCCGTACGCTAACAGTAACCCGCGCCCTCACACACACGCTCCCCCTAAAGCGTTGCCGTACCCTTACCTGGACCCTAAGCCATCCCCGTCCCCGTCCCCTAACCCTAGCCCTAACCCTAACCCTAACCCTTCCCCGAAGCCTGACCCTAACCCGTCCCCTAATCCTAACCCGTACGCTATCACTCACCCGCGCCCTCACACGCACGCTCCCCCTTAAGCGTTGCCGAACCCTCACCTGGACCCTAAACCGTCCCCGTCCCCTAACCCTAACCCTAGCCCGAACCCTAACCCTAACCCTTCCCCGAAGCCTGACCCTCACCCGTCCCCTAATCCTAACACGTACGCTAACAATAACCCACGCCCTCACACGCACGCTCCCTCTAAAGCGTTGCCGTACCCTCACCTGGACCCTAAACAGGCCTCGTCCCCTAACCCTAACCCTAGCCCGAACCCTAACCCTAACCCTTCCCCGAAGCCTAACCCTCACCCGTCCCCTAATCCTAACCCGTACGCTAACACTAACCCGCGCCCTCACACGCACGCTCCCCCTAAAGCTTTGCCGTACCCTCACCTGGACCCTAAACCGTCCCCGTCCCCTAACCCTAGCCCGAACCCTAACCCTAACCCTTCCCCGAAGCCTGACCCTCACCCGTCCCCTAATCCTAACCCGTACGCTAACACTAACCCGCGCCCTCACACGCACGCTCCCCCTAAAGCGTTGCTGTACCCTCACCTGGACCCTAAACCGTCCCCGTCCCCGTCCCCTAACCCTAGCCCGAACCCTAAACCTAACCCTTCCCCGAAGCCTGACCCTCACCCGTCCCCTAATCCTAACCCGTACGCTAACACTAACCCGCGCCCTCACATGCACGCTCCCCCTAAAGCGTTGCCGTACCCTCACCTGGACCCTAAACCGTCCCCGTCCCCTAACCCTAGCCAGAACCCTAACCCTAACCCTTCCCCGAAGCCTGACCCTCACCCTTCCCCTAATCCTAACCCGTACGCTAACAGTAACCCGCGCCCTCACACGCACGCTCCCCCTAAAGCGTTGCCGTACCCTTACCTGGACCCTAAACCATCCCCGTCACCTAACCCTAACCCTAGCACGAACCCTAACCCTAACACTTCCCCGAAGCCTGACCCTCACCCGTCCCCTAATCCTAACCCGTATGCTAACACTAACCCGTGCCCTCACACGCACGCTCCCCCTAAAGCGTTGCCGTACCCTCACCTGGACCCTAAACCGTCTCCGTCCCCGTCCCCTAACCCTAGCCCGAATCCTAACCCTAACCCTTCCCCGAAGCCTGACCCTCACCCGTCCCCTAATCCTAACCCGTACGCTAACACTAACCCGCGCCCTCACATGCACGCTCCCCCTAAAGCGTTGCCGTACCCTCACCTGTACCCTAAACCGTCCCCGTCCCCTAACCCTAGCCCGAACCCTAACCCTAACCCTTCCCCGAAGCCTGACCCTCACCCGTCCCCTAATCCTAACCCGTACGCTAACACTAACACGCACCCTCACACGCACGCTCCCCCTAAAGCGTTGCTGTACACCCACCTGGACCCTAAACCGTCCCCGTCCCCTAACCCTAACCCTAGCCTGAACCCTAACCCTAACCCTTCCCCGAAGCCTGACCCTCACACGTCCCCTAATCCTAACCCGTACGCTAACACTAACCCGCGCCCTCACACGCACGCTCCCCCTAAAGCGTTGCCGTACCCTCACCTGGACCCTAAACCGTCCCTGTCCCCTAACCCTAACCCTAGCCCGAACCCTAACCCTAACCCTTCCCCGAAGCCTGACCCTCACACGTCCCCTAATCCTAACCCGTACGCTAACACTAACCCGCGCCCTCACACGCACGCTCCCCCTAAAGCGTTGCCGTACCCTCACCTGGACCCTAAACCGTCCCCGTCCCCTAACCCTAAACGTAGTCCGAACCCTAACCCTAACCCTTCCCCGAAGCCTGACCGTCACCCGTTCCCTAATCCTAACTCGTACGCTAACAGTAACCCGCGCCCTTACACGCACGCTCCCCCTAAAGCGTTGCCGTACCCTCACCTGGACCCTAAACCGTCCCCGTCCCCTAACCCTAACCCTAGCCCGAACCCTAACCCTAACCTTTCCCCGAATCGTAACCCTCACCCGTTCCCTAATCCTAACCCGTACGCTAACACTAACCCGCGCCCACACACGCACGCTCCCCCTAAAGCGTTGCCGTACCCTCACATGGACCCTAAACCGTCCCCGTCCCCTAACCCTAACCCTAGCCCGAACCCTAACCCTAACCCTTCCCCGAAGCCTGACCCTCACCCGTCCCTTAATCCTAACCCGTACGCTAACACTAACCCGCGCCCTCACATGCACGCTCCCCCTAAAGCGTTGCCGTACCCTCACTTGTACCCTAAACCGTCCCCGTCCCCTAACCCTAGCCCGAACCCTAACCCTAACCCTTCCCCGAAGCCTGACCCTCACCCGTCCCCTAATCCTAACCCGTACGCTAACACTAACCCGCGCCCTCACACGCACGCTCCCCCTAAAGCGTTGCCGTACACCCACCTGGACCCTAAACCGTCCCCTAACCCTAACCCTAACCCTAGCCTGAACCCTAACCCTAACACTTCCCCGAAGCCTGACTCTCACCCGTCCCCTAATCCTAACCCGTACGCTAACACTAACCCGCGCCCTCACACGCACTCTCCCCCTAAAGCCTTGCCGTACCCTCACCTGGACCCTAAACCGTCCCCGTCCCCTAACCCTAACCCTAGCCCGAACCCTAACCCTAACCCTTCCCCGAAGCCTGACCCTCACCCGTACCCTAATCCTAACCCGTACGCAAACACTAACCCGCGCCCTCACACGCACGCTCCCCCTAAAGCGTTGCCGTACCCTCACCTGGACCCTAAACCATCCCCGTCCCCTAAACCTAACCCTAGCCAGAACCCTAACCCTAACCCTTCCCCGAAGCCTGACCCTCACCCTTCCCCTAATCCTAACCCGTACGCTAACAGTAACCCGCGCCCTCACACGCACGCTCCCCCTAAAGCGTTGCCGTACCCTTACCTGGACCCTAACCATCCCCGTCCCCTAACCCTAACCCTAGCCCGAACCCTAACCCTAACCCTTCACCGAAGCCTGATCCTCACCCGTCCCCTAATCCTAACCCGTACGCTATCACTCACCCGCGCCCTCACACGCACGCTCCCCCTTAAGCGTTGCCGTACCCTCACCTGGACCCTAAACCGTCCCCGTCCCCTAACCCTAACCCTAGCCCGAACCATAACCCTAACACTTCCCCGAAGCCTGACCCTCACCCGTCCCCTAATCCTAACCCGTACGCTAACACTAACCCACGCCCTCACACGCACGCTCCCCCTAAAGCGTTGCCGTACCCTCACCTCGACCCTAAACCGTCCCCGTCCCCTATCCCTAACCCTAGACCGAACCGTAACCCTAACCCTTCCTTGAAGCCTGACCCTCACCCTTCCCCTAATCCTAACCCGTACGCTAACAGTAATCCGCGCCCTCACACGCACGCTCCCCCTAAAGCGTTGCCGTACCCTTACCTGGACCCTAAACCATCCCCGTCCCCTAACCCTAACCCTAGCCCGAACCCTAACCCTAACCCTTCCCCGAAGCCTGACCCTCACCCGTCCCCTAATCCTAACCCGTACGCTAACACTAACCCGCGCCCTCACATGCACGCTCCCCCTAAAGCGTTGCCGTACCCTCACCTGTACCCTAAACCGTCCCCGTCCCCTTACCCTAGCCCGAACCCTAACCCTAACCATTCCCCGAAGCCTGACACTCACCCGTCCCCTAATCCTAAACCGTACGCTAACACTAACCCGCACCCTCACACGCACGCTCCCCCTAAAGCGTTGCCGTACACCCACCTGGACCCTAAACCGTCCCCGTCCCCTAACCCTAACCCTAGCCTGAAGCCTAACGCTAACCCTTCCCCGAAGCCTGACTCTCACCCGTCCCCTAATCCTAACCCGTACGCTAACACTAACCCGCGCCCTCACACGCACTCTCCCCCTAAAGCGTTGCCGTACCCTCACCTGGACCCTAAACCGTCCCCGTCCACTAACCCTAACCCTAGCCCGAACCCTAACCCTAACCCTTCCCCGAAGCCTGACCCTCACCCGTCCCCTAATCCTAACCCGTACGCAAACACTAACCCGCGCCCTCACACGCACGCTCCCCCTAAAGCGTTGCCGTACCCTCACCTGGACCCTAAACCATCCCCGTCCCCTAACTCTAACCCTAGCCAGAACCCTAACCCTAACCCTTCCCCGAAGCCTGACCCTCACCCTTCCCCTAATCCTAACCCGTACGCTAACAGTAACCCGCGCCCTCACACGCACGCTCCCCCTAAAGCGTTGCCGTACCCTTACCTGGACCCTAAACCATCCCCATCCCCTAACCCTAACCCTAGCCCGAACCCTAACCCTAACCCTTCCCCGAAGCCTGACCCTCACCCGTCCCCTAATCGTAAACCGTACGCTTACACTACCCCGCGCCCTCACACGCACGCTCCCTCTAAAGCGTTGCCATACCCTCACCTGGACCCTAAACCGTCCCCGTCCCCTAACCCTAACCCTAGCCCGAACCCTAACCCTAACCCTTCCCCGAAGCATGACCCTCACCCGTCCCCTAATCCTAACCCGTACGCTAACACTAACCCGCGCCCTCACACACACGGTCCCCCTAAAGCGTTGCCGTACCCTCACCTGGACCCTAAACCGTCCCTGTCCCGTAACCCTAACCCTAGCCCGAACCCTAACCCTAACCCTTCCCCGAAGCCTGACCCTCACCTGTCCCCTAATCCTAACCCGTACGCTAACACTAACCCGCGCCCTCACACGCACGCTCCCCCTAAAGAGTTGCCGTACCCTCACCTGGACCCTAAACCGTCCCCGTCCCCTAACCCTAACCCTAGCCCGAACCCTAACCCTAACCCTTCCCCGAAGCCAGACCCTCACCCGTCCCCTAATCCTAACCCGTACGCTAACACTAACCCGCGCCCTCACACGCACGCTCCCCCTAAAGCGTTGCCGTACTCTCACCTGGACCCTAAACCGTCCCCGTCTCCTAACCCTAACCGTAGCCCGAACCCTAACCCTAACCCTTCCCCGAAAACTGACCCTCAACCGTCCCATAATCCTAACCCGTACGCTAACACTAACCCGCGCCCTCACACGCACGCTCCCCCTAAAGCGTTGCCGTACCCTCACCTGGACCCTAAACCGTCCCCGTCCCCTAACCCTAACCCTAGCCCGAACCCTAACCCTAACCCTTCCCCGAAGCCTGACCCTCACCCGTCCCCTAATCCTAACCCGTACGCTAACACTACCCCACGCCCTCACACGCACGCTCCCCCTAAAGCGTTGCCGTACCCTCACCTGGACCCTAAACCGTCCCTGTCCCGTAACCCTAACCCTAGCCCGAACCATAAACCTAACCCTTCCCCGAAGCCTGACCCTCACCCGTCCCCTAATCCTAACCATCACGCTAACACTAACCCGCGCCCTCACACGCACGCTTCCCCTAAAGCGTTGCCGTATCCTCACCTGGACCCTAAACCGTCCCCGTCCCCTAACCCTAACCCTAGCCCGAACCCTAACCCTAACCCTTCCCCGAAGCCTGACCCTCACCCGTCCCCTAATCCTAACCCGTACGCTAACACTACCCCACGCCCTCACACGCACGCTCCCCCTAAAGCGTTGCCGTACCCTCACCTGGACCCTAAACCGTCCCCGTCCCCTAACCCTAACCCTAGCCCGAACCCTAACTTTAACCCTTCCCCGAAGCATGACCCTCACCCGTCCCCTAATCCTAAGCCATACGCTAACACTAACCCGCGCCCTCACACACACGCTCCCCCTAAAGCGTTGCCGTACCCTCACCTGGACCCTAAACCTTCCCCGTCCCCTAACCCTAACCCTAGCCCGAACCCTAAACCTAACCCTTCCCCGAAGCCTGACCCTCACCCGTCCCCTAATCCTAACCCGTACGCTAACACTAACCCGCGCCCTCACACGCACGCTCCCCCTAAAGCGTTGCCGTACCCTCACCTGGACCCTAAACTGTCCCCGTCTCCTAACCCTAACCCTAGCCCGAACCCTAACCCTAACCCTTCCCCGAAGCCTGACCCTCACCCGTCACATAATCCTAACCCGTACGCTAACACTAACCCGCGCCCTCACACGCACGCTCCCCCTAAAGCGTTGCCGTACCCTCACCTGGACCCTAAACCGTCCCCGTCCCCTAAACCTAACCCTAGCCCGAACCCTAACCCTAACCCTTCCCCGAAGCCTGACCCTCAGCCGTCCCCTAATCCTAACCCGTACGCTAACACTAACCCGCGCCCTCACACGCACGCTCCCCCTAAAGCGTTGCCGTACCCTCACCTGGACCCTAAACCTTCCCTGTCCCGTAACCCTAACCCTAGCCCGAACCATAAACCTAACCCTTCCCCGAAGCCTTACCCTCACCCGTCCCCTAATCCTAACCAGCACGCTAACACTAACCCGCGCCCTCACACGCACGCTTCCCCTAAAGCGTTGCCGTACCCTCACCTGGACCCTAAACCGTCCCCATCCCCTAACCCTAACCCTAGCCCGAACCCTAACCCTAACCCTTCCCTGAAGCCTGACCCTCACCCGTCCCCTAATCCTAACCCGTACGCTAACACTACCCCGCGCCCTCACACGCACGCTCCACGTAAAGCGTTGCCGTACCCTTACCTGGACCCTAAACCGTCCCCGTCCCCTAACCCTAACCCTAGCCCGAACCCTAACCCTAACCCTTCCCCGAAGCCTGACCCTCACCCGTCCCCTAATCCTAACCCGTACGCTAACACTAACCCGCGCCCTCACATGCACGCTCCCCCTAAAGCATTACCGTACTCTCACCTGGACCCTAAACCGTCCCCGTCCCCTAACCCTAACCCTAGGCCGAACCCTAACCCTAACACTTCCCCGAAGCCTGACCCTCAACCGTCCCCTAATCCTAACACGTACGCTAACACTAACCCGCGCCCTCACACGCACGCTCCCCCTAAAGCGTTGCCGTACCCTCACCTGGACCCTAAACCTTCCCCGTCCCCTAACCCTAACCCTAGCCCGAACCCTAACCCTAACCCTTCCCCGAAGCCTGACCCTCACCCGTCCCCTAATCCTAACCCGTACGCTAACACTAACCCGCGCCCTCACACGCACGCTCCCCCTAAAGCGTTGCCGTACCCTCACCTGGACCCTAAACTGTCCCCGTCTCCTAACCCTAACCCTAGCCCGAACCCTAACCCTAACCCTTCCCCGAAGCCTGACCCTCACCCGTCACATAATCCTAACCCGTACGCTAACACTAACCCGCGCCCTCACACGCACGCTCCCCCTAAAGCGTTGCCGTACCCTCACCTGGACCCTAAACCGTCCCCGTCCCCTAAACCTAACCCTAGCCCGAACCCTAACCCTAACCCTTCCCCGAAGCCTGACCCTCAGCCGTCCCCTAATCCTAACCCGTACGCTAACACTAACCCGCGCCCTCACACGCACGCTCCCCCTAAAGCGTTGCCGTACCCTCACCTGGACCCTAAACCTTCCCTGTCCCGTAACCCTAACCCTAGCCCGAACCATAAACCTAACCCTTCCCCGAAGCCTTACCCTCAACCGTCCCCTAATCCTAACCAGCACGCTAACACTAACCCGCGCCCTCACACGCACGCTTCCCCTAAAGCGTTGCCGTACCCTCACCTGGACCCTAAACCGTCCCCATCCCCTAACCCTAACCCTAGCCCGAACCCTAACCCTAACCCTTCCCTGAAGCCTGACCCTCACCCGTCCCCTAATCCTAACCCGTACGCTAACACTACCCCGCGCCCTCACACGCACGCTCCACGTAAAGCGTTGCCGTACCCTTACCTGGACCCTAAACCGTCCCCGTCCCCTAACCCTAACCCTAGCCCGAACCCTAACCCTAACCCTTCCCCGAAGCCTGACCCTCACCCGTCCCCTAATCCTAACCCGTACGCTAACACTAACCCGCGCCCTCACACGCACGCTCCCCCTAAAGCGTTGCCGTACCCTCACCTGGACCCTAAACCGTCCCTGTCCCGTAACCCTAACCCTAGCCCGAACCCTAACCCTAACACTTCCCCGAAGCCTGACCCTCACCCGTCCCCTAATCCTAACCCGTACGCTAACACTAACCAGCGCCCTCACACGCACACTCCCCCTAAAGCGTTGCCGTACCCTCACCTGGACCCTAAACCGTCCCCGTCTCCTAACCCTAACCCTAGCCCGAACCCTAACCCTAACCCTTCCCCGAAGCCTGACCCTCACCCGTCCCATAATCCTAACCCATACGCTAACACTAACCCGCGCCCTCACACGCACGCTCCCCCTAAAGTGTTGCCGTACCCTCACCTGGACCCTAAACCGTCCCCGTCCCCTAAACCTGACCCTAGCCCGAAACGTAACACTAACCCTTCCCCGAAGCCTGACCCTCACCCGTCCCCTAATCCTAACCCGTACGCTAACACTAACCCGCGCCCTCACACGCACGCTCCCCCTAAAGCGTTGCCGTACTCTCACCTGGACCCTAAACCGTCCCCGTCTCCTAACCCTAACCCTAGCCCGAACCCTAACCCTAACCCTTCCCCGAAGCCTGACCCTCACCCGTCCCATAATCCTAACCCGTACGCTAACACTAACCCGCGCCCTCACACGCACGCTCCCCCTAAAGCGTTGCCGTACCCTCACCTGGACCCTAAACCGTCCCCGTCCCCTAAAACTAACCCTAGCCCGAACCCTAACCCTAACCCTTCCCCGAAGCCTGACCCTCACCCGTCCCCTAATCCTAACCCGTACGCTAACACTAACCCGCGCCCGCACACGCACGCTCCCCCTAAAGCGTTGCCGTACCATCACCTGGACCCTAAACGGTCCCCGTCCCCTAACCCTAACCCTAGCCCGAACCCTAACCCTATCTCTTCCCTGAAGCCTGACCCTCACCCGTACCCTAATCCTAAGCCATACGCTAACACTAACCCGCGCCCTCACACACACGCTCCCCCTAAAGCGTTGCCTTACCCTCACCTGGACCCTAAACCTTCCCCGTCCCCTAACCCTAACCCTAGCCCGAACCCTAACCCTAACCCTTCCCCGAAGCCTGACCCTCACCCGTCCCCTAATCCTAACCCGTACGCTAACACTACCCCGCGCCCTCACACGCACGCTCCCCCTAAAGCGTTGCCGTACCCTCACCTGGACCCTAAACTGTCCCCGTCCCCTAACCCTAACCCTAGCCCGAACCCTAACCCTAACCCTTCCCCGATCCTGATCCTCACCCGTCCCCTAATCCTAACCCATACGCTAACACTAACCTGCGCCCTCACACGCACGCTCCCCCTAAAGCGTTGCCGTACCCTCACCTGGACCCTAAACCGTCCCCGTCCCCTAACCCTAACCCTAGCCCGAACCCTAACCCTAACCCTTCCCCGAAGCTTGACCCTCACCCGTCCCCTAATCCTAACCCGTACGCTAACAATAACCCACGCCCTCACACGCACGCTCCCCCTAAAGCGTTGCCGTACCCTCACCTGGACCCTAAACCGTCCCCGTCCCCTAACCCTAACCCTAGCCCGAACCCTAACCCTAACCCTTCCCCGAAGCCTGACCCTCACCCGTCCCCTAATCCTAACCCGTACGCTAACACTAACCAGCGCCCTCACACGCACGCTCCCCCTAAAGCGTTGCCGTACCCTCACCTGGACCCTAAACCGTCCCTGTCCCGTAACCCTAACCCTAGCCCGAACCCTAACCCTAACCCTTCCCCGAAGCCTGACCCTCACCCGTCCCCTAATCCTAACCAGCACGCTAACACTAACCCGCGCCCTCACACGCACGCTTCCCCTAAAGCATTGCCGTATCCTCACCTGGACCCTAAACCGTCCCCGTCCCCTAACCCTAACCGTAGCCCGAACCCTAACCCTAACCCTTCCCCGAAGCCTGACCCTCACCCGTCCCCTAATCCTAACCCGCACTCTAACACTACCCCACGCCCTCACACGCACGCTCCCCCTAAAGCGTTGCCGTACCCTCACCTGGACCCTAAACCGTCCCCGTCCCCTAACCCTAACCCTAGCCCGAACCCTAACTTTAACCCTTCCCGAAGCATGACCCTCACCCGTCCCCTAATCCTAAACCATACGCTAACACTAACCCACGCCCTCACACACACGCTCCGCCTAAAGCGTTGCCGTACCCTCACCTGGACCCTAAACCTTCCCCGTCCCCTAACCCTAACCCTAGCCCGAACCCTAACCCTAACCCTTCCCCGAAGCCTGACCCTCACCCGTCCCCTAATCCTAACCCGTACGCTAACACTAACCCGCGCCCTCACACGCACGCTCCCCCTAAAGCGTTGCCGTACTCTCACCTGGACCCTAAACCGTCCCCGTCCCCTAACCCTAACCGTAGCCCGAACCCTAACCCTAACCCTTCCCCGAAGCCTGACCCTCACCCGTCCCATAATCCTAACCCGTACGCTAACACTAACCCGCGCCCTCACACGCACGCTCCCCCTAAAGCGTTGCCGTACCCTCACCTGGACCCTAAACCGTCCCCGTCCCCTAACCCTAACCCTAGCCCGAACCCTAACCCTAACCCTTCCCCGAAGCCTGACCCTCACCCGTCTCCTAATCCTAACCCGTACGCTAACACTAACCCGCGCCCTCACACGCACGCTCCCCCTAAAGCGTTGCCGTACCCTCACCTGGACCCTAAACCGTCCCTGTCCCGTAACCCTAACCCTAGCCCGAACCATAAACCTAACCCTTCCCCGAAGCCTACCCTCACCCGTCCCCTAATCCTAACCAGCACGCTAACACTAACCCGCGCCCTCACACGCACGCTTCCCGTAAAGCGTTGCCGTATCCTCACCTGGACCCTAAACCGTCCCCGTCCCCTAACCCTAACCCTAGCCCGAACCCTAACCCTAACCCTTCCCCGAAGCCTGACCCTCACCCGTCCCCTAATCCTAACCCGTACGCTGACACTACCCCACGCCCTCACACGCACGCTCCCCCTAAAGCGTTGCCGTACCCTCACCTGGACCCTAAACCGTCCCCGTCCCCTAACCCTAACCCTAGCCCGAACCCTAACTTTAACCCTTCCCCGAAGCATGACCCTCACCCGTCCCCTAATCCTAAGCCATACGCTAACACTAACCCGCGCCCTCACACACACGCTCCCCCTAAAGCGTTGCCGTACCCTCACCTGGACCCTAAACCTTCCCCGTCCCCTAACCCTAACCCTAGCCCGAACCCTAACCCTAACCCTTCCCCGAAGCCTGACCCTCACCCGTCCCCTAATCCTAACCCGTACGCTAACACTAACCCACGCCCTCACACGCACGCTCCCCCTAAAGCGTTGCCGTACCCTCACCTGGACCCTAAACTGTCTCCGTCTCCTAACACTAACCCTAGCCCGAACCCTAACCCTAACCCTTCCCCGAAGCCTGACCCTCACCCGTCACATAATCCTAACCCGTACGCTAACACTAACCCGCGCCCTCACACGCACGCTCCCCCTAAAGCGTTGCCGTACCCTCACCTGGACCCTAAACCGTCCCCGTCCCCTAAACCTAACCCTAGCCCGAACCCTAACCCTAACCCTTCCCCGAAGCCTGACCCTCAGCCGTCCCCTAATCCTAACCCGTACGCTAACACTAACCCGCGCCCTCACACGCACGCTCCCCCTAAAGCGTTGCCGTACCCTCACCTGGACCCTAAACCTTCCCTGTCCCGTAACCCTAACCCTAGCCCGAACCATAAACCTAACCCTTCCCCGAAGCCTTACCCTCAGCCGTCCCCTAATCCTAACCAGCACGCTAACACTAACCCGCGCCCTCACACGCACGCTTCCCCTAAAGCGTTGCCGTACCCTCACCTGGACCCTAAACCGGCCCCATCCCCTAACCCTAACCCTAGCCCGAACCCTAACCCTAACCCTTCCCTGAAGCCTGACCCTCACCCGTCCCCTAATCCTAACACGTACGCTAACACTACCCCGCGCCCTCACACGCACGCTCCACGTAAAGCGTTGCCGTACCCTTACCTGGACCCTAAACCGTCCCCGTCCCCTAACCCTTACCCTAGCCCGAACCCTAACCCTAACCTTTCCCCGAAGCCTGACCCTCCTCCGTCCCCTAATCCTAACCCGTACGCTAACACTAACCCGCGCCCTCACACGCACGCTCCCCCTAAAGCGTTACCGTACTCTCACCTGGACCCTAAACCGTCCCCGTCCCCTAACCCTAACCCTAGCCCGAACCCTAACCCTAACACTTCCCCGAAGCCTGACCCTCAACCGTCCCCTAATCCTAACACGTACGCTAACACTAATCCGCGCCATCACACGCACGCTCCCCCTAAAGCGTTGCCGTACCCTCACCTGGACCCTAAACCGTCCCTGTCCCGTAACCCTAACCCTAGCCCGAACCCTAACCCTAACCCTTCCCCGAAGCCTGACCCTCACCCGTCCCCTAATCCTAACCCGTACGCTAACACTAACCAGCGCCCTCACACGCACGCTCCCCCTAAAGCGTTGCCGTACCCTCACCTAGACCCTAAACCGTCCCCGTCTCCTAACCCTAACCCTAGCCCGAACCCTAACCCTAACCCTTCCCCGAAGTCTGACCCTCACCCGTCCCATAATCCTAACCCATACGCTAACACTAACCCGCGCCCTCACACGCACGCTCCCCCTAAAGCGTTGCCGTACCCTCACCTGGACCCTAAACCGTCCCCGTCCCCTAACCCTAACCCTAGCCCGAACCCTAACCCTAACCCTTCCCCGAAGCCTGACCCTCACCCGTCCCCTAATCCTAACCCGTACGCTAACACTAACCCACGCCCTCACACGCACGCTCCCCCTAAAGCGTTGCTGTACCCTCACCTGGACCCTAAACCGTCCCTGTTCCGTAACCCTAACGCTAGCCCGAACCATAAACCTAACCCTTCCCCGAAGCCTGACCTTCACCCGTCCCCTAATCCTAACCTGTACGCTAACACTACCCCGCGCCCTCAGACGCACGCACCCCCTAAAGCGTTGCCGTACCCTCACCTGGACCCTAAACCGTCCCCGTCCCCTAACCCTTACCCTAGCCCGAACCCTAACCCTAACCCTTCCCCGAGCCTGACCCTCACCCGTCCCCTAATCCTAACCCGTACGCTAACACTAACCCGCGCCCTCACACGCACGCTCCCCCTAAAGCGTTGCCGTACCCTCACCTGGACCCTAAACCGTCCCCGTCCCCTAACCCTAACCCTAGCCCGAACCCTAACCCTAACCCTTCCCCGAAGCCTGACCCTCACCCGTCCCCTAATCCTAACCCGTACGCTAACACTAACCCGCGCCCTCACACGCACACTCCCCCTAAAGCGTTGCCGTACCCTCACCTGGACCCTAAACCGTCCCCGTCTCCTAACCCTAACCCTAGCCCGAACCCTAACCCTAACCCTTCCCCGAAGCCTGACCCTCACCCGTCCCATAATCCTAACCCGTACGCTAACACTAACCCGCGCCCTCACACGCACGCTCCCCCACAGCGTTGCCGTACCCTCACCTGGACCCTAAACCGTCCCCGTCCCCTAACCCTAACCCTAGCCCGAACCCTAACCCTAACCCTTCCCCGAAGCCTGACCCTCACCCGTCCCCTAATCCTAACCCGTACGCTAACACTAACCCACGCCCTCACACGCACGCTCCCCCTAAAGCGTTGCTGTACCCTCACCTGGACCCTAAACCGTCCCTGTCCCGTAACCCTAACGCTAGCCCGAACCATAAACCTAACCCTTCCCCGAAGCCTGACCCTCACCCGTCCCCTAATCCTAACCAGCACGCTAACACTAACCCGCGCCCTCACACGCACGCTTCCCCTAAAGCGTTGCCGTACCCTCACCTGGACCCTAAACCGTCCCCGTCCCCTAACCCTAACCCTAGCCCGAACCCTAACCCTAACCCTTCCCTGAAGCCTGACCCTCACCCGTCCCCTAATCCTAACACGTACGCTAACACTACCCCGCGCCCTCACACGCACGCTCCACGTAAAGCGTTGCCGTACCCTTACCTGGACCCTAAACCGTCCCCGTCCCCTAACCCTAACCCTAGCCCGAACCCTAACCCTAACCCTTCCCCGAAGCCTGACCCTCAACCGTCCCCTAATCCTAACCCGTACGCTAACACTAACCCGCGCCCTCACACGCACGCTCCCCCTAAAGCGTTGCCGTACCCTCACCTGGACCCTAAACCGTCCCTGTCCCGTAACCCTAACCCTAGCCCGAACCCTAACCCTAACCCTTCCCCGAAGCCTGACCCTCACCCGTCCCCTAATCCTAACCCGTACGCTAACACTAACCAGGGCCCTCACACGCTCGCTCCCCCTAAAGCGTTGCCGTACCCTCACCTGGACCCTAAACCGATCCCGTCTCCTAACCCTAACCCTAGCCCGAACCCTAACCCTAACCCTTCCCCGAAGCCTGACCCTCACCCGTCCCATAATCCTAACCCGTACGCTAACACTAACCCGCGCCCTCACACGCACGCTCCCCCTAAAGCGTTGCCGTACCCTCACCTGGACCCTAAACCATCCCCGTCCCCTAACCCTAACCCTAGCCCGAAACCTAACCCAACCCTTCCCTGAAGCCTGACCCTCACCCGTCCCATAATCCTAACCCGTACGCTAACACTAACCTACGCCCTCACACGCACGCTCCCCCTAAAGCGTTGCCGTACCCTCACCTGGACCCTAAACCGTCCCCGTCCCCTAACCCTAACCCTAGCCCGAACCCTAACCCTAACCCTTCCCCGAAGCCTGACCCTCAAACGTCCCCTACTCCTAACCCGTACGCTAACACTAATCCGCGCCCTCACACACACGGTCCCCCTAAAGCGTTGCCGTACCCTCACCTGGACCCTAAACCGTCCCTGTCCCGTAACCCTAACCCTAGCCCGAACCCTAACCCTAACCCTTACCCGAAGCCTGACCCTCACCCGTCCCCTAATCCTAACCCGTACGCTAACACTAACCCGCGCCCTCACACGCACGCTCCCCCTAAAGCGTTGCCGTACCCTCACCTGGACCCTCAACCGTCCCTGTCCCGTAACCCTAACCCTAGCCCGAACCCTAACCCTAACCCTTCCCCGAAGCCTGACCCTCACCCGTCCCCTAATCCTAACCCGTACGCTAACACTAACCCACGCCCTCACACGCACGCTCCCCCTAAAGCGTTGCCGTACCCTCACCTGGACCCTAAACCGTCCCCGTCCCCTAACCCTAACCCTAGCCCGAACCCTAACCCTAACCCTTCCCCGAAGCCTGACCCTCACCCGTCCCATAATCCTAACCTGTACGCTAACACTAACCCTCGCCCTCACACGCACGCTCCCCCTAAAGCGTTGCCGTACCCTCACCTGGACCCTAAACCGTCCCTGTCCCGTAACCCTAACCCTAGCCCGAACCCTAACCCTAACCCTTCCCCGAAGCCTGACCCTCACCCGTCCCCTAATCCTAACCCGTACGCTAACACTAACCAGCGCCCTCACACGCACGCTCCCCCTAAAGCGTTGCCGTACCCTCACCTGGACCCTAAACCGTCCCCGTCCCCTAACCCTAACCCTAGCCCGAACCCTAACCCTAACCCTTCCCCGAAGCCTGACCCTCACCTGTCTCCTAATCCTAACCCGTTCGCTAACACTAAGCCACGCCCTCACACGCATGCTCCACCTAAAACGTTGCCGTACCCTCACCTGGACCCTAAACCGTCCCCGTCCCCTAACCCTAACCCTAGCCCGAACCCTAACCCTAACCCTTCCCTGAAGCCTGACCCTCACCCGTCCCCTAATCCTAACACGTACGCTAACACTACCCCGCGCCCTCACACGCACGCTCCACGTAAAGCGTTGCCGTACCCTTACCTGGACCCTAAACCGTCCCCGTCCCCTAACCCTAACCCTAGCCCGAACCCTAACCCTAACCCTTCCCCGAAGCCTGACCCTCAACCGTCCCCTAATCCTAACCCGTACGCTAACACTAACCCGCGCCCTCACATGCACGCTCCCCCTAAAGCGTTGCCGTACCCTCACCTGGACCCTAAACCGTCCCTGTCCCGTAACCCTAACCCTAGCCCGAACCCTAACCCTAACCCTTCCCCGAAGCCTGACCCTCACCCGTCCCCTAATCCTAACCCGTACGCTAACACTAACCAGGGCCCTCACACGCTCGCTCCCCCTAAAGCGTTGCCGTACCCTCACCTGGACCCTAAACCGATCCCGTCTCCTAACCCTAACCCTAGCCCGAACCCTAACCCTAACCCTTCCCCGAAGCCTGACCCTCACCCGTCCCATAATCCTAACCCGTACGCTAACACTAACCCGCGCCCTCACACGCACGCTCCCCCTAAAGCGTTGCCGTACCCTCACCTGGACCCTAAACCATCCCCGTCCCCTAACCCTAACCCTAGCCCGAAACCTAACCCAACCCTTCCCTGAAGCCTGACCCTCACCCGTCCCATAATCCTAACCCGTACGCTAACACTAACCTACGCCCTCACACGCACGCTCCCCCTAAAGCGTTGCCGTACCCTCACCTGGACCCTAAACCGTCCCCGTCCCCTAACCCTAACCCTAGCCCGAACCCTAACCCTAACCCTTCCCCGAAGCCTGACCCTCAAACGTCCCCTACTCCTAACCCGTACGCTAACACTAATCTGCGCCCTCACACACACGGTCCCCCTAAAGCGTTGCCGTACCCTCACCTGGACCCTAAACCGTCCCTGTCCCGTAACCCTAACCCTAGCCCGAACCCTAACCCTAACCCTTACCCGAAGCCTGACCCTCACCCGTCCCCTAATCCTAACCCGTACGCTAACACTAACCCGCGCCCTCACACGCACGCTCCCCCTAAAGCGTTGCCGTACCCTCACCTGGACCCTCAACCGTCCCTGTCCCGTAACCCTAACCCTAGCCCGAACCCTAACCCTAACCCTTCCCCGAAGCCTGACCCTCACCCGTCCCCTAATCCTAACCCGTACGCTAACACTAACCCACGCCCTCACACGCACGCTCCCCCTAAAGCGTTGCCGTACCCTCACCTGGACCCTAAACCGTCCCCGTCCCCTAACCCTAACCCTAGCCCGAACCCTAACCCTAACCCTTCCCCGAAGCCTGACCCTCACCCGTCCCATAATCCTAACCTGTACGCTAACACTAACCCGCGCCCTCACACGCACGCTCCCCCTAAAGCGTTGCCGTACCCTCACCTGGACCCTAAACGGTCCCCGTCCCCTAACCCTAACCCTAGCCCAAACCCTAACACTAATCCTTCCCCGAAGCCTGACCCTCACCCGTCCCCTAATCCTAACCCGTACGCTAACACTAACCCGCGCCCTGACACGCACGCTCCCCCTAAAACGTTGCCGTACCCTCACCTGGACTCTAAACCATCCCCGTCCCCTAACCCTAACCCTAGCCCGAACCCTAACCCTAACCCTTCCCCGAAGCCTGACCCTCACCCGTCCCCTAAACCTAACACGTATGCTAACACTAACCCGAGCCCTCACACGCACGCTGCCCTTAAAGCGTTGCCGTACTCTTACCTGGACCCTAAACCGTCCCCGTCCCCTAAGCCTAAACCTAGCCCGAACCCTAACCCTAACCCTTCCCCAAAGCCTGACGCTCACCCGTACCCTAATCATAACCCGTACGCTAACACTACCCCGCGCCCTCACACGCACGCTCCCCCTAAAGCGTTGCCGAACCCTCACCTGGACCCTAAACCGTCCCCGTCCCCTAACCCTAACCCTAGCCTGAACCCTAACCCTAGCCCTTCCCCGAAGCATGACCCTCGCCCGTCCCCTAATCCTAACCCGTACGCTAACACTAACCCGCGCCCTCACACGCACGCTCCCCCTAAAGCGTTGCCGTACCATCACCTGGACCCTGAACCGTCCCCGTACCCTAACCCTAACCCTAGCCCGAACCCTAACCCTAACTCTTCCCTGAAGCCTGACCCTCACCCGTACCCTAATCCTAAGCCATACGCTAACACTAACCCGCGCCCTCACACACACGCTCCCCCTAAAGCGTTGCCTTAACCTCACCTGGACCCTAAACCTTCCCCGTCCCCTAACCCTAACCCTAGCCCGAACCCTAACCCTAACCCTTCCCCGAAGCCTGACCCTCACCCGTCCCCTAATCCTAACCCGTACGCTAACACTACCCCGCGCCCTCACACGCACGCTCCCCCTAAAGCGTTGCCGTACCCTCACCTGGACCCTAAACCGTCCCCGTCCCCTAACCCTAACCCTAGCCCGAACCCTAACCCTAAACCTTCCCCGATCCTGACCCTCACCCGTCCCCTAATCCTAACCCGTACGCTAACACTAACCCGCGCCCTCACACGCACGCTCCCCCTAAAGCGTTGCCGTACCCTCACCTGGACCCTAAACCGTCCCCGTCCCCTAACCCTAACCCTAGCCCGAACCCTAACCCTAACCCTTCCCCGAAGCCTGACCCTCACCCGTCCCCTAATCCTAACCCGTACGCTAACACTACCCCGCGCCCTCACACGCACACTCTCCCTAAAGCATTGCCGTACCCTCACCTGGACCCTAAACCATCCCCGTCCCCTAACCCTAATCCTAGCCCGAACCCTAACCCTAACCCTTCCCTGAAGCCTGACCCTCACCCGTCCCCTAATCCTAACACGTACGCTAACACTAACCCGCGCCCTCACACGCACGCTCCACCTAAAGCGTTGCCGTACCCTCACCTGGACGCTAAACCGTCCCCGTCCCCTAACCCTAACCCTAGCCCGAACCCTAACCCTAACCCTTCCCCGAAGCCTGACCCTCACCGGTCCCCTAATCGTAACGCGTACGCTAACACTAACCCGCGCCCTCACACGCACGCTCCCCCTAAAGCGTTACCGTACTCTCACCTGGACCCTCAACCGTCCCCGTCCCCTAACCCTAACCCTAGCCCGAACCCTAACCCTAACCCTTCCCCGAAGCCTGACCCTCACCCGTCCCCTAATCCTAACCCGTACGCTAACACTAACCCGCGCCCTCACACGCACGCTCCCCCTAAAGCGTTGCCGTACCCTCACCTGGACCCTAAACCGTCCCTGTCCCGTAACCCTAACCCTAGCCCGAGCCATAAACCTAACCCTTCCCCGAAGCCTGACCCTCACCCGTCCCCTAATCCTAACCAGCACGCTAACACTAACCCGCGCCCTCACACGCACGCTTCCCGTAAAGCGTTGCCGTATCCTCACCTGGACCCTAAACCGTCCCCGTCCCCTAACCCTAACCCTAGCCCGAACCCTAACCCTAACCCTTCCCCTAAGCCTGACCCTCACCCGTCCCCTAATCCTAACCCGTACGCTAACACTACCCCACGCCCTCACACGCACGCTCCCCCTAAAGCGTTGCCGTACCCTCACCTGGACCCTAAACCGTCCCCGTCCCCTAACCCTAACCCTAGCCCGAACCCTAACTTTAACCCTTCCCCGAAGCATGACCCTCACCCGTCCCCTAATCCTAAGCCATACGCTAACACTAACCCGCGCCCTCACACACACGCTCCCCCTAAAGCGTTGCCGTACCCTCACCTGGACCCTAAACCTTCCCCGTCCCCTAACCCTAACCCTAGCCCGAACCCTAACCCTAACCCTTCCCCGAAGCCTGACCCTCACCCGTCCCCTAATCCTAACCCGTACGCTAACACTAACCCGCGCCCTCACACGCACGCTCCCCCTAAAGCGTTGCCGTACCCTCACCTGGACCCTAAACTGTCTCCGTCTCCTAACACTAACCCTAGCCCGAACCCTAACCCTAACCCTTCCCCGAAGCCTGACCCTCACCCGTCACATAATCCTAACCCGTACGCTAACACTAACCCGCGCCCTCACACGCACGCTCCCCCTAAAGCGTTGCCGTACCCTCACCTGGACCCTAAACCGTCCCCGTCCCCTAAACCTAACCCTAGCCCGAACCCTAACCCTAACACTTCCCCGAAGCCTGACCCTCAACCGTCCCCTAATCCTAACACGTACGCTAACACTAACCCGCGCCCTCACACGCACGCTCCCCCTAAAGCGTTGCCGTACCCTCACCTGGACCCTAAACCTTCCCTGTCCCGTAACCCTAACCCTAGCCCGAACCATAAACCTAACCCTTCCCCGAAGCCTTACCCTCACCCGTCCCCTAATCCTAACCAGCACGCTAACACTAACCCGCGCCCTCACACGCACGCTTCCCCTAAAGCGTTGCCGTACCCTCACCTGGACCCTAAACCGGCCCCATCCCCTAACCCTAACCCTAGCCCGAACCCTAACCCTAACCCTTCCCTGAAGCCTGACCCTCACCCGTCCCCTAATCCTAACACGTACGCTAACACTACCCCGCGCCATCACACGCACGCTCCACGTAAAGCGTTGCCGTACCCTTACCTGGACCCTAAACCGTCCCCGTCCCCTAACCCTAACCCTAGCCCGAACCCTAACCCTAACCCTTCCCATAAGCCTGACCCTCCTCCGTCCCCTAATCCTAACCGGTACGCTAACACTAACCCGCGCCCTCACACGCACGCTCCCCCTAAAGCGTTACCGTACTCTCACCTGGACCCTAAACCGTCCCCATCCCCTAAACCTAACCCTAGCCCGAACCCTAACCCTAACACTTCCCCGAAGCCTGACCCTCAACCGTCCCCTAATCCTAACACGTACGCTAACACTAACCCGCGCCCTCACACGCACGCTCCCCCTAAAGCGTTGCCGTACCCTCACCTGGACCCTAAACCGTCCCTGTCCCGTAACCCTAACCCTAGCCCGAACCCTAACCCTAACCCTTCCCCGAAGCCTGACCCTCACCCATCCCCTAATCCTAACCCGTACGCTAACACTAACCAGCGCCCTCACACGCACGCTCCCCCTAAAGCGTTGCCGTACCCTCACCTGGACTCTAAACCGTCCCCGTCTCCTAACCCTAACCCTAGCCCGAACCCTAACCCTAACCCTTCCCCGAAGTCTGACCCTCACCCGTCCCATAATCCTAACCCATACGCTAACACTAACCCGCGCCCTCACACGCTCGCTCCCCCTAAAGTGTTGCCGTACCCTCACCTGGACCCTAAACCGTCCCCGTCCCCTAACCCTAACCCTAGCCCGAAACGTAACCCTAACCCTTCCCCGAAGCCTGACCCTCACCCGTCCCCTAATCCTAACCCGTACGCTAACACTAACCCGCGCCCTCACACGCACGCTCCCCCTAAAGCGTTGCCGTACTCTCACCTGGACCCTAAACCGTCCCCGTCTCCTAACCCTAACCCTAGCCCGAACCCTAACCCTAACCCTTCCCCGAAGCCTGACCCTCACCCGTCCCATAATCCTAACCCGTACGCTAACACTAACCCACGCCCTCACACGCACGCTCCCCCTAAAGCGTTGCTGTAATCTCACCTGGACCCTAAACCGTCCCTGTCCCGTAACCCTAACGCTAGCCCGAACCATAAACCTAACCCTTCCCCGAAGCCTGACCCTCACCCGTCCCCTAATCCTAACCCGTACGCTAACACTACCCCGCGCCCTCACACGCACGCTCCCCCTAAAGCGTTGCCGTACCCTCACCTGGACCCTAAACCGTCCCCGTCCCCTAACCCTAACCCTAGCCCGAACCCTAACCCTAACCCTTCCCCGAGCCTGACCCTCACCCGTCCCCTAATCCTAACCCGTACGCTAACACTAACCCGCGCCCTCACACGCACGCTCCACCTAAAGCGTTGCCGTACCCTCACCTGGACCCTAAACCGTCCCCGTCCCCTAACCCTAACCCTAGCCCGAACCCTAACTTTAACCCTTCCCCGAAGCATGACCCTCACCCGTCCCCTAATCCTAAGCCATACGCTAACACTAACACGCGCACTCACACACACGCTCCCCTTAAAGCGTTGCCGTACCCTCACCTGCACCCTAAACCGTCCCCGTCCCCTAACCCTAACCCTAGCCCGAACCCTAACCCTAACCCTTCCCCGAAGCCTGACCCTCAACCGTCCCCTAATCCTAACCCGTACGCTAACAGTAACCCGCGCCATCACACGCACACTCCCCCTAAAGCGTTGCCGTACCCTCACCTGGACCCTAAACCATCCCCGTCCCCTAACCCTAACCCTAGCCCGAACCCTAACCCTAACCCTTCCCTGAAGCCTGACCTTCACCCGTCCCCTAATCCTAACACGTACGCTAACACTAACCCGCGCCCTCACACGCACGCTCCACCTAAAGCGTTGCCGTACCCTCACCTGGACCCTAAACCATCCCCGTCCCATAACCCTAACCCTAGCCCGAACTCTAACCCTAACCCTTCCCCGAAGCCTGACCCTCACCCGTCCCCTAATCGTAACCCGTACGCTAACACTAACCCTCGCCCTCACACGGACGCTCCCCCTAAAGCGTTGCCGTACCCTCACCTGGACCCTAAACCGTCCCCATCCCCTAACCTTAACCCTAGCCCGAACCCTAACCCTAACCCTTCCCCGAAGCCTGACCCTCAAACGTCCCCTAATCCTAACCCGTACGCTAACACTAACCCGCGCCCTCACACACACGGTCCCCCTAAAGCGTTGCCGTACCCTCACCTGGACCCTAAACCGTCCCCGTCCCGTAACCCTAACCCTAGCCCGAACCCTAACCCTAACCCTTCCCCGAAGCCTGACCCTCACCCGTCCCATAATCCTAACCCGTACGCTAACACTAACCCTCGCCCTCACACGCACGCTCCCCCTAAAGCGTTGCCGTACCCTCACCTGGACCCTAAACCGTCCCCATCCCCTAAGCCTAACACTAGCCCGAACCCTAACCCTAAACCTTCCCCGAAGCCTGACCCTCACCCGTCCCCTAATCCTAACCCGTACGCTAACACTAACCTACGCCCTCACACGCACGCTCCCCCTAAAGCGTTGCCGTACCCTCACCTGGACCCTAAACCGTCCCCGTCCCCTAACCCTAACCCTAGCCCGAACCCTAACCCTATCCCTTCTCCGAAGCCTGACCCTCACCCGTCCCGTAATCCTAACCCGTACGCTAACACTAACCCGCGCCCTCACACGCACGCTCCCCCTAAAGCGTTGCCGTACCCTCACCTGGACCCTAAACCGTCCCCGTCCCCTAACCCTAACCCTAGCCCGAACCTAACCCTAACCCTTCCCCGAAGCCTGACCCTCACCCGTCCCATAATCCTAACCGGTACGCTAACACTAACCCGCGCCCTCACACGCACGCTCCCCCTAAAGCGTTGCCGTACACTCACCTGGACCCTAAACGGTCCCCGTCCCCTAACCCTAACCCTAGCCCGAACCCTAACACTAACCCTTCCCCGAAGCCTGACCCTCACCCGTCCCCTAATCCTAACCCGTACGCTAACACTAACCCGCGCCCTGACACGCACGCTCCCCCTAAAGCGTTGCCGTACCCTCACCTGGACTCTAAACCGTCCCCGTCCCCTAACCCTAACCCTAGCCCGAACCCTAACCCTAACCCTTCCCCGAAGCCTGACCCTCACCCGTCCCCTAAACCTAACACGTATGCTAACACTAACCCGAGCCCTCACACGCACGCTGCCCTTAAAGCGTTGCCGTACTCTTAACTGGACCCTAAACCGTCCCCGTCCCCTAAGCCTAACCCTAGCCCGAACCCTAACCCTAACCCTTCCCCAAAGCCTGACCCTCACCCGTCCCCTAATCATAACCCGTACGCTAACACTACCCCGCGCCCTCACACGCACGCTCCCCCTAAAGCATTGCCGAACCCTCACCTGGACCCTAAACCGTCCCCGTCCCCTAACCCTAACCCTAGCCTGAACCCTAACCCTAGCCCTTCCCCGAAGCATGACCCTCGCCCGTCCCCTAATCCTAACCCGTACGCTAACACTAACCCGCGCCCTCACACGCACACTCCCCCTAAAGCGTTGCCGTACCCTCACCTGGACCCTAAACCGTCCCCATCCCCTAACCCTAACCCTAGCCCGAACCCTAACCCTAACTCTTCCCTGAAGCCTGACCCTCACCCGTACCCTAATCCTAAGCCATACGCTAACACTAACCCGCGCCCTCACACACACGCTCCCCCTAAAGCGTTGCCTTACCCTCACCTGGACCCTAAACCTTCCCCGTCCCCTAACCCTAACCCTAGCCCGAACCCTAACCCTAACCCTTCCCCGAAGCCTGACCCTCACCCGTCCCCTAATCCTAACCCGTACGCTAACACTACCCCGCGCCCTCACACGCACGCTCCCCCTAAAGCGTTGCCGTACCCTCACCTGGACCCTAAACCGTCCCCGTCCCCTAACCCTAACCCTAGCCCGAACCCTAACCCTAACACTTCCCCGATCCTGACCCTCACCCGTCCCCTAATCCTAACCCGTACGCTAACACTAACCCGCGCCCTCACACACACGCTCCCCCTAAAGCGTTGCCGTACCCTCACCTGGACCCTAAACCGTCCCCGTCCCCTAACCCTAACCCTAGCCAGAACCCTAACCCTAACCCTTCCCCGAAGCCTGACCCTCACCCGTCCCCTAATCCTAACCCGTACGCTAACACTACCCCGCGCCCTCACATGCACGCTCACCCTAAAGCATTGCCGTACCCTCACCTGGACCCTAAACCATCCCCGTCCCCTAACCCTAATCCTAGCCCGTACCCTAACCCTAACCCTTCCCTGAAGCCTGACACTCACCCGTCCCCTAATCCTAACACGTACGCTAACACTAACCCGCGCCCTCACACGCACGCTCCCCCTAAAGCGTTGCCGTACCCTCACCTGGACGCTAAACCGTCCCCGTCCCCTAACCCTAACCCTAGCCCGAACCCTAACCCTAACCCTTCCCCGAAGCCTGACCCTCACCCGTCCCCTAATGCTAACCCGTACGCTAACACTAACCCGCGCCCTCACACGCACGCTCCCCCTAAAGCGTTACCGTACTCTCACCTGGACCCTCAACCGTCCCCGTCCCCTAACCCTAACCCTTGCCCGAACCCTAACCCTAACCCTTCCCCGAAGCCTGACCCTCACCCGTCCCCTAATCCTAACCCGTACGCTAACACTAACCCGCGCCCTCACACGCACGCTCCCCCTAAAGCGTTGCCGTACTCTCACCTGGACCCTAAACCGTCCCCGTCTCCTAACCCTAACCGTAGCCCGAACCCTAACCCTAACCCTTCCCCGAAGCCTGACCCTCACCCGTCCCATAATCCTAACCCGTACGCTAACACTAACCCGCGCCCTCACACGCACGCTCCCCCTAAAGCGTTGCCGTACCCTCACCTGGACCCTAAACCGTCCCCGTCCCCTAACCCTAACCCTAGCCCGAACCCTAACCCTAACCCTTCCCCGAAGCCTGACCCTCACCCGTCCCCTAATCCTAACCCGTACGATAACACTAACCCGCGCCCTCACACGCACGCTCCCCCTAAAGCGTTGCCGTACCCTCACCTGGACCCTAAACCGTCCCTGTCCCGTAACCCTAACCCTAGCCCGAACCATAAACCTAACCCTTCACCGAAGCCTGACCCTCACCCGTCCCCTAATCCTAACCAGCACGCTAACACTAACCCGCGCCCTCACACGCACGCTTCCCCTAAAGCGTTGCCGTACCCTCACCTGGACCCTAAACCGTCCCCGTCCCCTAACCCTAACCCTAGCCCGAACCCTAACCCTAAGCCTTCCCCGAAGCCTGACCCTCAACCGTCCCCTAATCCTAACCCGTACGCTAACACTAACCCGCGCCCTCACACGCACGCTCCCCCTAAAGCGTTGCCGTACCCTCACCTGGACCCTAAACCGTCCCTGTCCCGTAACCCTAACCCTAGCCCGAACCCTAACCCTAACCCTTCCCCGAAGCCTGACCCTCACCCGTCCCCTAATCCTAACCCGTACGCTAACACTAACCGGGGCCCTCACACGCTCGCTCCCCCTAAAGTGTTGCCGTACCCTCACCTGGACCCTAAACCGTCCCCGTCTCCTAACCCTAACCCTAGCCCGAACCCTAACCCTAACCCTTCCCCGAAGCCTGACCCTCACCCGTCCCATAATCCTAACCCGTACGCTAACACTAACCCGCGCCCTCACACGCACGCTCCCCCTAAAGCGTTGCCGTACCCTCACCTGGACCCTAAACCATCCCCGTCCCCTAACCCTAACCCTAGCCCGAAACCTAACCCTAACCCTTCCCTGAAGCCTGACCCTCACCCGTCCCCTAATCCTAACCCGTACGCTAACACTAACCTACGCCCTCACACGCACGCTCCCCCTAAAGCGTTGCCGTACCCTCACCTGGACCCTAAACCATCCCCGTCCCCGTCCCCTAACCCTAGCCCGAACCCTAACCCTAACCCTTCCCCGAAGCCTGACCCTCACCCGTCCCCTAAACCTAACACGTATGCTAACACTAACCCGAGCCCTCACACGCACGCTGCCCTTAAAGCGTTGCTGTACTCTTACCTGGACCCTAAACCGTCCCCGTCCCCTAAGCCTAACCCTAGCCCGAACCCTAACCCTAACACTTCCCCAAAGCCTGACCCTCACCCGTCCCCTAATCATAACCCGTACGCTAACACTACCCCGCGCTCTCACACGCACGCTCCCCCTAAAGCGTTGCCGAACCCTCACCTGGACCCTAAACTGTCCCCGTCCCCTAACCCTAACCCTAGCCTGAACCCTAACCCTAGCCCTTCCCCGAAGCATGACCCTCGCCCGTCCCCTAATCCTAACCCGTACGCTAACACTAACCCGCGCCCTCACACGCACGCTCCCCCTAAAGCGTTGCCGTACCATCACCTGGACCCTAAACCGTCCCCGTCCCCTAACCCTAACCCTAGCCCGAACCCTAACCCTAACTCTTCCCTGAAGCCTGACCCTCACCCGTACCCTAATCCTAAGCCATACGCTAACACTAACCCGCGCCCTCACACACACGCTCCCCCTAAAGCGTTGCCTTACCCTCACCTGGACCCTAAACCTTCCCCGTCCCCTAACCCTAACCCTAGCCCGAACCCTAACCCTAACCCTTCCCCGAAGCCTGACCCTCACCCGTCCCCTAATCCTAACCCGTACGCTAACACTACCCCGCGCCCTCACACGCACGCTCCCCCTAAAGCGTTGCCGTACCCTCACCTGGACCCTAAACCGTCCCCGTCCCCTAACCCTAACCCTAGCCCGAACCCTAACCCTAACCCTTCCCCGATCCTGACCCTCACCCGTCCCCTAATCCTAACCCGTACGCTAACACTACCCCGCGCCCTCACACGCACGCTCACCCTAAAGCATTGCCGTACCCTCACCTGGACCCTAAACCATCCCCGTCCCCTAACCCTAATCCTAGCCCGAACCCTAACCCTAACCCTTCCCTGAAGCCTGACCCTCACCCGTCCCCTAATCCTAACACGTACGCTAACACTAACCCGCGCCCTCACACGCACGCTCCACCTAAAGCGTTGCCGTACCCTCACCTGGACCCTAAACCTTCCCCGTCCCCTAACCCTAACCCTAGCCCGAACCCTAACCCTAACCCTTCCCCGAAGCCTGACCCTCACCCGTCCCCTAATCCTAACCCGTACGCTAACACTAACCCGCGCCCTCACACGCACGCTCCCCCTAAAGCGTTGCCGTACCCTCACCTGGACCCTAAACCTTCCCTGTCCCGTAACCCTAACCCTAGCCCGAACCATAAACCTAACCCTTCCCCGAAGCCTTACCCTCACCCGTCCCCTAATCCTAACCAGCACGCTAACACTAACCCGCGCCCTCACACGCACGCTTCCCCTAAAGCGTTGCCGTACCCTCACCTGGACCCTAAACCGTCCCCATCCCCTAACCCTAACCCTAGCCCGAACCCTAACCCTAACCCTTCCCTGAAGCCTGACCCTCACCCGTCCCCTAATCCTAACACGTACGCTAACACTACCCCGCGCCCTCACACGCACGCTCCACGTAAAGCGTTGCCGTACCCTTACCTGGACCCTAAACCGTCCCCGTCCCCTAACCCTAACCCTAGCCCGAACCCTAAACCTAACCCTTCCCCGAAGCCTGACCCTCACCCGTCCCCTAATCCTAACCCGTACGCTAACACTAACCCGCGCCCTCACACGCACGCTCCCCCTAAAGCGTTACCGTACTCTCACCTGGACCCTAAACCGTCCCCGTCCCCTAACCCTAACCCTAGCCCGAACCCTAACCCTAACACTTCCCCGAAGCCTGACCCTCAACCGTCCCCTAAACCTAACCCGTACGCTAACACTAACCCGCGCCCTCACACGCACGCTCCCCCTAAAGCGTTGCCGTACCCTCAACTGGACCCTAAACCGTCCCTGTCCCGTAACCCTAACCCTAGCCCGAACCCTAACCCTAACCCTTCCCCGAAGCCTGACCCTCACCCGTCCCCTAATCCTAACCCGTACGCTAACACTAACCAGCGCCCTCACACGCACGCTCCCCCTAAAGCGTTGCCGTACCCTCACCTGGACCCTAAACCGTCCCCGTCTCCTAACCCTAACCCTAGCCCGAACCCTAACCCTAACCCTTCCCCGAAGCCTGACCCTCACCCGTCCCCTAATCCTAACCCGTACGCTAACACTAACCCGCGCCCTCACACGCACGCTCCCCCTAAAGCGTTGCCGTACCCTCACCTGGACCCTAAACCGTCCCTGTCCCGTAACCCTAACCCTAGCCCGAACCATAAACCTAACCCTTCCCCGAAGCCTGACCCTCACCCGTCCCCTAATCCTAACCAGCACGCTAACACTAACCCGCGCCCTCACACGCACGCTTCCCCTAAAGCGTTGCCGTACCCTCACCTGGACCCTAAACCGTCCCTGTCCCCTAACCCTAACCCTAGACCGAACCCTAACCCTAACCCTTCCCCGAAGCCTGACCCTCACCCGTCCCCTAATCCTAACCCGTACGCTAACACTACCCCGCGCCCTCACACGCACGCTCCCCCTAAAGCGTTGCCGTACCCTCACCTGGACCCTAAACCGTCCCCGTTCTCTAACCCTAACCCTAGCCCGAACCCTAACTTTAACCCTTCCCCGAAGCATGACCCTCACCCGTCCCCTAATCCTAACCCGTACGCTAACACTACCCCGTGCCCTCACACGCACGCTCCCCTAAAGCGTTGCCGTACCCTCACCTGGACCCTAAACCTTCCCCGTCCCCTAACCCTAACCCTAGCCCGAACCCTAACTTTAACCCTTCCCCGAAGCATGACCCTCACCCGTCCCCTAATCCTCAGCCATACGCTAACACTACCCCGCGCCCTCACACGCACGCTCCCCCTAAAGCGTTGCCGTACCCTCACCTGGACCCTAAACCGTCCCCGTCCCCTAACCCTAACCCTAGCCCGAACCCTAACCCTAACCCTTCCCCGAGCCTGACCCTCACCCGTCCCCTAATCCTAACCCGTACGCTAACACTAACCCGCGCCCTCACACGCACGCTCCCCCTAAAGCGTTGCCGTACCCTCACCTGGACCCTAAACCGTCCCCGTCCCCTAACCCTAACCCTAGCCCGAACCCTAACCCTAACCCTTCCCCGAAGCCTGACCCTCACCCGTCCCCTAATCCTAACCCGTACGCTAACACTAACCCGCGCCCTCACACGCACGCTCCCCCTAAAGCGTTGCCGTACCCTCACCTGGACCCTAAACCGTCCCCGTCCCCTAACCCTAACCCTAGCCCGAACCCTAACCCTAACCCTTCCCCGAAGCCTGACCCTCACCCGTCCCCTAATCCTAACCCGTACGCTAACACTACCCCGCGCCCTCACACGCACGCTCCCCCTAAAGCATTGCCGTACCCTCACCTGGACCCTAAACCGTCCCCGTCCCCTAACCCTAACCCTAGCCCGAACCCTAACTTTAACCCTTCCCTGAAGCCTGACCTTCACCCGTCCCCTAATCCTAACACGTACGCTAACACTAACCCGCGCCCTCACACGCACGCTCCACCTAAAGCGTTGCCGTACCCTCACCTGGACCCTAAACCATCCCCGTCCCATAACCCTAACCCTAGCCCGAACTCTAACCCTAACCCTTCCCCGAAGCCTGACCCTCACCCGTCCCCTAATCGTAACCCGTACGCTAACACTAACCCTCGCCCTCACACGGACGCTCCCCCTAAAGCGTTGCCGTACCCTCACCTGGACCCTAAACCGTCCCCATCCCCTAACCTTAACCCTAGCCCGAACCCTAACCCTAACCCTTCCCCGAAGCCTGACCCTCAAACGTCCCCTAATCCTAACCCGTACGCTAACACTAACCCGCGCCCTCACACACACGGTCCCCCTAAAGCGTTGCCGTACCCTCACCTGGACCCTAAACCGTCCCCGTCCCGTAACCCTAACCCTAGCCCGAACCCTAACCCTAACCCTTCCCCGAAGCCTGACCCTCACCCGTCCCATAATCCTAACCCGTACGCTAACACTAACCCTCGCCCTCACACGCACGCTCCCCCTAAAGCGTTGCCGTACCCTCACCTGGACCCTAAACCGTCCCCATCCCCTAAGCCTAACACTAGCCCGAACCCTAAACCTAAACCTTCCCTGAAGCCTGACCCTCACCCGTCCCCTAATCCTAACCCGTACGCTAACACTAACCTACGCCCTCACACGCACGCTCCCCCTAAAGCGTTGCCGTACCCTCACCTGGACCCTAAACCGTCCCCGTCCCCTAACCCTAACCCTAGCCCGAACCCTAACCCTAACCCTTCTCCGAAGCCTGACACTCACCCGTCCCCTAATCCTAACCCGTACGCTAACACTAACCCGCGCCCTCACACGCACGCTCCCCCTAAAGCGTTGCCGTACCCTCACCTGGACCCTAAACCGTCCCCGTCCCCTAACCCTAACCCTAGCCCGAACCTAACCCTAACCCTTCCCCGAAGCCTGACCCTCACCCGTCCCATAATCCTAACCGGTACGCTAACACTAACCCGCGCCCTCACACGCACGCTCCCCCTAAAGCGTTGCCGTACACTCACCTGGACCCTAAACGGTCCCCGTCCCCTAACCCTAACCCTAGCCCGAACCCTAACACTAACCCTTCCCCGAAGCCTGACCCTCACCCGTCCCCTAATCCTAACCCGTACGCTAACACTAACCCGCGCCCTGACACGCACGCTCCCCCTAAAGCGTTGCCGTACCCTCACCTGGACTCTAAACCGTCCCCGTCCCCTAACCCTAACCCTAGCCCGAACCCTAACCCTAACCCTTCCCCGAAGCCTGACCCTCACCCGTCCCCTAAACCTAACACGTATGCTAACACTAACCCGAGCCCTCACATGCACGCTGCCCTTAAAGCGTTGCCGTACTCTTACCTGGACCCTAAACCGTCCCCGTCCCCTAACCCTAACCCTAGCCTGAACCCTAACCCTAGCCCTTCCCCGAAGCATGACCCTCGCCCGTCCCCTAATCCTAACCCGTACGCTAACACTAACCCGCGCCCTCACACGCACACTCCCCCTAAAGCGTTGCCGTACCCTCACCTGGACCCTAAACCGTCCCCGTCCCCTAACCCTAACCCTAGCCCGAACCCTAACCCTAACTCTTCCCTGAAGCCTGACCCTCACCCGTACCCTAATCCTAAGCCATACGCTAACACTAACCCGCGCCCTCACACACACGCTCCCCCTAAAGCGTTGCCTTACCCTCACCTGGACCCTAAACCTTCCCCGTCCCCTAACCCTAACCCTAGCCCGAACCCTAACCCTAACCCTTCCCCGAAGCCTGACCCTCACCCGTCCCCTAATCCTAACCCGTACGCTAACACTACCCCGCGCCCTCACACGCACGCTCCCCCTAAAGCGTTGCCGTACCCTCACCTGGACCCTAAACCGTCCCCGTCCCCTATCCCTAACCCTAGCCCGAACCCTAACCCTAACACTTCCCCGATCCTGACCCTCACCCGTCCCCTAATCCTAACCCGTACGCTAACACTAACCCGCGCCCTCACACACACGCTCCCCCTAAAGCGTTGCCGTACCCTCACCTGGACCCTAAACCGTCCCCGTCCCCTAACCCTAACCCTAGCCAGAACCCTAACCCTAACCCTTCCCCGAAGCCTGACCCTCACCCGTCCCCTAATCCTAACCCGTACGCTAACACTACCCCGCGCCCTCACATGCACGCTCACCCTAAAGCATTGCCGTACCCTCACCTGGACCCTAAACCATCCCCGTCCCCTAACCCTAATCCTAGCCCGTACCCTAACCCTAACCCTTCCCTGAAGCCTGACCCTCACCCGTCCCCTAATCCTAACACGTACGCTAACACTAACCCGCGCCCTCACACGCACGCTCCCCCTAAAGCGTTGCCGTACCCTCACCTGGACGCTAAACCGTCCCCGTCCCCTAACCCTAACCCTAGCCCGAACCCTAACCCTAACCCTTCCCCGAAGCCTGACCCTCACCCGTCCCCTAATGCTAACCCGTACGCTAACACTAACCCGCGCCCTCACACGCACGCTCCCCCTAAAGCGTTACCGTACTCTCACCTGGACCCTCAACCGTCCCCGTCCCCTAACCCTAACCCTTGCCCGAACCCTAACCCTAACCCTTCCCCGAAGCCTGACCCTCACCCGTCCCCTAATCCTAACCCGTACGCTAACACTAACCCGCGCCCTCACACGCACGCTCCCCCTAAAGCGTTGCCGTACTCTCACCTGGACCCTAAACCGTCCCCGTCTCCTAACCCTAACCGTAGCCCGAACCCTAACCCTAACCCTTCCCCGAAGCCTGACCCTCACCCGTCCCATAATCCTAACCCGTACGCTAACACTAACCCGCGCCCTCACACGCACGCTCCCCCTAAAGCGTTGCCGTACCCTCACCTGGACCCTAAACCGTCCCCGTCCCCTAACCCTAACCCTAGCCCGAACCCTAACCCTAACCCTTCCCCGAAGCCTGACCCTCACCCGTCCCCTAATCCTAACCCGTACGATAACACTAACCCGCGCCCTCACACGCACGCTCCCCCTAAAGCGTTGCCGTACCCTCACCTGGACCCTAAACCGTCCCTGTCCCGTAACCCTAACCCTAGCCCGAACCATAAACCTAACCCTTCACCGAAGCCTGACCCTCACCCGTCCCCTAATCCTAACCAGCACGCTAACACTAACCCGCGCCCTCACACGCACGCTTCCCCTAAAGCGTTGCCGTACCCTCACCTGGACCCTAAACCGTCCCCGTCCCCTAACCCTAACCCTAGCCCGAACCCTAACCCTAAGCCTTCCCCGAAGCCTGACCCTCAACCGTCCCCTAATCCTAACCCGTACGCTAACACTAACCCGCGCCCTCACACGCACGCTCCCCCTAAAGCGTTGCCGTACCCTCACCTGGACCCTAAACCGTCCCTGTCCCGTAACCCTAACCCTAGCCCGAACCCTAACCCTAACCCTTCCCCGAAGCCTGACCCTCACCCGTCCCCTAATCCTAACCCGTACGCTAACACTAACCAGGGCCCTCACACGCTCGCTCCCCCTAAAGCGTTGCCGTACCCTCACCTGGACCCTAAACCGTCCCCGTCTCCTAACCCTAACCCTAGCTCGAACCCTAACCCTAACCCTTCCCCGAAGCCTGACCCTCACCCGTCCCATAATCCTAACCCGTACGCTAACACTAACCTGCGCCCTCACACGCACGCTCCCCCTAAAGCGTTGCCGTACCCTCACCTGGACCCTAAACCATCCCCGTCCCCTAACCCTAACCCTAGCCCGAAACCTAACCCTAACCCTTCCCTGAAGCCTGACCCTCACCCGTCCCCTAATCCTAACCCGTACGCTAACACTAACCTACGCCCTCACACGCACGCTCCCCCTAAAGCGTTGCCGTACCCTCACCTGGACCCTAAACCGTCCCCATCCCCTAACCCTAACCCTAGCCCGAACCCTAACCCTAACCCTTCCCCGAAGCCTGACCCTCAAACGTCCCCTACTCCTAACCCGTACGCTAACACTAACCCATGCCCTCACACACACGGTCCCCCTAAAGCGTTGCCGTACCCTCAGCTGGACCCTAAACCGTCCCTGTCCCGTAACCCTAACCCTAGCCCGAACCCTAACCCTAACCCTTCCCCGAAGCCTGACCCTCACCCGTCCCCTAATCCTAACCCGTACGCTAACACTAACCCGCGCCCTCACACGCACGCTCCCCCTAAAGCGTTGCCGTACCCTCACCTGGACCCTAAACCGTCCCCGTCCCCTAACCCTAACCCTAGCCCGAACCCTAACCCTAACCCTTGCCCGAAGCCTGACCCTCACCCGTCCCATAATCCTAACCTGTACGCTAACACTAACCCGCGCCCTCACACGCACGCTCCCCCTAAAGCGTTGCCGTACCCTCACCTGGACCCTAAACGGTCCCCGTCCCCTAACCCTAACCCTAGCCCGAACCCTAACACTAACCCTTCCCCGAAGCCTGACCCTCACCCGTCCCCTAATCCTAACCCGTACGCTAACACTAACCCGCGCCCTGACACGCACGCTCCCCCTAAAGCGTTGCCGTACCCTCACCTGGACTCTAAACCGTCCCCGTCCCCTAACCCTAGCCCGAACCCTAACCCTAACCCTTCCCCGAAGCCTGACCCTCACCCGTCCCCTAAACCTAACACGTATGCTAACACTAACCCGAGCCCTCACACGCACGCTGCCCTTAAAGCGTTGCTGTACTCTTACCTGGACCCTAAACCGTCCCCGTCCCCTAAGCCTAACCCTAGCCCGAACCCTAACCCTAACACTTCCCCAAAGCCTGACCCTCACCCGTCCCCTAATCATAACCCGTACGCTAACACTACCCCGCGCTCTCACACGCACGCTCCCCCTAAAGCGTTGCCGAACCCTCACCTGGACCCTAAACTGTCCCCGTCCCCTAACCCTAACCCTAGCCTGAACCCTAACCCTAGCCCTTCCACGAAGCATGACCCTCGCCCGTCCCCTAATCCTAACCCGTACGCTAACACTAACCCGCGCCCTCACACGCACGCTCCCCCTAAAGCGTTGCCGTACCATCACCTGGACCCTAAACCGTCCCCGTCCCCTAACCCTAACCCTAGCCCGAACCCTAACCCTAACTCTTCCCTGAAGCCTGACCCTCACCCGTACCCTAATCCTAAGCCATACGCTAACACTAACGTCGCGCCCTCACACACACGCTCCCCCTAAAGCGTTGCCTTACCCTCACCTGGACCCTAAACCTTCCCCGTCCCCTAACCCTAACCCTAGCCCGAACCCTAACCCTAACCCTTCCCCGAAGCCTGACCCTCACCCGTCCCCTAATCCTAACCCGTACGCTAACACTACCCCGCGCCCTCACACGCACGCTCCCCCTAAAGCGTTGCCGTACCCTCACCTGGACCCTAAACCATCCCCGTCCCCTAACCCTAACCCTAGCCCGAACCCTAACCCTAACCCTTCCCCGATCCTGACCCTCACCCGTCCCCTAATCCTAACCCGTACGCTAACACTAACCCGCGCCCTCACACGCACGCTCCCCCTAAAGCGTTGCCGTACCCTCACCTGGACCCTAAACCGTCCCCGTCCCCTAACCCTAACCCTAGCCCGAACCCTAACCCTAACCCTTCCCCGAAGCCTGACCCTCACCCGTCCCCTAATCCTAACCCGTACGCTAACACTACCCCGCGCCCTCACACGCACGCTCACCCTAAAGCATTGCCGTACCCTCACCTGGACCCTAAACCATCCCCGTCCCCTAACCCTAATCCTAGCCCGAACCCTAACCCTAACCCTTCCCTGAAGCCTGACCCTCACCCGTCCCCTAATCCTAACACGTACGCTAACACTAACCCGCGCCCTCACACGCACGCTCCACCTAAAGCGTTGCCGTACCCTCACCTGGACCCTAAACCTTCCCCGTCCCCTAACCCTAACCCTAGCCCGAACCCTAACCCTAACCCTTCCCCGAAGCCTGACCCTCACCCGTCCCCTAATCCTAACCCGTACGCTAACACTAACCCGCGCCCTCACACGCACGCTCCCCCTAAAGCGTTGCCGTACCCTCACCTGGACCCTAAACCTTCCCTGTCCCGTAACCCTAACCCTAGCCCGAACCATAAACCTAACCCTTCCCCGAAGCCTTACCCTCACCCGTCCCCTAATCCTAACCAGCACGCTAACACTAACCCGTGCCCTCACACGCACGCTTCCCCTAAAGCGTTGCCGTACCCTCACCTGGACCCTAAACCGTCCCCATCCCCTAACCCTAACCCTAGCCCGAACCCTAACCCTAACCCTTCCCTGAAGCCTGACCCTCACCCGTCCCCTAATCCTAACACGTACGCTAACACTACCCCGCGCCCTTACACGCACGCTCCACGTAAAGCGTTGCCGTACCCTTACCTGGACCCTAAACCGTCCCCGTCCCCTAACCCTAACCCTAGCCCGAACCCTAAACCTAACCCTTCCCCGAAGCCTGACCCTCACCCGTCCCCTAATCCTAACCCGTACGCTAACACTAACCCGCGCCCTCACACGCACGCTCCCCCTAAAGCGTTACCGTACTCTCACCTGGACCCTAAACCGTCCCCATCCCCTAACCCTAACCCTAGCCCGAACCCTAACCCTAACACTTCCCCGAAGCCTGACCCTCAACCGTCCCCTAAACCTAACCCGTACGCTAACACTAACCCGCGCCCTCACACGCACGCTCCCCCTAAAGCGTTGCCGTACCCTCAACTGGACCCTAAACCGTCCCTGTCCCGTAACCCTAACCCTAGCCCGAACCCTAACCCTAACCCTTCCCCGAAGCCTGACCCTCACCCGTCCCCTAATCCTAACCCGTACGCTAACACTAACCAGCGCCCTCACACGCACGCTCCCCCTAAAGCGTTGCCGTACCCTCACCTGGACCCTAAACCGTCCCCGTCTCCTAACCCTAACCCTAGCCCGAACCCTAACCCTAACCCTTCCCCGAAGCCTGACCCTCACCCGTCCCCTAATCCTAACCCGTACGCTAACACTAACCCGCGCCCTCACACGCACGCTCCCCCTAAAGCGTTGCCGTACCCTCACCTGGACCCTAAACCGTCCCTGTCCCGTAACCCTAAACCTAGCCCGAACCATAAACCTAACCCTTCCCCGAAGCCTGACCCTCACCCGTCCCCTAATCCTAACCAGCACGCTAACACTAACCCGCGCCCTCACACGCACGCTTCCCCTAAAGCGCTGCCGTACCCTCACCTGGACCCTAAACCGTCCCTGTCCCCTAACCCTAACCCTAGACCGAACCCTAACCCTAACCCTTCCCCGAAGCCTGACCCTCACCCGTCCCCTAATCCTAACCCGTACGCTAACACTACCCCGCGCCCTCACACGCACGCTCCCCCTAAAGCGTTGCCGTACCCTCACCTGGACCCTAAACCGTCCCCGTTCTCTAACCCTAACCCTAGCCCGAACCCTAACTTTAACCCTTCCCCGAAGCATGACCCTCACCCGTCCCCTAATCCTAACCCGTACGCTAACACTACCCCGTGCCCTCACACGCACGCTCCCCTAAAGCGTTGCCGTACCCTCACCTGGACCCTAAACCTTCCCCGTCCCCTAACCCTAACCCTAGCCCGAACCCTAACTTTAACCCTTCCCCGAAGCATGACCCTCACCCGTCCCCTAATCCTCAGCCATACGCTAACACTACCCCGCGCCCTCACACGCACGCTCCCCCTAAAGCGTTGCCGTACCCTCACCTGGACCCTAAACCGTCCCCGTCCCCTAACCCTAACCCTAGCCCGAACCCTAACCCTAACCCTTCCCCGAGCCTGACACTCACCCGTCCCCTAATCCTAACCCGTACGCTAACACTAACCCGCGCCCTCACACGCACGCTCCCCCTAAAGCGTTGCCGTACCCTCACCTGGACCCTAAACCGTCCCCGTCCCCTAACCCTAACCCTAGCCCGAACCCTAACCCTAACCCTTCCCCGAAGCCTGACCCTCACCCGTCCCCTAATCCTAACCCGTACGCTAACACTAACCCGCGCCCTCACACGCACGCTCCCCCTAAAGCGTTGCCGTACCCTCACCTGGACCCTAAACCGTCCCCGTCCCCTAACCCTAACCCTAGCCCGAACCCTAACCCTAACCCTTCCCCGAAGCCTGACCCTCACCCGTCCCCTAATCCTAACCCGTACGCTAACACTACCCCGCGCCCTCACACGCACGCTCCCCCTAAAGCATTGCCGTACCCTCACCTGGACCCTAAACCGTCCCCGTCCCCTAACCCTAACCCTAGCCCGAACCCTAACTTTAACCCTTCCCCGAAGCATGACCCTCACCCGTCCCCTAATCCTAAGCCATACGCTAACACTAACCCGCGCCCTCACACACACGCTCCCCCTAAAGCGGTGCCGTACCCTCACCTGCACCCTAAACCGTCCCCGTCCCCTAACCCTAACCCTAGCCCGAACCCTAACCCTAACCCTTCCCCGAAGCCTGACCCTCAACCGTCCCCTAATCCTAACCCGTACGCTAACAGTAACCCGCGCCATCACACGCACACTCCCCCTAAAGCGTTGCCGTACCCTCACCTGGACCCTAAACCATCCCCGTCCCCTAACCCTAACCCTAGCCCGAACCCTAACCCTAACCCTTCCCTGAAGCCTGACCTTCACCCGTCCCCTAATCCTAACACGTACGCTAACACTAACCCGCGCCCTCACACGCACGCTCCACCTAAAGCGTTGCCGTATCCTCACCTGGACCCTAAACCGTCCCCGTCTCCTAACCCTAACCCTAGCCAGAACCCTAACCCTAACCCTTCCCCGAAGCCTGACCCTCACCCGTCCCCTAATCCTAACCCGTACGCTAACACTAACCTGCGCCCTCACACGCACGCTCCCCCTAAAGCGTTGCTGTACCCTCACCTGGACCCTAAACCGTCCCTGTCCCGTAACCCTAACCCTAGCCTGAACCCTAACCCTAACCCTTCCCCGAAGCCTGACCCTCACCCGTCCCCTAATCCTAACCAGCACGCTAACACTAACCCGCGCCCTCACACGCACGCTTCCCCTAAAGCGTTGCCGTACCCTCACCTGGACCCTAAACCGTCCCCGTCCCCTAACCCTAACCCTAGCCCGAACCCTAACCCTAACCCTTCCCCGAAGCCTGACCCTCACCCGTCCCCTAATCCTAACCCGTACGCTAACACTACCCCGCGCCCTCACACGCACGCTCCCCCTAAAGCGTTGCCGTACCCTCACCTGGACCCTAAACCGTCCCCGTACCCTAACCCTAACCCTAGCCCGAACCCTTACTTTAACCCTTCCCCGAAGCATGACCCTCACCCGTCCCCTAATCCTAAGCCATACACTAACACTAACCCGCGCCCTCACACTCACGCTCCCCCTAAAGCGTTGCCGTACCCTCACCTGGACCCTAAACCTTCCCCGTCCCCTAACCCTAACCCTAGCCCGAACCCTAACCCTAACCCATCCCCGAAGCCTGACCCTCACCCATCCCCTAATCCTAACCCGTACGCTAACACTACCCCGTGCCCTCACACGCACGCTCCCCCTAAAGCTTTGCCGTACCCTCACCTGGACCCTAAACCGTCCCCGTCCCCTAACCCTAACCCTAGCCCGAACCCTAACGCTAACCCTTCCCCGAGCCTGACCCTCACCCGTCCCCTAATCCTAACCCGTACGCTAACACTAACCCGCGCCCTCACACGCACGCTTCCCCTAAAGCGTTGCCGTACCCTCACCTGGACCTTAAACCGTCCCCGTCCCCTAACACTAACCCTAGCCCGAACCCTAACCCTAACCCTTCCCCGAAGCCTGACCCTCACACGTCCCCTAATCCTAACCCGTAGACTAACACTAACCCGCGCCGTCACACGCACGCTCCCCCTAAAGCGTTGCTGTACCCTCACCTGGACCCTAAACCGTCCCTGTCCCGTAACCCTAACCCTAGCCCGAAACCTAAACCTAACCCTTCCCCGAAGCCTGACCCTCACCCGTCCCCTAATCCTAACCAGCACGCTAACACTAACCCCCGCCCTCACACGCACGCTTCCCCTAAAGCGTTGCCGTACCCTCACCTGGACCCTAAACCGTCCCCGTCCCCTAACCCTAACCCTAGCCCGAACCCTAACCCTAACCCTTCCCCGAAGCGTGACCCTCAACCGTCACCTAATCCTAACCCGTACGCTAACACTACCCCACGCCCTCACACGCACGCTCCCCCTAAAGCGTTGCCGTACCCTCACCTGGACCCTAAACCGTCCTCGTCCCCTAACCCTAACCCTAGCCCGAACCCTAACTTTAACCCTTCCCCGAAGCATGACCCTCACCCGTCCCCTAATCCTAAGCCATACGCTAACACTAACCCGCGCCCTCACACACACGCTCCCCCTAAAGCGTTGCCGTACCCTCACCTGGACCCTAAACCTTCCCCGTCCCCTAACCCTAACCCTAGCCCGAACCCTAACCCTAACCCTTCCCCGAAGCCTGACCCTCACCCGTCCCCTAATCCTAACCCGTACGCTAACACTAACCCGCGCCCTCACACGCACGCTCCCCCTAAAGCGTTGCCGTACCCTCACCTGGACCCTAAACCGTCCCCGTCTCCTAACCCTAACCCTAGCCCGAACCCTAACCCTAACCCTTCCCCGAAGCCTGACCCTCACCCGTCACATAATCCTATCCCGTACGCTAACACTAACCCGCGCCCTCACACGCACTCTCCCCCTAAAGCGTTGCCGTACCGTCACCCGGACCCTAAACTGTCCCAGTCCCCTAAACCTAACCCTAGCCCGAACCCTAACCCTAACCCTTCCCCGAAGCCTGACCCTCAGCCGTCCCCTAATCCTAACCCGTACGCTAACACTAACCCGCGCCCTCACACGCACGCTCCCCCTAAAGCGTTGCCGTACCCTCACCTGGACACTAAACCTTCCCTGTCCCGTAACCCTAACCCTAGCCCGAACCATAAACCTAACCCTTCCCCGAAGCCTTACCCTCACCCCTCCCCTAATCCTAACCAGCACGCTAACACTAACCCGCGCCCTCACACGCACGCTTCCCCTAAAGCGTTGCCGTACCCTCACCTGGACCCTAAACCGTCCCCATCCCCTAACCCTAACCCTAGCCCGAACCCTAACCCTAACCCTTCCCTGAAGCCTGACCCTCACCCGTCCCCTATTCCTAACACGTACGCTAACACTACCCCGCGCCCTCACATGCACGCTCCACGTAAAGCGTTGCCGTACCCTTACCTGGACCCTAAACCGTCCCCGTCCCCTAACCCTAACCCTAGCCCGAACCCTAACCCTAACCCTTCCCTGAAGCCTGACCCTCACCCGTCCCCTAATCCTAACCCGTACGCTAACACTAACCAGCGCCCTCACACGCACGCTCCCCCTAAAGCGTTGCCGTACCCTCACCTGGACCCTAAACCGTCCCCGTCTCCTAACCCTAACCCTAGCCCGAACCCTAACCCTAACCCTTCCCCGAAGCCTGACCCTCACCCGTCCCATAATCCTAACCCGTACGCTAACACTAACCCGCGCCCTCACACGCACGCTCCCCCTAAAGCGTTGCCGTACCCTCACCTGGACCCTAAACCATCCCCGTCCCCTAACCCTAACCCTAGCCCGAAACCTAACCCTAACCCTTCCCTGAAGCCTGACCCTCACCCGTCCCCTAATCCTAACCCGTACGCTAACACTAACCTACGCCCTCACACGCACGCTCCCCCTAAAGCGTTGCCGTACCCTCACCTGGACCCTAAACCGTCCCCGTCCCCTAACCCTAACCCTAGCCCGAACCCTAACCCTAACCCTTCCCCGAAGCCTGACCCTCAAACGTCCCCTACTCCTAACCCGTACGCTAACACTAACCCGCGCCCTCACACACACGGTCCCCCTAAAGCGTTGCCGTACCCTCACCTGGACCCTAAACCGTCCCTGTCCCGTAACCCTAACCCTAGCCCGAACCCTAAACCTAACCCTTATCCGAAGCCTGACCCTCACCCGTCCCCTAATCCTAACCCGTACGCTAACACTAACCCGCTCCCTCACACGCACGCTCCCCCTAAAGCGTTGCCGTACCCTCACCTGGACCCTAAACTGTCCCTGTCCCGTAACCCTAACCCTAGCCCGAACCCTAACCCTAACCCTTCCCCGAAGCCTGACCCTCACCCGTCCCCTAATCCTAACCTGTACGCTAACACTAACCCGCGCCCTCACACGCACGCTCCCCCTAAAGCGTTGCCGTACCCTCACCTGGACCCTAAACCTTCCCCGTCCCCTAACCCTAACCCTAGCCCGAACCCTAACCCTAACCCTTCCCCGAAGCCTGACCCTCACCCGTCCCCTAATCCTAACCCGTACGCTAACACTAACCCGCGCCCTCACACGCACGCTCCCCCTAAAGCGTTGCCGTACCCTCACCTGGACCCTAAACCGTCCCCGTCTCCTAACCCTAACCCTAGCCCGAACCCTAACCCTAACCCTTCCCCGAAGCCTGACCCTCACCCGTCACATAATCCTAACCCGTACGCTAACACTAACCCGCGCCCTCACACGCACGCTCCCCCTAAAGCGTTGCCGTACCCTCACCTGGACCCTAAACCGTCCCCGTCCCCTAAACCTAACCCTAGCCCGAACCCTAACCCTAACCCTTCCCCGAAGCCTGACCCTCAGCCGTCCCCTAATCCTAACCCGTACGCTAACACTAACCCCCGCCCTCACACGCACGCTTCCCCTAAAGCGTTGCCATACCCTCACCTGGACCCTAAACCGTCCCTGTCCCGTAACCCTAACCCTAGCCCGAACCCTAACCCTAACCCTTACCCGAAGCCTGATCCTCACCCGTCCCCTAATCCTAACACGTACACTAACACTAACCCGCGCCCTCACACGCACGCTCCCCCTAAAGCGTTGCCGTACACTCACCTGGACCCTAAACCGTCCCTGTCCCGTAACCCTAACCCTAGCCCGAACCCTAACCCTAACCCTTCCCCGAAGCCTGACCCTCACCCGTCCCCTAATCCTAACCCGTACGCTAACACTAACCCGCGCCCTCACACGCACGCTCCCCCTAAAGCGTTGCCGTACCCTCACCTGGACCCTAAACCGTCCCCGTCCCCTAACCCTAACCCTAGCCCGAACCCTAACCCTAACCCTTCCCCGAAGCCTGACCCTCACCCGTCCCATAATCCTAACCTGTACGCTAACACTAACCCGCGCCCTCACACGCACGCTCCCCCTAAAGTGTTGCCGTACCCTCACCTGGACCCTAAACGGTCCCCGTCCCCTAACCCTAACCCTAGCCCGAGCCCTAACCCTAACCCTTCCCCGAAGCCTGACCCTCACCCGTCCCCTAATCCTAACCCGTACGCTAACACTACCCCGCGCCCTCACACGCACGCTCCCCCTAAAGCATTGCCGTACCCTCACCTGGACCCTAAACCGTCCCCGTCCCCTAACCCTAACCCTAGCCCGAACCCTAACTTTAACCCTTCCCCGAAGCATGACCCTCACCCGTCCCCTAATCCTAAGCCATACGCTAACACTAACCCGCGCCCTCACACACACGCTCCCCCTAAAGCGTTGCCGTACCCTCACCTGCACCCTAAACCGTCCCCGTCCCCTAACCCTAACCCTAGCCCGAACCCTAACCCTAACCCTTCCCCGAAGCCTGACCCTCAACCGTCCACTAATCCTAACCCGTACGCTAACAGTAACCCGCGCCATCACACGCACACTCCCCCTAAAGCGTTGCCGTACCCTCACCTGGACCCTAAACCATCCCCGTCCCCTAACCCTAACCCTAGCCCGAACCCTAACCCTAACCCTTCCCTGAAGCCTGACCTTCACCCGTCCCCTAATCCTAACACGTACGCTAACACTAACCCGCGCCCTCACACGCACGCTCCACCTAAAGCGTTGCCGTATCCTCACCTGGACCCTAAACCGTCCCCGTCTCCTAACCCTAACCCTAGCGAGAACCCTAATCCTAACCCTTCCCCGAAGCCTGACCCTCACCCGTCCCCTAATCCTAACCCGTACGCTAACACTAACCCGCGCCCTCACACGCACGCTCCCCCTAAAGCGTTGCTGTACCCTCACCTGGACCCTAAACCGTCCCTGTCCCGTAACCCTAACCCTAGCCTGAACCCTAACCCTAACCCTTCCCCGAAGCCTGACCCTCACCCGTCCCCTAATCCTAACCAGCACGCTAACACTAACCCGCGCCCTCACACGCACGCTTCCCCTAAAGCGTTGCCGTACCCTCACCTGGACCCTAAACCGTCCCCGTCCCCTAACCCTAACCCTAGCCCGAACCCTAACCCTAACCCTTCCCCGAAGCCTGACCCTCACCCGTCCCCTAATCCTAACCCGTACGCTAACACTACCCCGCGCCCTCACACGCACGCTCCCCCTAAAGCGTTGCCGTACCCTCACCTGGACCCTAAACCGTCCCCGTACCCTAACCCTAACCCTAGCCCGAACCCTAACTTTAACCCTTCCCCGAAGCATGACCCTCACCCGTCCCCTAATCCTAAGCCATACACTAACACTAACCCGCGCCCTCACACTCACGCTCCCCCTAAAGCGTTGCCGTACCCTCACCTGGACCCTAAACCTTCCCCGTCCCCTAACCCTAACCCTAGCCCGAACCCTAACGCTAACCCTTCCCCGAGCCTGACCCTCACCCGTCCCCTAATCCTAACCCGTACGCTAACACTAACCCGCGCCCTCACACGCACGCTTCCCCTAAAGCGTTGCCGTACCCTCACCTGGACCCTAAACCGTCCCCGTCCCCTAACCCTAACCCTAGCCCGAACCCTAACCCTAACCCTTCCCCGAAGCCTGACCCTCACACGTCCCCTAATCCTAACCCGTAGACTAACACTAACCCGCGCCGTCACACGCACGCTCCCCCTAAAGCGTTGCTGTACCCTCACCTGGACCCTAAACCGTCCCTGTCCCGTAACCCTAACCCTAGCCCGAAACCGAAACCTAACCCTTCCCCGAAGCCTGACCCTCACCCGTCCCCTAATCCTAACCAGCACGCTAACACTAACCCCCGCCCTCACACGCACGCTTCCCCTAAAGCGTTGCCGTACCCTCACCTGGACCCTAAACCGTCCCCGTCCCCTAACCCTAACCCTAGCCCGAACCCTAACCCTAACCCTTCCCCGAAGCCTGACCCTCACCCGTCCCCTAATCCTAACCCGTACGCTAACACTACCCCACGCCCTCACACGCACGCTCCCCCTAAAGCGTTGCCGTACCCTCACCTGGACCCTAAACCGTCCCCGTCCCCTAACCCTAACCCTAGCCCGAACCCTAACTTTAACCCTTCCCCGAAGCATGACCCTCACCCGTCCCCTAATCCTAAGCCATACGCTAACACTAACCCGCGCCCTCACACACACGCTCCCCCTAAAGCGTTGCCGTACCCTCACCTGGACCCTAAACCTTCCCCGTCCCCTAACCCTAACCCTAGCCCGAACCCTAACCCTAACCCTTCCCCGAAGCCTGACCCTCACCCGTCCCCTAATCCTAACCCGTACGCTAACACTAACCCGCGCCCTCACACGCACGCTCCCCCTAAAGCGTTGCCGTACCCTCACCTGGACCCTAAACCGTCCCCGTCCCCTAACCCTAACCCTAGCCCGAACCCTAACCCTAACCCTTCCCCGAAGCCTGACCCTCACCCGTCACATAATCCTATCCCGTACGCTAACACTAACCCGCGCCCTCACACGCACTCTCCCCCTAAAGCGTTGCCGTACCCTCACCTGGACCCTAAACCGTCCCCGTCCCCTAAACCTAACCCTAGCCCGAACCCTAACCCTAACCCTTCCCCGAAGCCTGACCCTCAGCCGTCCCCTAATCCTAACCCGTACGCTAACACTAACCCGCGCCCTCACATGCACGCTCCCCCTAAAGCGTTGCCGTACCCTCACCTGGACCCTAAACCTTCCCTGTCCCGTAACCCTAACCCTAGCCCGAACCATAAACCTAACCCTTCCCCGAAGCCTTACCCTCACCCGTCCCCTAATCCTAACCAGCACGCTAACACTAACCCGCGCCCTCACACGCACGCTTCCCCTAAAGCGTTGCCGTACCCTCACCTGGACCCTAAACCGTCCCCATCCCCTAACCCTAACCCTAGCCCGAACCCTAACCCTAACCCTTCCCTGAAGCCTGACCATCACCCGTCCCCTATTCCTAACACGTACGCTAACACTACCCCGCGCCCTCACACGCACGCTCCACGTAAAGCGTTGCCGTACCCTTACCTGGACCCTAAACCGTCCCCGTCCCCTAACCCTAACCCTAGCCCGAACCCTAACCCTAACCCTTCCCCGAAGCCTGACCCTCAACCGTCCCCTAATCCTAACCTGTACGCTAACACTAACCCGCGCCCTCACACGCACGCTCCCCCTAAAGCGTTGCCGTACCCTCACCTGGACCCTAAACCGTCCCTGTCCCGTAACCCTAACTCTAGCCCGAACCCTAACCCTAACCCTTCCCCGAAGCCTGACCCTCACCCGTCCCCTAATCCTAACCCGTACGCTAACACTAACCAGCGCCCTCACACGCACGCTCCCCCTAAAGCGTTGCCGTACCCTCACCTGGACCCTAAACCGTCCCCGTCTCCTAACCCTAACCCTAGCCCGAACCCTAACCCTAACCCTTCCCTGAAGCCTGACACTCACCCGTCCCATAATCCTAACCCGTACGCTAACACTAACCCGCGCCCTCACACGCACGCTCCCCCTAAAGCGTTGCCGTACCCTCACCTGGACCCTAAACCATCCCCGTCCCCTAACCCTAACCCTAGCCCGAAACCTAACCCTAACCCTTCCCTGAAGCCTGACCCTCACCCGTCCCCTAATCCTAACCCGTACGCTAACACTAACCTACGCCCTCACACGCACGCTCCCCGTAAAGCGTTGCCGTACCCTCACCTGGACCCTAAACCGTCCCCGTCCCCTAACCCTAACCCTAGCCTGAACCCTAACCCTAACCCTTCTCCGAAGCCTGACCCTCAAACGTCCCCTACTCCTAACCCGTACGCTAACACTAACCCGCGCCCTCACACACACGGTCCCCCTAAAGCGTTGCCTTACCCTCACCTGGACCCTAAATCGTCCCTGTCCCGTAACCCTAACCCTAGCCCGAACCCTAACCCTAACCCTTCCCCGAAGCCTGACCCTCACCCGTCCCCTAATCCTAACCCGTACGCTAACACTAACCCGCGCCCTCACACGCACGCTCCCCCTAAAGCGTTGCCGTACCCTCACCTGGACCCTAAACCGTCCCTGTCCCGTAACCCTAACCCTAGCCCGAACCCTAACCCTAACCCTTCTCCGAAGCCTGACCCTCACCCGTCCCCTAATCCTAACCTGTACGCTAACACTAACCCGTGCCCTCACACGCACGCTCCCCCTAAAGCGTTGCCGTACCCTCACCTGGACCCTAAACCGTCCCCGTCCCCTAACCCTAACCCTAGCCTGAACCCTAACCCTAACCCTTCCCCGAAGCCTGACCCTCACCCGTCCCATAATCCTAACCTGTACGCTAACACTAACCCGCGCCCTCACACGCACGCTCCCCCTAAAGTGTTGCCGTACCCTCACCTGGACCCTAAACCGTCCCCGTCCCCTAACCCTAACCCTAGCCCGAACCCTAACCCTAACACTTCCCCGAAGCCTGACCCTCACCCGTCCCCTAATCCTAACCCGTACGCTAACACTACCCCGCGCCCTCACACGCACGCTCACCCTAAAGCATTGCCGTACCCTCACCTGGACCCTAAACCATCCCCGTCCCCTAACCCTAATCCTAGCCCGAACCCTAACCCTAACCCTTCCCTGAAGCCTGACCCTCACCCGTCCCCTAATCCTAACACGTACGCTAACACTAACCCGCGCCCTCACACGCACGCTCCACCTAAAGCGTTGCCGTACCCTCACCTGGGCGCTAAACCGTCCCCGTCCCCTAACCCTAACCCTAGCCCGAACCCTAACCCTAACTCTTCCCCGAAGCCTGACCCTCACCGGTCCCCTAATCGTAACGCGTACGCTAACACTAACCCGCGCCCTCACACGCACGCTCCCCCTAAAGCGTTACCGTACTCTCACCTGGACCCTCAACCGTCCCCGTCCCCTAACCCTAACCCTAGCCCGAACCCTAACCCTAACCCTTCCCCGAAGCCTGACCCTCACCCGTACCCTAATCCTAACCCGTACGCTAACACTAACCCGCGCCCTCACACGCACGCTCCCCCTAAAGCGTTGCCGTACCCTCACCTGGACCCTAAACCGGCCCCATCCCCTAACCCTAACCCTAGCCCGAACCCTAACCCTAACCCTTCCCCGAAGCCTGACCCTCAACCGTCCCCTAATCCTAACCCGTACGCTAACACTAACCCGCGCCCTCACACGCATGCTCCCCTAAAGCGTTGCCGTACCCTCACCTGGACCCTAAACCGTCCCTGTCCCGTAACCCTAACCCTAGCCCGAACCATAAACCTAACCCTTCCCCGAAGCCTGACCCTCACCCGTCCCCTAATCCTAACCAGCACGCTAACACTAACCCGCGCCCTCACACGCACGCTTCCCCTAAAGCGTTGCCGTACCCTCACCTGGACCCTAAACCGTCCCCGTCCCCTAACCCTAACCCTAGCCCGAACCCTAACCCTAACCCTTCCCCGAAGCCTGACCCTCACACGTCCCCTAATCCTAACCCGTACGCTAACACTACCCCACGCCCTCACACGCACGCTCCCCCTAAAGCGTTGCCGTACCCTCACCTGGACCCTAAACCGTCCCCGTCCCCTAACCCTAACCCTAGCCCGAACCCTAACTTTAACCCTTCCCCGAAGCATGACTCTCACCCGTCCCCTAATCCTAAGCCATACGCTAACATTAACCCGCGCCCTCACACACACGCTCCCCCTAAAGCGTTGCCGTACCCTCACCTGGACCCTAAACCTTCCCCGTCCCCTAACCCTAACCCTAGCCCGAACCCTAACCCTAACCCTTCCCCGAAGCCTGACCCTCACCCGTCCCCTAATCCTAACCCGTACGCTAACACTAACCCGCGCCCTCACACGCACGCTCCCCCTAAAGCGTTGCCGTACCCTCACCTGGACCCTAAACCGTCCCCGTCTCCTAACCCTAACCCTAGCCCGAACCCTAACCCTAACCCTTCCCCGAAGCCTGACCCTCACCCGTCACATAATCCTAACCCGTACGCTAACACTAACCCGCGCCCTCACACGCACGCTCCCCCTAAAGCGTTGCCGTACCCTCACCTGGACCCTAAACCGTCCCCGTCCCCTAAACCTAAACCTAGCCCGAACCCTAACCCTAACCCTTCCCCGAAGCCTGACCCTCAGCCGTCCCCTAATCCTAACCCGTACGCTAACACTAACCCGCGCCCTCACACGCACGCTCCCCCTAAAGCGTTGCCGTACCCTCACCTGGACCCTAAACCTTCCCTGTCCCGTAACCCTAACCCTAGCCCGAACCATAAACCTAACCCTTCCCCGAAGCCTTACCCTCACCCGTCCCCTAATCCTAACCAGCACGCTAACACTAACCCGCGCCCTCACACGCACGCTTCCCCTAAAGCGTTGCCGTACCCTCACCTGGACCCTAAACCGTCCCCATCCCCTAACCCTAACCCTAGCCCGAACCCTAACCCTAACCCTTCCCTGAAGCCTGACCCTCACCCGTCCCCTAATCCTAACACGTACGCTAACACTACCCCGCGCCGTCACACGCACTCTCCCCCTAAAGCGTTGCCGTACCCTTAGCTGGACCCTAAACCGTCCCCGTCCCCTAACCCTAACCCTAGCCCGAACCCTAACCCTAACCCTTCCCCGAAGCCTGACCCTCAGCCGTCCCCTAATCCTAACCCGTACGCTAACACTAACCCGCGCCCTCACACGCACGCTCCCCCTAAAGCGTTGCCGTACACTCACCTGGACCCTAAACCTTCCCTGTCCCGTAACCCTAACCCTAGCCCGAACCATAAACCTAACCCTTCCCCGAAGCCTTACCCTCACCCGTCCCCTAATCCTAACCAGCACGCTAACACTAACCCGCGCCCTCACACGCACGCTTCCCCTAAAGCGTTGCCGTACCCTCACCTGGACCCTAAACCGTCCCCATCCCCTAACCCTAACCCTAGCCCGAACCCTAACCCTAACCCTTCCCTGAAGCCTGACCCTCACCCGTCCCCTATTCCTAACACGTACGCTAACACTACCCCGCGCCCTCACACGCACGCTCCACGTAAAACGTTGCCGTACCCTTACCTGGACCCTAAACCGTCCCCGTCCCCTAACCCTAACCCTAGCCCGAACCCTAACCCTAACCCTTCCCCGAAGCCTGACCCTCAACCGTCCCCTAATCCTAACCCGTACGCTAACACTACCCCGCGCCCTCACACGCACGCTCCCCCTAAAGCGTTGCCGTACCCTCACCTGGACCCTAAACCGTCCCTGTCCCGTAACCCTAACCCTAGCCCGAACCCTAACCCTAACCCTTCCCCGAAGCCTGACCCTCACCCGTCCCATAATCCTAACCCGTACGCTAACACTAACCCGCGCCCTCACACGCACGCTCCCCCTAAAGCGTTGCCGTACCCTCACCTGGACCCTAAACCATCCCCGTCCCCTAACCCTAACCCTAGCCCGAAACCTAACCCTAACCCTTCCCTGAAGCCTGACCCTCACCCGTCCCCTAATCCTAACCCGTACGCTAACACTAACCTACGCCCTCACACGCACGCTCCCCCTAAAGCGTTGCCGTACCCTCACCTGGACCCTAAACCGTCCCCGTCACCTAACCCTAACCCTAGCCCGAACCCTAACCCTAACCCTTCCCCGAAACCTGACCCTCAAACGTCCCCTACTCCTAACCCGTACGCTAACACTAACCCGCGCCCTCACACACACGGTCCCCCTAAAGCGTTGCCGTACCCTCACCTGGACCCTAAACCGTCCCTGTCCCGTAACCCTAACCCTAGCCCGAACCCTAACCCTAACCCTTACCCGAAGCCTGACCCTCACCCGTCCCCTAATCCTAACCCGTACGCTAACACTAACCCGCGCCCTCACACGCACGCTCCCCCTAAAGCGTTGCCGTACCCTCACCTGGACCCTAAACCGTCCATGTCCCGTAACCCTAACCCTAGCCCGAACCCTAACCCTAACCCTTCCCCGAAGCCTGACCCTCACCCGTCCCCTAATCCTAACCCGTACGCTAACACTAACCCGCGCCCTCACACGCACGCTCCCCCTAAAGCGTTGCCGTACCCTCACCTGGACCCTAAACCGTCCCTGTCCCGTAACCCTAACCCTAGCCCGAACCCTAACCCTAACCCTTCCCCGAAGCCTGACCCTCACCCGTCCCCTAATCCTAACCCGTACGCTAACACTAACCCGCGCCCTCACACGCACGCTCCCCCTAAAGCGTTGCCGTACCCTCACCTGGACCCTAAACCGTCCCCGTCCCCTAACCCTAACCCTAGCCCGAACCCTAACCCTAACCCTTCCCCGAAGCCTGACCCTCAGCCGTCCCATAATCCTAACCTGTACGCTAACACTAACCCGCGCCCTCACACGCACGCTCCCCCTAAAGTGTTGCCGTACCCTCACCTGGACCCTAAACGGTCCCCGTCCCCTAACCCTAACCCTAGCCCGAACCCTAACACTAACCCTTCCCCGAAGCCTGACCCTCACCCGTCCCCTAATCCTAACCCGTACGCTAACACTAACCCGCGCCCTGACACGCACGCTCCCCCTAAAGCGTTGCCGTACCCTCACCTGGACTCTAAACCGTCCCCGTCCCCTAACCCTAACCCTAGCCCGAACCCTAACCCTAACCCTTCCCCGAAGCCTGACCCTCACCCGTCCCCTAAACCTAACACGTATGCTAACACTAACCCGAGCCGTCACACGCACGCTGCCCTTAAAGCGTTGCCGTACTCTTACCTGGACCCTAAACCGTCCCCGTCCCCTAAGCCTAACCCTAGCCCGAACCCTAACCCTAACCCTTCCCCAAAGCCTGACCCTCACCCGTCCCCTAATCATAACCCGTATGCTAACACTACCCCGCGCCCTCACACGCACGCTCCCCCTAAAGCGTTGCCGAACCCTCACCTGGACCCTAAACCGTCCCCGTCCCCTAACCCTAACCCTAGCCTGAACCCTAACCCTAGCCCTTCCCCGAAGCATGACCCTCGCCCGTCCCCTAATCCTAACCCGTACGCTAACACTAACCCGCGCCCTCACACGCACGCTCCCCCTAAAGCGTTGCCGTACCATCACCTGGACCCTAAACCGTCCCCGTCCCCTAACCCTAACCCTAGCCCGAACCCTAACCCTAACTCTTCCCTGAAGCCTGACCCTCACCCGTACCCTAATCCTAAGCCATACGCTAACACTAACCCGCGCCCTCACACGCACGCTCCCCCTAAAGCGTTGCCGTACCCTCACCTGGACCCTAAACCGTCCCCGTCCCCTAACCCTAACCCTAGCCCGAACCCTAACCCTAACCCTTCCCCGATCCTGACCCTCACCCGTCCCCTAATCCTAACCCGTACGCTAACACTAACCCGCGCCCTCACACGCACGGTCCCCCTAAAGTGTTGCCGTACCCTCACCTGGACCCTAAACCGTCCCCGTCCCCTAACCCTAACCCTAGCCCGAACCCTAACCCTAACCCTTCCCCGAAGCCTGACCCTCACCCGTCCCCTAATCCTAACCCGTACGCTAACACTACCCCACGCCCTCACACGCACGCTCACCCTAAAGCATTGCCGTACCCTCACCTGGACCCTAAACCATCCCCGTCCCCTAACCCTAATCCTAGCCCGAACCCTAACCCTAACCCTTCCCTGAAGCCTGACCCTCACCCGTCCCCTAATCCTAACACGTACGCTAACACTAACCCGCGCCCTCACACGCACGCTCCACCTAAAGCGTTGCCGTACCCTCACCTGGACGCTAAACCGTCCCCATCCCCTAACCCTAACCCTAGCCCGAACCCTAACCCTAACCCTTCCCCGAAGCCTGACCCTCACCGGTCCCCTAATCGTAACGCGTACGCTAACACAAACCCGCGCCCTCACACGCACGCTCCCCCTAAAGCGTTACCGTACTCTCACCTGGACCCTCAACCGTCCCCGTCCCCTAACCCTAACCCTAGCCCGAACCCTAACCCTAACCCTTCCCCGAAGCCTGACCCTCACCCGTCCCCTAATCCTAACCCGTACGCTAACACTAACCCGCGCCCTCACACGCACGCTCCCCCTAAAGCGTTGCCGTACCCTCACCTGGACCCTAAACCGTCCCCGTCCCCTAACCCTAACCCTAGCCCGAACCCTAACCCTAACCCTTCCCCGAAGCCTGACCCTCAGCCGTCCCCTAATCCTAACCCGTACGCTAACACTAACCCGCGCCCTCACACGCACGCTCCCCCTAAAGCGTTGCCGTACACTCACCTGGACCCTAAACCTTCCCTGTCCTGTAACCCTAACCCTAGCCCGAACCATAAACCTAACCCTTCCCCGAAGCCTTACCCTCACCCGTCCCCTAATCCTAACCAGCACGCTAACACTAACCCGCGCCCTCACACGCACGCTTCCCCTAAAGCGTTGCCGTACCCTCACCTGGACCCTAAACCGTCCCCATCCCCTAACCTTAACCCTAGCCCGAACCCTAACCCTAACCCTTCCCTGAAGCCTGACCCTCACCCGTCCCCTATTCCTAACACGTACGCTAACACTACCCCGCGCCCTCACACGCACGCTCCACGTAAAACGTTGCCGTACCCTTACCTGGACCCTAAACCGTCCCCGTCCCCTAACCCTAACCCTAGCCCGAACCCTAACCCTAACCCTTCCCCGAAGCCTGACCCTCAACCGTCCCCTAATCCTAACCCGTACGCTAACACTACCCCGCGCCCTCACACGCACGCTCCCCCTAAAGCGTTGCCGTACCCTCACCTGGACCCTAAACCGTCCCTGTCCCGTAACCCTAACCCTAGCCCGAACCCTAACCCTAACCCTTCCCCGAAGCCTGACCCTCACCCGTCCCATAATCCTAACCCGTACGCTAACACTAACCCGCGCCCTCACACGCACGCTCCCCCTAAAGCGTTGCCGTACCCTCACCTGGACCCTAAACCATCCCCGTCCCCTAACCCTAACCCTAGCCCGAAACCTAACCCTAACCCTTCCCTGAAGCCTGACCCTCACCCGTCCCCTAATCCTAACCCGTACGCTAACACTAACCTACGCCCTCACACGCACGCTCCCCCTAAAGCGTTGCCGTACCCTCACCTGGACCCTAAACCGTCCCCGTCACCTAACCCTAACCCTAGCCCGAACCCTAACCCTAACCCTTCCCCGAAACCTGACCCTCAAACGTCCCCTACTCCTAACCCGTACGATAACACTAACCCGCGCCCTCACACACACGGTCCCCCTAAAGCGTTGCCGTACCCTCACCTGGACCCTAAACCGTCCCTGTCCCGTAACCCTAACCCTAGCCCGAACCCTAACCCTAACCCTTACCCGAAGCCTGACCCTCACCCGTCCCCTAATCCTAACCCGTACGCTAACACTAACCCGCGCCCTCACACGCACGCTCCCCCTAAAGCGTTGCCGTACCCTCACCTGGACCCTAAACCGTCCATGTCCCGTAACCCTAACCCTAGCCCGAACCCTAACCCTAACCCTTCCCCGAAGCCTGACCCTCACCCGTCCCCTAATCCTAACCCGTACGCTAACACTAACCCGCGCCCTCACACGCACGCTCCCCCTAAAGCGTTGCCGTACCCTCACCTGGACCCTAAACCGTCCCTGTCCCGTAACCCTAACCCTAGCCCGAACCCTAACCCTAACCCTTCCCCGAAGCCTGACCCTCACCCGTCCCCTAATCCTAACCCGTACGCTAACACTAACCCGCGCCCTCACACGCACGCTCCCCCTAAAGCGTTGCCGTACCCTCACCTGGACCCTAAACCGTCCCCGTCCCCTAACCCTAACCCTAGCCCGAACCCTAACCCTAACCCTTCCCCGAAGTCTGACCCTCACCCGTCCCATAATCCTAACCTGTACGCTAACACTAACCCGCGCCCTCACACGCACGCTCCCCCTAAAGTGTTGCCGTACCCTCACCTGGACCCTAAACGGTCCCCGTCCCCTAACCCTAACCCTAGCCCGAACCCTAACACTAACCCTTCCCCGAAGCCTGACCCTCACCCGTCCCCTAATCCTAACCCGTACGCTAACACTAACCCGCGCCCTGACACGCACGCTCCCCCTAAAGCGTTGCCGTACCCTCACCTGGACCCTAAACCGTCCCCGTCCCCTAACCCTAACCCTAGCCCGAACCCTAACCCTAACCCTTCCCCGAAGCCTGACCCTCACCCGTCCCCTAAACCTAACACGTATGCTAACACTAACCCGAGCCCTCACACGCACGCTGCCCTTAAAGCGTTGCCGTACTCTTACCTGGACCCTAAACCGTCCCCGTCCCCTAAGCCTAACCCTAGCCCGAACCCTAACCCTAACCCTTCCCCAAAGCCTGACCCTCACCCGTCCCCTAATCATAACCCGTATGCTAACACTACCCCGCGCCCTCACACGCACGCTCCCCCTAAAGCGTTGCCGAACCCTCACCTGGACCCTAAACCGTCCCCGTCCCCTAACCCTAACCCTAGCCTGAACCCTAACCCTAGCCCTTCCCCGAAGCATGACCCTCGCCCGTCCCCTAATCCTAACCCGTACGCTAACACTAACCCGCGCCCTCACACGCACGCTCCCCCTAAAGCGTTGCCGTACCCTCACCTGGACCCTAAACCGTCCCCGTCCCCTAACCCTAACCCTAGCCCGAACCCTAACCCTAACTCTTCCCTGAAGCCTGACCCTCACCCGTACCCTAATCCTAAGCCATACGCTAACACTAACCCGCGCCCTCACACGCACGCTCCCCCTAAAGCGTTGCCGTACCCTCACCTGGACCCTAAACCGTCCCCGTCCCCTAACCCTAACCCTAGCCCGAACCCTAACCCTAACCCTTCCCCGATCCTGACCCTCACCCGTCCCCTAATCCTAACCCGTACGCTAACACTAACCCGCGCCCTCACACGCACGGTCCCCCTAAAGTGTTGCCGTACCCTCACCTGGACCCTAAACCGTCCCCGTCCCCTAACCCTAACCCTAGCCCGAACCCTAACCCTAACCCTTCCCCGAAGCCTGACCCTCACCCGTCCCCTAATCCTAACCCGTACGCTAACACTACCCCGCGCCCACACACGCACGCTCACCCTAAAGCATTGCCGTACCCTCACCTGGACCCTAAACCATCCCCGTCCCCTAACCCTAATCCTAGCCCGAACCCTAACCCTAACCCTTCCCTGAAGCCTGACCCTCACCCGTCCCCTAATCCTAACACGTACGCTAACACTAACCCGCGCCCTCACACGCACGCTCCACCTAAAGCGTTGCCGTACCCTCACCTGGACGCTAAACCGTCCCCATCCCCTAACCCTAACCCTAGCCCGAACCCTAACCCTAACCCTTCCCCGAAGCCTGACCCTCACCGGTCCCCTAATCGTAACGCGTACGCTAACACTAACCCGCGCCCTCACACGCACGCTCCCCCTAAAGCGTTACCGTACTCTCACCTGGACCCTCAACCGTCCCCGTCCCCTAACCCTAACCCTAGCCCGAACCCTAACCCTAACCCTTCCCCGAAGCCTGACCCTCACCCGTCCCCTAATTCTAACCCGTACGCTAACACTAACCCGCGCCCTCACACGCACGCTCCCCCTAAAGCGTTGCCGTACCCTCAACTGGACCCTAAACCGTCCCTGTCCCGTAACCCTAACCCTAGCCCGAACCCTAACCCTAACCCTTCCCCGAAGCCTGACCCTCACCAGTCCCCTAATCCTAACCCGTACGCTAACACTAACCAGCGCCCTCACACGCACGCTCCCCCTAAAGCGTTGCCGTACCCTCACCTGGACCCTAAACCGTCCCCGTCTCCTAACCCTAACCCTAGCCCGAACCCTAACCCTAACCCTTCCCCGAAGCCTGACCCTCACCCGTCCCATAATCCTAACCCATACGCTAACACTAACCCGCGCCCTCACACGCACGCTCCCCCTAAAGAGTTGCCGTACCCTCACCTGGACCCTAAACCGTCCCCGTCCCCTAACCCTAACCCTAGCCCGAAACGTAACACTAACCCTTCCCCGAAGCCTGACCCTCACACGTCCCCTAATCCTAACCCGTACGCTAACACTAACCCGCGCCCTCACACGCACGCTCCCCCTAAAGCGTTGCCGTACCCTCACCTGGACCCTAAACCTTCCCCGTCCCCTAACCCTAACCCTAGCCCGAACCCTAACTTTAACCCTTCCCCGAAGCATGACACTCACCCGTCCCCTAATCCTCAGCCATACGCTAACACTACCCCGCGCCCTCACACGCACGCTCCCCCTAAAGCGTTGCCGTACCCTCACCTGGACCCTAAACCGTCCCCGTCCCCTAACCCTAACCCTAGCCCGAACCCTAACCCTAACCCTTCCCCGAGCCTGACCCTCACCCGTCCCCTAATCCTAACCCGTACGCTAACACTAACCCGCGCCCTCACACGCACGCTCCCCCTAAAGCGTTGCCGTACCCTCACCAGGACCCTAAAACGTCCCCGTCCCCTAACCCTAACCCTAGCCCGAACCCTAACCCTAACCCTTCCCCGAAGCCTGACCCTCACCCGTCCCCTAATCCTAACCCGTACGCTAACACTAACCCGCGCCCTCACACGCACGCTCCCCCTAAAGCGTTGCCGTACCCTCACCTGGACCCTAAACCGTCCCCGTCCCCTAAACCTAAACCCAGCCCGAACCCTAACCCTAACCCTTCCCCGAAGCCTGACCCTCAGCCGTCCCCTAATCCTAACCCGTACGCTAACACTAACCCGCGCCCTCACACGCACGCTCCCCCTAAAGCGTTGCCGTACCCTCACCTGGACCCTAAACCTTCCCTGTCCCTTAACCCTAACCCTAGCCCGAACCATAAACCTAACCCTTCCCCGAAGCCTTACCCTCACCCGTCCCCTAATCCTAACCAGCACGCTAACACTAACCCGCGCCCTCACACGCACGCTTCCCCTAAAGCGTTGCCGTACCCTCACCTGGACCCTAAACCGTCCCCATCCCCTAACCCTAACCCTAGCCCGAACCCTATCCCTAACCCTTCGCTGAAGCCTGACCCTCACCCGTCCCCTAATCCTAACACGTACGCTAACACTACCCCGCGCCCTCACACGCACGCTCCACGTAAAGCGTTGCCGTACCCTTACCTGGACCCTAAACCGTCCCCGTCCCCTAACCCTAACCCTAGCCCGAACCCTAACCCTAACCCTTCCCCGAAGCCTGACCCTCACCCGTCCCCTAATCCTAACCCGTACGCTAACACTAACCCGCGCCCTCACACGCACGCTCCCCCTAAAGCGTTACCGTACTCTCACCTGGACCCTAAACCGTCCCCGTCCCCTAACCCTAACCCTAGCCCGAACCCTAACCCTAACACTTCCCCGAAGCCTGACCCTCAACCGTCCCCTAAACCTAACCCGTACGCTAACACTAACCCGCGCCCTCACACGCACGCTCCCCCTAAAGCGTTGCCGTACCCTCAACTGGACCCTAAACCGTCCCTGTCCCGTAACCCTAACCCTAGCCCGAACCCTAACCCTAACCCTTCCCCGAAGCCTGACCCTCACCCGTCCCCTAATCCTAACCCGTACGCTAACACTAACCAGCGCCCTCACACGCACGCTCCCCCTAAAGCGTTGCCGTACACTCACCTGGACCCTAAACCGTCCCCGTCTCCTAACCCTAACCCTAGCCCGAACCCTAACCCTAACCCTTCCCCGAAGCCTGACCCTCACCCGTCCCATAATCCTAACCCATACGCTAACACTAACCCGCGCCCTCACACGCACACTCCCCCTAAAGTGTTGCCGTACCCTCACCTGGACCCTAAACCGTCCCCGTCCCCTAACCCTAACCCTAGCCCGAAACGTAACACTAACCCTTCCCCGAAGCCTGACCCTCACACGTCCCCTAATCCTAACCCGTACGCTAACACTAACCCGCGCCCTCACACGCACGCTCCCCCTAAAGCGTTGCCGTACCCTCACCTGGACCCTAAACCGTCCCCGTCTCCTAACCCTAACCCTAGCCCGAACCCTAACCCTAACCCTTCCCCGAAGCCTGACCCTCACCCGTCCCATAATCCTAACCCGTACGCTAACACTAACCCGCGCCCTCACACGCACGCTCCCCCTAAAGCGTTGCCGTACCCTCACCTGGACCCTAAACCGTCCCCGTCCCCTAACACTAACCCTAGCCCGAACCCTAACCCTAACCCTTCCCCGAAGCCTGACCCTCACCCGTCCCCTAATCCTAACCCGTACGCTAACACTAACCCGCGCCCTCACACGCACGCTCCCCCTAAAGCGTTGCCGTACCCTCACCTGGACCCTAAACCGTCCCTGTCCCGTAACCCTAACCCTAGCCCGAACCATAAACCTAACCCTTCCCCGAAGCCTGACCCTCACCCGTCCCCTAATCCTAACCAGCACGCTAACACTAACCCGCGCCCTCACACGCACGCTTCCCCTAAAGCGTTGCCGTACCCTCATCTGGACCCTAAACCGTCCCTGTCCCCTAACCCTAACCCTAGCCCGAACCCTAACCCTAACCCTTCCCCGAAGCCTGACCCTCACCCGTCCCCTAATCCTAACCCGTACGCTAACACTACCCCGCGCCCTCACACGCACGCTCCCCCTAAAGCGTTGCCATACCCTCACCTGGACCCTAAACCGTCCCCGTTCTCTAACCCTAACCCTAGCCCGAACCCTAACTTTAACCCTTCCCCGAAGCATGACCCTCACCCGTCCCCTAATCCTAACCCGTACGCTAACACTAACCCGCGCCCTCACACGCACGCTCCCCCTAAAGCGTTGCCGTACCCTCACCTGGACGCTAAACCGTCCCCATCCCCTAACCCTAACCCTAGCCCGAACCCTAACCCTAACCCTTCCCCGAAGCCTGACCCTCACCGGTCCCCTAATCGTAACGCGTACGCTAACACTAACCCGCGCCCTCACACGCACGCTCCCCCTAAAGCGTTACCGTACTCTCACCTGGACCCTCAACCGTCCCCGTCCCCTAACCCTAACCCTAGCCCGAACCCTAACCCTAACCCTTCCCCGAAGCCTGACCCTCACCCGTCCCCTAATCCTAACCCGTACGCTAACACTAACCCGCGCCCTCACACGCACGCTCCCCCTAAAGCGTTGCCGTACCCTCACCTGGACCCTAAACCGTCCCCGTCCCCTAACCCTAACCCTAGCCCGAATCCTAACCCTAACCCTTCCCCGAAGCCTGACCCTCACCCGTCCCCTAATCCTAACCCGTACGCTAACACTAACCTGCGCCCTCACACGCACGCTCCCCCTAAAGCGTTGCCGTACCCTCACCTGGACCCTAAACCGTCCCTGTCCCGTAACCCTAACCCTAGCCCGAACCATAAACCTAACCCTTCCCCGAAGCCTGACCCTCACCCGTCCCCTAATCCTAACCAGCACGCTAACACTAACCCGCGCCCTCACACGCACGCTTCCCCTAAAGCGTTGCCGTACCCTCACCTGGACCCTAAACCGTCCCCGTCCCCTAACCCTAACCCTAGCCCGAACCCTAACCCTAACCCTTCCCCGAAGCCTGACCCTCACACGTCCCCTAATCCTAACCCGTACGCTAACACTACCCCACGCCCTCACACGCACGCTCCCCCTAAAGCGTTGCCGTACCCTCACCTGGACCCTAAACCGTCCCCGTCCCCTAACCCCAACCCTAGCCCGAACCCTAACTTTAACCCTTCCCCGAAGCATGACTCTCACCCGTCCCCTAATCCTAAGCCATACGCTACCACTAACCCGCGCCCTCACACACATGCTCCCCCTAAAGCGTTGTCGTACCCTCACCTGGACCCTAAACCTTCCCCGTCCCCTAACCCTAATCCTAGCCCGAACCCTAACCCTAACCCTTCCCCGAAGCCTGACCCTCACCCGTCCCCTAATCCTAACCCGTACGCTAACACTAACCCGCGCCCTCACACGCACGCTCCCCCTAAAGCGTTGCCGTACCCTCACCTGGACCCTAAACCGTCCCCGTCTCCTAACCCTAACCCTAGCCCGAACCCTAACCCTAACCCTTCCCCGAAGCCTGACCCTCACCCGTCACATAATCCTAACCCGTACGCTAACACTAACCCGCGCCCTCACACGCACGCTCCCCCTAAAGCGTTGCCGTACCCTCACCTGGACCCTAAACCGTCCCCGTCCCCTAAACCTAACCCCAGCCCGAACCCTAACCCTAACCCTTCCCCGAAGCCTGACCCTCAGCCGTCTCCTAATCCTAACCCGTACGCTAACACTAACCCGCGCCCTCACACGCACACTCCCCCTAAAGCGTTGCCGTACCCTCACCTGGACCCTAAACCTTCCCTGTCCCGTAACCCTAACCCTAGCCCGAACCATAAACCTAACCCTTCCCCGAAGCCTTACCCTCACCCGTCCCCTAATCCTAACCAGCACGCTAACACTAACCCGCGCCCTCACACGCACGCTTCCCCTAAAGCGTTGCCGTACCCTCACCTGGACCCTAAACCGTCCCCATCCCCTAACCCTAACCCTAGCCCGAACCCTATCCCTAACCCTTCGCTGAAGCCTGACCCTCACCCGTCCCCTAATCCTAACACGTACGCTAACACTACCCCGCGCCCTCACACGCACGCTCCACGTAAAGCGTTGCCGTACCCTTACCTGGACCCTAAACCGTCCCCGTCCCCTAACCCTAACCCTAGCCCGAACCCTAACCCTAACCCTTCCCCGAAGCCTGACCCTCACCCGTCCCCTAATCCTAACCCGTACGCTAACACTAACCCGCGCCCTCACACGCACGCTCCCCCTAAAGCGTTACCGTACTCTCACCTGGACCCTAAACCGTCCCCGTCCCCTAACCCTAACCCTAGCCCGAACCCTAACCCTAACACTTCCCCGAAGCCTGACCCTCAACCGTCCCCTAAACCTAACCCGTACGCTAACACTAACCCGCGCCCTCACACGCACGCTCCCCCTAAAGCGTTGCCGTACCCTCAACTGGACCCTAAACCGTCCCTGTCCCGTAACCCTAACCCTAGCCCGAACCCTAACCCTAACCCTTCCCCGAAGCCTGACCCTCACCCGTCCCCTAATCCTAACCCGTACGCTAACACTAACCAGCGCCCTCACACGCACGCTCCCCCTAAAGCGTTGCCGTACACTCACCTGGACCCTAAACCGTCCCCGTCTCCTAACCCTAACCCTAGCCCGAACCCTAACCCTAACCCTTCCCCGAAGCCTGACCCTCACCCGTCCCATAATCCTAACCCATACGCTAACACTAACCCGCGCCCTCACACGCACACTCCCCCTAAAGTGTTGCCGTACCCTCACCTGGACCCTAAACCGTCCCCGTCCCCTAACCCTAACCCTAGCCCGAAACGTAACACTAACCCTTCCCCGAAGCCTGACCCTCACACGTCCCCTAATCCTAACCCGTACGCTAACACTAACCCGCGCCCTCACACGCACGCTCCCCCTAAAGCGTTGCCGTACCCTCACCTGGACCCTAAACCGTCCCCGTCTCCTAACCCTAACCCTAGCCCGAACCCTAACCCTAACCCTTCCCCGAAGCCTGACCCTCACCCGTCCCATAATCCTAACCCGTACGCTAACACTAACCCGCGCCCTCACACGCACGCTCCCCCTAAAGCGTTGCCGTACCCTCACCTGGACCCTAAACCGTCCCCGTCCCCTAACACTAACCCTAGCCCGAACCCTAACCCTAACCCTTCCCCGAAGCCTGACCCTCACCCGTCCCCTAATCCTAACCCGTACGCTAACACTAACCCGCGCCCTCACACGCACGCTCCCCCTAAAGCGTTGCCGTACCCTCACCTGGACCCTAAACCGTCCCTGTCCCGTAACCCTAACCCTAGCCCGAACCATAAACCTAACCCTTCCCCGAAGCCTGACCCTCACCCGTCCCCTAATCCTAACCAGCACGCTAACACTAACCCGCGCCCTCACACGCACGCTTCCCCTAAAGCGTTGCCGTACCCTCATCTGGACCCTAAACCGTCCCTGTCCCCTAACCCTAACCCTAGCCCGAACCCTAACCCTAACCCTTCCCCGAAGCCTGACCCTCACCCGTCCCCTAATCCTAACCCGTACGCTAACACTACCCCGCGCCCTCACACGCACGCTCCCCCTAAAGCGTTGCCATACCCTCACCTGGACCCTAAACCGTCCCCGTTCTCTAACCCTAACCCTAGCCCGAACCCTAACTTTAACCCTTCCCCGAAGCATGACCCTCACCCGTCCCCTAATCCTAACCCGTACGCTAACACTAACCCGCGCCCTCACACGCACGCTCCCCCTAAAGCGTTGCCGTACCCTCACCTGGACGCTAAACCGTCCCCATCCCCTAACCCTAACCCTAGCCCGAACCCTAACCCTAACCCTTCCCCGAAGCCTGACCCTCACCGGTCCCCTAATCGTAACGCGTACGCTAACACTAACCCGCGCCCTCACACGCACGCTCCCCCTAAAGCGTTACCGTACTCTCACCTGGACCCTCAACCGTCCCCGTCCCCTAACCCTAACCCTAGCCCGAACCCTAACCCTAACCCTTCCCCGAAGCCTGACCCTCACCCGTCCCCTAATCCTAACCCGTACGCTAACACTAACCCGCGCCCTCACACGCACGCTCCCCCTAAAGCGTTGCCGTACCCTCACCTGGACCCTAAACCGTCCCCGTCCCCTAACCCTAACCCTAGCCCGAATCCTAACCCTAACCCTTCCCCGAAGCCTGACCCTCACCCGTCCCCTAATCCTAACCCGTACGCTAACACTAACCTGCGCCCTCACACGCACGCTCCCCCTAAAGCGTTGCCGTACCCTCACCTGGACCCTAAACCGTCCCTGTCCCGTAACCCTAACCCTAGCCCGAACCATAAACCTAACCCTTCCCCGAAGCCTGACCCTCACCCGTCCCCTAATCCTAACCAGCACGCTAACACTAACCCGCGCCCTCACACGCACGCTTCCCCTAAAGCGTTGCCGTACCCTCACCTGGACCCTAAACCGTCCCCGTCCCCTAACCCTAACCCTAGCCCGAACCCTAACCCTAACCCTTCCCCGAAGCCTGACCCTCACACGTCCCCTAATCCTAACCCGTACGCTAACACTACCCCACGCCCTCACACGCACGCTCCCCCTAAAGCGTTGCCGTACCCTCACCTGGACCCTAAACCGTCCCCGTCCCCTAACCCCAACCCTAGCCCGAACCCTAACTTTAACCCTTCCCCGAAGCATGACTCTCACCCGTCCCCTAATCCTAAGCCATACGCTACCACTAACCCGCGCCCTCACACACACGCTCCCCCTAAAGCGTTGTCGTACCCTCACCTGGACCCTAAACCTTCCCCGTCCCCTAACCCTAATCCTAGCCCGAACCCTAACCCTAACCCTTCCCCGAAGCCTGACCCTCACCCGTCCCCTAATCCTAACCCGTACGCTAACACTAACCCGCGCCCTCACACGCACGCTCCCCCTAAAGCGTTGCCGTACCCTCACCTGGACCCTAAACCGTCCCCGTCTCCTAACCCTAACCCTAGCCCGAACCCTAACCCTAACCCTTCCCCGAAGCCTGACCCTCACCCGTCCCCTAATCCTAACCCGTACGCTAACACTAACCCGCGCCCTCACACGCACGCTCCATGTAAAGCGTTGCCGTACCCTTACCTGGACCCTAAACCGTCCCCGTCCCCTAACCCTAACCCTAGCCCGAACCCTAACCCTAACCCTTCCCCGAAGCCTGACCCTCACCCGTCCCCTAATCCTAACCCGTACGCTAACACTAACCCGCGCCCTCACACGCACGCTCCCCCTAAAGCGTTACCGTACTCTCACCTGGACCCTAAACCGTCCCCGTCCCCTAACCCTAACCCTAGCCCGAACCCTAACCCTAACACTTCCCCGAAGCCTGACCCTCAACCGTCCCCTAAACCTAACCCGTACGCTAACACTAACCCGCGCCCTCACACGCACGCTCCCCCTAAAGCGTTGCCGTACCCTCAACTGGACCCTAAACCGTCCCTGTCCCGTAACCCTAACCCTAGCCCGAACCCTAACCCTAACCCTTCCCCGAAGCCTGACCCTCACCAGTCCCCTAATCCTAACCCGTACGCTAACACTAACCAGCGCCCTCACACGCACGCTCCCCCTAAAGCGTTGCCGTACCCTCACCTGGACCCTAAACCGTCCCCGTCTCCTAACCCTAACCCTAGCCCGAACCCTAACCCTAACCCTTCCCCGAAGCCTGACCCTCACCCGTCCCATAATCCTAACCCATACGCTAACACTAACCCGCGCCCTCACACGCACGCTCCCCCTAAAGTGTTGCCGTACCCTCACCTGGACCCTAAACCGTCCCCGTCCCCTAACCCTAACCCTAGCCCGAAACGTAACACTAACCCTTCCCCGAAGCCTGACCCTCACACGTCCCCTAATCCTAACCCGTACGCTAACACTAACCCGCGCCCTCACACGCACGCTCCCCCTAAAGCGTTGCCGTACCCTCACCTGGACCCTAAACCTTCCCCGTCCCCTAACCCTAACCCTAGCCCGAACCCTAACTTTAACCCTTCCCCGAAGCATGACACTCACCCGTCCCCTAATCCTCAGCCATACGCTAACACTACCCCGCGCCCTCACACGCACGCTCCCCCTAAAGCGTTGCCGTACCCTCACCTGGACCCTAAACCGTCCCCGTCCCCTAACCCTAACCCTAGCCCGAACCCTAACCCTAACCCTTCCCCGAGCCTGACCCTCACCCGTCCCCTAATCCTAACCCGTACGCTAACACTAACCCGCGCCCTCACACGCACGCTCCCCCTAAAGCGTTGCCGTACCCTCACCTGGACCCTAAAACGTCCCCGTCCCCTAACCCTAACCCTAGCCCGAACCCTAACCCTAACCCTTCCCCGAAGCCTGACCCTCACCCGTCCCCTAATCCTAACCCGTACGCTAACACTAACCCGCGCCCTCACACGCACGCTCCCCCTAAAGCGTTGCCGTACCCTCACCTGGACCCTAAACCGTCCCCGTCCCCTAAACCTAAACCCAGCCCGAACCCTAACCCTAACCCTTCCCCGAAGCCTGACCCTCAGCCGTCCCCTAATCCTAACCCGTACGCTAACACTAACCCGCGCCCTCACACGCACGCTCCCCCTAAAGCGTTGCCGTACCCTCACCTGGACCCTAAACCTTCCCTGTCCCTTAACCCTAACCCTAGCCCGAACCATAAACCTAACCCTTCCCCGAAGCCTTACCCTCACCCGTCCCCTAATCCTAACCAGCACGCTAACACTAACCCGCGCCCTCACACGCACGCTTCCCCTAAAGCGTTGCCGTACCCTCACCTGGACCCTAAACCGTCCCCATCCCCTAACCCTAACCCTAGCCCGAACCCTATCCCTAACCCTTCGCTGAAGCCTGACCCTCACCCGTCCCCTAATCCTAACACGTACGCTAACACTACCCCGCGCCCTCACACGCACGCTCCACGTAAAGCGTTGCCGTACCCTTACCTGGACCCTAAACCGTCCCCGTCCCCTAACCCTAACCCTAGCCCGAACCCTAACCCTAACCCTTCCCCGAAGCCTGACCCTCACCCGTCCCCTAATCCTAACCCGTACGCTAACACTAACCCGCGTCCTCACACGCACGCTCCCCCTAAAGCGTTACCGTACTCTCACCTGGACCCTAAACCGTCCCCGTCCCCTAACCCTAACCCTAGCCCGAACCCTAACCCTAACACTTCCCCGAAGCCTGACCCTCAACCGTCCCCTAAACCTAACCCGTACGCTAACACTAACCCGCGCCCTCACACGCACGCTCCCCCTAAAGCGTTGCCGTACCCTCAACTGGACCCTAAACCGTCCCTGTCCCGTAACCCTAACCCTAGCCCGAACCCTAACCCTAACCCTTCCCCGAAGCCTGACCCTCACCCGTCCCCTAATCCTAACCCGTACGCTAACACTAACCAGCGCCCTCACACGCACGCTCCCCCTAAAGCGTTGCCGTACACTCACCTGGACCCTAAACCGTCCCCGTCTCCTAACCCTAACCCTAGCCCGAACCCTAACCCTAACCCTTCCCCGAAGCCTGACCCTCACCCGTCCCATAATCCTAACCCATACGCTAACACTAACCCGCGCCCTCACACGCACACTCCCCCTAAAGTGTTGCCGTACCCTCACCTGGACCCTAAACCGTCCCCGTCCCCTAACCCTAACCCTAGCCCGAAACGTAACACTAACCCTTCCCCGAAGCCTGACCCTCACACGTCCCCTAATCCTAACCCGTACGCTAACACTAACCCGCGCCCTCACACGCACGCTCCCCCTAAAGCGTTGCCGTACCCTCACCTGGACCCTAAACCGTCCCCGTCTCCTAACCCTAACCCTAGCCCGAACCCTAACCCTAACCCTTCCCCGAAGCCTGACCCTCACCCGTCCCATAATCCTAACCCGTACGCTAACACTAACCCGCGCCCTCACACGCACGCTCCCCCTAAAGCGTTGCCGTACCCTCACCTGGACCCTAAACCGTCCCCGTCCCCTAACACTAACCCTAGCCCGAACCCTAACCCTAACCCTTCCCCGAAGCCTGACCCTCACCCGTCCCCTAATCCTAACCCGTACGCTAACACTAACCCGCGCCCTCACACGCACGCTCCCCCTAAAGCGTTGCCGTACCCTCACCTGGACCCTAAACCGTCCCTGTCCCGTAACCCTAACCCTAGCCCGAACCATAAACCTAACCCTTCCCCGAAGCCTGACCCTCACCCGTCCCCTAATCCTAACCAGCACGCTAACACTAACCCGCGCCCTCACACGCACGCTTCCCCTAAAGCGTTGCCGTACCCTCATCTGGACCCTAAACCGTCCCTGTCCCCTAACCCTAACCCTAGCCCGAACCCTAACCCTAACCCTTCCCCGAAGCCTGACCCTCACCCGTCCCCTAATCCTAACCCGTACGCTAACACTACCCCGCGCCCTCACACGCACGCTCCCCCTAAAGCGTTGCCATACCCTCACCTGGACCCTAAACCGTCCCCGTTCTCTAACCCTAACCCTAGCCCGAACCCTAACTTTAACCCTTCCCCGAAGCATGACCCTCACCCGTCCCCTAATCCTAACCCGTACGCTAACACTAACCCGCGCCCTCACACGCACGCTCCCCCTAAAGCGTTGCCGTACCCTCACCTGGACCCTAAACCGTCCCTGTCCCGTAACCCTAACCCTAGCCCGAACCATAAACCTAACCCTTCCCCGAAGCCTGACCCTCACCCGTCCCCTAATCCTAACCAGCACGCTAACACTAACCCGCGCCCTCACACGCACGCTTCCCCTAAAGCGTTGCCGTACCCTCATCTGGACCCTAAACCGTCCCTGTCCCCTAACCCTAACCCTAGCCCGAACCCTAACCCTAACCCTTCTCCGAAGCCTGACCCTCACCCGTCCCCTAATCCTAACCCGTACGCTAACACTACCCCGCGCCCTCACACGCACGCTCCCCCTAAAGCGTTGCCATACCCTCACCTGGACCCTAAACCGTCCCCGTTCTCTAACCCTAACCCTAGCCCGAACCCTAACTTTAACCCTTCCCCGAAGCATGACCCTCACCCGTCCCCTAATCCTAACCCGTACGCTAACACTACCCCGCGCCCTCACACGCACGCTCCCCCTAAAGCGTTGCCGTACCCTCACCTGGACCCTAAACCTTCCCCGTCCCCTAACCCTAACCCTAGCCCGAACCCTAACTTTAACCCTTCCCCGAAGCATGACCCTCACCCGTCCCCTAATCCTCAGCCATACGCTAACACTACCCCGCGCCCTCACACGCACGCTCCCCCTAAAGCGTTGCCGTACCCTCACCTGGACCCTAAACCGTCCCCGTCCCCTAACCCTAACCCTAGCCCGAACCCTAACCCTAACCCTTCCCCGAGCCTGACCCTCACCCGTCCCCTAATCCTAACCCGTACGCTAACACTAACCCGCGCCCTCACACGCACGCTCCCCCTAAAGCGTTGCCGTACCCTCACCTGGACCCTAAACCGTCCCCGTCCCCTAACCCTAACCCTAGCCCGAGCCCTAACCCTAACCCTTCCCCGAAGCCTGACCCTCACCCGTCCCCTAATCCTAACCCGTACGCTAACACTACCCCGCGCCCTCACACGCACGCTCCCCCTAAAGCATTGCCGTACCCTCACCTGGACCCTAAACCGTCCCCGTCCCCTAACCCTAACCCTAGCCCGAACCCTAACTTTAACCCTTCCCCGAAGCATGACCCTCACCCGTCCCCTAATCCTAACCCGTACGCTAACACTAACCCGCGCCCTCACACGCACGCTCCTCCTAAAGCGTTGCTGTACCCTCACCTGGAACCTAAACCGTCCGTGTCCCATAACCCTAACCCTAGCCCGAACCCTAAACCTAACCCTTCCCCGAAGCCTGACCCTCACCCGTCCCCTAATCCTAACCAGCACGGTAACACTAACCCGCGCCCTCACACGCACGCTTCCCCTAAAGCGTTGCCGTACCGTCACCTGGACCCTAAACCGTCCCCGTCCCCTAACCCTACCCCTAGTTCGAACCCTAACCCTAACCCTTCCCCGAAGCCTGACCCTCACCCGTCCCCTAATCCTAACCCGTACGCTAACACTAACCCGCGACCTCACACGCACGCTCCCCCTAAAGCGTTGCCGTACCCTCACCTGGACCCTAAACCGTCCCCGTCCCCTAACCCTAACCCTAGCCCGAACCCTAACCCTAACCCTTCCCCGAAGCCTGACCCTCACCCGTCCCCTAATCCTAACACGTACGCTAACACTAACCCGCGCCCTCACACACACGCTCCCCCTAAAGCTTTGCCATACCCTCACCTGGACCCTACACCGTCCCCGTCCCCTAACCCTAACCCTAGCCCGAACCCTAACCCTAACCCTTCCCCGAAGCCTGACCCTCACCCGTCCCCTAATCCTAACCCGTACAATAACACTAACCCGCGCCCTCACACGCACACTCCCCCTAAAGCGTTGCCGTACCCTCATCTGGACCCTAAACCATCCCCGTCCCCTAACCCTAACCCTAGCCCGAACCCTAACACTGACGCTTCCCTGAAGCCTGACCCTCACCCGTCCCCTAATCCTAACACGTACGCTAACACTAACCTGCGCCCTCACACGCAAGCTCCACCTAAAGCGTTGCCGTACCCTCACCTGGACCCTAAACCGTCCCCGTCCCCTAACCGTAACCCTAGCCCGAACCCTAACCCTAACCCTTCCCCGAAGCCTGACCCTCACCCGTCCCCTAATCCTAACCCGTACGCTAACACTAACCCGCGCCCTCACATGCACGCTCCCCCTAAAGCGTTACCGTACCCTCACCTGGACCCTAAACCGTCCCCGTCCCCTAACCCTAACCCTAGCCCGAACCCTAACCCTAACACTTCCCCGAAGCCTGACCCTCAACCGTCCCCTAATCCTAACCCGTACGCTAACACTAACCCGCGCCCTCACACGCACGCTCCCCCTAAAGCGTTGCCGTACCCTCACCTGGACCCTAAACCGTCCCTGTCCCGTAACCCTAACCCTAGCTCGAACCATAACCCTAACCCTTCCCCGAAGCCTGACCCTCACCCGTCCCCTAATCCTAACCCGTACGCTAACACTAACCCGCGCCCTCACACGCACGCTCCCCCTAAAGCGTTGCCGTACCCTCACCTGGACCCTAAACCGTCCCTGTACCCTAACCCTAACCCTAGCCCGAACCCTAAACCTAACCCTTCCCCGAAGCCTGACCCTCACCCGTCCCCTAATCCTAACCCGTACGCTAACACTAACCCGCGCCCTCACACGCACACTCCCCCTAAAGCGTTGCTGTACCCTCACCTGGACCCTAAACCGTCCCTGTCCCGTAACCCTAACCCTAGCCCGAACCCTAAACCTAACCCTTCCCCAAAGCCTGACCCTCACCCGTCCCCTAATCAGAACCAGCACGCTAACACTAACCCGCGCCCTCACACGCACGCTTCCCCTAAAGCGTTGCCGTAGCCTCACCTGGACCCTAATCCGTCCCCGTCCCCTAACCATAAACCTAGCCCGAACCCTAACCCTAACCCTTCCCCGAAGCCTGACCCTCACCCGTCCCCTAATCCTAACCCGTACGCTAACACTACCCCGCGCCCTCACACGCACGCTCCCCCTAAAGCGTTGCCGTAACCTCACCTGGACCCTAAACCGTCCCCGTCCCCTAACCCTAACCCTAGCCCGAACCCTAACTTTAACCCTTCCCCGAAGCATGACACTCACCTGTCCCCTAATCCTAAGCCATACGCTAACAATAACCCGCGCCCTCACACACACGCTCCCCCTAAAGCGTTGCCGTACCCTCACCTGGACCCTAAACCTTCCCCATCCCCTAACCCTAACCCTAGCCCGAACCCTAACCCTAACCCTTCCCCGAAGCCTGACCCTCACCCGTCCCCTAATCCTAACCCGTACGCTAACACTACCCCGCGCCCTCACACGCACGCTCCCCCTAAAGCGTTGCCGTACCCTCACCTGGACCCTAAACCGTCCCCGTCCCCTAACCCTAACCGTAGCCCGAACCCTAACCCTAACCCTTCCCCGAGCCTGACCCTCACCCGTCCCCTAATCCTAACACGTACGCTAACACTATCCCACGCCCTCACACGCACGCTCCACCTAAAGCGTTGCCGTACCCTCACCTGGACCCTAAACCGTCCCCGTCCCCTAACCCTAACCGTAGCCCGAACCCTAACCCTAACCCTTCCCCGAGCCTGACCCTCACCCGTCCCCTAATCCTAACACGTACGCTAACACTAACCCACGCCCTCACACGCACGCTCCACCTAAAGCGTTGCCGTACCCTCACCTGGACCCTAAACCGTCCCCGTCCCCTAACCCTTACCCTAGCCCGAACCCTAACCCTAACACTTCCCCGAAGCCTGACTCTCACCCGTCCCCTAATCCTAATCCGTATGCTAACACTAACCCACGCCCTGACACGCACGCTCCCCCTAAAGCGTTGCCGTACCCTCACCTGGACCCTAAACCGTCCCTGTCCCGTAAACCTAACCCTAGCCCGAACCCTAACCCTAACACTTCCCCGAAGCCTGACCCTCACCCGTCCCCTAATCCTAACCCGTACGCTAACACTAACCCGCGCCCTCACACGCACGCTCCCCCTAAAGCGTTGCCGTACCCTCACCTGGACCCTAAACCGTCCCTGTCCCCTAACCCTAACCCTAGCCCGAACCCTAACCCTAACCCTTCCCCGAAGCCTGACCCTCACCCGTCCCCTAATCCTAATCCGTACGCTAACACTAAACCGCGCCCTCACACGCACGCTCCCCCTAAAGCGTTGCCGTACCCTCACCTGGACCCTAAACCGTCCCCGTCCCCTAACCCTAACCCTAGCCCGAACCCTAACCCTAACCCTTCCCCGAAGCCTGACCCTCACCCGTCCCCTAATCCTAACCCGTACGCTAACACTACCCCGCGCCCTCACACGCACGCTCCCCCTAAAACGTTGCCGTACCCTCACCTGGACCCTAAACCGTCCCCGTCCCCTAACCCTAACCCTAGCCCGAACCCTAACTTTAACCCTTCCCCGAAGCCTGACCCTCACCCGTCCCCTAATCCTAACCCGTACGCTAACACTAACCCGCGCCCTCACACGCACGCTCCCCCTAAAGCGTTGCCGTACCCTCACCTGGACCCTAAACCGTCCCCGTCCCCTAACCCTAACCCTAGCCCGAACCCTAACCCTAACCCTTCCCCGAAGCCTGACCCTCACCCGTCCCCTAATCCTAACCCGTACGGTAACACTATCCCGCGCCCTCACACGCACACTCCCGCTAAAGCGTTGCCGTACCCTCACCTGGACCCTAAACCATCCCCGTACCCTCACCCTAACCCTAGCCCGAACCCTAACCCTAACCCTTCCCCGAAGCCTGACCCTCACCCGTCCCCTAATCCTAACACGTACGCTAACACTAACCCGCGCCCTCACACGCACACTCCCCCTAAAGCGTTACCGTACCCTCACCTGGACCCTAAACCGTCCCCGTCCTCTAACCCTAACCCTAGCCCGAACCCTAACCCTAACACTTCCCCGAAGCCTGACCCTCACCTGTCCCCTAATCCTAACCCGTACGCTAACACTAACCCGCGCCCTCACACGCACTCTCCCCCTAAAGCGTTGCCGTACCCTCACCTGGACCCTAAACAGTCCCTGTCCCGTAACCCTAACCCTAGCCCGAACCCTAACCCTAACCCTTCCCCGAAGCCTGACCCTCACCCGTCCCCTAATCCTAACCCGTACGCTAACACTACCCCACGCCCTCACACGCACGCTCCCCCTAAAGCGTTGCCGTACCCTCACCTGGACCCTAAACCGTCCCCGTCCCCTAACCCTAACCCTAGCCCGAACCCTAACCCTAACCCTTCCCCGAAGCCTGACCCTCACCCGTCCCCTAATCCTAACCCGTACGGTAACACTAACCCGCGCCCTCACACGCACACTCCCGCTAAAGCGTTGCCGTACCCTCACCTGGACCCTAAAGCATCCCCGTCCCCTCACCCTAACCCTAGCCCGAACCCTAACCCTAACCCTTCCCTGAAGCCTGACCCTCACCCGTCCCCTAATCCTAACCCGTACGCTAACACTAACCCGCGCCCTCACACGCACACTCCCCCTAAAGCGTTACCGTACCCTCACCTGGACCCTAAACCGTCCCCGTCCCCTAACCCTAACCCTAGCCCGAACCGTAACCCTTACACTTCCCCGAAGCCTGACCCTCACCTGTCCCCTAATCCTAACCCGTACGCTAACACTAACCCGCGCCCTCACACGCACGCTCCCCCTAAAGCGTTGCCGTACCCTCACCTGGACCCTAAACAGTCCCTGTCCCGTAACCCTAACCCTAGCCCGAACCCTAACCCTAACCCTTCCCCGAAGCCTGACCCTCAGCCGTCCCCTAATCCTAACCCGTACGCTAACACTAACCCACGCCCTCACACGCACGCTCCCCCTAAAGCGTTGCCGTACCCTCACCTGGACCCTAAACCGTCCCCGTCCCCTAACCCTAACCCTAGCCCGAACCCTAACCCTAACCCTTCCCCGAAGCCTGACCCTCACCCCTCCCATAATCCTAACCCGTACGCTAACACTAACCCGCGCCGTCACACGCACGCTCCCCCTAAAGCGTTGCCGTACCCTCACCTGGACCCTAAACCGTCCCCGTCCCCTAACCCTAACCCTAGCCCGAACCCTAACACTAACCCTTCCCCGAAGACTGACCCTCACCCGTCCCCTAATCCTAACCCGTACGCTAACACTAACCCACGCCCTCACACGCACGCTCCCCCTAAAGCGTTGCCGTACCCTCACCTGGACCCTAAACCGTCCCCATCCCCTAACCCTAACCCTAGCCCGAACCCTAACCCTAACCCTTCCCCGAAGCCTGACCCTCACACGTCCCCTAATCCTAACCCGAACGCTAACACTAACCCGCGCCCTCACATGCACGCTCCCCCTAAAGCATTGCCGTACCCTCACCTGGACCCTAAACCGTCCCCGTCCCCTAACAATAACCCTAGCCCGAACCCTAACCCTAACCCTTCCCCGAAGCCTGACCCTCACCCGTCTCCTACTCCTAACCCGTACGCTAACACTAAGCCACGCCCTCACACGCACGCTCCCCCTAAAACGTTGCCGTACCCTCACCTGGACCTTAAACCGTCCCCGTCCCCTAACCCTAACCCTAACCCGAACCCTAAACCTAACCCTTCCCCGAAGCCTGACCCTCACCCGTCCCCTAATCCTAACCCGTACGCTAACACTAACCCTCGCCCTCAAGCGCACGCTCCCCCTAAAGCGTTGCCGTACCCTCACCTGGACCCTAAACCGTCCCCGTCCCCTAACCCTAACCCTAGCCCGAACCCTAACCCTAACCCTTCCCCGAAGCCTGACCCTCAAACGTCCCCTCCTCCTAACCCGTACGCTAACACTAACCCGCGCCCTCACACACACGCTCCCCCTAAAGCGTTGCAGTACCCTCACCTGGACCCTAAACTGTCCCTGTCCCGTAACCCTAACCCTAGCCCGAACCCTAACCCTAACCCTTCCCCGAAGCCTGACACTCACCCGTCCCCTAATCCTAATCCGTACGCTAACACTAACCCGCGCCCTCACACGAATGCTCCCCCTAAAGCGTTGCCGTACCCTCACCTGGACCCTAAACCATCCCCGTCCCCTAACCCTAACCCTAGCCCGAACCCTAACCCTAACCCTTCCCCGAAGCCTGACCCTCACCCGTCCCCTAATCCTAACCCGTACGCTAACACTAACCCGCGCCCTCACACGCACACTCCCGCTAAAGCGTTGCCATACCCTCACCTGGACCCTAAACCATCCCCGTCCTCTAACCCTAACCCTAGCCCGAACCCTAACCCTAACCCTTCCCCGAAGCCTGACCCTCACCCGTCCCCTAATCCTAACCCGTACGCTAACACTAACCCTCGCCCTCAAGCGCACGCTCCCCCTAAAGCGTTGCCGTACCCTCACCTGGACCCTAAACCGTCCCCGTCCCCTAACCCAAACCCTAGCCCGAACCCTAACCCTAACCCTTCCCCGAAGCCTGACCCTCAAACGTCCCCTACTCCTAACCCGTACGCTATCACTAACCCGCGCCCTCAAACACACGGTCCCCCTAAAGCGTTGCCGTACCCTCACCTGGACCCTAAACCGTCCCTGTCCCGTAACCATAACCCTAGCCCGAACCCTAACCCTAACCCTTCCCCGAAGCCTGACCCTCACCCGTCCCCTAATCCTAACCCGTACGCTAACACTAACCCGCGCCCTCACGCGCACGCTCCCCCTAAAGCGTTGCCGTACCCTCACCTGGACCCTAAACCGTCCCCGTCCCCTAACCCTAACCCTAGCCCGAACCCTAACCCTAACCCTTCCCCGAAGCCTGACCCTCACCCGTCCCCTAATCCTAACCCGTACGCTAACACTAACCCGTGCCCTCACACGCACACTCCCGCTAAAGCGTTGCCGTACCCTCACCTGGACCCTAAACCATCCGCGTCCCCTAACCCTAACCCTAGCCCGAACCCTAACCCTAACCCTTCCCTGAAGCCTGACCCTCACCCGTCCCCTAATCCTAACCCGTACGCTAACACTAACCCGCGCCCTCACACGCACTCTCCCCCTAAAGCGTTGCCGTACCCTCACCTGGACCCTAAACCGTCCCCATCCCCTAACCCTAACCCTAGCCCGAACCCTAACCCTAACCCTTCCCCGAAGCCTGACCCTCACCCGTCCCATAATCCTAACCCGTACGCTAACACTAATCCGCGCCCTCACACGCACGCTCCCCCTAAAGCGTTGCCGTACCCTCACCTTGACCCTAAACCGTCCCCGTCCCCTAACCCTAACCCTAGCCCGAACCCTAACACTAACCCTTCCTCGAAGCCTGACCCTCACCCGTCCCCTAATCCTAAACCGTACGCTAACACTAACCCGCGCCCTCACACGCACACTCCCCCTAAAGCGTTGCTGTACCCTCACCTGGACCCTAAACCGTCCCTGTCCTGTAACCCTAACCCTAGACCGAACCCTAAACCTAACCCTTCCCCGAAGCATGACCCTCACCCGTCCCCTAATCCTAACCAGCACGCTAACACTAACCCGCGCCCTGACACGCACACTTCCCCTAAAGCGTTGCCGTACCCTCACCTGGACCCTAAACCGTCCCCATCCCCTAACCCTAACCATAGCCCGAACCCTAACCCTAACCCTTCCCCGAATCCTGACCCTCACCGGTCCCCTAATCCTAACCCGTACGCTAACACTACCCCGCGCCCTCACACGCACGCTGCCCCTAAAGCGTTGCCGTACCCTCACCTGGACCCTAAACCGTCCCCGTCTCCTAACCCTAACCCTAGCCCGAACCCTAACCCTAACCCTTCCCCGAAGCCTGACCCTCACCCGTCCCATAATCTTAACCCGTACGTTAACACTAACCTGCGCTCTCACACGCACGCTCCCCCTAAAGCATTGCCGTACCCTCACCTGGACCCTAAACCGTCCCCGTCCCCTAACCCTAACCCTAGCCCGAACCCTAACCCTAACCCTTCCCCGAAGCCTGACCCTCACCCGTCCCCTAATCCTAACCCGTACGCTAACACTAACCCGCGCCCTCACACGCACGCTCCCCCTAAAGCGTTGCTGTACCCTCACCTGGACCCTAAACCGTCCCTGTCCCGTAACCCTAACCCTAGCCCGAACCCTAAACCTAACCCTTCCCCGAAGCCTGACCCTCACCCGTCCCCTAATCAGAACCAGCACGCTAACACTAACCCGCGCCCTCACACGCACGCTTCCCCTAAAGCGTTGCCGTAGCCTCACCTGGACCCTAAACCGTCCCCGTCCCCTAACCCTAAACCTAGCCCGAACCCTAACCCTAACCCTTCCCCGAAGCCTGACCCTCACCCGTCCCCTAATCCTAACCCGTACGCTAACACTACCCCGCGCCCTCACACGCACGCTCCCCCTAAAGCGTTGCCGTAACCTCACCTGGACCCTAAACCGTCCCCGTCCCCTAACCCTAACCCTAGCCCGAACCCTAAATTTAACCCTTCCCCGAAGCATGACACTCACCCGTCCCCTAATCCTAAGCCATACGCTAACAATAACCCGCGCCCTCACACACACGCTCCCCCTAAAGCGTTGCCGTACCCTCACCTGGACCCTAAACCTTCCCCATCCCCTAACCCTAACCCTAGCCCGAACCCTAACCCTAACACTTCCCCGAAGCCTGACCCTCACCCGTCCCCAAATCCTAACCCGTACGCTAACACTACCCCGCGCCCTCACACGCACGCTCCCCCTAAAGCGTTGCCGTACCCTCACCTGGACCGTAAACCGTCTCCGTCCCCTAACCCTAACCCTAGCCCGAACCCTAACCCTAACCCTTCCCCGAAGCCTGACCCTCACCCGTCCCCTAATCCTAACACGTACGCTAACACTAACCCGCGCCCTCACACGCACACTCCCCCTAAAACGTTACCGTACCCTCACCTGGACCCTAAACCATCCCCGTCCCCTCACCCTAACCCTAGCCCGAACCCTAACCCTAACCCTTCCCTGAAGCCTGACCCTCACCCGTCCCCTAATCCTAACACGTACGCTAACACTAACCCGCGCCCTCACACGCACGCTCCACCTAAAGCGTTGCCGTACCCTCACCTGGACCTTAAACCGTCCCCGTCCCCTAACCCTAACCCTAGCCCGAACCCTAACCCTAACCCTTCCCCGAAGCCTGACCCTCACCCGTCCCCTAATCCTAACCCGTACGCTAACACTAACCCGCGCCCTCACACGCACACTCCCCCTAAAGCGTTACCGTACCCTCACCTGGACCCTAAACCGTCCCCGTCCCCTAACCCTAACCCTAGCCCGAACCCTAACCCTAACACTTCCCCGAAGCCTGACCCTCACCTGTCCCCTAATCCTAACCCGTACGCTAACACTAACCCGCGCCCTCACACGCACGCTCCCCCTAAAGCGTTGCCGTACCCTCACCTGGACCCTAAACAGTCCCTGTCCCGTAACCCTAACCCTAGCCCGAACCCTAACCCTAACCCTTCCCCGAAGCCTGACCCTCACCCGTCCCCTAATCCTAACCCGTACGCTAACACTAACCCACGCCCTCACACGCACGCT